>NC_092590.1:34078750-34787500 GCF_047663525.1 Anas platyrhynchos
TGGCAGGAGTTAAATATTTTTAGTGCGTTCTCAAAGTCAGGAACAATTCTTAGGACAGTATTTGCTGAAAAAAAAAAAAAAGTTCTTAATTCTATTTAGCTAAAATGGATTACAATATCAGGGAAGATAAGGCAAATTGGATTTGAACTAATCAGTTGATTAATGTCAACCAAGGCTTTCCGTAACTATTCAGCTGGAATTGTGAATTCAAATTAAAAAAAAAATAAATCCCTTTCAGTGCTAACAGAGTTTAAGAAAGACAAACTCAGACCTTTCTTTTTTCCTTGCCTTCATCACACACGTCTCAGGTGTTAAAAGGCATTTTTCCTGACAGACACTGTTCTGGAAAAAGCCCGACTGTATACCACAAGAACATACATATATATGTGACTGAGCACTGGCACAGGCTGCCCAAAGAGATAGTGGAGTCTCCTCCTTGGAGATCTTCAAAAGCCACCTGGATGTGGTCCTGGGCACCCTGCTCTGGGTGGTCCTGCTTGAGCAGGAGTTGGACAAGATGAAATCCAGAGGTCTCTTCCAACCTCAGTCATTTTGTGATGCTGTGCAATGCATGAAACAAAATCTAAACACTTAATTAAATAAAAAAAAATTGTAAACAATTAAGATATTCTGCCAACTTCACAGAAACTGTAATATGAAAGACAACTTTAAGCAAAATTTTATGTAAATGTAAACTTAGAAGCCTGCACTATCTTAAGAAGATTTATGTGAGCATTTGTTCTAAACAGGTGGAGGATAAAAGTGGATAACAAAGTATTAAACATCATGTCGCAGATATGGACTTCATACGAATATAAAGAGAACTATAGATCTTACTAAAACAGTCCTATGTTGGATTGTAATATAAATGTTTGAATAAAGAGATTTGGAAGGATAACTCGGGAATCTCAGCTCTGTTATTTCAAGTAGGAAGGTAACTCCCATAACAAAATCAGAAACTTAGCGCTGAGTACTAAGGACCTTATCAGTTCAAAATAAATAAATAAATAAATAAATAAATGCCAAAACCACATTATTCTTCATGCAAAAATCTAGCTAAAGTCCAAACTGAAATAATTTACAGAAAAGGTGGCACTGCTTGGTCTATAAAAACTGAGGGGATAAAAAGCAACTGCATTGTTCCTCTGTGCTGTGCTATTTAAACAATGTGTTACTAACAGTCAGAAACACGTAATTACTAAATTATGGAGCAAAGGATTGAGATGAAAGAAAATGGTTTAATTTTTTCTCCTGCTCCCATTTTTAGAATGGTGTAAAACTAGCCAGGTACCACTATGACAAACTTTAGTTTAAAATCCTCATTCTGTAACATTAATGATTAATAGTTGACCTGTGGTGTAATAGGGAGAGACTTCTATTGTCTGTGTGGATTAATTGCAAATGTTGGCACTGTCATCCTGCAGAAACATAGTACCTGTTTATTCCCTGCTTAGGTACCACTGAAGTTTGTGTTTACCCGTGATGAGAAGATGAAGATGAGAAGTTCAGGGCTGAGATAATATTCTAACAGGGACATATTTTTTTTAACAGCAATGAGAAAAATCAGGGTATCTGATGTAACAAAATGAGAGAGAACGTGCACTTTTTCAGTTAAGAGGTAATACCAATTTTTATGGGCCTATATGCCTTTGGATCAGAGAGTCTGGAAAAACAGTTTGGATTTAAATGAAGCTTTGTGTTCACTTACAGTGGATTTGACCAATATTGTCAAAATTCTATTTAATTACAGCACAACAATAAGATCTCCAGAAAAGCCTAACAAAAACAAAGAAAAATGAAAATTAAAATTTATAAACAATATTTAAACTTCTTTAGGACATTTATTACTTGTGAGAAGTCCTATATGGATATTGGTACTGTCCAATACAATCTTCTCAGTAAAGTAACATTCAGACCGAGGACACAATTTGTCAGACTTTTGTTCTGGTAGCTGCTTTGCACAACCTGGATTTCTCCTCTTTCCCAGTGATCACTTTTGTCTCTACATAACCCTTTCACTATGCTGGCAGAACTCTCTGTGACAGAACACCAAGCAACATAACTGAACAGATATGGGTAAAAATAACCCAGAAAAACAAATGTTATTTTGAACCTAGTTCACTTCCTCCATCTAGTTTATTTTATAGCTTCACAACAGCTGGAGAGACACATCAGAAAAAGCTGTCCTAGGACAAGCTCGAGTAGGAAGAGAAGGGGAGACTGTGTAAGTTGCCTGCACCACCAAAAGAAATGCTTGTCGAGCAACAGCTTCAGCATTCTTGCAGCCAATTTTCCAACATGGTCCTCCTAGTCTGTCTTAACACTGAATAAACAGGGACAAAAGAAGAGGACTGTTTTGATTCTGTTGCATCCTTACCTATCTGAGTGCTAACACTTGCTGTAGAAGTTTTAAATATGGATTTCTACCAATCAAGAATTTAAACAA
The DNA here is from genome assembly GCF_047663525.1 of Anas platyrhynchos. Lineage (NCBI taxonomy): Eukaryota > Metazoa > Chordata > Aves > Anseriformes > Anatidae > Anas > Anas platyrhynchos. Next base: position 34,081,197 of record NC_092590.1, read on the forward strand.
AGGACATTAAGTATTTCCACTGCAATATGGAAAAAGCCATTCATTATAAACTTGAGATAGCTTATAACAGGAAACCTGTTATAAGCAAATACTCCAATATAGGAGCAGTAATTACCTCTGTCATTGGGTCATTTTTAAATCTCTTATGAAAGCAAGCGAACAATCAATCATATTTTATAGCAATGACTAAATAAATGTCAAAGTGAAGTTTTTTAGACTTTAGCCAAATTAATGCTAAAATAAAGTATTACTTCAGCTAGAGTAGTGAAACTGTGCTAGAAAGGTAGTATGGTTAGGGAATAATTAAAAAAAAAAAAAAAAGAAAAAAGCGTGCTGTACCTGCTTAGATTCTTCTGTACTTGATGTAAAATATTTGATATGAACTGCAGTATTGCTAACACCAACAAATTTTTATGTTGCCATTTTCCCCCGATGTATCTGAGGCTAACTGCATGTTAGATCAAACCCTGATTTTACACTGTTAGACTGATCAGTTAATTTTTCACTGTTACTCCGTATGGACTCAAATCAGAAGTTTCTTTTTCCATTTCACGAGTGACTTAGCACACATAATATTATGTAAACTGTATGACTAAGGAAAATTTTTCCTCCTCTGGGACTGCAGGTGCATATCCAGTCACATTCCCATTCAATGGAACCCACAAACCCAGACACACAAACATATCTTGGTTCTGCTAAGGACCTGGCATGAATGCCAAGAGGAAGACTGCTCTCCAGCCAGGTATCACCAATGCACATCAGCCTCACAGTTTACATATAGATAAAGAATTTAGGAAAGTAGAAAGAGAACCCCTAATAACCCAGTAGCAAGTTTCTGTACATCATCTTCTTTGAACAATGAGAATTTGTTCTGAACTGTTCTTGAGTAGGTCTGCTTGCAGATTAAATGCTGGCCTTTTCAGCATGTGACTGACCCATCCTTAAAGCAACCCAAATGACAGTGGCTCTTCCTGAATCAGTACTAAAGCCACAGTCTAACAGAGGACAGCAACAACGATTGTTTGCCATCACTTCACTTGTCTTGATTGCGTCCTAATGACATAAACATTCAATGTGTACAACCCTTCACACATTACCTTCATATCTATTTCCGTGCCATGGATCTGCTGAGCTACTGTTTTGATGATTCCAATGACAATATCCTGCAGACCTTCTCTTTCAGAATAGTAATGCAGAATGAGTCCTTTCCCCTTCTCTGCATCAGTGCATCTGAAGGAAGGGGCTCGCATACCTGGGTAAATAGTAGCAAGATGGTCATGCAGGGCATCCAGGTTCTAGAAGAAGAAATTAAAAACATAATTATAAGGCATTCACTTATTAGTTTTAACGAATGTAAGTACGTATCTTGTCTAATCTATTCCATGATTCCCTTTCTCCTCCTGGTCACACTTCCTGCACATTTGCTTTACTATTTCTAAAATGGCCCTCAGCAGGCTTTTCAGGTAGTTCTTTCCATCTACTGTGGAAATGTTTAGACATGAATGACATCAAAACTAGCTCTATAAAAATTACTCTAGGTTAAGAATTTATGCTCAGTTACGCTGTATTTCAAAACATTTGGTGATTAAAGACCTTGCATGTGTTTCTCAAACCTGTAGCTCATCCATTTGCATCCTTTCCATATTCTTGTCCCTATAATCTCCCCTTCAGATTTAGGTGTCAAATACAAATAAGTGTGTCTGAACAAGCATGAATCTTTCTCCATATTGTCAATGAAACAACAGACTAGCTCTATCATCATAACAGTCAACCCAAGCTTTCAGGGCCTGACAAAGTCTCAAACTTCAAAAAAAAAACCAACAACACAGAACACATAGAACATATCATAGCTACTACAGAAATGTTTCAGAAAATGGTATTCAAGAAAGAGAAAAGGTCTTTTATATTTTAGCTGATACCCTGGACATCTTATGTATTTAACTTTAAATTTTCAGAAGACAAATCGCAAATCTGGGCAGGAAAGTTAAAATGAGAAATTGATAGGCATATCTAATGAGATAATAAAAAAGAGAACAACAAGATCAAAATCACACTAAGAATACAATGCTAGCTCTGACTTTGATTAGGAAGCAATTATCATGGCTCCAGCTTGCTGTTTACTGTATAATATTTAATACAGAAAGAGCAATCTGGAGTGCTGATTAACGTTGGTACCCACATTTACCTGTTGTAAAATGTATGCAGTGTTTTTACATCCTAAGTCCAGAACATTACCGTATATTTAAAATGTAGTTCCCCCACACCGCAAACAAATGCTATCATCAGGTTTTGCATGTTGTTTTGCACAAGGAGAAGTGAGGTGAAAATACTTTCAATGTGCGGGCTGGGCCATTCTCTACCTTTCATGACCATCTGTCGATCACTAAATTTTGTGGAAGCATACTGAACTTGATTTCATGTGAGCTGTGAGGCGCTCAAGCATCTGCCTCTTCTCCTGGGAAGCCTCCAGAGGAAATGAGGTTCTTAGAAATGAATTCCGTAACAGGCACTCAGCCTGGAACTTCCTCCTTCAGTTTTTTAATTTGTTTCAAATTCATGTTTTTGTTGCTATATCAACACCTCCAAATTAAAACTTGAAGAGGCAACAGTCTGGGAGTCAATTCATTCCAGCTGTTACTGGGCATTCAATTGCAAAAAGCTGCAACAGGCTTGAAGGCAAATGCTGTTAAGATCTTCACAGAGTTCAAGATAATGAAATTGGAAGAGACTGCTTTGAAAGAGCATGGGTGAAAACATGAGAGAGCTGACTTCAAGGGAGTGCTCCTGAATCTCCTTAATTGTGTGCAGAACTGTTCTTTCAGTACACATGCCTCAGAAACAGCTGGGATATACTGACCTTTTAGAAAAAAAGATTCTTATACGGAAACAGAGGGTGCACTATCCAGTTTTATAGTCATCAACACCTGAAGAATCTCAAAAGGAGTAAAGCAGAGAATGTTTATAATATGGTTGTCTAATGATTAACATTTAAGTCTGGCACAAGTGTTGCTAACAAATGGCAGTGGCCTAATTGTGAAAGACCACTTTGCTTCCCTAATACCTCATTACTGACTTTGTCCAAGCAACATCACAGGTGAATCCACGATTTGCCCTTTAGTCTCGACTGTCTAAACAGCTGGAGTGGAGGACTTGCCCAGAACGCGCTACAGCTGCTTTTGAGTCCCCAGTGTGTTTTCTCCCCGTGCATGCAAATTATGGACTGAGCAAAGAGCTTACTTACTGCATCCAGATCTTTGCTCCAACAGAGTCAAGACGCAGTAGAGACGTGCATCAAGACCCAGGAGCTGAAATTGCTCCCAGATCCTGTCATTTAGACACCTTACCATTGTCACCTCTAACAACTACTCCTTTCTTCTGTTTGAGCCATTTTAAATTGACGTTGCAGCTTCTAGAACAAATGTGTCTTTTTTCTAGTTTGTTCACCTGCTGTTGGCCAGAGGAGTGGTCAGGTACACATAAATAACAGGTTAAGTACTCTCCCTGAAATCTTGGCTCCCAGATTTATGCCAGAGCTTGTGCTGTGACCAGAGACACTAATCCTAGACCTGCAGAGAGCAGTGATCATCTCCATGGTGAAACACAAAGGGATCTCCAAGCAGGAATGAACATGGACCAGCAACACTAAGGCAGGTCTGAAAACACTAAGGCCTGTCTGAAAACAGCAAAGTTATGACTGGCACCTGAAATACAAAGATATGCTGTTCGGCTCTGTGCTGTACAGAGCATCTGGAAAGTGTTTTAAAACAGCAATTAGTCCTGTTAAATTTATTGCACTGCAATGATGAACAATTAAATAGCCAAGTAAATGATAACCTAAATGAGTCAGAACTAAAACCACTACTTCAGCGTTTCATTTTCTTTCAGCAGAAAGCTATTGAACATAACAAAAGCACACTTTGGGTTTCTTAGGAGGTATCTCTTTTCACGCTACGTCTCTTTGGCACAGTGTCTTCTTTCAATATGATTTGCAATTTTTCCAGCCCTGTGTTTTTCATAGGAAGTATAAATATTAGATTTGGTTGTGCTGTCTTCTTCCTCTTTCTTGAAGCCTGAAGTATCTGTGTTTCATCTACGAATAAACTGAATTCTCTCAGAGATGTCAAGGGAAATAGAATATAAATATGAGATTTATTTTCACACGCTTAAAAAACCAGCAGCCCTCTATTATTTCACATATTCCTGGGCTCAGTACAGGACACAAGAAGCACCTTTTGGAACTGTATTATTTATTTTAAGAATCTGACAAAATCTCGGCACATCAAGTCCAATCAAACCTATTTTTGTAAGCATATAAATGAGCTTCCTGACCTAATCTGACTGCTGAAAGCTGCAAAAACAATAAATCACAGATAATGTTGATTTTCCATCATAATTAAAAGCTAAAAAGTACATTGCTGGGACAGCTATTAATATATTAGTCTTGATAGAATTTACAGAAGTACATAATAGCTAATGTCATCTTTTAGCATTGAAATGCAAACAGAAAAGCCTAAAACACTGTCATTAGAAGAATATAAATGTATGCTGTTCACATTACAGAGGTTCGGTGTGTACTACAAACGTGTCCACCATTATTCACAGTAAGGAATGGAAAGAGAAGTATAATGGATGGAAAAGGGGATGAAAAAGATGAAAGGACTAGCCCACCAGTGTGTATCCAAAGTGATGGAGCTACCAGCTACATCTTTTTCTTTTTTTTTTTTTCATCCTCTCCTATTCTTTCTCAACTCTAATCACAGCTTCAGTACATCTTTAAAAATTACATTGATCTGAACACTTGCTTTGAGGGAAGCCTGTGAATGAGGCTATAAAATATAAAGGTTATCCTTTCCCACTGACAGATGATGGTACACAGACCACACACTTGGTAGGCATCAGTGGGAACAAACACATAACCTGTCTGTCTGCCCAGCAATTACAGTCCATGGGATTTGTAAAAGAATTCTGGGTTGAATAAATTTAGGATGCTCTGCAATAATCCAGATTGTAGGGCAGGTACTGAGGGATACAAGTAAATATTCCAGTAATTCAGCAAAACGTGCTTTCTGCTCTTTTCACTTATTATTACTGGAGAGATTTTTAAGGGCAAAGATGACAAACTGCTAAATTTCTTGTGAAAACTGTTAAAGATTTGACACAACTATTGGACAATCTTCTGTGAAACCTTAATCAGTTCAGTGTTTTTAAACTCAGTACAGCATGCAGGCCTCCACAAGAGTAATATATATCACAGACCGTAAATTCAAACTGTTTTTGAAATGAACAATGTTGAGGCGACAAGAAAGGGAAGCCCCTTTTTTCCTCACTTGGAAATAAAACTTTAGAAAAGTCATTATACTTCTTCCATGCTATTGAAAAACTACATTCAGTTTGCTTTGTTTTACAGTACAATATCAAACTGTTCTATCAAGTTACGAAAGCACAAAAATTGACTTAAACACTGCTACGCTATCCCACCCTCAGTTCATGGAGAAAATAAAATCTTCTGTCTTAAAGATGAGCTGTGTATGAGCCCCACTCTGTACATAGTGTACAATTAGAAATAACAAGTATCTGTAATCAGTCAAAGAGCACTTGGGATACGAAATATCCTGCAAATCTGAAGACCATGTTCTCTGTTAATATAAACAACGTAAAGCCCTTTTAATTAACATGCATAGACGATTTGGTGCGGGGTTTTCATGTCTCTTGTACTCCGCACCTTGGTTACCTAGAAAACTGTTCAAAACTTTTCTTTACAGTTTCAAAATAAATTTCAGAATTATGAATGCCTCTGCAAATCCAGCTTACCTGCCTTCTCATTCCCTTTTCATGTAATTAAACAGACAAAGATGACCGTTTAAAGAGAAAAATAGTACTCTGAAATCAGGTACTGAAATAGGACTGAAGTATCAGGTAACTGAAGAATATATTAACCAAGAGGGAAACACAACAGCAATGCCAGAACTTCTGAGTAGTGAAAAGATCTATAGAACACAAATACCAACAAAGACATTTTTCATACACCTCTCCACAAGTAACTGGAAGATAATACCAGATTATGCCATTTTATCTCCAAATCCTATTCTAACCTGTTGGCTAGATCATACTTCTGTCTGGTCCAATGTATTTGAAATAATTAGGTGTAAAAATCTTACCTGTAAAAATTCTCTGACATTTGAGCCCAGGACACGTAGAATTGTATCATAACCAGATTCTTGACAAAACACAAAAAACATCTTCCCAAACATTTGAAGAATTTCCCCAGCATTTAGATCTAGTTAAAACAATAAAATGTGACTTAGTTCAAATATTGCATTTCATGCACTTTGCTTACTAGTCTCATATTTAAAAATAAGAAAGACAGTACCTAAACTCTACCCAGATCCAGCACGCCAAGAATATGGGGACAACATGATTCAGGGTCCACATACCCAGTAATGTGTATTCAATATGGGAATCTCAGTACAACTTACCGATTACCTTTGTGGTTTGGGGGCATTGCGCATTCTGTGTATCTGTAGTGTTTTAGATTTTGATACAGATAAGGAAACACTGTTTGCAAATAATCATCAATGTTCACCTCAGGGGAGTTACTTCTGGGTTACAATAGTGTGAAACCACATCAGCTGTTCCAATTCAACATGACTACTAGTCATTGTTGTCTTTTGAGTTCTTGGCTAATTACTCTTTCAGAACAAATTCATACTGCACTTGGGTCTGCAGATAAAATAAAGATGATGGGCATAATTCTGCCTTTTAAACTACAGACCAGTGTTGGAATGATTGCAAACAAGTGCTCAAATGCTACCCCAGTTAAGGGTAGATATGAAATATGACATGCCATAAACACTTCTGTAACTGGGCATGCTTGTTCAGCAGAGAGATCAAAGCTACAGAGATCAAATCCTTTCTTCTGAGATTTCTTAGTTTTCTCTCTGACCATTACCATGTTTCCATTTCTTTGTTAAATCCTGTGTCTCTCTGCTACATAGATTTTTTTTTTTAATCATACATGTGATAAGTGGGCAAAGAAGATTTCCATATTACTTACTAAGGACCTTGCTTGCAGCTGCAACCAGGTCATAGGTTTTGGAATCATCATATATTATTCTGACAAGAAATTGTCCTTCCTCATCTAGCTGTGCCTCCTTCCTAAAAAGAAAATATAACAAAATATTTTTGGTTGAGGGAGAAGCACCAAATCTATAAATCAATTACATATTGTTTGGTAATAGTCTTTAAATAAGGTAAGTCCATAGGTTATACCTTTAAGAAATTACTTGTAGAAAATTAGAAATACATCTGACCCATACCTCAGGATAATTAAAGTACAACACCATTCTCTTATGACCATTTGTGCTCTGAAAATAATAATTATCTGGGAGAAAATAAATATGATTTTTCAGCACACAGCCTCACAAAGAAACTGATGAACTAATTAAATATAGAATTTGTAGTTTAAAAAAAGAAACATCTAATAAACCAAGATTAGAAAAATTTTCAAAAAGACAGGTGATTTATTTTTTAATAAAAAACTAGGTATATGTTATATGAATTAAGACAATCGTCAACTCACCAATGTACCCTAATTATTTCTCTAATAGAAAAATAAAAGACAACCATGGGGAAAACTTACTTACTAGTACTGTGGTAATGAAGGGCTCCTACCAGAGAAGGACAAAAACTTGTCTTGAGATATGGTTGAAACATATTTCATAAGAGCAAATACTCTAATGGCTCAAAACTTCTAATAATCATCAGATTTATAAACCTTTAAAAATTAGATTCTAAACCTACTATCTAAAATTCTGTATCCCCTTTTACAACAAAATCTTCCATCTCTACCACCATATTTCATGCATCATTAGAACAAAACTCTTTGACATTTAGCTTCTGATTTTCTAAAGTTAGCATATTTTCTTTTTAAAAAGAAATAATACAAACTAATAATGCCTGTACAACAATTCACGTATTTACAGTTGTACTGGAAATATCCATCTATACAAACACAGAAACATTTTCTATGTTACTCAATGGGAAGAAAGGCCTGAGGATTAAGTATTCTGTTTCATGTTAGAAGTGCTAGATGACAAATGGTACTGTTGATAAGGCCTGATTCCAATCTCATGTGATATTATTCTATTGACCTAAATGAAGTTACTTGTCATTTAACCCTCCAGTTAGTAATCATCAGTATTTGACCATCTGCCCACTTATCAGTGGAAGTCTGGAATCCTTTATGTTCTTCTTCCTCTTCAACTTCCTTTGATCATGCTCATCATATTCTTACCACTGATCAAAAAATATGCTACATTGGTTTTATACTTAAAATATGCTGACATTTTTTAGTAATTAATGAGCTCTCATACCATCTACATGACATATGCCTTTTTATACCCAAACTATGAATAGGCATAATGAGCTAAAAACAAGCTAAACAACTTTCCCAAGTTTTCAAGTTTCAGAAGTTTCACAAGGCCTTTACATGAAAGTGAACATCTTATGGAATAGATATAAAAGGACTATATAAAACTTGCTATTAAATGACATGGAAAACATTAATAAACTTAATGTGTTTTTAATTATTATTTATTTATTTACTCTCTGGGAGCATCCCAAATGGAATAAAAGAATAGACATTATTAAGCAGAGCAAAACTGGCTGCAAGAGTTTTCTCAAACATATAACAATAAAAAGCACTGTATTATTTTTTATGAATAATCAATTGCAATAATTTATTCGTTATGTTAAGAAATAGTGCTTTTATAAAAAAATCAAGCAGAAATTGTTTGTGTGCACACAGTCCCCTACAATTCTTTTTTTCACACTCCAAAAAAATACTTCTGGTCCTCCTCCTCAATCATTCTCTGAAAACTTCAGATCAGCCTGCAGGATATCAAGTCTCACTAATTTCTGCAAACAGCTCCCATGCCATCTTTTCCTAAGCAGCAGAATAACTAGGTTTTTTAATGGTAAACATCCTGAAGCATATGATGTCCCTCTGTGACAAGAAGGTGTTTACACTTCCTAAGAAATGAACTGAAATCGCATGAGAAAATAAAGCCATCTTGATTCTTTGATTCTCATAAAATGGTATGTAACTGGAAGTCAAATATGGTTTAGAGGGAAGTTTGCAAAGGGTGCACAAACTTTCCCACATCCCTGATACACACTGTGCTTTCTCTTAGTCTCTCGGTTCGCAGCCAAACCACAAAGGATTACACACACATCTGGAAAAGCAATGAACATCCTCAGAAATACTGCATATTTGCACAAGCCACTAGACACTGCTTTTGTGTGTGAGAATTTTCTGTATTAAAAAAATTGAACGAGTTTGATCAGTCTGGTGTCTCTTTCAAAATGTTTAGTTCCTTCCAATTACATTGACTGGAACTTTTCCTGTTTCTTTCTCAGTGCCAAGCCATGCTTACTTTTTTAATTACCTTCACTGTATTTCATAAAAGTTTGTCTTCAATGCCTACAGCCTCTCTGAGCCATCACTTTTTAAAATTATCACTGGTTATTTCAATGCCTACCCCATTTACATTATTCAGCTACTTTTGGTTTTCTCCACTTTTCTCTAGATGCTTTGCATCACTCAGCAGCCATCTTCTTTGTAGCCTTAGCATGTATTTCCTATAAAAATAACTTTATTGGTAAAGTTAAACAAACAAAAAAGTTCATTAGCAATTACGTCTGCATAGGGCATCATTTTCTGGGAAGAAACTGCAAGCTCCAAGGCTTCACTCTCCCTCAGTATCAGCAGTGTTGATGGGCATTCCAGCAGTACAGGCATAGAGCCTGCTGTTTGTACTGCAGCCTAACCATCCAAGAGAAAAAATAATGCCTGCTTTTTAGTAATTTTTATTTTAAAAAGACAGAGAAAGATATTAAAAAAATGTGACTCAACAGAAGCCAAACTCCTTTTGGGATTTTTTTTCTTTCTAGAGAATTTGCTGAAGTAAATATTTGCTGTAGCAAGGGACTACATTCTTCACTCAAAACTGTGTGAGCAAAAATCTTTTTGTTTGTCCTACAGTTATGGTAAATCCCCTGACAATGTCTGATGTAAACCTCTGTCAAAAGACAAATAGATTTTTTCTAAAGCCAGTGCTTGAAAAATACTTGAATCGAGATTTTTTATTTTTTTTTTTTTCCCAGGATGATTCCTTCTACATACCTCTCAGCCCTGCTGTGCTGGTACATCCCAATCATTTAGCTCAATGCAGAACTGACTTGTAATTCAGCTAAGTATTTGTTTTACTGGGTTATTTTTCTGCTGGATGGATTTCCCAGTCTCTTCTTCCCCTGGTCACAGAAGCTGCTGTGCATGCATAGGTAGGCAGAGCTGCTGAGGACATGACAGGCAGTTCAGTGAACTTGGCTGAAGCCTTTTCCCCTGCCTCCAGTGAAATAAACTGTGGTTTCTGAAGCCTTTCTGCTTCTCTTGGTAATCTGACATCAACGAGAACTTTGGGAAACCCTTCTCTCTGAAATGCATGATTACCCTTAAGGCTACAGGTGATGACGAAATGCTACTGTAAGTTTATCCAAAATGACCAACACAATGAGAGAACACTTTTATTTTCAGAGGCATTTGTCCTTCAGCAAATGAATCAAATTGCAGGTCTTCTAGTAAGCTTTGAGAGCACAGCATCAGAGCTATGAGCACCAGAGGCTGACCACAATGTTAACACCAGCAGTCCAGGAAATAGGACCAAGCCATTGAAATGTTCTTTTAGGTGAATGGGCAATGCCCAGGTTATTTCCTCACCGCTGCAGTTTTCTCACCTAATTGCCTGACCCCTACCTGCTCTATCAAACCTGTCTGCATTTACAGTAAGGAGCTGGATCTACAACAAGGGTGATATGAAGAAATCAACAATTCTACCAGTTTTAGCTGTTTTTACTCCACGACCTATGAGTATCGTGTATGAAAACAAACCTGCCTGTGTGGAACAAGATGTGACTATAAGCCTGGGTCTCTGAACCTTAAAATACGAGAAGGCTGCAACTGCTCTCATCTGAACAGCTTCTCTCTCCTGGTTGACAGATGGTTCCTGAGCTGGGATTAGAACTGGAATATAACATGGCCTCCTTCAATGCACAGAAATTACATTTGGCTGACTATATTTCATAAAAAATGTCATCATCCACAGCTTTATGAAAAACTGTGGCACTTCTCTTGAAACATTTTGCTGCAATCATTCTTCTTTTTTTTCTTAAAACAGACATTTTCTGCAGACCCTGGTGTTTGATCACAAAGGTATTAACAGCAATAACATGTGGTGACTTTCTTAAGGGCTTGACTGGAAATGAACCAAAAGCAACAATTTCTGGCAAATTCCCAGTTCCAGCTCTGGTTAATTCTTTAGTGAAGCAGCAGCACTACAGTAGCAAACTTTTAACTTTCATATGCCCTTGCTTTCAAAACAAGTTCTAAGACAAATAGAACATGATTTACAATTAATTTCTCATTTACATTTCTAGAAACAAAAGAAGGGTGTGTTTTGCTCCCCAGTAAGTTTGTTTAAAAATTTTAAAAATCCCAGGAGACTGATGCTGTTGCCTGAACAGACTCCTGCTGTCAGCACACAGGATGTGCTATTTCATGGTTCAAAACTCGCATCCTTTGTTATGCCTCTCCTAACTGCTGCGGTCTGGCAGCCCTTTTTATTCACTCTAGGCTAATTTTGAATGATTACACAGAGCTATCCCAACTGTGGCAAACAAGGATTCCAGCCAGGACTTTTTCTAAAATGTTTTCCTCCCAAATGTTTAAATTATCCAGGTTAATCTGTGGAAGTTTACTTGGGGAAAAATAACCTTAACCATTGCACCATGGAAAATAACAGTACCACAGAAGACATTTCTCATGTACAGGTTTGACCTTGACATCATCCAAATCAATGGAAAAATTCCTACCAAGCTGATCAAAGCAGGATCAAGTCCTAAAAGCAGCCCTTCCGCTACTGGTCATGCTAACACCCCCAAATTGTCATTGGTCTAGAAGCACAAAATAGTGTTACAGGTGTACAATAGGCCCTTTGAAAATCTTTTCCATTGTGAAGCTAGTTTAGTATTTGAAAACACACTACTCATGTTCAAAGGCAGCGTTAATAATTCACAAAGATGAATGAAATCTTAAGTGCTAACAAACATTCAGGCAAAAACCATTCTTAAAATGAGAACAGATCTTGTAATATGGATTTTTAGACCACAGGTTGCACACATTTTTATTTCACTCTCAGACTTCACACTGTAAACCTCAAAGAAATGTGGTCTGGAAAAGCCCCATTTTTTCTTAGCACAGAGATTCCTAACTTGTATGCATGGGAAAAGGCTTGCTATGAATGTTGATCTTTAAGGTCCTGGAAACATATGGGAAATACTTTCTTTTGATGTTTCAAGGATTTCCTTTTGCCATTTTGAGATTTTACAGGCAACATAGTTGGACAAGATGTTGGACAGGTTGGTCCTATATACATGTTTTTCTTACTTATATAGTACATCCTCCACAAAGTGGATTTTAATGTAGTTTTGCAGTCAGATTGTAGCATTTAAAAGCAATTGTAATAAATCATAATCAAGTAGAAGGTTGCAGCTTTCAGAACTTTATTATTTTTTTATGCAGCATTTGGTTATTTTACCTGTGTAGTCAGTCATAAGGCTGGAATTAAAAAACAAACAAAAAAAAACACAACAACAATGAAAAAAAAAGCATTTTTTTCTACAGAAGAACCCTTCTCGTCATAGAACTTTGCACGCAGTAAATGTTGAGAAAATATAATGGTTACAAACAGGAAAATTAGATGATTGGAGACTATGTGGAACAATTCTTTGTATCCTCAAGACACACAAACTTCTCTGTGACAGCTATACTACTATTTAGAAGCTGTTGGTATCACTTTAACAGATCATGTAGTGTACCGAAAGTACAACTGGACCTCTTCCTATCAAAACTATGGTCCTAAGTGCATGCCATGGGTGTGTCACCTTGAACAGGCCACAACAGCGACTTCCAAGACCACCTCTATGACTCCTTCCATGATAGGCGTTGTTTCTGTTGGGACTTTTGCCACCATTGTGTTTAACTATTCTTGGTGTACCAAGGATGGAAAAAGTGCTTGTTAAATTGAAGAAACCAGTCAAAACAATCTTCTTGACAAAATAACACTACTGCACTTAGAAACCCAGCATGACTCTGATCTCACTGATAGGAACATGTCAAGCTTAATTCAGTTCCAACAGCAACATTATTAAGCAGAATTACATGTGTCAGAACTAAAGATAATATCAGCCAAATCCGAATCATCATCCTTGTATCCCTCTTACATTAAGATGGCAAAATCACTGCTTATTGTATTACTTCACACATGGTTTGTGTTTTCAAAACACTATTAATCTTTTTTCATGTATTTCACAAAGATGCTTTACTAAAAGTATTTAAAATATTGATCCAATCTTCCCACTCCTCCCAGAAAAAAAAAAGAAAAGAAAAAAAAAAAGAAAGAAAGAAAATAGACTTGTACGTGCTATGGATGGTCTAGAGATATTTTAAACACCCAGCTGGGAAAAACATAAATTATATTAAGTTACAAGATTAGAAAAAAATGGGAATCTGTCCAGGAAAATGACATTCTGGGTAAAGTAAATAGGTGTATTTATAGACTTCAGTGCTCTGAGCTATTTCCCAGTTTTACAAGCTGGAGATGAGAGTGTTTAATGTAGGTTTTCAAAACAAGATTATCCTAGAAGATACAGTTAACAAATGTGCAAGTTCTTTGTTACTAATCCAAATACTAAAAATATTATTAAAAACACAAAGCTAGTATTATTTTGCTTCCTTTTACATAAGCGGACTAAAAGGAATGGTATTTACCATACCAATAAATGGTATTTCTTTTAATCATTTCGTTTATAAGAGTGACTGATACGTTTACAACACCTGGTATCGTGACATACCTAAAAGTACTTCCCAGTTCTGGGAAAAATAAAAAGTACCTGAGAGATACTGCAAGCACACTCACACCATGCTCCAAACCATGGCACTGTTTCTTTTTAGCCAGGTCTTTTCCAAATGAATTAAAGAATCTGGCATCCACACAGTTTAAAATCCTGACCTCCAAACGGGTCTTTCTGCTGTGAGGAACTGAAGGAGCAGCCACTTACTAATGTTAAGAGGTGCAATGGATTAAAATAATTAATCTATTGTCCTTTCACCACTAATGGCTTTCCAAATTGTCTTTCTGACCTCTATTTATACTTAACCTGTATTTTTTTTTTAATTATTATGAGATTGATCAAAGGGAACACTCCATCTTCAGTACTGGATAGACAAAATGCTAATGGAGGCAGGAAAAAATCGATTTTCCTGGCTTTTCACAGACTGCTGCAGTTAATTATAACTTGGTCCTACACAACCCAGAAAAAGTATGGACTCCCATATATAAAGCTGTAGTGAAGAGTCTATTTTTTCGTTAGTGTTCATGGTGAAAAGGCACTTAAGATAATTAACACAGTATGCCTGTAATGTCTTTGAGCATGACGAAATCAGTAACTTCGGGTAAACTGTAAAGCAAACATTCCTTGTAATAAATTAGTTCTGGGCTGGGAAGGGCAAATACTGAGCAAGGTCCTGCAGCTTAACAAAGCAAGAGATGATTCACATGGGACTCATTATCAGTACTGCAATATAGTTCTACATGTCTGTGTGGTAAAATCCATAACCATCTTGATAGGCACCTGGACTTCTACAGTTCCTGCCAAGAGAAGTACATAGGAAAGAAACAGAAAAGCCAGCAACTTGGGAGAAATCCCAAAGGCATTAAGATTAAAATAAAATAAAATAATTGAAGTCCTAAGCACATCCAAATCTACACTCAGACATCTTAAAGGAGTTTGGCACCAAGCTTCTTATGCAAATCAACTTGTTGAGAAAAAACACACACATACAAAAAAAAAAAAAAAAGGACTATCCCATGCTTCAACAACATGATACATAATTGAAATACCATACCTCACATTTTGTGCAGGTCTTTGATTTTGCCTGTTTAATCTGTATTTTTATTGTCCAGGCCACATCGTGGTTATGTAGATGTGATATGCACATACGCACACACGTATATACCTGTACACATAAGTATTTCTATGCCTATGTATCTATAAAGGGAAGTATAGTTTCTCCAGAAACTTTACATTACAAGCTGATGATTAACCTACCTTCTCCCCTAGCAGAAGTGATACTGTTAACACAGTACAGATTGATACAGACTATGGTACAGTTTTACATTGTTTCTAATACATTTACATGCTTTTTTTTTTTTTCTTTTCTATTTATATTGCCCTATATAAATTAGCTGAAATCTTAGAGAACACGACATTTTCTGAAATGATTCTAAGTAAAACAAATATCTCATAAAGAGCCAGAAGTATTTGATCAGATTCTTTTTGTTGCTTTGCACAAGCTGGAAAGATGAGCTCAAGTACTGTTTAGAGCAAACTTTGTGAAATTTGCTCCTTACTACGTTCCCTTGCCCCTCCTCGAGCCTACATGATGCAACCTACCCATCACACCTAACATCTTATTTTCCCCAAGGCTACTGAATCTTTCAATATTGAGGACAGGCTCTACACAGATAGTACACAGCTATTCAATATTTTATTTTATCCTATTAGTCAATATATAACATCAGGCTTGATATACAGCATAGTTTTATAATCCAGCTCTGAAGACAGAATTGGTCCTTCCCAAGAAGCCTGTCTGTGGAACTGATCCCCATATTTGCATGGATAAGTATTAATTAACAGGCTAGTGAGACCAATTATATAATTTCTGTTTTAAATGGATGACACAACGGCAGATCAAAAAAATACATGTAATGGTAACAATAAATGAACAAAAGGTTTCATTAATCTTTAATGCCCAGTTTGAGACAGGTGAACCTGTTTTTTCATGATACTCTGCACTTTTTATGGTCAAAGCACAGCTTTCATGGACTTTACATGTCACCAGCATCAGATTCACAAATCACCTCACCTCCAGCACCTCTTAAGAGGTTACTGTTGTAACTTGTAAAAAGCCTTTCATTGTAGCTTTTCTCAATAATACCTGAAAAGGCAAATTGATACATTATGAAGTATTATTACATCTAAACATTTTGCTAAGCAAAAGCAATAGGCAAAAACCTTGATTTTTACAGGATTTGCCATAAACAAAAACTGTGTTTTGCCATAGACATAAGCAGAGAAAATTATCTTTGGTAAGGTAACATTCTAAATTCAGTATATTGACACGAGTCTACATACTGAAGTATAGTCCCTTTATTTTCCAGCTGCAAAATAATTTTTTTTGTCCGTTTGTATAGGAAACAAAACTCTAGATTTTGTTATACTAGAAATTCCCAGGAAACAATGTGAGTTTGAACCAAATCCAATTCTTTACCCTGTAAAAATAATAATAATAATAATAATAATAATAATAATAATAATAATAATAATAATAATACATATTCTTAAAGGCACAGTTGAGTAGATTTTCTCTTTTTATATTATTTGACTTTATATTATTTACTATATTGGAATATAACTGCAACTAAAATTAATGAGTATATCACATTCTATCAATGAATTCATAAGTTCATAAGTACCCAAACTCTAATGAGAGTTATTGGAGGGTAATTTTACATGCATAAATGAACAAAATCATCTACCTCTCTTGACTTAATTAGCCAACTGGCAACAATACCAATATACCTGCTAGGAATGCCATTGAAAATTTATCCAATAAACGTGTATTCTTAAATCATCTACTTTTTACTGCAAAGCCTACAGTAACTAGTCTGATCTATGCTACCCTTTACTGACATCAAGCTGTGTCCGTACTATTTCCTAAAGGAAAATGCCAGCTCTACCGCCTATTTCACTCCCTCAAATTGAGTATTTTTTTCTATCACTTCAGCTGAACCCAAGTTGAATCTGAGAAGCTCTCTCCTTCCTTTATACCAGGATAATTATAGCATGTTAATTACCCAGCCCCCTGTGTTTCACTGTTTTAAGCATAACAGGACAGTTACAGAAAACAACTTCTAATGAGTGAACTAGCCTAGATGCTTGGTAGCTGATAATGGACAAAGTCTGGAGGAGGACAACAAAGCTTTCCTTCCTCAAAGGAAAAGTGATCACCTTTTGATCTTCCTTGGTACACACTTTCAGTCCCTGAATCCATGGGAAGTTAGTGTTATCCAGGCTACTCAGACCTTGAGCATTAGCATTTAAGAGCATGTGTGGACAACACATGACAGACTGATCCACGAAAGGGCAAAGGCAGGATGATGCTTTGATTCCACACCAAGCACTGAGCAACAGGAAAATAATACTACTTCTTGCTTTCTACATCCCATACTAAGGTTCACCTGGCAAAGAATACATGACTCTCGGGGCACAAAATGAGTATTTTGCTACTGTGAAAATTTCAACACAGATGTTCTTTTCTAGAATCAATTAAAAAGTGTTTTTACCTCTAGATGTTTAGTTTTTGTAACAGTTTTTAACTTCTGCTCCAGTTTTTCTATGCTCACAGGCTACACATGTTTTGCAGGGACTTCTAACACAGAAACAGAAGGAAGATGGATACTACAGTTGAGTGACTGTAGCATTTCATTTCTCAAAAACTATCTTTTAGATCCTTCTTGTACCTATGTGGGAAAAACACTGATTCATTTTACACTGTTTGAATGTGTTTCTTAATATGACATTCAAGTTCTCATTCCTATTCTTGGCAATATATCTGAAATTGTCACAGTTTGAGCATCTAACCTGGCCTAAATTTAGCTTTAGGAGCCCGTGGGAAAATCCTGTATTCATTTAATCAAACACAGAGTGAAGTGATGCTGTTGGGAAACACAGGAAAAGCTACTGTGTACATATTCCCAGCTGACAACAGTGCCCTAGCTCCCACATACCACCCTGGAGCCGTTTCAGGAAGACATTCAGGAAGACATCCCTGTTAATACTTCAGTTTTTTACACACTTAAACCTTTAGAGCTGCTGAACAGAGTGCTCAGATTTTCACATGTACTGGCTGTGCTGCTCAGCTACATGCGGAATCTGTTGCAAAGAAGCTCACATTTTATCATAGCAGAAGTCCCTTTTAAAAATATGTAACCACACAATTTTTAAATATATCCACTACAAAACAAACAAACAAAAAAACTTGTTGTGTGTTTCTGTTTGTTTGGTTTGGTTTGCTTTCCCTTGTGTTTTTTGTTGTTGTTGTTACTACTGTTTTGTTTTTCATGTGGGTAGTCTCTCTATTTTGTTCTGGACAGGTAATTCCATGCCCACTGCTTACCATCACATTCACACACTGCAGGTCTACCCAGCAACACAAATTTGGCCTTGATCAGACATGAGCACAAAACTGCATGTATGTGAAAGTGGTCAGGCCTGACAATTTAAAATGTTAGCTAGCATTTGTGTTGACTGCAGGAGAAGTAAAGATATCTAATGCCAAAGGCATCTTGGGAACTATCTTTTAGGGACACTGCAATTGCCAAACGATCTGAATTAGCTCTCTAGATGTGACAATGACAAAATAAGGAGTTTGAGAGAGGTTCTCTAGCAGGGAAGGGACAAATCAGAAGTGTCTTCTCAGCAAAAATGTGGTTAATCATTCTAAGTAACAGTTTATTTGCTAAGAAAATGACCGCAGGACTAGTGGAGTGCTGATCAGAGCATTTCTACATGTATTCCAGGTCTCTCCTTCCAAGGACTGAAGTACAATGACATCATCATTCTGATTCAATTAACAACAAATGATGGCAATGAAAACACCACTTTCACAAGAGCATCAACCATCTAACCTAACAACATCTCCTTAAGTGTAACAGAGGAACTGAAAGGACCTAAAATAGCAGATATTTAATGGCTAGCAGAGGACCCTGTACCATCCCCTAAAGCAGTGCAACTGCTATAACCTGTTCCAGATTTACAGGGGTTTGTCCACTGGTTTATACACTCTAGAATATACTAACTCTTAAGATAAATCCTGATGAATAAAAATCCAGTTGCAAACTCCTTTTGCATACAGAGCTACAGCAGCTGTTGCATATACAAATATATTGGCTCTTTCTTGCAGATCATGTTCCACTCTTCTGTTTGGATGGTGTTATGGTATTACTTCCTTCCAAAAATCCATCTTCTGGGAGTTAATAGCAGAGCCTAGTTGCAGTTGGGCTGCAACAAGACAGAAATGTTTCCCAGCTGAAAGACAGAAACAGGATGTAGCAGCTTCCTGAATTTTCACTGCTGACCTTTAGCCAAACATTTCATATCTTTTTTTTTTTTTTTTTCCAAAACATTAAATGAGTAATACTCATCATATGTTGATCTCTGGTACTCTGCTGGGTACGTGCAAAATTCCTATAGGTAGGCTGCATCACAAATTATGGCTGGGGGTCCTGACAGTCTGCAGCACGACCCTTATAGAGGAGACCTTTATCTTCTCTGATGGATTCCTCTCCTGTACAAGTTCTGATGAGCAGGTGAACTGGACAAAAGGGGACTCAAAGGCATGTTGTTAAGGATAGTATGCCAGGAAAGAGTGAGCATTCTTTAGTACATTTTATACTTATTTTATTATAATTTTCATGGAAAACGATTGATGTACCACTAACATTTGTTTTTTTTCCTAAGTCTCTTAACTTGCATGTATCATATAAACTCAGTATCAAGGCATAAGAATTCAAAACAGATTGTTGTGTTTAATTAAGGTGTGCAAGAAAAATAAACTTAACACAGCTTACTTAACTTGCAGTCCAAAACTGTATGGTATTCACTAAAGACTCATCTGTGCAATCCATAGAACTGTATTTGCAATGTGTAATTTAGAAATTAACTGTCTTGAATCAGTGTAACAATGACTGCTGAACTGGAACTGTGGATCTCCATCTCTGGTGATGTTAAAGACTCAGCTAGACGAAGTCACGGCCGAGCCCTGATCTAGTGCTGGTAACAGTCCTGGCTGGAACACAGGCTGGACTAGATGACCTCCAGAGGTCCCTTCAAGCCAACATTTCTGTGATTCTCTGGTAAGATTACCCCGTTTTTAATGAATGAATTCAAGAAAAAAAGCATGGTCACAAAGATTTCACATTCAAGGGCAGCCCTGTAACTCAAAAATTGTATTAGAGCAATGGCAAGACAGCTACACTGACATATTATTAAAACTGCCACAAAATAAATGGGATAGGGTAGTATAGAAGCTGTCCTGTTGCAAGAAGACTGCTTTCTCTAAGTTGGATAATCTCCTTCTCCCTTCAAACATACAATATCAAGAGACCATATTAAACCATCTCTTCTAACTACACAGCTGCCTGAAGCCTTACAAAGCTTACAACTCTGTAGGCATTCATGTCTTTTTAACGCATTTCTTATACTTGTGGCCATGTATCAGCACTGCCATATTTCTGGCACGCAGGACGCTGTTGGCACCACGCATTTCACATATTTCTTTCAATCCCACAATTCATCAGAAGTTTTAAATGGAGACAGTCATCGCCAGGCATGCAACGCTTGGATACAAGAGAGCGGGTTCAGGAGGATAAACACAAGAATCACTCTGATGTCTACGTGAAGTTACAGTCCCTGTATGCAGTGACATTTCTAACTCAGGCGTGGCACATTACCAAAATCGCACGTTCGCTGCAGACAGAGCCACACGCCCACACCCCCATCCCCACACCCCCATCCCCACACCCCCATCCCCACACATCCCCACGCCCCCCGCACTCACTTGATGTCCTCCCAGACGGCGGGGCCGTAGTTGCGGATGACCAGCAGCTCCAGGGCGTGATTGACGAAGCCGTACTGCGGGGCAGGGCGAGGCGGCGGCACGGTCAGCAGGCAGCCTAGGGGGGAGCCCCCTGCAGCCCCCCATCGCCCCCCCACCGCCCCCTCCCCTCACCGCCCCCACCCCAAAACCCCCCCAAAAATAAAAGGCGGAGGCCTGCCCCCCTCCCCAGCTGCCCCAGCCTCTCCCCTCCCCGCCGCCGAGCGCGTCCCGGCCCCGTCAGCGCCGGGCAGGGACGGCGGCGGCCGGAGCTCACCATGGTGCCGCCGCCGCCGCTGCCGCTGCCGAAGAGCGGCCCCGCTGCCCTCACCGCCTCCCCCGGCCGCCGCCGCTCCGAGTGGCAGCCGGAACAGCCAATGGGGAGCGCGGCCGGCGCGCTGCCCGCCAATCGGAGGCGGGGGCGGGACTTCGGGCCGTGTGGGGAGGGAGGGGGGATGAGGTGGGGAGGAGGGGCCCCGGCCCCGGCCTCTGTGGGACGGGGATGGAGGCACGGGCCCGAAAAGCCTCGGCCCCGGGGGCAGAATGCAGAGGGTGCCCCTGCAGAGGGCAGGGGAGGTTTTTATGCCACGTCCCCCTCCTCTTCGGGGTGCGTTGTGCGAGAGGAAAGCCGCGCTGCTGCTGACGTGGTGGCTGCGAGATGTGCGCATCCCTTTTTCCCTGTAGCTCTTCCCAGCACAGAGCCATCCAAAACACTGCCCCAGAGTTTCCTGCGCATCAAATGGGGTTTTCCAAAAGCTTTTCTCCAGCTGGGGTTGTTGGGGCTCGGCTGACAGTCTGAAGATTGTCAGTGCCTGGCAAAATGACAGTGATTGGGAAGGTACACGGAGGGCAGTGCATGCCCTGCTGTCAGTGCCCTTTGCAGGGGGTGCTTTTGCGGGAACAGAAATGGTTCCTCAGTTGTTTCACATCCACATGCAATTGCTTAGCTTTGGGCCAGGTAATTGCCCCGTGAAGAGTGGAGAACCAGAGGAGCAAAATGATTGCAGCTATTTCTGTGTGTTAATTTTCAAAGGTTAATGAAGTTAAAAACACAGTAAGTGCTTTCAATACATTTCCGTGTGCATTGACAAGTCCTTGTCAGTAGCTAAGGTGAAAGAGACATTACTATAGAGTGTCGTTACAATGTTCTAACCTACTAAACAGAGATTTTGAAAGGGATCTCCAAGTAAGTTATGACCCTTACAACTGGAGTTTGAATAGAGGATTGCTGACAACATGCCAAGGAGGCTTCAGAAATAACACAATCATCACATGTGATAATCCATGTGGAACAGAAGAGATAGTGCAGCACTTAAAAAACAAACAAACAAACAAAAAAACCCAACATATTCAGTTTAAAGCCCTTTATACCATCTACAGATGTAGCGTATGGAATAAAAATCCTAAGGAGACTTATAATTCTTTCTACTTATTTAAAAAGAATTAAAGAATATTCAAGAGATAATAAGATTATCTGGGAGGACTATAGGATGAATACTTGATGGGCTACTACTGTAGTAACTCTTGTGCAGAGATCTTGCTACATGAAGCCAAGAGGGCCACAGATGCACATAAATCCAGCTCTAAGGATCCATATGGATTCTAGATGTAAGTAAGTAGTGTGTGTTTGAATTGCTACATAAGTAAATAAATTATAAAATTGAAAATCTTCTGAAATCTCATGTAGTGCTTGGTGAACTTCTGAACCTGTGTTAAGATCTGTTAAAATTCTTAGTAAGTGAGGAGAGAAATTATGGGTGGATGGACATCAGAAAGTTGGCAAACCTCTTTTCAGTTGGCATTCCAAGAACAGTAGAGGGACACCCTGCATTTGCGTCAAGCAGGCATAATCAATTCTACTTAGTTTAACACAGTCCAAATCTACTGCGAAAGCCACTTCTAGTTGTT
Organism: Anas platyrhynchos; assembly: GCF_047663525.1. NCBI lineage: Eukaryota > Metazoa > Chordata > Aves > Anseriformes > Anatidae > Anas > Anas platyrhynchos. Next base: position 34,103,938 of record NC_092590.1, read on the forward strand.
TTTTTTTGAAGAATGACCAAGAATGAATGTTTCAATATAACCAGTTAAAGTCATACACAGAATATGCTAATTTTGAAAGGAGGAAAGAAAATTGTTAGAAAAACACAAGCAAACTATTGGTTGAAGATATCTTTGTAGAAAACAAGCAAAATCTGAAGGCATGCAAATCTCTAATTTTTGCATTAGACATCATGTGATAAATCATGCTGCTGTAATTGGATAAAAGGCTTAGGAGGGGTCAGCTTCTTCCCAGTTAACTAGGATTTGGGTACTTCTGATTGCCATCTTGTTTTCCTGCTTGGTAGGAACTAAGTTTGCAGAAAATAGGAATACATATCCTGCTCTGCTAATGTTGTAGCTCTTTATAAACTTTGCTTTTCTGAAGTCCTGACAGCGCATCCTGGGCAGGGGATGGATGTGTACTGGAATAGGATAAGGATAGGGACAAGAGTGGATTAAGAATTAGTAGTAACAACATCATAATTGTTTTGAACTTTTAAAGAAATTCACTTGTTTATTCTGTGTATGAGGTAAGCCCCTATGCTTATAAAAAGGTACTAGAGAAATTACATCAAATTCTTTTTGAATATGGTTTTCAGAATGTAGATTATCCTGGCAATTTTGCATACAAGCGTGACACTTTTTAAAAAAGTGCCGATATCACCAAAATTCAAAATTGCTCTATACAATTCTTTTGGTTTGGTTCAGGCTTGTAGGTTGCATTGCAAGCTGTTCTTGAGATTAAGCTTTACATGCAAGTGTTCTGGCATCAGAGGTGATGTAGATTTGTTAAATGTAAACTGGAAAGTGGTAGACTCAACAGCATCGGCAGTGTTGAAGCACACAGTAATTAATTTCCTTTTCTAAAACAGGGTTCCCATTTTAAAGGTTTGGACAGTGCTGAATTAAAGAAATCAACCACGTGATTTGCTGAGAGGGGCCAACCTTTTTTCGAGGTGTCAGCTGAATCAAGATTATCTGGTAGGTCTTATACAACATTTGGTTTTGTATACATTGGTTTTGGTAGAAGGACAGACAGGCTTTAAGTCAACAAGGCACACTACGTACATGTCAGACTCTAAGCTGTTAACCCCAGGCTGTGTTTCAAAGCCCAGCTCTGTCAGTCACTAGACATTTGGTCACCGGAGTAACGCATTTCACACAACCATTTAGGCTGTATCAGCTGCACTTCCATAAAGCCTGCAGCTCATTCTCTATAGCATGCAGTCTCTTTCTAATTTGGGGACCATCATGCACTGGGTTCATGACTTGCTGCCCAGCTGCTTTTTAGTGTTCAAGATCAGAAGAGTAGCTGTGGAACTAGGCACAGCGGGGATGTGTGTGGGGTGGAATTATGGTGTGAAAAGCCTTTTAGAAAGTTTTCTATAACTGAAATCCCACAAGGCAACTTCTCCCCTTTGTGTCCCCCGGAACCCTTGCATACTTCTCAGGAGTTTCCTGCATTGGCCATCAGAAAACTAAAAGAGTTGCAGTCTCGGATTACAGGAGAAAAACAACTGTTGTACTTTTTAAGTGTTGATACACATGGTTTTTCCTGATGTGCGATGCTAACTTCATCTGGGAATTGTTGAGGTCTCTGAAAGCAAAAGTAAAATAAGATCCTTTTATGCTGTATGAAAGGACAATAGTTGAGACAATAATTTTGGGATAACTACTAGCTGGCCAAGAACTTTTACACTCAGTTCAATGTGGTTTGTGTTAATACACAACCACTATAAAACAAAGCATTTTAATAAGTTACATTTTTTTACTTTGGACTTCGCTCTTAAAGTTTATATTGTTACTGTAAACCCTAATAAAAATGGTGCTTTATATGGTATTGTTGGATTTCATTTAATGAAGCAATTTTATTAACATCAAACTGAATTATGGGTATTTTTTATTTTGCTATTTCAAATGGTCTGAGACTTGAAATTTCGGATTATCATAGTATGCTTTTAAGGTGCAGAAACAGGCATGCGTTTTTTTAAGATCCCTTCAGCAAGACTAGTTATTTTTAATGTAGCAATATACCATTTGGTTTGTTTTCTAATTCTGGTATTTACAAGCTATAAATGAAACAACCCTCAATAAGTCAATACAATAATCTATGTAGATTTGAGAAACGTTGCAGGCTCTGTTGCATCCTCCTGTAAGAGGAATATCATGTTAGCAATGCAAAGCAAAGTAATTATACCTAACCAATTCTTTCCTAACACCTCCTACAATCAGCGGAAAGACTCCAGCTGATTTTCATAGACTTGTAGTCCGAAGTTCCTGGGAAGTTACGGTCCTTGATATTTCTTTGCAGGTTTTGTTTTGGGTTAAAAATATAGAAGAGTGGAACTGTCTATTACTTGATCTGCTCCTTTGTGCATACTTGGGACATTACTAAATGTATGTCTTCATTTCCATTTAGATTAGGAAACAGCTAGCTCAACTTGACTTTACTGTCAGCATCAAAAATCCACTGAAGCTCAAGACATGCAACTTTATAAGGTTGTTTACTTGGTTTTAGATTCTTCCAGTTTATTATTTTTTTGACTGGCTCTCCAGGTTCATATTCCAGCCTAGCTGCATATTTAACATTCAGATCCTACTGTTCATGCTCAGGAGAAAACTTATCTTTAAACAATTGCATCTGGATGAAGCAGAGGTTTCAGAACCACTGATTTTCTCCTGCCTTTTATTGGTGCTTCAGTATCAAAGTGCTGCTGAGTAATGTAGGGCTGTGAGTTTTACTCTCTCCCTTTACAGAAAAGGACTGTCAGTGAACTCAAGCAAATTGGACTGGGAAAATAATTTAAGGGGAAAAAAAAAAAAAAAAAAAAAGGAAAGGTTTATATCTGATTCATTTCCTTCCTATGTAGTTGTGAACAGCCATGCCACCAGACATGGTTTAAGAGGCCTCTAAAGTCTGCTGTAGCACATATGTTGCAGACTTCAGAAGTAGCAAAGAAAGTCCTAGCTTTCATTTCAGAGAAGTTCATTTTGGTTCATGCTGAACTGAATTCGGATGAACTGAAGCATGGCTTTGAAAGCAACATAGTCCCTTGTATGCTGTATGGCAAATAGCCACAAAAATTATTGCTATTCCAGGAAACAAAAACAGCCCTTCCACTGGTTTTTCAGAACAATGACCAGACACACAAAAAAATGGTAGCAGTTAGAGTAGCTGCTGGGTTATAGGATGGGTGGGGTTTGAAAGAAGGTCCCTTTGCCAAGATTCAAGAGAAGTTTCCCTTAATTCTGATGGCTTTCAGCTTACAGCTGGAATGCTCTGTTTCTGCAGAGAATGCAAAAGAAAGTGATGGGAGAAGTAAACTGGGTTTGGGGAGGTCTGAATTTTTCCTTCACAGGAAGAAGTAGATCTGGCCTGGGGCTCAGTTATCTGTGTACTGCAGTGTTTTGTCAGTTTCTGTGAATTCATTTGGTTTGTTTTTGTACAGCAGTTCACAGAGAAAGAAAACACCACTCTACGCTAATTGCACTTCCTCTGACACCAGCAATGAGAAAAAAAATCCCAACATTTCCTTGAAATCAGATCAGGTTTTGCCTGAATGAAATAAAAGTAGTAGATTTATATCCACTTGGAATATATATATATATATATATCTTCAGAGGAACTATTTCTTATTTATTCCAAGGACTACAACTTTTTGCCTAAGGAATTACTGTGTGACAAAACCATATCTTCCATCACACTGAGTAAATGTGAACAGGAATCAGTCCCACAGCTGATGTACTAGTAAAATAAAAAATCACATCAGAATCACATCACATCAGTTTGTGTACATAATACTAAATCGTGCATGTCTATATCAAAAGCATTGTATAGTCTCTGAAGACTTCACAGTTTCAGACAACATAATAGTATACAAGACATCAGCTTAAAAACAATTGTTTGATTTCCTTGCAAAATCTCCCAGTATTGTATCAATTAAATTGCCTTCCTTTTAATTATCTCAACAATTTGCTTATCAATTTTCTGATTCTTTTATTTCCATTGGCTTTAATTTAAGTGAAAAGATTAGCTGAAAATAATTGTCCCTTATTAAAAATGTATTCATTCGACAAAAAACTTAAACAGGAGAACAGCTTCAGTGAGGCCTAAATTCTTAACAGTTACACTTAAAAATAAATATAGACTTGTGTTGGTTGTTGTTGTTGTTGTTGTTGTTGTTGTTCAGAACAGGTATGGACACAAGTACATATTAAAGTACCTTCCCAGATCATTTTCTTAAATATGTGCATAAATCCTATTTATCTCACTGACATGAAAGCATATAGCTTTATATGTATGCTTAAGCAACTTATCAGGAAACTTTTCCGAATTCGGGCTGAAGTAGACAAAAGAATGTTTTGACTTCCTCAGCAAAAAAAAAGTCAGTGAAATGAAAAGGAGTTCTACAGAAATTTTATCTTAGCTGATAACGTAGCCTACTGTGTGTTAAAAAAAGAGAGAGTTATAAAAAGTAACACTGGAGGGTGAATTTAATCTGTAGTAAAAATGTTGGCCTAGGGCACATTTTATTTTATAGAGAGATGCATAGGAAGGAGTCAAGAACTGCCAGGATGAATATCCTACATCCCCCTCCCATTCTGTAGATATAGAGAAAGAAATCTTTTGTTTTAAAGCTTACGTGTTTTTTAATCTTCAATAAATGACATAGAGATGGATAGATTTTTACTGACTTTGGTTATTACTGGGTCAATATCATGAGTCAGTAGTATAATTCTCATCATTTTTATATCTAGGAGTGTCCTTATGGGACTGCTACTAGTCTTGGGGTATTTCTGTCAATAGAACAGAATTTTCCTAAGAACATAATATTGCAAAGATCAGTCACCAAGACTTGCAAAATTCTCGTTTTCTTGAAACACTGCTGTTAAAAATATTACAAATGTGCATATATGTGTGTGTGTATGTGTGTATCGTTTACATATAGCCTTTCAGGTTCCTTTTTTGAGTCAGTTTCTAAACATCTTGGATGGATATAGGATATCTCAAGGAATAGCAGGATTCCATGTTTCAAGTTTTGTTCAAATGATGCTCACAAGAAACATGAATTAAAATGCACTTTTTAAATGTTTATAAAGCTAGTCTCTTATAATGACTTTTCTCAAAGTTCTGATGGTACCTGTTCTGTACAAGTTTCTACTGCAAAGGAGTAGGATAAGAACAATAGCTTCAGAATGAAGCAGTCAAATTCAGGAAAAAACAAAACAAAACAAAACAAAACAAAAAAAAACCCACACACAACAGAATGGCACCTTTGTCTAATAAAATTGTGACCTGTAAATATTCAGAGAGCAAAATCTTGATTCAGCAGCACGTATCTTGGAGATAGGCTTTTATGGTTTGATATGCCAAAACCCAAGAGTTTAAGAGGTTAGAGTAATAACAATTAGTATTTGGTACTACTGGAAATACTTTTGTGTGTGTAAACAATGCAGTTCTCCAGCCTGCAGTTGGGACCAACCGGTACAACACAGAGAAACATCTGTGCAGATGAATCTGATAGTTACAAAGGCACAATCCCAAACTCAGGACTCAGTAATTAACTCTATTCTGCCAGTTGCAGAGGCAGACCCTTGTGAGTTCTCCACTCATGTTCCACCATCCACTATAGAAAAGCTTGTACCATAGAAATACTAATACATGTGTTGATATGTTTTAAAGCACTTCTGTTCATCTGTAGATCCCCCTGACAACTACAAAGTGAGTGTAGCACAGGCATTCCAGGTAATATGTCATGTATATACTGCTCTCCTTGAACAAGGATCATGGCTTTAAAACAGTGTGTTTCTGTTCCATGTTATACAGTCCGATGGGAAATTTCCTTTCTAAGTAAACAGTCCAGAGCACATTTTATTACACTCCTTTTAAAACTTCTCAAATTTAAATGACAACAAAAAGAAAACATTTATTGCTGTAATACAGAATAACAAGTTGATATTTTTTATAAGGTATTTTAAAAACCCCAAGAAATAAAATACTGTTTGATGATTACAGAGACTTTAGTATGTGATTATACAGTGTTTTAATCTATGTTCATTTTATACACAAAATAAAGTTCAGGAAACAGTAAGCAGCAAACTCTGCTATTTATATGTGTATTAGCTACAATTAACAGCCTGATCCAGAAGATGCTGAGCACACTCCAGCAAGTGTTAGAAGATGGTCAGCAGCTACAAGGATGGGGCCCAAAGGATGCACTGGAAGGAGTATGTGATAGCAGTGACAACATTTTTATGGATATTTTTCTTATGGAATCACCAAGAAAATGTATTTCTAATAGTCATTGGTAAGCACCAGCTCACAACACGGCATGTGGCTGCATGACTTGCACATTATGTTTCCTGACACACTGCACATACAATACGTCTAGAATTCTCAGCACAGATAAAACTGAGAGGTTTGTTATGTAGCACTTACATATCACCACAAGGAAAATGTATTTTTAGTAGCATTATAAACAGTAAAGTTGCAATATTATTTTAGTGACTATGTTTCCTATCCAAAGGAAAAGTAGAAAGTACTCAGTGACATACTTCCTGAAATTTTAATACTGGCTTTAAGGTGTTAACAACCTAAAGTGCTTTCATGTTTCATACATTTTTTAAAAAATTTTCAATTTATACAAAAAAAAAAAACACAGAATATTTATAAATTTATTCTATACACTTGTGAATGTGCTAGACAATTTAGTCTATTCCTGTTTCCTCACCCAAAAAGTTGGCATTGCCATCTCCCAAATCTCTCTTTTGAAACCAAGTCAGTGAGCTTGTTCCTTGAATATATGCATCCAGAAAATAGCAAATTCCAGGAATATCACTGGGAAAATTTGGAGGAAGTTCTTCTCTTGAGCGAGGTGTGAACACAAAACCTGGATATTCCTTTAACAACCTATAACAAAAATTAATCATCTTGGTTAAAAATGACTCAGTCACTAATTGTTACTACATGCATAGACATTCAATAATTATTTGTGTATTCTTTATAAAGCAGGGCAGAATTTGATTTTATAGTTATATGTTATTTACTGAAAATATTTTTAAAAACTGTTTGTTTAGTAATTTTGATAACCAGTTAATTCATGCACCAGTGCAAACAGGAACATTGCCTTTTTTTTTATGAGACTGGTAGCATGATTAGTGTTAATGAAATACTGAAAAGCTTATTAACTAAACTATTCAGATCATCTTACCACTTCTAAGAATTTTGCTTTTTCACACATAGGTCCACTAAACCTAGTGGTCTTTTATATCTGAAATACAGATCAGTACTCTTTAGAGATAAATAATGTAAACCTGTTACTAATGTTCCAGACAAATACTTTTACATATAGGAGATGTGCAAGATGCCATAATGTTATCGATATCTGTTTATAATTCATGTACAAATCAGAAAGTAAAAACACTAAACACAAAGTATGTTAACACATCATTCATGCAGGGAAAAACAAACAAACAAACAAACAAACATACCATGCGAATAATAACAATAGTTTATCCTTTAACTAAATTGCCTGTTTTCTAGGCATCCAAACAATTATTTTTTTTCAACAGTGTACTCATTTCAGATATTCTCTTGAAATGAATATACAGCCATGCAGAGTATGCCTCAGAATATAAAAAAAATCTTGTGCAGAAAAACTGTCTATTGATTTAAGAGAAGGGTATAGCCAATCTGATTCAAAATGTTATGCCATATGCACATGGAAGAAATCACTGTTGGCCACCACTGTACTTCTAACATGCACTATAGCCCTTTAGAGTACTTGATCCAAAAGCAGGTTACTTGCTGTGTACTCTGATACCTCTAACACGTGTCAAAATCACCTATACAAGATAATCTATAGTTTGGCACCCTGTATATCACATAGCATGTGCTGCAGGGAACGTCAGAGGATCCCGTGCCAAATTCTTTAACAGTGGCCATAGGACCTTGCCACAAGATCAGATGTGCAGCGGTGGGTACAAACTGAATAGGAATAGCTGACTGTCCAGGCTGCAGTGAAGGCAGTAGTGCTTCCTTAAAAGGAAAAAAAGATTTTATATCCATATTTCTGGTTATTTTACCCATCCAGCAATATTACTTCCTATTACTGAATTCACTTTGTGTAGTTCACTTTTTTTGGCCACTCTGGAAGAAGCAATAATCTGTATCAGTTTAAGTGGCATAAAATACAGACCTGGACCTGGAGTAACAGTCTGAACTGTTACTACCACCAAATTCAAACTTATAAAACACTATTACTTGGCCACAAACATATTTGCAAGGTAATTTTAAAATACAATTAAACAGATAATACAAAGAGTATTACAAACAGTAATACAAAGAGAGGTTGGGAGTATGAAGGGTACAAAAGAAAGATGCTGTATTTTCCATGGGAGAGCTTGCTAACTGCATGACAACAAATACCCTAAAAATGTCTGATTTGAATGGATAATAAATAGTACAGACTAGATTACATACTAAGGTTCAAACTTAGCTGTGATCAAGACAGGTATAAACTAAACACTGGCTTGGTTGATTCATTGCAATCTATTCATTCAACTACCCTAATCAAGAGAATGGAGATGCATAAGGTGATGCTTAATAATTGTACAGTTAAGTAGTTATTTTCAAGGGCACCTGCATAAACTTGGCATCCAGTTTACCCTGAAAGATACATAGCTCAAAGAGGAGACAACTATTTGAGAGAAGTAAAAATTCAAGAGATTTTTCTTTGGCTTCAGGGCAAGAAGCAAAATTGGCCCTGATCCTCCATTTATTTTAAACACAACATCTGAAAAATAAATATCAGCTGTTCTGTTTCACCCTTTTTCTTGCTGCCTGTTGCATTCTGAATAAAAATAACCATGGTGTGATCATGAGCAGTGAGATAAAAAGAGAAAAAAAAGAAAAATAAACAGTAGCACTTCAGAGGGAAGAAAAAAGATCAGCAAGATAATGAATAAATTTCACATTAACTACTTCAGGTGGACATTTTACAGACGTACATTGTAAGGCACTGTACCTGTAAGTTGTTGGGCTGACATTTATTTTTCTAGGTACACTGCAAGACTCAAACTTGTTGGCAAGAGTTACATTATTTCCAAAGAGACAATAACGAGGCATTTTAACCCCCACAACTCCAGCAAAGACAGATCCTGAATGAAGGCCAATACGCATCTTCAAATAAAAAGATAGACAACAGCATTAAATAAAAATAATGAAATGGTTAAAGTCAGTTTTATACATTTTTCCTTTAAAATAAATAAATAGATTATGAGCTAGTAATACAAATTCAGTTGGTATAGCCTCCTTAAAATGTCTGTATTCTGTCCGTTACTGCCTGTGCTAGCCCAAGTTTACCTCGATGTATAAACATCATCAGGAGACGTGAAGACACTTAAATATTTTCCTGGGAGGAACTGCATGGCACAATGTTAGACTGGTGACAGTTACTGAATCACACACTTTTCTGTTATGGTCAGAAGACTTAGGGAACAGTGAAGAAAATATGTATATGCTGTAGTTTCAGTTGAATTGTATTTACAATGTACCACTTAGAGTAAATCCCAATCTCAGAGTACATAATTTGGCTAATTAATGAAATTATACAGCAGTTGATACATTTTGATACCTCTTCTTTAAAACTTGTACTCAGATTTTTGAGTTTTGCTTAGCTGGTACTGGTTTTTATGTTCCTTTTTTTTTTTTTTTTAATTGTATTTTATGCTCATTATACATATGCGGACGTTTTCTTCAGCATAGCACTCTGACACTACAATGGCTGATGTTGGGAAAAATGCATATCTACTGTCTGTGCTATTCTTTATATACCCACAGAATACCATATCATTTATGAAGAAGTTACAATTTCTAGTTTTGAGTGAGAAAGCAAAAAAAGCAACAAAAGCAAAATCCACCCACACAGCAAAGATGTCTCATATACGTACATTGACACAGAAGTCTGATTTAAAATAAGCAGTTTGCAGTCACGCCTTTTCTTTGACAATTTATATAGAAAATGACAGTATACCATGACATACTTGTTGCTTTACAAAACAGTCATGAAGCATTTCATTAAAATAGATGTGTGCTTTCATTAGAAATAGAAAGATTCTGTTTTCTTCTAAGAAGGTTCTCGAAGTTGTTTATACATTTTTTTTATTTATATTTTAAAATTACTTTTTGAATGTAATGACATTGCTCATTCAAAGCTATAGAAGTAGCAATTGTGTGGAAATTATAAACATGTTATAATAATGACAAGATGTTTCTATATTTTTAACCCTAGTTTAATTTGATATTGTGAAATACAAAGAGAATGGTATTTATAACACTGCTGTTATATAAACGTATGATAAATGTGGAACATGTTATCCTCTTAATAATCACTTTCTTGTTTTTGGAATACAAACATTCATTAATCTCTAATCAAAGAAGTTTGAAGTTTTCTGAAGGAATGAATGAATAGATGAATGTTAAAAATGAGCAAATGAAAGACACAAGGAATCGAGACACCAGTATTTAAAAAAATAGACCACATTACAGGACATTTGAACTTAATGGAAGGCCCACATCATTTGTCATGCACACCAATCTTTCTCTCTCTTTTTTTTTTTTTTTTTTTTTTTTTTTTTTCCCAGTGAGAGGTGAACCTATGTGGTAAGTTCAGTACATGCTTAAGTTCTCATTGAAAGGAGGCCATAAATGTAACTACCACTGAATCAGCCAGTTGTCTTGCCATTCTTATGGTATTGGTTCAGTATCTGACTGTAAAACATGAACAGCAACAGAATCCATTAAAGATATGTGGATTGCTGTATTTAGAACATGTATTTGATTATTCATGTTTATATCTGTTGCCTCAAAAGACTTTGATATTCTCATTGGTTCCAATTCTAAGGGATTAGTCTCCTAATTAGAAAATGATAACAGAATATTTCATGCCACTTACAAATGTATTGCTACTGAGACAAAACCAGCAGCTTATCAATGTGCACCTATTGATTTCACATTTAAGCTTTTGGGGTTAATTTTCAGATTTCTGTTTCATCTTTAACTCTCCACAAAACTCTCATTCATAGAACTAAAACGATCGGTTTCTCCAGCCATACACCGTTGATCCCACACATTGTTTGAATTAATGTGAAATTTCCTTGACACAAAAACCCTGAAACCAACTAGACAACCAAAAATTTCCATTTTTACCATATAAAATACAATAAAATATATGACCTTGATAGGCTCTCCATGGGGAGACACCACCTCATCTGATAGCTCCATCATCTTCAGGGCCATCAATGCTATTTGAACAGCATGGGTTTCACTTTCTTTGTGTAAACCTCCAGCAACACAGTAGGCATCTCCAATAGTCTCAACCTGAAACAGGTATATTTGTTCCTTAGTGTTATACTGCTTGACATATAAAAGAATAGTCTGTGGTTTCAGCAGGAATTTTACCTAACTGTTTGACTGAGATTTATTTGTCCTGCTAAATGGTCCTGGGCAAATCCTGCAGTGTCATTCAAAAGGAAATAAATATACAACTTGTATTTATTGCTAGGCACAATGCTAGAATACCTTTCCTTACTCACCTGTTGTCAGGCACCTGTTGCTACATTAAACACCTATTTACCCCAGATTCACAGCACTGTAGCTGAAATTAATTTTTAAAATGACCTCTTAGGTTTTGATGGGTTTCTCACTTGGCTGCAAGCATGGCTGATGCTGTTGATATACTTTTCATTGTTTTGTGACTGATTTTAAATCTTTCATAAAATGAAGGTGTAGGACAAAATATTTTTGGACTTCTATTATCCTCTGTCCCATTTACTCATAATTTCTTTTCCTGCCACAGAACCCCACAGAAGAACAGTAAATTGTGTACCTTATAGACATCTAGCTCTCCACATTGGTAATCAAAGCGAGTATAAAGCTCATTAAGCATGGTGATAACCTGCATAGGTGAGCACTGAGAACAGATGGCAGTGAATCCAACAATGTCAGAGAAAAGCATTGTGACATTATTAAATTTCTTGGCTTGCACAACTTGTCCCTGCCACAGCTGCTGAGCAACCTCTCCGGGAAAAATAGAAAACAGAAGATCTACGGTCTTCTTCTTTTCCTCTTCAAGTGCTTGATGGGCCTGCTCAAGGGTTGCTTTCAGCTTTCCTAACCTCTTTTTCAGTCCATCCTGAGCTCTGGCTTGTTCTCCAATCAGAACAACATCTCTCAGTGCATTGTGAATAGGAATATCTGAGAGGTATAATCCACGTCCTGTAAAATCTTCTAGCCTATCCACACATGGGGATCCCAAGAATAGGATGGCACTGGATTCAAGAATATAGATCATTTGGCCTTTAAGATCCATTACCTGAAACAGTTAAAGAAACAAGGATTCATGCACAACTTGCATGGCAAGTGCTTAGAAACAAGACATACATTTTGCTGAACCACAGGCGAATCAGAGAGGCCCATAGTCCTCACATCTTCATTCAGTTGATAAAGAGAAAACATGGAATACAAAATCATACAGCTAAATCGTAAGTTCAGCTTATTTTATGTGAGCCTTCTGGTGCAAAAGTTAAACCACAGCTTAAGGACAAACCCCTAATTATGTTTGGGTATTAGTAAGTATCAATTTTATCTTAGAGAGAAAAGAAAATCAAAAGAAGAATTTTGTGCATTTTTATCTACTGTTTAAGATTGCATTGATTACAGTGGTCAATGAATTTCTGCTAACAACTGGTTAGCAAAACCATGTTTGGTTCATGCACTTCTTTCTCTGTAAGATAAAGTGAAAACAACTGTTTCAGTTTTATTACAGGATATTCAGTACTCACTGCAATTTAAAATTAAAAAGCAAAAATGCCAGAAATATCCCTCTTTAATGACCTGAAAAGGCACAGTATTTTGTGTGAAGTGCTGTTTTTATGTCTCTTCCATATTCAGTTGTGTAATGTGCAAGGTGCTGAAGAGCTCTCCTTAACATTGCTTTGAATCACCATTTTTTTTGAGAAAAAAAAAAGGATATTTCATGATAGTGATTGCATCAGTTCAGGTATCTGAATATCAAAGATACAAAATCCTGAAGAAAGCAAAGGCTCAATGAACACAGGAAATGTCTATTCCTTTCCCCAAATCTTAGAACTGTTGTTTTTAGGTGACTCAATTGCACTTAGGTTAAGCTTCCCCTGCCACTGTCTCTGTAGTGGTGATGCTCTTATTCTCAGCAGCACGACATGCCACTGACTTTATCTCAACTCACTGAGTTTATCTTCATATTTCAAATTACTCCTTTTTTAATAAAATCATGTTAACAGTCAGATTTTACTCATGTAAAAAAAAGAAGTTCTAATGGAGAATTTTGACTGAATATTGGTTTCAGAATCTGAATTACATTACAGTGCCCTCACCATAGATCATTATTATTTGTTTGTATTAGATGTTGAAAGGTAGACAATGAACAATACAACATAATTTTGTTTGGTGGCTATTTTAACTGTCTCGCATCTCCCAAAAGAAGAAAACAAATTCCTCACTGAAGCCATAGCTTTAAAAATTCTCTTACCATGGATGATTTCATATCAGTATTATCCCATCTTCTCACTCGTACAGTAAACTGCATATTTAGCATTGTCATTATTCCACTAAAAGTGCAGCTTATTTTAGGGGTAAGAATTTCAAAATACTCTTCAAAATTAGGCTTAGCTTGAAATTCTCTCCTGGTCAAAAGTCTTCTTATCCCATTTCCAACTTGTAGAACAGACATGTCCTTGTCAAACATAAAATGAAATGGGAAAATCTTACAGAATACAGAGGCAGGAATCACAAGTGAAGACTGTGGTTTACATGGAGATAAAGAAGGTTTTGCGCTTTTGACTTGTATAGAGTAAAGCAAATAAGGCTGATTAACAAACTCAGTGCAGTCATTATGGAAACAAGGAGGCATGAGCATGACTTCCACCTCAGTTTCATACAAAATATGAGCTGCTGCCTTAATAATGCCAGATAAAATAAGACTCGTGACTTTCTTGGGAAAGAAGTAATACACATTTAAGAAGTCCTGATCTTTCTCCAGGCATAATATGGAGGCTTCTTCAAGTCTGTCCTTTTTTCCTGCTTCTTGGTTGTGGCCACTTTGCTTCAGCAGAGTAGTGAAACTGTTCAAGAAGTCCTTAAGGGTTCCTCCAATAACTCCTAGTATGTGTTCATCCTCTTCATAGCATATTTTGAATAGCTCTTCACCAAGAGATTCCCGTAGAGACTCCACAGGCACACCTGCATGGAATCATATTTTAGTCAGAACTGCACTCATCATGCTGAATCTCAGGCTAATCTCCACTTTTTTCATCCTACATCAAACCAAATTAGCAATTTCCTTCTTTGACCCATCACAGACAGCTGAGGACTTTCGCTCTTAGGTGTCCTGTTGTGACCAATTAAAGTTGTACTACCTGATGCCTGGAAAACATGGAGGCAATAGGCTGTAGTTTGGAATGATCCAAGACTCAGTGCTGTGCAGTAGAGGGTGTAGACAGAATGAATGCACATTTTGGCACAGGACTTAACCCAGTTCCCTTAGCTTGACATAAAGAAATAAAATAATTTTATAAAACTAAATAAGAGTCAAACTTAAATCGTTTTTGTGCACACATGCAGATATAAATACTATGCTTGATCCAATAAATTAAATGACCCTAGGAATATTCCAGGGCACTGAGACCAACTGGCACAGAACAGCTCACATCTTTGTAGCAAATTCATTTTAATGGGATAGCTGCACGCAAACTGATTGTTGAGTATGTCCCAACTCCCCAACTGTTACTGGGAATCATTTGGAAAACTGTTATCTGTCACAGGCCAACTGTGTGCCAGGATCAGCTTAACAGCTTAAGTGTACAGAAGACCAAGTTTCAGTTTCTGGAAATGTTAATTTACTACTATAGATGTAGCCAGAGAGTTCTCCTGTTGCAAATTAAAGCAGATCTCTTCCCACAGACTAGAATCCTCCAGAAGATGTAAAGGATCAAACATTTTTTCAGTGTAACACTGTCATGTATTGCTGAATGTATCTTACAACTCCCTATACGTTGTTATCTTTGCAGTGTATGAATTATGACATCTCAGAGTTGAGAAACTCTAACTCAAATCTTGACTCTTTGAGCTGTTAGTTGCACAGATGTAGTTTAGTATCTGTGATGTCAGCATCACTCAAGCCATCATGATGAGGAAATTATTTCATAATAACAAGACTATTTTATACATGAATGCATTACTTTATAGTTATATCAGCTTTATATAATCTATGTATGTGCAATATAGATGTGTTATTAAACAAGCTTACATTACCTGCTGCATCAGCATGATCACTGATTATTTTTTCAAAATCTTCTCTATCCCCAGTTTTTCTGTAAAGATCATAAAAATATAAATAAAACCCCTGAAAAAATCAAGATAAACATGGTAAAAATAATATGCAACAGAAGTTATATCTAGCCTGTCTTTACTCAGTAAAGACCAAGTTCTGCTGATCAAATAGGCAGTTTTTCTTTCATGCAAAATAGGGTTTTGGTGGGATCTTAGATTATCCTGTGCATTTGAGATAAATTAAAGTTTTAGTCTGAGCTCAGATTATGGATTGAGGCTGAATGCTGCAGGCTGTTATTGATTAAAATCTCTTACGTTGCAACAACCCTATTTTTAGTTATATTTTGTTACTTGAAGTTGTAATTATACTTCATATTCATGTATAATATAACTGGAATATACATTCAAGCACTTTACATTCCATTAAATAAAAAAGATTTGAGAAGGTATTTCTGTTTTTATAGAATAATTCATTACTTTAAAATTACTTATTCATAGGTAGTAATCCAGATGTCTGTGATACAGAATGGCAGCTCTCTGAGTTCTGTGAGGTCAAAAAATATCACCTTGAATGTCAGATGCAAAATGATGAGAAGATGTATCTTAGATGAACTTCTATATAAACAGTTAGCCATTGATAGAGATTTTCTGAATTTCCTTCATTGAAATATTTTAAATAAATACATATGCAAAAGCTGCATTACAGATGTTTAGATTTGCTTTAGATTTGCCTTAATACACCATTCAGAATAGCATACTATGTTTTTGTTTCAAACTAATGCTGCATGAAACAATACGTAATTAAAGTATTCATTTCAGTCCGCATTTGCAACACACATCTGCTCCGCTATCTAGACTATCTATGATCATTCACCGTATCCAAAGCCAACATTTTTTTGTGTAATACTAATCATTTGCATTTAAAATTCTTTCCCCAGGATCATAGAAATATTATTATAGAAAATAGTTTTATACTATTAAAAGGCCATACGATTGTTGTGAAATAAGGTAACCATATTCACCTTTCCATCTATGTCTGAGTATCTCCAAGTTCCTCCAAAACACCTACTTATTTTAAGCAATATTTCCCTGCACAAATGGCTTATTTTGCCCATCAAGCCAACTTACATTGCATGAAATGTCACACATCAATTTAACAAGGTAATAGAACATAGATTCCAGAATTCCTGATTCCCAGGCACCAGCCCAGTTGTTAATAACTCTCAGCAAAACATTTTTGGTGCACAATGCAGTTGCAAACCCATTACACATACATACCTGGTTTCTTTTATTCTGTGTTTTGCTAGTGTTCTTTGAAGTGCAAGATTTAGCCTTTCAAACTGGGGAAGAAAAAAAATCTACATTGATTAAAATATCATTGATGAAAATTTAATCAGAAGAATAACATTTTTATAAGGAGAAATACTTTGCTGTCCCTGGGACTAACAACTTTTTTCAAGGTGGTATCATTAAAAGAACATGTTATTTTTGTGTTTGGGGTTTAGTTTATGTAGATGTCTTCAACTCCAGTACTACTGTAATTAAGCCCCCTTAGCTGATGTGTAACTGTAGTTAGGCATTTAAAATAGTGATGTACTTTACCTCGAAGTTGTCAGAGGATAATAAAGACAGTGCTACTGAGAAATAACTAACTCAACTTCCTATCATAACCCACCACACCCAAAAGAGAATTACCCCTCAATTCAGAACTACTTTAGTAAATATAAAATTTATTCTCATGACAAAACAAAAAAACAAACAAACAAAAACAAGCAAACAAACAAAAATACTACATTCTGCATTCTATCCCCAACAAAAGATATTAAAAAGTGGTTCTTCTAAATATTAACTTTTCTTGGAATAGCAGATTTTTTTTTCAGGGCAATTTTCAAAAGTGTCAACGTCAAAATTGCTAAAGGTAACAGTTTCAAAAGCAGACATTAAAGATCAATATAACATTCTGTGTTTCAGATTACCTCCTTTTCTGTTTTCAAGACTGTAACATTTCAAGATGATGTTATATGTACTTGTAGAAAAAGAAGGATTTCAGCTAGGTATTCTGCAAACCCAAGTATCCTCCAGATGAAAATCTATCCACTGTAGATAACCTTTGTAAATATTTTTCATAATAAAGAACCTTCAGAGTACCATGAAGATTTACCTCATTTTCCATCAATCCTCTCCTTCCATATTCTTTCTGTAGTTTCTAATTGGAGCAGATACAATACTTCCCAAATGTGTATTACCA
The DNA here is from genome assembly GCF_047663525.1 of Anas platyrhynchos. Lineage (NCBI taxonomy): Eukaryota > Metazoa > Chordata > Aves > Anseriformes > Anatidae > Anas > Anas platyrhynchos. The sequence goes on from NC_092590.1 coordinate 34,121,556, forward strand.
CTGCTTTGTGACCTGAAGAGCTGTCTTCTGTATGTAGTCTCCAATCATTTGAAACCCAAACTTCAACAGAGACAGGGTCATAGAATAGCATTGCACTTGCATGTTAGAATTTGCGTGTTATGCTTGATTTGGTCTGGCTTTTCTTTGGTTTTCATTCCCTGGCAAAATGAGTTTTTCCACTGTATCTTTTACTTTTTTTGCTTGTTTGTTTTTTAAAAGGAAAGTTTTCACTCCAGAATAAAATATCCCATGAAAGAGTGGCAGTATCTTCTGGGGACTGTTTCCAAGCAAAAATCTAAACTGAGCTTTGCTAGCCTTTTGTCATAGCTGAGGAACTAGCCTATCATATTTATATAATAGGCAGGTGCTTACACATATACCATTCTTTAAAGAAAAAAAAAGTATTTCATTAAAAATACCATCAACAACTATATACTAAAAATAAAATTAGATGAAATAGAAGACTACAGACAATCTGACTTAAAACAGCAATCATGACACTATACAAAGGGTACTTTTCAGTTCATTTTTGCCTTGTAAGTCTTTACTTTAAACATTTAAAGTAAAGATCAGTTTAAAGGGATGAATTTCTTCTATGTAAGTGCAGCAGAAGTAAAAAGTCATCTATAAAAAATGGATAATGTAGAGTTTTAGCAAAAGAATGAGATGGATACGTTGCAAAAATAGATGTGCAAATAGATTCAAAAAACTCCAGCACATTTATTAAGGTACACTGATTGTCCCTAACTGAATTGTAATTAATGAGCATCCAGAGAAGACCATTCACTGTATAGTCCCAATATATATCAGTCAGTTCATTCACGCCTTCCTCCAAATTTGAGGCAAGCCCAAGTACAGAATGTTACACAGCTGCACTTTAAAGTTGTGATTCTTTATACAGAAATAAGCCCTGGTATTCATCTTCACTCAAGCAAACTGCTGTGAATGTATTGTGCCTGTTTTCAGCAGAGTTGAGAAGAGATGTAAGAATTCCTCTGTGGAACTGCTACAGGATTTTCTTCATTTTAACTAATAGATATTAATTAGTTCAGTGTTTCAATATGATCATTGCATTTCCCAGTTGCACAGCTATTCTGTTCAGTCTCTCCAGGGCAGGGAGTAAGACATGGTTTCTGCTGTGGGGACACTGGAACTAGGTGTCAAGTTCTGTAGTCTTCACACATTTAAATCAGTTAGCTATGGTACAGCCCACTTAAGACAAGTTATGTTTGCTTTGTTTGAATTATTTGCTTGAATACATGCTTAAGGATTTTCCTTTGCATGAAACACAGACAGTAATATTTTTAAAAATAACATAGCAGAGGTCAGTATCATAGCAGATGAAAACAGTAATTTTTTTTTTTTTTTTTTTTGTGATAATGAATAATGTACTTAGTATGGATTCAATTAGGTGAATTGACAAAGTAACCATGTAATTCCTATAATTCCTATAATTCATGTAATTAGGTGACATGGCAGAGTTTCTCCAACTGTAACACTAATAAAACGCTATGGAAATGCATGTTTTTAAGGAGAAATGATCAGTGGAAGGTTGCAAATGGAAGGCTAAAAATACAGGGAAATACAATGGAAGAGATATTGTAAGAGTGGACAAAACTCATTATGGCAAAATTGTATACAAAAGGAATGGAAAAGGATGAAATGAGGGTTTAAGCTACACTGAGCTAAATAAGAATACAAACTCTGAAGTCAAAACAGCTTTCAAAATGCTTACATCAATGCATTTTTAATATGTATAATGAAATGGTAGTATTAATACACGTTATCTGTTTACCTCAGGAAAGATTAGCTTGCAGATGCTTTCAGTTAATGTGTGCAGGTACACTCTACTTCTGCTTGTTTTCCTCTGTGGAAGGTCTCCTTGAGCATCTTTTTCATGGACCTCTTTGCAGATGGGCAGAGCTGCACTAGAGCTGTTTTCTGTGCAGTCCTTCTCACGTTCGTCAGTAATGTGAGTTTGAGTCAGTAAGGAGAAAGGACATTCCCCTGTGATCTTCAAGTCTTTCAGTTTTGTACAGAACATACTGTACAAAGTCTCTCTCTGGAGATTAAGAGTACTTGGCTTTGTATTTAATAGTTCTCTTTTGTTTACTAACAAGAGAAGAAGATGCCAGAATATTAGATGAGGCAACCACTGTGGAAGATTATTGGTAGTTAAAAGTCATCACGGGAACAAATATGCACCCCTACAAAACAAGAAAAATAAAAGCACACAACAAAACGTTATTTTATTTTCTCCTTTAAATTCCCATGATGTTCCATTTTTACCATATGTACATTAAAATAATGGCTTTTCTAGGGCCTTGCTCAGGAGAGCACTTAAGCTTTGCTCATGTCACATTTAAGCATGTAATTCGTACTGATTTGAATGCTGCAGGTAATGCTTCAAGTGGTGCGTGTGGTTAAGTGCTTAGCTGAACTGGGGCTCCGGTGATTAAGGCAGAGGAAATGTTTTATCTGATACATCTTTGGTCATAGTGATGGATGAGGCTCCTGATAAAGACCTGAATTTCAATGAGAAAACCTTCTTAATTCTTCACAAGCAGCTATTAAAACTACCCGATGTGGCACAATTAAACTGATTTGTAATGGACACTTAAATCTCAGTTTAATTGATGCTCAAGGTATCCTTTTTGTAACAGAGAACTGCGTGAATAAAGCTGACACTTTCACTGCTGGAACTGCAGACCATCCAAGACCACAGGTTAATGCCTCTTGTAAAAGCCACTGACTGGTGACAGCTGGCATCATGGGAACTTGACCACATAACTGATGTAGTTGCTTGGAAAACACCAAGGGATTTCATGCTTTTACAGGTGATGTCTTTCAAACAACACATTCAGAACAGAGTTGAACAGTTGATTTTAGTAATTATTCCCTTTTTGTTACATATATTTAAGTAAGACTTAATCTAAAAAGGCTCTTCCCTTAAGGGCTACATTTTCTATTGACCGTAGCTCTTTGAATCAGATCCCCTCATCTTCATGTAATACTCTAACAAGGTAATCCTTGAGACCTTCAGGCAACTCTTGAAGCAGCTAAAGTGTTACATTTCTCTCTCTAGAGACGTAGTACAATAACACTTTCTTTCAGAGGCACTGTGGCTTTAATCAGCCTGTGCACCACATTGCTTTTTCCTCCCTCTGAGACACCCAAAGGGCTTTTAGGGTCACATAGCAATTGCACCAGGGTTTAAAAATAACTAATTCTCTGATACAGGTTATCAACTGCTTCTTTTGAAACAGCTGTATGAATGGCACAGCAGGGGTATGCTGCAGAGCCAGCACAAGTGGCATGGATAAGAGGAGAAACAGGCAGAAGCCACTTTGGCTGGACCTCCTGCTGGAAGGGGGAAAAAAAAAAAAAAAGAAAAAAAAAGCATTGGCAGAAAAGGCCTTTTAAAGTATGCTTTAATACTGATGGTGTCAGGTCAGCTTCCAGGGGACATCTATCAAAATTAATATACTATTAGTTTAAGAATCGGTAAACACAATGCTAAGAATAAGAGGCTAAGACTGTTTGAGTAAGATTCTGTATTTCTGATTTCAGTTTTTATATAGAAAATTATTTGTTTCTACTGCATGGGTATCAGTAATGCTTATTTTTTACTGCTGCACGCTCTTGTGTAGCAGATGAGGCACTGAAAAATTCTAAGCAAGAATCACACATTCTGTATGCATGAATATATATTGGTTTTCTTTATAAGTATTTACATATATACATAAATATTTTCCTTCAGGAACCATTATATAACCTCATATTGCTTTAGTAAAAAAGGAAAGCAGAAAAAAATGCATCTTTTTTGTACTTAATTGGACAGTGTACTGAATCTGTGTACTAAAACTGTTAAGAAAAATAGTAATGTAAGTATATATGTGAAGCATTGCCAAAAATAGATTTATGGCTGTGATGGATCTTACATATATACATACATGCTTTGCTCAATTTGGACCTTAAGTGTCAAGATAAATCTTGAATTTACAAAGTAACACTACTAAAACTTTTCTTAAATCAAGAGCAATAAAATTTTGGAAAAAAAAAAAATCTGAAGTATTTTTTTGTTGAAATGTTTAAGTGTAATAAAACACTAGAGCATCTCCCAGTTAATGCCATACTTCATTTATGTGTTGCTATTAAAAATAAATAAATAAATAAATAACACAAAAGGTTCTCTGTCTGTGAAGAATGTGAGACTGAGTTAATGGTTAAATTAGATACCAACAAATCTTTAGCACATTTGCACTAAACTACAAACAAAGGTAGTGACTGACCTTCAGCAATGATCAGTAGTTTTTAGTTGTGTCCAACCCTTCCCCTCCCCCAGCTGGCAGAATTATTTCTTTGTTTCTAGAAGACAGTAATCTGGAATCACACGGGGGTTCACTTCCATTGTAGGATATTGTATTTTAATAAAGTTACATTCAATGCAGTATAAAAAATATCCGGGCAGGTAGAATCAGCTCAGTGAGGGAACTTATTGCCATTATTTTAAACCTGGTAAACCTGGAGTGGCCAGAAGCTGCATGGTGGGAATCAGGTCCCATCCTAAGATGATCACAGGCCAGGACTTACTCAGGGGCAAAGTGGGCAGTGGCACAAAAATCCCTGAATTGGCAGAGCTGCTGGGCATGCATCTGCTGTATTCACAGCTTCTTTCTGGGATGCAGTCTACCGTCCTTGCTGCTGTAGGACACCCACACTCTTAGCCTCCTCTTCCACAGTGGGCGCTAGAATCTGTGCCCTTCCTCTGAATGTGATGTTGTGTTCCTGCCAACTGCTGTTTATATAAAAGCTATCATGCATTTGCAAGAATGTAAAACGAGATCTGTGACATTTCTAGTAATAACACTGTTGTACAAAAATAATATTTTTCATGTGCAGATCTTTAAATTCCAAATAATTATGACACAGTTCCTAAAGAATGCTTTTGCAGAAATACTTTGTAACTATCCTTTTTTTCCTAGGAACAAAGGGGATGAACCTTTGTTAGCATGTACTCCAGTTCAAACCAGTATCACCTTATTAGGCATAGCAAGTTTAAAGCAGTGATCACGTTAAGATTCTGTTCCTGCAATGACAAGACCCCATAAATCACATCTTTAAAGACAGAGTGGAAACCTGATTACATAACAACTTCAGAGGATTCAAATACTGAAAATAAAAACCATACATATACTAGGTCTTTCTTAATTGAAACATCGAGTTTCCATTTGGTATCTTAAGAGTATCATGCACTTAATGTAACTAAAATTCAGAAAATAAAAGTCTATTAAGTTCTAGGAAAACCTGCCTCACTCAAACAGTAATTGGACAGGGGTTTTAAATGTCTGAAAGAAGGACAGTGAATCACCACTGTAGAATTTAAAGAAGGAATTCCAGCAGCACATGTATAATGGACTTTTAAAAGGTATGAGAAAGATGAGATGTGGCACATATCACAGGTTAAATCAAACATTTGCAGATGTGTTTCAAGAATAATGAACTCATGAACTCCAGCCTTTCCATTGTTGATAATATTTAAAGACACTTTCTGACCATAACTAAAAAAACAAAACAAAACAAAAAAAAAAAAACTTGAGGAAACGTGAAAAAAAGTTTCTGGTTTTGATTTCTCTCCAAACATGCTTTCTAAGAGCTTATCCCAGGGAAGCTGCAGTGTTTAATGTGAATTCTCCATCTCTGCTGTATTAATTGCTGTCTTATTTACCTTTGGAAACAAACTGAAAATTAAATAATCTGTGGTGAGATTAAACTACAAGCAATTAATTTATTTGATGTCTGACTGAATAGAACATGGCATTGTGCCACTCAGAAAAACTAAAATGACTTTACATAGTATAGTCATAGCAGTAGAATAATTTAACAGTGCTCAAAATGCTCTGTGCAAACATTTCATTGTATATTTACATCTGTACTTGTCTTACAGCCAAAATGCCTTCCTGTATGCTTGTTTGTACTAGTTGCTTCTGAATATTTTCCTCTGCTAAAACATTTCCTTGACAATAGCATGAAATAAAGTGCAGTGAATCAATCATACAGTAAAACTCCTTAATATTAACATAGCCATTTATACGAATAAAGCAATGCCACTTGCTAACAGGAGCTAAAGTTGTTTTATAATCTTAACTTGCAGACCTGGGTGAAAAAATTAGAAGCAACATTACATACTTTTTTCTTCATGTAAACTGAGCCCTTTGCTTAGAGAAGGGCAGAATCTGTTATGTGCTTTTTTTAATCAGACATACATAAGGTGAACTGCTACATGTTAAGCAACAATTAAAAAAAAAAAAACAAAAAACTTATAGTTTGCTTTGCATCAGTCAAAATATATTGCTAGCTGGATCTAACTTTCTGCAGCACAAGTGTGATTGCAGCGCTTGAAGGAGCTTAGTGTGGTCTGGAAGTTATCGCCTCAACAGAAGTAGTTGTTAACTTCTATCTTGCTTTTATGTAAAATCTAGAGTTGCAATTCCTACTGAGCTCTAATTCCTGCGGAATTCAGAAATCACTGCCTTTTACACCTTGCCAGTAGGACTCCGCACAGAGCAAGGCAGGATCTGTTATTTTATGCACAGTCAGCTCCTAGCAAGACAGGTTAGTAGTACCCATTACCCTATCAGAAATACCTCATTGTGGATTCAGCTCTTGTCAGCAAACAAACTCAGGGGAAAAAAAATAAATGCTGTCATTTAGTCTTACAAATCTGAAGTGCAATATCTGCACTTTACTTTTTCTATCTAAAGTGGTGTGTGTAGCTGCAGAATCAAAGTGATTTGTCCATTTCCAAAGATTTTAAGGAGGTTTCTAAAATTTTCCTAGAAAATTGATCGTGTGCATCAAAATATAAGTTAATATTTTTAAAAGTCAAAGTACGTATTTATTAATCTTGTTAAATCCTGTACAAGTAAATAAGCTAGCTTACTCTGGCTGCTTCACTAAACTTGAACACATTCAGAGAGCACACACCTTCAAATCATTAATTTGTTTCAGTATTGCTGCTTTAGAGAGCATAATATGCAAGGAACCAGAGGAGACAGGCAAGTCTGTTTTCAAATTTCTGAGCAGTAGTAAGTCATACCAAATAGAAAACTGCCAGTTGGTGACTTAGGTAGAGGACATCTTGGAAGAGGTTTGTCCTCATAAAGAGAAATGAGATGTTTTCCTGTATCTCCCCAGTAAGACACAAACCCACTGAAATTTGAGGATGCCTCATTTACTTATTTCCAGTAACTTGGTCCTTTAACAGGGTTTTGCTCACATTTGCTAACATACCTGAGGACAACTGTGACATTATGCAATAATAATAATAATAATAAAGTATCATGTATGCATATTACATGAAGTGCAAAACTCTAGGAAACCCCAAATGTAGGTGGTTATTCAGTCCTGAATCAGTAACACCCTTGTTTAGCTACTATTACCCAGGCTTCACTTGGACTACGAAGTAGTACCTTGGTATTCAGCAAAATTCTAGGCTTGTCCTAGGCACAGTTTGGCTACTTGAACAAAGGCAATAACTGATGACAAGATTGTTTTCCTCTGTGTAGATCAGGTGAGATGAGACATGGTATTTGAAACTGTACTTCACAATACTTTGCTGAATCTAGTAATTTCTTGGATACCATTGATCTCAAATTCTGCTCTATCTGTAGCAAGAAAGATGCTTTGTCAGTTATTAACTTTTCTGCTTCTTCCCCCAAACATTCACCCTTCTTTCTGACAAGTCATCCCGCTTCTGATCTGTCTGTACCACAGACCTCTTTAGAGAAGTGTTATTTTTCACTCCAAAGATTGCCTTTGTGTGCTATGCAAGCCTAGTTCCAGTAGCCTGACTGCCAGATTTAGCTCTCTTTGGGGCTATTTTTAAGAGACATATACTCACAACTCTTCTATAAATCACAGCATGCTTGATTTTGATAGGAAGGAGATACCACTGCATATACCAAACTATTTAGTGGAATTCCAGTGATTACTAAGCCATGTACAAAGTAGTAATGCAGTTACGATAAGATTAGACAAGTTATACTAATTAACTGTTGGTTTAACAACCCAAACATTTTGCTAAATCCAAGTTCAGTGTGGTAACTTATCACAGTCTCTGTCCTGTATAACTGCTTAGGACAAACTAAAAAAACTAGACCTTGTTTACAAGGAAGACTTTCTTCCCGTATCGTGTGGAATTTATTCACCTTTCTACCTTTTTTCTTCATGGAATGTTTTAAGAAACAGAAAAATGCAATCAAGTGTTTTCTTTGTGCTACATCTTACAGAGTGTGATCTGCTGCAAAACTAAATGAAGTAAGAATGTTGAATCATCCCTTTCTTTGTCCCCACTTTAATCAGCAGAAAATAAGTTTCAGGAAATACAAAAGTAAACCTCAAAACTTTTAATGCATCTCATGTTAAGGTCAACATGAGACATACATTTATTCTACTTTAAAATATTAACATTTGTAGAAGAACATCAAGCTCTGTACCGTAACATAGAAACCAGTATTTCTGGAGACAGGCAAAACCCCTAGTTTTAAAGTATCACTGGATTTCTGATACTGATTTTGAGACTGACTCATTTCCCTCCAGTGGTCTGCAACAAATCCCTGGATACAAATATAGTCCTGGGAGAGGCCCAGACTCCAGATGTGAAAGTTATGTTGCAGCTACATCTCTGGTTTCAATTAAAGGCACAGGGGGAACCCTAATTACTGCCTCCATGTTTTGGCATGTAACTAAAGGAAGGACTAATTCCCAAATGTTGCTTATAAAATGTATATTTGTCATTTTAAGTATCACATGCACATTCATTCATAAATATTTTTCCTATGCTAGGACCAAATTACAGGGAGGCATGCTGAGAAGATAGCGTGGGAAAAATATTCTCTTCCTGTTAGTCAAAGCCTATCCGTGAAAACACTCCACAGCAAGCCCAGCAGGCAGTCTCTGTGCACCTGATTCTCAGCTCCCCCATCATGCTCTCAGGCAGAAACAGCAGTTTCTGGCTGTAGCATGTCCTCTCAACCTCACTGCTGGTCTGAGGCATGGCTAGTACCACCAGCTAAGTGACTTAGAGATACTAAGTGGAGATACTACCCATGGAAACCCCAGCCACCTTACTTTGCGGGTACTCCTAACTTTGACGGCTCATGTTAGTCACACCTTAGTTCTGAGGCAGAGCTGGAGATAACTCACAAACAGTACAACCTGTTGTGTGTATCCACAACAGATTATTTTTTTGAGTACTCCTGATATTGGTCTGACATAATTGATGACACCAGAAGTACGCAAAGAGGGAAGCAAATGAAACAGAGGTGCTACAGTGAGGACAAGCAATACCAAAAATTATCCAAATTTCCAAAAACTGTTCTCACACTTCTAAAGGAGTATATTTTAAATATGGCATTTCCCTTTAATCTTCATTTGCATTCCATGAAAGTACAATATTTTAATGAGTGTCTTAAGAAAGCAAATAAATAAAATTTGTGTCTTCGGAACTCTTTCTGTCACTTCAGGAATTAAAGCTTGTCCTGCAGACATACAGGGTTCATGGCAATTAGGAGGAGTTAAATTAAATGCAAAGATCAAAGTCTTGCCCATAGTCAGTGGAATGTAAATTAGAATTTACAAAAGGTGAACACCATGCCTCTACAACGTGAAGTAGTTGGCAATTGTTATGGCTACAAATTCTTTCAAAACACATACTTAGAGATGAATCTCTCAAACTTACCAGTACATATAGGTTTACTCATTTTAGTAGACCTATAACTTTGAGTGTCTCCAAATGCTGTTTTTGTTTAGCTCATAGATTGGAAACACTTTTTAGGAGCAAAGAAAATAAATAAAAAGAAACAACTTTAATCATCTGCAATAAAAATGAAGTCTAATAAATTTCGGAGTATTTTTCACTGAAATCTTTAGCTAGTATTCATGATTTATCCAGGATTGCTACATCTTCTGTAATAAACGAAACAAAACTTATTAAAAGTGCAAAATTTCTAATGCATGAAGTTACTTCTCCTTTGAGAACCATGGTCTGTATTAACTGTAAAGCATCTCCAGAGATGACAAAATAATGCTACTGCTTCTTCAGAGACACTTATATTGCCAAGACTTTACATGCTTGTATTCATCTGATTGAAGTTGAAGATGCATAACTGTTTACACAACTGGCATATCTAACACCATTACTGTTACTCTTTTCCCAAAGATAGTGGAATGTTCTAGAGGAATATAAAACACTGACTATTGTGTCTTATGACAGTGCAAACATTCCCTGTGTGTTCTCAGTTTTAAATTAAATTTTAGAGATTTTGGAGTATGTAAAATTTCTCTGTACTCTATAGATCTTGGAAAATTGTTTGAAAATTAGATCTGTGAAAAGCAAAGTGCTTTATCAGTAGATTTCAACCATAGAGTTTTTAAAATTAATATTTGCCACCTGCAACTTGTGCTTACAACATCTACAAGACCATTTTCACACTGAAAATCACTGACAAATGCCTTTCATACTTATTCATAGTTAAGCACTCATGCCAACTTGCACTGAGGTCAATAACAAGTTTCTGTATATAGTAGGAATAGCATTAGACCCTACCAGATCTGCCACTATTGTCACAAAAATACTGATTTGCATGTAGATGTGTGGATGTGATAGTAAACACAGAACTGATCTCAATTAAAATTCTGGAAAAGTTAAATGCTATGCATGGGAAGCTAACAGCTGAAACTTCTAATTACTGAAGATGGTTTGTCCTGCAACAGCAAAGTCATGGCCTTGTAATTTCTTCAGATAGGAAACCAAAATAAAATAAAATATAGCTCTTCAACTGAAGAACTGTATTCAACCAGAACAGATAGTCGAACATGTTTTTTCACAGCTATCATGCAACTACTGACACTGCTTTAGCTAGAGCCCAAGGCAAAGAAAGCAGCTCTGAAGAAGAGGAAAAATCAGCCACTTCCCTAATTGTTCTCCTTCTTGGTATCTGCAGGGCTGGACCAGAAGGCACCTTCCTTTTCAATTAAATGGTTACAGATGTTTTCTGCTACAAAATGCGATTAAAATATTTTAAATAGCTGATTTGGCCATGCACACTGTAGATGAGTACCTTCATTTTTTATTTCACTGATTGGTCTGTCACTTTTCAGACAATGTGCTATTTTTAGAAAATATTTGAGTGCACAAAGGCAGTGAATCTTACCTTTGTAAAGTACAATTCCAAAGGATTTGGCACATCTTGTGCAACTGAATCCTCTAGGAATACATTACAATACCAATTTCACTGTTGAGTTGCTTTCTTAGTTGGTTTCTAATACTCCTTTGGAAAATGCAGCAGACACACATTTAAAGCAGGGAAAGATAGATATGTGAATATATAAATACATGATATAGATATATATAAATATATATGTGATATGTATATGTGATAAATGTGAATTTATATTTTATATAAAACAGCTTTTTTTCATTAAAATAATAAAACAAAGTGAAAGTTAGATGTTTTGTGAAATACTGGGCTTCCACACGTGGTATGTTAATTTCCAAATGTTCAGTAGCCCTAAAGAACAGAGAAAAGTTCTATCCTTATATCTAAAGTGCTGTCAAATGGGAGAAACCTCAGTCAGTGTTGCTCTCCCAGTTATAACAGATGCATTTAGAAACATTTAGCATATCCCAAACCACACAATATACCAATTCAAGTACATTAGCCATTGAAATGCAGCTTCTTGTGGCAATATCAAATTTGAGTATTTAATCCCACAAAATACAAATAGTATCTATCTTCCAGCATTTCTGAAATAGCAAAGAAAAAATATGCTTGGCTTAAAATGCTTTTAAGTTCCATTGAAACTGTCTGATTTCTGTGGCAAAGCTCTGTCCTGAGCAAGTATGTTTCCCTGAACCAGGCCTGGAGAAATACAGAGAAAAGGGTGCTGCCAAGGGAAACAAAGCAGATTAAGAGATTTGGAAGAATGGAAATCCAAGAAAGGGTTAACAAAGAATACAGTGGAGAATCTCTGGTCAGGATGTACCAATCACTGGCTTTTAAATTCATACACAAATTCAACATTTAATTTTGGAAATAAATTAAACGTATTTTAACCATAAGGATTCTCCTGCTACTTTTCCCACAAACTCCTGCGACCTTCTGGGCAAGGTTCTTAGGTCTTTCTCCCATTTGGAAAATGCAGATATTTTTTCCATAAATCAAGGGAGATGATTTCACCAGAGGACATAGATTTTTCAAAGGCAAGAATCATATGAAGAACTCTTACCAAACAATATGTTTGTTATCCAAACAAAACAGCTTCTGTGATGCATAACCTGAGCATTGTGCACAGTAGGAACCATAGCATAAGTTTCCTAGGGTTATTCTATGAAGAGGACCTACAACTGACCGTGGTTCCTGATCTCACAACCTGTTTAACTGCATTATCTGCAATATTAACTTCACTGTATACTTAAAGTCTGAAAGATCAAAGCTCTGCTCCATTTCTCAGATAGCATAGCCTTTTTCATTTATCATAACATTATTTTACAATATCTGCCGTTCTTTATTATGTGAAGGAGAAAAAGGAGAGAAGGGATATAAAGATAGAAAAAGGAACAAGGAGGGGAAAAAAACAAAACAAAACAAAAAAAACACACGAGGTAGTAGAGAAGGGAGCCTACAGGAGGACATAATGATTAAAAATCTGTAAGAAAGAAGGAAAACATAGGCAACAGAGCAGAACAATTTGCAAAGGCATAGATGGTTCTCTTACTGATATATAGCTTTTTCTGCACTACAAGTGCACTTCACTGAAGTACACTGGGTACTTATGCAAATCATTTGTCTGTAGTCTTCAGTAAAGCCAATAGAAAATGTTGACATGATAATATCAATGAACTTTTCCAGCAGTATTTTAGATTTTAGAAGATTTTTTGTTGATGTAGTTACTACAGCTTGTGTTTCAACCAACTTTATTGGTTGTGTATTATTCTCAGTTGCAGATTATATACAGAAGGATACAAGTTTATCACCCTGATTTGGCTTCCAAGATTGAAGTTCTAGTTTCAGTGTTTTGTCTCACTAGCATCTAATGGTAGGCAGGGAGTGACATACCTTGTTTTCTTGCACTGCTTAATGTGGCAACCTGGTGTTAAAACAGAAAGAAGAATTTTCTAGACTTGACATTTCATATGTTATTTTCTAGCATTTTGTTTTAAATTGCATTGATTTGTAAGTTAAAGACAAGATACACATTTTAGCTGATTTAAGATCTCATAGTTTTGCATTTTATTTTGTAAAGGTATTTCACTTTTCTTTTATATGTCTGTGAGGAATCTTTCTTTTCTCCATCAGGCCTTCTGAAACACCATCTAGTGCTGCATACACATCTGAGATACCAAGATGGAAATAGTACTTACCTGGCTTCCTTAAAGGCTGAGACCTCCAACCTAGTGAGGCAGCATGAAACTGTGCTACTGTTAGCAATTACCAGTAATTGCAAGCCATACCTTCCTTCCACTTTGGCACCACAGAAGGTAGGAAAGTTCATAGTTCAAAGTATGGTAATTTATGCTTTGGTGCTGGGAGTCTTTGGGTTTCAGTCCTCAGGCAAAACGAAGAAGGAACAAACACAGTCTTGCTTTAGAGGCTAATGCTCCAAATGAGAGTGTCTGGTAAAAAGAAGTAGCACCACATAGGTATGTGGAAATGACAACTGACCAACAGATACAATGTGACAGTCATTCTTGAAGACCTAAATCTGAACCCTGAAGTAATAGGCAAGGACTATAGAGAATCTGGACTGTATTGCCTTTACTGAGGTAACAGGGTCATCTCTGTGAACTAATACTTATATCAAATGAAATGAACACCTTTGTCTCAGCACTTCAGCTTCTGCAATGATAGATAAACTACACAGATATTGTAAGAAACACTTGAAGTCCCACATCAAAAGTCTTTCGAGTACTATTTCTCACTGAAATGTTAAAGAACACCCACTCAGTATTTACTATTTTTTGAACCTTTAAAATAGGCATGCCACCCCCAAACACCTGCTTTTTCATTATATTAAGGAACCACATTAATTTCAAAAATCTTACCACAGTGGAGATTGGAATAATAAGCACGTCTCTATTTAAAGATCTGCTTAAGTGGTTCAGCAAGCTGTCACAGACTCTATGTTTTTATACAAGGTCAGGTGTAAGCTGAAGTTCGAGGCAAAAACAATTTTAAAATAAACTATTGTGAAGGTTATAAAGGGGCCAGATAATAGGATGTCTCCAACTTGCAATGTTGCATACTGGTACTCTGAATAGTAGCTCTAAGACAGCACAGAAAACAATTCAGTTATTTCAGATGCGTAAGGACAGGGAGAGGTGGCAGTGAACTGTGGGATAAAACCATAAAAATAAACCAAAATCAAATTCTGGCCCTAGCAAGTCCATGTGTACTCAGATTAGTACTTCAATATAATAATGATTCAAAATTTATTTGAAAATAAATGTTCCTTTGACTGGAAGGTTAAATTTATTGTTAATCAAGTTCTTCATAACCAAAATCCCATAACAAGTAATAATTTCCACCTAGGTGTTTGTTTATGTGTACAGAAAGATGATGTTACACAGGAAGTTCCCTATTTTTCTAGAGATATGACATTTCACAACGAAGAGAGATATCGTGTATAGTTGGGGAAAAGGGAGGGAATGATAGGCATGAATTTCTAGAGGACATAACCAGAGACCTAAAATTAAGGATGAAGAGAGGTAGTATACCTTTCATGAAGAATTCATGAAAATTTCCTGCCAAGATTAACTATCTTGGTATTTTGGAGCACCTGGAAACACTATGAATCTTGCACAGTTTGTGTTCTCAACAGTAAGAAAATGGGGAGGAAAGAAAGTTTTCTCCATTTTATATATAGTCTTCCTTTGCATGAAGTCAGAAGCTTTTGATATTTCTCTTTACAACTTAGGTGATACTGAAAATTCAAAATACATGTTTTAAATATCTGTACCAGGTAGTTTCCAATGAGACAAAAGCACTAACTTTCCAAGTATCCAGTGACAATAAAGGAATGAATTTCTTGCACCATATTTATGTTGTAAACCTTTGCTCTGAGCTTTCAACTCTGTTTATAACTAGCATCTAAATACTGTACTGCCCATTAGATTTCAAGCTGACAAAAGAAACACATTGCTAAGTAATGTAGCTTCTTTGCTAAAAGCTAGATTACCAAATCTAAGTTGGGAATAAATATCTGAATTAATATATTGTCAGTGTTTTAAACATTATCAGTGTTTTCCATGGTTTTAGAGTGACAGCAGGGAGACAAACCAGTGAGCATAAAAATTCTTGCATATTTATTCCATTGTTAGATAGACCGGCCATTTACAATACAGTACATTGCAGCAACTGCAATAAAATCCAAATGAATTTTTTAAAAATATATCAAGCCCTTTTGGTGCTTTTCTGGCAGTACTGTTCTCATTTCAGTTTCTCTCATTTTTTCCCTATTCCAATTTTTGGCTAACCAAAACATGCCCACAGCATGGGCAAAGATGGATGTTCTTTTCTAGCTTTTGCTATATGTAGATCATAATCCCATATTCCTTCAGTACTCCTCCCTCTTCACCAATTCAAATCCTACTTGAAAAGATAGTTCTACCTTTTAATTCCTCTTTAAATATATTTTTGCTTAAAACTTATTATTGTTTAGGACTGGAACTGGAAGGTAGATATTATTAAATCATTTTTCACATACTATATTAATCAACAGATAAAACACAGTTTTTACTCTTGATTCCTAGTGCCAGACTCTACTCTTCTATGAGAATAATATTTTTTCTGTCATGATGCCCACCATTATCTCAAGCGTGGTATACTTGCATATTTTAAACTCTGACTAATCTGTGACATTGGTTCCAAAATTTACCATTGATATGGTCAATGACTTTTTCCACATATACTTGACTATCATGCTGCATCTCTCGGAGATCTGGAGCACGTGACATGCAGAGTAAGTGCAGAGCTGATCTAAGCTGATGCTAATTTTCAGATCAGCTGTAGATTTTCAGTGTCAAACTATCCATGTAGTCTCTGCCTCATGAGCCTATTAAAACATTTTGAAAGCCATGCCTAACCCATGACTGAAAGATGCTCTACTCTATAGTATTTCATTTCCACCACACAACCAAGCCTTTTTTTTTTTGTCTGGAAAAGGAACTAATGAATTACATTTTAGCTATCAAGTAGAATACCATTCAGTTAGTGATACTGATGCTTGGTCAACATATGAAAATTCTTATGGAGCCTTTGCTTACACTGAAATACTGTTATTTAACCTTCTGTCTGATGAGTTTATCTTTGGACAGGTTTCTCAACTGAGAAATTATGCCATTGTCATCTTGTGTTCTGCTGGAGTAGCTGTTTTTTCTCTATTGCTGTTGCTAGGTGTATTATTTGTTTATTTTAACTTCCCAGAAGGCTCAAATTAAGATCAGGACCATACACAGATATATAGTAAAAGATACTATTTCACTTGAAGGGCTTGCCCTCTGAATAGCTGAGACAGAAAAATGGGTATGAAAGGAAATGTTACTATGCCTCTTTTAGAAGTGGGGAAATGAGGCATGCTGCAGATAACAAAAGAAAGACTGCAGCTAACTAAGAAGTAAATCCAGATCTCTTGAACAGAGTTGCACAAGTTTTTTGGGATATAAGTTCATTAGATCTGAGTGATTTGCAAAAATCATTGGTAAGATTTGACCTTACTTCTATTTGCATACAGATTTTAGAATTAATATGGGAAAGAAACACTTGCACATTCCTACAAGTGAAATTCAAATAGTTTTTGCAGATAGATTCATAGAAGTATGCAGGTGCTATATATAAAAGCAGAATGAGGAAGGTATCCTCATCGTATAACTTTGTGCCTAACACACACCAGGGTTAACTTCATTTTCTCATTTCGGAAGGCCTTGCAATTGCTTATAAGAAAGGCATTTCCTCTTGGCTGGTTTTTATTAATATCATGCAACACATTTGGGAAGCTTTAACTTCAACTGCATCAAAATAAGCATTTAATTCAATCTACAATTAATTGCAATTATTCCTGTCTTGATTTCCTGGACATTTTGAGGAGAAAAATTGGTACCATACTCACCAAAAGCCTTGTTAAGTTTCTTAAGCCCCAAGACTATCCTTCCCTTCATACCATTCTTCCCATGTGAAAGTCTAAAATACTACCTTTAAACATGCTTTCTGGATTAATGGTTATTTGCACCAAAATCTGAACACATTTTCAATTCACTGAATATTTTTTCCTCAAAAAGGCCAGTGATTTCATACTCTCAGCTTACTAGTGCAAATGGATAACTATGAAGACAATTTAGGCAAAAAGAAAAAAAAAAGGGGGGGGGAATTAAAAGTTAGATTGATGCATGCTTTCTCCAAAGACATGGAAATTTTGCCATTTTTAGCAGTGCTATTTAAAACAGAAACTGTAATAAGTATTTTAGGCTCCAGAATGCCTGCAGTCAAGACTACAAAGCCACACAGCTATTAGTATAAGCAGACACCCCTCCCTACCAACAAGAAAGCAACTGGGTGTATTGTCTTCCATCTTCAAATCATACAAGTAATTACAAGGAAATGCAAAAACCCAATTTTTCTAAGCAACAAACTGGAAATCTTGCTGAGGTGTTCTGCAATTGCCTTTTACTAATGCTCTTTCGTGTGTGAAGGGTTTCTGCATTTGCCGAAGAGGGAAATCAGCTCTCCCTGAACAGCTTTTGTCAGATTCCATCTGTATCAAGTGCCAAGTGAAATGCAAGGTTAAAATGAAATTAAACACGTTTACTTTGGTGAGCAGTTGCCACTGTACAACATATTCCCATTTAATATAGAAAAACACGTTCTTGGGATCTCAAAAACAACCATGCTGTTGTTGATTAAAAGTGGAGAGTTTAGCAGCAACCTCTGTGTGTGTCATTGCAGAAACCATGTTTTATCGCATCCTCTGGAATCTGTGACGTTCTAGGATTATGCTGCACTAAGACTACTGGGAGGATTCCCACAAAAGACAGTTTCCGAAAATAATGTTTTATTTTCATTCTGAATACCTTAGAATGGGGCTAAGGAAGAGATTTACTTCATTAATGTATGTTTGTTTCAATTTCCATTTGTGAAAAAAAATAAATGATTTGAGCACATTGCCTTATAGCAAGAAAATTTTACTCACGCTGAAACAGTTGGATGACTTGCATGGGATATTCCCTGTAACTGTAATACAAATAGCTGTCTAAGGGCTAGATTCCACAATGCTTGATAAAATCTTTGGAACTGCCTCCAGCCTCTTCCATGATGATGCACACACCCAGCTTTCTAGATTACAAGCCACACAATTAAAGCTCTCTTCCTGAGCCACTGCATGGCTGACCTATTTTCTATATGGACTTAGCTGAAACAATCAATGGGCATAGCCATGCGTAAAGTGCAAGTCATAGGCAAACAGTCCCTAAAGAGAGTTTCAGAGAGCTCTGTGCACCACAGGCCCATTCTGGGGTGCAATTCTTCAGGCATTTTTCCCCTTGTCTTATGGCAGAGAAAGGAGTATCTTTGGCACTCAAGCGGGGACAGCATTTGTAGCATTTGCTACACATTCAGGCAGAAACACACAAGTGCAAGATACAGTCATAGGGGGTCCCATGAAAGAAGTGCCCCCTCATAAATAATAGATAAGGTCACTAACTTGCTTATCATCTAGGCTCTGTGTGTTGCCTGTGAGAAATTACCCTACCGGTTCTGGCTTGCATCAGGTGCTGGCTTGTCTGAATAGGACTAGCAGGGCACCCTTCTCTTAAAAGAGCTACTTCTATAATGAATATGCAAGAAGAAAATCAATTCACAGCTTAGCTCTAAGTAACACAACTGAACTAATTTAGTTAGAGCAGTGAAATTAAGAATCATGAAATCAAAAATAATGGTAATACTGCCAGGTTCAAGAAGCAGGGAAGGTGCCTAACAGACTCTGAACTATGGAAGGGGACATTTCAATAAAATAAGAATGTTAGTTAGACTACTCTGCAGTTAGATGTGAAAGCTGTAATCTTAGCAGAGGCATTAATTCCACCTAACAAAACTATCATATCATAAGAAATATAAATGAAAAATAAATGCAAGTGAATGTCACAAAACACTGTTCTCTGGTAGGGTGAGATTATTCTAAAGGTCAAAGGTCTGTCTGTGGAAGCCCTAAACCTCAAATTTACTTGGGGTCTGCCACAATGAACAGGACTTGATGAAATCTCTATAGTGAAGTAAAATTAATCCCTACAGTATATCTGTGCTCTAATTTAATGTCATGAAGCAGCATAACAACTGACAGCAGTGGAACTTGCCCTCCTTAACAAACTACATTAAACTAAACTAAAATAGTAGACATCAGATACATCTAAACTCCACATCTACAAAAATAGAGGATACAGTATGAGACATAAGGCATAAATGATGAGTTAAAATAACTAGGAAACACTAGCACTGATCTGAGTGGCATCGCCTGAGTAAGACAACCTAAAAACTAGAAGAACAACATGTTACCAAATGAGTAGCAATCTATACTTGTGTTACAAGTAAAAGGCTTCATTGGGGAAATTAACATGGTCTTTTTTTCATTTTGTTTATAGTAATCAATAAGCAAAACCCCAATAATAATTAAAAAACCCTGGTGTCCTTAGCAAGTTTTCTTGTTTTTATTAAAAAAAAAAAAAAAAAAAAAAAAAAAAAAAAAAAACAGTGGTTAAGCCCTAACTGGAAGTCGTAGCCTTAGCTCATTGATGCATGCACGTAAGTACTGTTGGAATTTTAAAACTGAATATATATTACTACCCTGTCCTGAACAGGGTTGCTTTCTTGAACAAAGGCTTATACTTGAATACTGATTTTAAAATATCGTCCCTATCCAATGATAGACTTGATTCTCTACCACTGGTACCACTGGTCATGAAAGACCATGACCTCTAAATAAATGCAATGAATTGCAATAAACACATAAACAATAAAGATCTTAAAAAATGAAATAGTACAGAATGCACAAAGAACTCCAGCAAAGAAACTCTAATGAAAGTTCTGAATGGTTTAATTTCCATTTGCTAATACAACAGGCAAGGTGAAATATAAAGATTTCTAGATATCATTAAATAAATAAATCCTTAAAACATATCCTGTCATTTCCAATAGCTATTTTAAAACACTCTTTAAAAACCTACACAGACGTTTTCTTCAATAAATATGTTTTTATAAAAAATGTAAGCTTGATGCTTGTCTACAGAGTAGAAAGAAAATATGACTAAATACCTTCCACTACATATTTCCTTTCTTAAAACTTAGAATTTTGTATCTGTTTCCTTGGATCACAGAGGAGTTTGATATTGTTTTTTAAAACAAGATATAATTTACAATATCTCTTGGTGTAACAACTCATTTCAGTTGAAAGGAAAATAGCTGTATTTGATACAAAATCTACCTTGAGTTCTTGGATTGCTTGCTTTGCTTCTCATCATTATTTCAAACACAGCATTCATCTTCATAATGGTTGTGATATTTTACATTTTATTACATGGCATAGCCAGGTTTTGACTGTTACTGATATTTTGAGTAGTATATTTTATTATAAACTCATTTATGTTTTGATTTCACTATGGGATCTGTTTTGAAACAGATTGTCATATAACGATTAAAGACACTTTTAAATAAACATCAATCAGAATAAGATAAATATACAACATTTTAGTACTCATTTCCGTGGACACAATACAAATACTAACCTTGACTTCTCATTTTTAAAGTTTTTTTTTTCATCAAAACCTCAATTGAATAATCTATGTGAATAGTCAGACAGCAACTGAACCAGTGGGAGAAAGATGGTGAGCCATTTTATTGATTAAATCAAAAAAAAAAAAAAGATTAAAAAAAACACTGTAGAACTACATTCCTTTGTTTCTCCTGCAATGTTTGCCTCATGATCTTGCACTGTCATGACTCACAGTAGCTGTAGGCTACATAATTCCACAAAACAAACAAAAACAAGAGATCTCAAGATGTGACTTCCCTTCTCCTTCCTTACTTTTCCTGGATGCTTTGGGTCAGCATATCAGCAATTGCTTTTCTCTTCTGAGAATGTAGAGTGTAAAGTCACTGTTACAGTATTCCTCATGCTTCCTTAAAATCATCTAGTTCATTTAAGGGTCTTGCTGTTGGCAAACTGAAGAGAAAAGTCATAAGAGCTATGAATGTATGGCTCCAGAGCAAGGCAATCCAAGCAAGAAACTTCCCTACAATGAAGAGAACATCGCATGCGTTTCTAACACATTTGCACACATTCTCTGGTTGCCTCAATCACCTCTGTCCTCTGATTAAATACATAAAATAGTCTGTTACTGGAATCTCTCTCTAGCATGGACTGTCATCATCTTTTGTTCTTAACGCTAGAAAAGCAGTAGACCTAAAGTGCATGCTTCCTTGCTCCTACTTTTTGTAATTTGGAAACAAATCATCTTAGCATAACGAGAAAAGGGAGTGGCTCTACTGGGATTTTTGCTTTAGGAAAAACTATACAATTAGGCCACATCCAAATAAGTAAAACACTTTATTCTACTAACAAAGATAGTTGAACATTTGCACTTGTTTTGTTACAATTCACTTTTATGAGAAAATGCTCCACCACATTTTTTCTGTTACTAGAGTCTGACTAGAGACTTCACCATGGAAAAATATAAATGAATAAAAATTTATTTTCCCTTAGTAGTATCTCAACTATCAAAGGTCTTACCGTTTCTTTTTAGACCATCTCATATGCAGCATATTGTAAACTGCAGCCCAGTGAAACTGGATGGGCTCAATACTTCATTGCACTGCAGTACTCATTTTACCAGTGCTACATCTTTGCTTATGACTTTTTCCTTTTCCTCTTAATTCATCCTTCATGCATAAATAAGCCATCTCACTACATACACAGAGTAAGCGACCAGCTCTAAAAATACAGCCATTTTAGGAGTAGCATTGGATCAAGCTTGGTAGAGTACATAAGATGTATAAAAGTGCTCCTTTACATTAGAAACAAAAACTTTTCAAGTGTCTCAAATGTTTATACACAGAGATGATTTTATAAAGGAACTCTACCAGGCCTAGGCTAATAATGTTCCCTGGATTTAAGCCACAGAAACAGCTAGCTCTAGCCACGCAGAAAAGGAATTATGAGCCTACAGTTTAGAAAAGGAAAGAAAAAAAAAAAAAAAAAAGAAAAGAAAAAAAGAAAGAAAAAAAGAAAGAAAAAAAATCTGGAAAAAAAAAAAAGATAAGCTGTGAAAATTGACTGCAAAAATGAATTGCCAATCATAAGGAGTGCAATGCCAGAAAATGAAATAAATGCAAAAGTGAAGTTATTGTTAGAGCATTAAGCATGTGATTAAGTATGAGGCTTGTGGCTAATGCATGAAGTGCAATGACATGAATTACTCCGAAAACGAGATAAGAAACCTTGCCTAATTGTAAGGCAGCGCAAGTAGCCTGAATGGTTTCAATTAGCTCGACGGGCACTATCAGCTGGCAAATTCTTGGAGAGCCTCACCACGCACAAAGGCCGCCCGAGTGCCCCTGGCGGCTTCAGCCCTCGGCAAGCCCCCGGCCCCGCACGGCCCCGCACGGCCCCGCACCGCTCCCCGAAATGTCAGCACCGCCCCGCCGCGGTCCGGGGGTGCTGAGCGGGGGCTGAGCGGGGGCTCCCCGCGCCCCCTGGCTCCCGGCGCTCAGCCCCCGCTGCCCCAGCTCCCCGCTGCTCGCCCCGTCCCAGCGCTGTCCAGGGTCCCCGCGGGCACTCCCCGCTCCCTCCCTCCCTCCATCCCTCACTCACCATGCCGCGGGGCCGCTGCCGCTCCCCGGCGCCGCCAAGGTGTATTTGGGGAGCGGGCGCGGCGCGGCGGCGGGGCCGCCCGGGCGGGCGGGCGGAGGCCGGGCGGGAGGGGCCTCCCCGCAGACCCAATCAGAGCCCGCACGGGCGGCCCCGAGCCCCGGGCCCCGCGGCGCGGCGGGGGGAGCGGGGAGCGGGGAGCGGGTGCGCGGCCCCCGCCGCCCCGAGCAGCCCGGCTGCAGCAGCGCGGCTTGCTCCGGGCAGCGGCTCCCGGCTCCCGGCTGCCGGTCCCGCCTGGGCTGTGGGTGCCTTTCCCAGAGCAGAAGCTTTCTGAACGCGCCCTGTGCGTGGCACTGGGGTGCTACCGTATTTGTTCCCTGTGCACTTTTGCCACCGCCGCCTTCGTTTACTCGGCGCTGGGGATACCCTACATCTTCATGCGTTCCGTGATACACACGTCTTTACTGTAGCTATCTGAATACTGCAGCCAGTAGCTCAGCAATGACGGAAGGGAAACAATACCTTTCCAGACAAAAATAAGCACAGGAAAGAAGAAGAATTCAAACGATTTCACAACATCGGAGTGCCAAGTTAATCTCGAGATACACTTCAAATTCAGAAAATACTTTTTATAGAGCTACCCAAATCATTAAGACCGTTTTTGACCATTCTTAACTCTTGAATATCAGCAACGAAACAGAATGACATCTCTACAATTTTTAAATCTTCATAAATGGAGTATTTTCTCTGTGAAAACACGGCTTGCTTTTGGAAGCCCTAGGTCAGAAATAGCTATTTTCCTGGACTTGGGCAATTAGCACTGACTGACCTCACAGTAGGATTAATTGCCCTACGAAGTCACATGGAAGCAAACAGATCTCACCAAGAAATACAGCTGTTGTGTGCTCAAGGATGAGTTTTAGGAGCACCATACACTGTATAGCGGTTGAATACATGATATGAAAAGAAAGGGTATAATGTCTTGGAACTTAACAAGCTAGTACTGAAGACAGAGTTGAAATCAACCAAAAGAAAACCAGCATATCTCTGAGTTTTGAAAGTGGTTTTGAACAAAGTGGTTTTGAACAGATCAACTTTCCATGAGAGAGATATCAAATCCCAGAGTGTGAGTGATTTGTGATTTGTTGCCTTCTTGACTATCAGAACTGAAAAATGGTTTCATAAATGTCTGCTTCACACCATTCCTCCCTCCCTGCTGTGTTGACAGAAGACAAACCTGACAGCTAGAGTAAAGTAACTGATGAATTCCTCCAACCACCAGTCAGTCAGCTGAAAATAATCTGCCAAAACCCATTTTGTTGCCATATCTGCAGTTATTGATGGACAATGTGAAGCTTAATTGAGTGCTAAATAGACTGGGACATACTGTACCTGATAAAATTACTGAATTAATAAATAGTGCATTGATAGAGTCTCTTGCTTCTAGAAACAAAGACTAATCTCATGGCAAGGTGTGGTCTTGCCAATGTTTACCTGCATCTAGAAACTACCCTCACTCTTTCTGTTCAGTCCCATTTTCTGAACCAGCTTTTTCTGTAAGCACCTGATATGATTGCTTCTGTTGTCAGGATTCTCTACCAAAAAGGAGTAAGAGCTTCGGTTGCACAGAGAACGCCTATTCCACGACGTGCGACACAAATTTAGAGTTGTGCCCAATGTAACAGACTAACGCTAGGTGACAAGGGTGGATTTGGACATTGGGTGAATAACTGGATCAGCATCTGCATCCAGAGGTCTTCCAGAGCTCTTGAAATGATGCTGCTCATCCCTGCCACATCAGTCACTATCTGTGCACTAGTAATGACTTACAAACTTGCACTAAAAGACAAAGAGAAGGCTTAGGAGTAAGACCTTTGCAGTGAGGATTTGGAAGAAGAAAATGGTATTTCAAATTACATTAATTGAAATATTAATCTACAGGCAGTATTCTTTTTTCTTTAACCATTGAAAAGTTAGTTCCTCAAGCAAAATTAGATTAGATAAATTTATTTCATAAGATCTCAAAAAAAACCAAAATCCATCAAGAAACATTTATGTTATACTTAAAAATGTCTGCATTTTCTTCAGTTTCTTTAAATTAAAGGTCTATTTTCAACCAATAAAATGTCAAGATTTGCTGTAATGATGCTAAGATGTATGTAAAATCAAATATAAGGAAATCATAATTCAGAGCATAATTAGCACTCCTGAACTGCCATTTACTGGCATCTGCTGTATTTAAATCAAGTTCTCAAAATCATACGTCTTCGAAGAAGTGCCTCTCAAATTTATCATCTCCCCCATGGCAACTGCAATTTCTGACACTGATTGAGCGAAAATTTAGAAAGCTGCAGCCCAGAGCTGGGTGCTGAGCAACTGATGGCTCAGCCTTGATGGCTTCAGGCAGCAGCCCTGTGGGACTGGAGGTACTGGCGGATCACAGAACTGCAGAAAGACGGGTTGGAAGGCACCTCTGGAGTAGATCAGTGCTCCAGATGTGTTTTACCAGTGCTGAGTAAAGAGGAAGCATCACCTCCCCGCAGCTGATGGCAGTGCTCTTCCTAATGCAGCCCATACAAAGCTTATTGCAGCCCAAATTATATTTCAGATGTCCATTTCAGTCAGTGGTCCATTATTTATCCAAAAAATTTATTAATGTGGATACACTACTAAGAACACTTTGGTTTTCAGCTTTTGAACCCAAATTGGTTGATCAGGTTCTTCATGGGCTCCCTGGCTCAGTTCAGCTCTACTTTCTAAATTACTGAACTTGAGAGTGATATGGTTATACTCTGTGTATTTTTTTAAGGCATGGGCAAACTTAATTGTTCCTAAACTATAGCATTTACCTTTGTAACTTTTTTTTTTTTTTTTCCAAAGTGTTTCTAGTTTGTAACTGCAATTTATACTCCACCCATTAATGATACATTTTCAGTATTGCATTCAGTGACAAATATTGGAGAATCACACAAGGAACACAATAGCTTTTCACTCTAGTGCAGAGGAGGTTCACATGACACAGAAAGGTGACAGTCACTTGATCCATGGCACTTGTAATCACATTAAGTTTTACAGATCAAGAAATAGCAATTATTCCTCAAGGCAGATGAGAGTATAAGAATCTTAAAAAAAAAAAAAAAAAAAAGAGAGAGAGAGAGAGAAAGTGTCATAAGCTCTATCTTTTTAAGACCCTTCTAAAATCAATCCAAGTTCCAAAAAGTGTGCTGTAAATTGGAGAGTTATAGTTTTGCACTACCTAAAATACATCCAAGCTCAGATTAACTATTGGTGTTGGACACCTCTTCCAGCTGGTTAGGATTCTTTTATTCCTTTCTAGTTCTTGCTATAGGGAGTTGAAAACACTGTGGGAACCCGTGATGGACCTGAAGGAGTGTACCAGACCTTTTACTGAAATTGTATCAAATTCAGAGGAGAGTCCAGCGATTTATACAAATGTAGTTCAATTTATCCCTTTCTGGACAATGTTAATTCATCTCAGTTAGAAATTACTTATCCTTAAGCTCATAAATACCTTTATCAGGAACATGTGTCTTGCTGTCTGTGTGTACACTGCATTCCAAAAGGGCACCAATGTTAAAATGTCTTTTCATTCGCCCTTTTCCCCTGAAATACTCCCACTTATTTTTGTTCTTTTTAAAGACTACGTCTCGTATTCTTACTGTTACACAGCTTCGGTCGGTCAGATCTGAGTATTTATGAGGAGTAATGTCTACTTTTTCACCAAAGGAAGTTTGCTGCAAAGAAAGCTTCAAGTCTTCCGTGAAGAAAGGTGTTGTGTCAATGAACAAATAAAAGCATAGGTTCCACATTCTTTCATAGACTTTGTACACATTAAAGCAAGCTGTCCTGGAACATATCATTTCCAGGACAGAAAGGATTTTTTGTTGCTGTCACAAGTTTTCTTGGTAAACTGTTTTCTGAAGGACTGGCTAGACTTACTGTGTGTCCTCTGACAATATGCCTGTATACTGTGTAGAAATACAATTTTGTGACATTCTTAAGATGACTTACCACAAAGAGTCCCAGAAATACTACTATGGCTCTAACAGTAGCAACAGAGAAATAGGATTCCCAGCCTTCTTCATTGGAAGTTACTCTGTCAGACAGATTTTTTTTCTTGCCCAATATTCTTATTTTCATTCAGAAGATGAATGTAATGCTTTGTACTAATCAATTATTAATATCTCCCTTTAGTCAGGGAAGCTGTGACACTTGGCCAGAGGATAAGTTTCTTTCACTTCTGAAGTCATACTTAAGAAGATTTCAACTTAAAATACACATTCCAGCTTGGGTATTTACAAACTTTTTGCATCCTCCTCTAATTTAAATTGTTATTGAATCCTTCCTGTCCCAAGTGACTTGTTATTAAATCTTTGTCATGCATTGTACTAAACAGTGGCTATGCCTATGCTGTGTGATCCAAGATCATTCTTCAGCTCCTAGTTCCAGGTGCATGCCCTGATGACACTCCGACTTTTTCTTGGATGAGATCTTCAGATACATTTTTTTTTCTGTTGTGCCTCGATTTGCATTAAAAGAAAACTTAGGCAGGCAGGCAGGAAGAAAAAGAACTGCAGAGTGCTCCCATAGGCAGCACAGAGCTCCAGGAGGAGCTCAGGGACTGCAGAGATCAAATGCCATAAATTGCATTTATGCTGTAATAAGTTTTAGCCTGTTTTACATGTTATCTTCAGGTTAGTGAATTGATTCTTGTAGGTACAGGAATTCTGAATATCAATTTAATTCAGCTGTTGAACTGATGTAAGAAGAAAATCCTGTGCACAAGTTGGCAATCACATCTGAGGTGCTTGCTTTATCTGCTGTTTTAGCATTATTGAAAATCAGATCAAGTATTATTCTTGTGCACAACAGTAGTTCTCATTCAGTATTTCAATCTCTAATCCTCTAAATTAGATAAAGTTGCATAATCACATAGTTATAAAACTTACTCACTCTTTTTTAAGGAGAGTCTGTTTGCATTGTGCCAAGTACAATGGGTTCCAGTCATTTTTTATATGTTTGGCTGCTGTGAGATTACAAATATATGCTAAGATCCAACTTCCTATACACACAATATCTCATTTTTCTACAACTAAAATCACTCATGAAAACATTCTCAAGCAAACTCATGAAGCTTCTGTTCTGGATATTGTTTTGCAAACATCTGGATCCACTTTTGCTTTTGTAGCAAACTGTCATGAGTAGTTACAGAGATTTCATTCCAAAGATCCTTTTGTGTCAAAAGAAAATGGAACGCAGTACTGAATAATATTCATCGAAAAAGGGATAAAATTTGGTTGATCTCAGTTTTGCAAACACTGGTTTGCATAGGTAAAGATTTCTCTCTTACTCCAGTCATGTATCATGGCAAAACTCCTACTGATCCACCGTAAAAAAGGCAGTGTTCCTTGTTTTCTGATATTGCTCCTTAATTTCCTCGTTTTAGTTTGAATCCTCTTAGCTTGGTTCACAAGGAGTTAAAATGAATGGACTACTTATAGAACAAAGGTTTTATCATCAACAGAATCCACCTCTCAGCACTTGATACTGAATGCTGGAAATGTTTTAATAGGCTTATTGTACTGCAAGGAACTGATTGCAGTTATCTTTCTAATTCATCAAGAAAAGTTCCCACCTGCCCAGTTAAACAGAGTGGTTTAGTTTTAGAGTGGCTAAGAGAGCTGACAAAGAAACTGCCTCCCGCTAAAGCAGCAGCAGAACACTTCCTATGAAATGGCACCAGGAAAAAGGTATTCCAATATTCATTCTGAAGCCCAATGCATTGTGTGGCTGAGCACTGAAAGTGTAAGAACAAGGCTGTTCTTCCGACAAGCACATACTAATTACTTCAAGACTGACTACAGATGAAAGTATATTATCACCTGAATTTAACACATTAAGCACGCTGAGCTTTGATTTTCTACAAAATTAAATGAACTTTTTTTCCAAATGTGATTCTTTCCTTCATTCTAAAACATCTTAAAATCATTTTTAACATGTCCCACGTCTCTGCAGAACCTTCCTTTTTATGTTAGGCATGAAAATTTGTCATTTTCCCTTCACCTTTCAGTTGTATTCATCAAAATAATTATTTTTTTGCAGTGCACATTGTCCTATAACGAGCCTGACACCCCTTTTGTTCTGCAGACCTTTCCATGGAATAAGTCTATGAGTAGATTCTTTGTGTAAAATCAGTACAAAGTAACACTTATGCTCTCGGTTTTGAATAATTAAATATGATAATAAGACAACAAAAGAAGGAAACCTGAAATTGACTTAATATAATGACTAGAACCAGAATAAGGAAGAGAAAAAAAAAAACAAAAAACACATTTTCTGAAAAGCCAGAACTACCTGGTAACAGATAAAAGAACAGGTAAGAAGAATAAAATAATGTGAATAGTAACAAAAGAGCAGAATTGCTTGAATGATTTCATACTTTTACCTCTGAATTCAAATTCAATACACATTAGCTGTTCCATAAAAATTTCCACTTCTACTTTACACCAGGTACCAGTGCACTTGCTACAAGATGGTGAGCAGCAAAAACATGTCCCTGCCCTGCCTAAGTACGCATTCTCCAAAGTGCTGCTTACAAAGGCAATGTAGAGAAATTCCAGTAAGAAGAAAATAAAAGACACGATCTGAAAGACCCACACATTTTATGTGACCCACACATCAGTATTCAGATAGCATATATCTCTCATACGTGTCATTTTCATCAAACTCAGATAATATTTCTAATTTCCTTGACAGATCTTGGATTTTGATGGCAGAATATTTCATCATTTGAAGAGACTAAACAGTTCTGCAGTATGATTATCTCCAAAACATGCAGGGTGAAGAGGAGATCTGCAGTGTAGGCACTGCTCTAAGATAAGGCTTAAAGCACAGAGAAGGGTGCATGCTAGTTTTTCAAAGATATGATAGATTTTACAACCAATTTTATTGTTCAGCTTTTTGTTATCTGAATAGGTTCAAGACTGAAATTTCTTCAGGCAAAAAGTCTTTTTCAGAAGTTTCAATGGTTTCCAATAGAAAAGACGAGGGTATGGACAGTAGGACTAGCTGGTCAACTTTAAGAAATTTTGTGGGAGAAATATGGGCCATGGTGTATTGGTGAGTGCAGTGATGTGCTAGAGTGAAGAAACTAGTAAAAATCATACTCTTCACACAGTAATAACATTTCTGTAATGCCCAGAAAGAGAAAATAGAGCAGTAAAGTTGTACTATATAAGCATAATTTAATTTGATATTAAAACTCAGCTAAATAAAGATGAAACAAATAGCTCGGTTTAAACTACGGTCTGTACATCTCAAGCACTTTTGAAATCCTCATAGTGAAGGGCTGAGTGAACAAAGATGCTTCTAATCAAGTCAAGTGGATACATAGCTGAGCAAGGTAATTCCACATGATAAAGCTTCAAAAGTGAATTTTGGTATTGTCAGTCTTATTATAACTGGCTTGATATAGAAAAAATCCTGAAAGTTAGAGCTGTACGTTAGATCCGTTTTGCACAACCGAATCCACAATGCATCCTTAGAACTGAAGTAAAAGAAAAACAAACAAACAAACAAACAGAAAACCTTCAGCCAGCAGACTGAACAGTATTCTTCAAACAGTAAAGATCATATATGCCTGTGCTTAGCCTCATTACCTCCCTTGTCCTGATTTGGTATCATTAGGTTTAACTTGATTTTCTTGAAATAGCTCTTCAGATTAAAATATTTATGAAGCAGGGTGAAAAGTACATTTTATTATATTTGTAATAGTTTCAAGTTATATACTTCACAGTTGCAAGCAGGAGAATCCAAAGCACATAAATAGTCTTACAAATACATGTGCACCAAAGTTCACTTTCCTCTTGCACACCCAAATGTTGCTAACAGGATCACCTTGTGCCAGTTCTTGTAATAGAACTGCAGGTCTTTTACCTCAAAGCTGAATTTAAAAAATATTTTTACTTTTATTTTTACTTTTATTTTTATTTTATTTTATATTTTTATTTTAATTTTTTAATTAAAAATGTGGAGGATTAAAAGACTTTCTTTCGGGTCTTAAGTAAGAGTTTGTTATGTTTACGGTGGGTTTATAAGTCTGAGTAGGTGGCCGAGGCTGGCAAGACTGCTGATCTTGCCAGCCTGATTACTAAGGAAATGAGCCCACCATATAGCTATCGTATGCAGCATCACCATAGACTACGTTGTTTACAAAGCTATGGATTTTTCAGCTAGCAAGGCACTGTGTAAATACCATTGTAGTGATAGATACCAGACCATAGATACCTGTCTATGCTTAGTTTGTACTATTAGCTTGCATTTTTAAGTTTGTAGTAATTGCTATCTGAGTTTTCCTACTTACTGTAAGATTGAACTTGGTAACCTTATAAACCAGCATACTAGATGGTACTTACTTGGCTGTGGTGGAAACACGCCTAGAGTCAGATTATCATTTAAATAATACATTTCCAATCCTTTCCTACTCTTAAGAAAAAGCCTGACAAAGTCTGCTCTCCCTTTCATATTGTGTAAAATTCCAGTAGTCTGTTTGTTTTGTTCCTTTGCTCACCTGTACAGATAGTCAATCCAATTTTTGAGCAAGTCTACAGTGAATGGATCATGTAACTGTTTAGAAATGTTCATGGGTTAAAAATTGTCTGCATGCTGCTTTCAGGAATGATCTAAAACCCAGAAAATTTAGCATAAACTTTTTTTTTTTTTCTTAGTAGCCACAATGTTATATTCGTCAAAATTGAGATGTTATTGCATTTCTTCCTTTCTTTAAATCAAATTGTTATCATGGAACTCATAGTGATATAGAGACCTCAAGATGAGACAACTGATGTGCTTAAGACATTCCAAGCAGGGTTCAAGTTTCATCCATCTGCTTTAATTCTATTTCAGTTACATTTATCACCTCAGTGTATAACCTGCTGCTGTCCCAGGTGGTTTTGACATTTACTATGCAGAACATTCTCTTTTTAATATCTCTCTAACAGTTCTAGATAAGAGCTGATGGTATTCTATTACAAAAATCCTTATAAGGCAAACTTCTGAAATAGATGACTTGATGAGACTATGGTGTGCAGTTTCTTATCTACTTCTTTGTGAGGGTATGGGAAGCAGCAGCTGAAATGATTGTCTTCAGCAGGAATCTGAAAGCACACAAATGGACTTCCTGCCTTGGGTCCAAGCGACACTGACTTATTCATGCACCGAATACCAGGTGGTAGTCACGTAAGAGCATAGTTGAAAGAAAAAAAGTCACAGGTGAATGAATTTGAGGTAAAGGTGCAAAAGATGGTAGATGCCCAGGAAAAAAAATAAAAATAAAAAAATAAACAAAAAGAAAAACAAACAAACAAAAAAAAAAACAACAAAAAAAAACAGTGGAAGGAAAGAAAAAACTACCTATATTCTAGATTTAGATTTTAATGAATATGAGGAGAAAAAATATATATATTCTGAATTATCCTATGACTTCTGGACTTAATTATTCTATTACTAGGCATTGAAATGAAAAAGTCAATATCCATTGGTAATGAACTAAACTGGATGAAACAGTGTGCTGTGTTTGAGTCAAAATATAAAAGTTCTATTTTTATTTACTTACTTTTAAACAGCATCATTCTGGGAAAGGCCAATTGGGGGATAATAATAATAATAATAATAATAATAATAATAATAATAATAATAATAATAATAATAATAAATTTCCAGTCTCCATGTTTCTGTTAAACTGACAGTTGTATTATTAACATTTTTGTTTGTTTGTTTGTTTGGTTTGGTTTGGTTTGGTTTAATTGTTTTTTACCCAGGGCATTTTGTCAACTTTAAGAGTGACTCAGTGTAGGATCCTATGTTCAGTAAGATACCATATATTAGGAGCATACAAGAGGATCTTTGTCCATCACTATGAACTTTCTGTGTTTATAGAGTATGTAAGGATTCTTATCAATAATAGTTTCCTAAGTGATGTATAGGTATGCAGCAAGATACAACAGACTGTTATGTTTTCTATTGTTCTTCTTGCTATACCTGAGGAGTATTAGTCAGAGGACACCAAATAAGCAAACTTTATATTATGGACTTCCTTACTACTTGCTCGTTTACTTGTTACTTTAAATTCAAAAAGAACTAAAAAAAAAATTCTAAGGTCCAATGGAAAAAAAGGAAAAACACTAAACACTAAAAAACACTAAAAATCCTAGCTCACAGAAGACTTAAAAATTTTCCTCGGTCTACTTATTCCCAATTTTATAAAATATCAGGAGAGCCCCTAAACAAGGGGAAGGGAAAATGGGTAACCCTGTGTATGAGAAATGTTTTTTAATGATTGACCCGTATTACAGGGGAGACTTCGCAAACAAATAGCAAATGAAGAAACCAACCAGTTCTCAAAAGTAAAAAGTAAAAACCTGTTCATCCCTGTCTGTGCAGACTTGCTTTGTAAGAACAGTTTTCTATGTTATCTTGTACTGCTTTAGATACTAAACAAGATTGCCAACACTATTTTTGCAGTGATTACTACAGGATGTGTCAGAAACTGATATTCAGCATAAACACAATATTAGTATGTATGTGTTGTATGGACATTTTGATTGTTTGTAAAATGTTTTTTATGTTTTAAATCAAGCAGTCAGCTTTATTTATGCTCTCAATGAACCCCATCAGAAATTTAGAAGAGTAGTATTTTGTTGTCTTTGATCTGATAAGATCAAAGTAAGGACAGAACTTAAACCAGTTCACTGTAGCCATTAGGAGAGGGACTAAAATAAATGCAAATAAATTTCTCAAAGTATAAAATTGAAACATATAAAATATGACCTATATACTTATACAAATAGTATACTTTCAACAGGCTTTCAAGCAAAAAGGGGACAACATGAAATTAAATTCTCAAGGGCGTATAGCATATTTTAGTAGGAATATATCAATTTCTACAGATATCTTTGAAACTACATAAAAATGTATTTCAGGGCAAAAGGCAGATGAGGTCATCATTCACAAGTCTTGCTGGCTTACTCTGTTCACATGCCTCTTGTCTAAAAAATCTCTCACCTGAGTCTTGGAATGATGAATTAGTTTATTAACATTGGTTGTGGTTCAGCAAATATATTTTTCCATGCTCTGTTGGCATAAATTGTACGGTTGGGATTGGATTATTTTTCCTACTTTAAAAAAATAAATCCAGCAGAAAAGTACATTTTAAAAATGTAATTTTCCTCTTCTATGGGAAATATAGGACTTTTTGAGATAGACAATTTAATATACTAATTGAATTGAAGCATTGATGGGGCCTATTCAAAAGCTTGTTATGCAATTTCAAAAAGACTATTGAAAGAGAGATAAATGCTTTTAGTCATGAACAAAAAATATATATATATTTTTTTTCTTTAGCATCTAGGGTGGCAGTACTCTTTTGTGTCTCATATTCACATCTGTGTTTAGGAGAGCACTGCACAAAATATTCAGTTTAGCACAATGAATAAGGATTTTTCACAATGAAGAAGGAATATTAACAAAAGGCACATCAAGATGAACAGAGCACACAACTGGGAGGAACCCTCTACAGCTTCGTTAAGTGATACGTATTCAGTGTTGAACTGTTTTATGACTTGTGGCCCTGAACATTTAGCCACTGAATTACAAGGTTTATTCACAAATATGGAATTTAACGCACTGTTTAAAGAATGTGTTGGTAAAGGTATTCAACATGAGATTATCACCAATGAAGACTTCAGTAAAGTCCAAATTTTGTGCTCTTCTTTGAAGTTCCTAAAGAATTAGAAGAGCTAATTCCTGTAACAATCATGTACATTATTATCTTTTAGTATTTCTGACCACATGCATTAATACATGGGATTTAAACTTCAAATAATTATTATGTTAGCTCAGCAAGAAAGATATTTTAAATAGCATGTGAAATTTTCTTAAATTACTCAAATTGCTTTTTGGTTTTCAAATAATAAGTAATTTTATTAGATGTAACCTTTGAATCCAGAACTTCAGGCTAAAAGAAAAACAATCATCAAAACACACTGAAAGTTTAACAAGTTATGGTTTAAAGGGCATGTGCCTGCCAATGTCTGAAATTTAAGATAATTTCTGTGTGTTGCTCATATGGAACACTAAGTTTTATTGAAATTACTGATCACCTAATGTCATGACTTACGTTTGAGCAAATAATAGAATTTTTTGACCTGTATAATGTTTATTATTAGTGGTATACCAGTTAAATACAGTGTCAGAGCCTTGACTGAAGTTAAAAGGACAAAGACTTATTAAAAGCAGCAGCAGGAGAAATCAAACAGACAGAAAATGGAGAATGTGAATGGGAGGGAAAATAAGAAGTATTTATGAATATTTTTAGTTCTGCTCTTTGGTCTCCTCCAATGACCCTGTAAAATATTACTAGCAGAAAAGTCATGTACAAAATTTCACAGAAAGAGGAAAGCAAACATAGGTTAAAAATAAAAGCAATGTGCAGAGGGAATTTTTCCTATTTGTACTTTCTGGTGTAGTTAAACACATAGGTAGACATCTTTTTTGAAATGGTTTTGAAAAACGGGTTATTCAGTTTTATGGCCACTGACCTTCTTGTTCATTCAAACAGCTCTAGCTGTAACCTTCTGAACTGAGAGAACATGGTTAAGCTACTTTTTAAACACAATCAGGGAAATACACTCAATGGTGTTATGAAAGTTTAGGAAATGCAGTTGTGAATCTGGGGCAAATCCTATCTTTGCAGCAGATCAGTTTGATCTTAATACCTTATTTGTGACTAGTCCCTCCCATGCTTTCGACCTCTCAAGGCTTCCACCCAGCAGAGGAAAAGTCACCAGATGTTCACTATTGGCCTTTCATATGAATGAACCAGTCCTTTTAAATTCCACATGCTGCTCCTCCAACAGACATCTTTTTTTTTTTTTTTTTTTCTTTTTTTTTTCCCCATTGCAGCCACTTTAGGATCATGTGGCAGAAACAGCAATTGTCTCCATAGCAGATCAGCTTTAGGAAAACACTGTGCATTTCCACATGTCTTGTAATGCAACACAGCCATTAGAAAAAAAGATGCAGGTAACATCATTAAGTCAGCTGAATTTCCCCAAACAACAGCAAGCACTCTGTGGAGCCACAGTTGTTCCTACGTTATAGTTTGCGATACTCTGATCCATGCAAAATCTTGTGGTCTGCACACAAGGGAAAAATTGGGGAACATTTGATTACATTAAATGGCAAGTCTACCTTTGTTCCAGGAGCAGCTGTTCCTTACTGTGATGATTAGAGGAATCATTGATTAAGATTGTGCCAAAAGTAAACTGTAAGTATTAGAAAGACACTGAAGGGTCCTGCCATTTCTTGCTATGATTGCTTCATTGTTTTATTTGAGTGAAAGACTATTGCTCTTCTCTGTTGTTTCCCCTGAAGAAGTAAGATACAACATGACGGCATTATATGGTATTGCACCACAATACAGCATACTGTACCTCAGGTTTTGAATTAAACAATTGTTTCCATAATATTTCTGTATTCTGAAAGGTGATTCACTGTGTCCTAGTCTCATATGCATAGACCTGGAGCAATGTTTGCATTTCTTTTCTGGATGAGAATGAATATGCAAACTGTAATGTTCATAATGAGTGAGCTGTTTTTATTTATTTATTTATTTACAGGAGTATTTCACAGGATTGAACATAACTTTCTTTACACAAGGGTTTAACTGGTACCATCTAAAGCTAATTAACTTTCCTTTCCCTCAATTATAACAGAACAATGAATTTATTTGTTTTCTTGAAGGAAATATTGCAATTATTTTCTTGAAGGAAATATTTTTACTTCTGCAGTCCCTAATGTTTATACAACAAACCACTGAGTTTATCATGTACAGTGGTAATTATCTGAGCTGTATTTTAAGTACTTGTGCTTGGATTGCTTAATATTTTGTTACGTGGATTGTATATATGAAGTACTTTGATATTCCTGAGGTGCGTTTGTGGGTATTTACAGCTATAGCACTTGCTGAGTCATAACATGTCATAACTAAACACTAACCTTGCCTGGTTAGCTTTATGTCATGGAAGACAATAAAGCTCCAGTTCAGAAATGTTCAGGCTGCTTTCCTACCAGTTAGTTGTCATACCAGGGAGGACATCTGAGCACTATTCATCAGACTTTTGGAAAAAAGAGAAATTTCTGGTAGATAGAAAGGGATAATGCTCATGGACTAGTTCCACAGCTCACCTAATGTCTAAAAGAGATTACCCTAAGAAATTAAAGTAAAAAGTTATCTTTATGGTACTGAAATATTATGTTAAAGACCAGTCATGACATGTACAGATAAAGCAAAGATATCAACCTGTAAATTCAATATTTGCTATTGTTGTTTTATCCCTAATGAATGCTATTCTTCACTGACTTCAGCAGCACTACTCCTATGACAGATGGATGGCATACATAAAAGATTCATTCACTGGTTTTATGTTTTTAAAATTTAACTACTGAAATGAGAAGCACAGACTGTCAAAGGCCCATGATCTCTGTACCTGTTCTTGCAGACAAGACTAACTTGTAACACCCCATTAGGCATGCATCCAGTTCTGCAGGGATGGGGCTCATAAACTGCTTTTTCCTGAAAAAGAAAGAATGCCTCTGGATATGCAATTTGGGAACCTCTGTACTTCAATATAGCTCACCCTAATTAGAGAGCATCCAACCAAAAACACTTTATTGCATTTCTACGTAGTTCTGTTGCTGGCAGGAATTAAAGTTGTAAGACAAATTAGAATTATTTTTTTTTTTCTGTGTATCTATTAGCATCACAGCTTTTCTATCATATGCTTTCCTTAAAAAGACAACTTGTTAAAAAAAAAAAAAAAAAAAGCTTGATACTTTATCTCCCTTTGATCCCAGTACTTTTCTTTAACAATTGCAGTTTTCAATTTTTTTCCTAACTTCACTTCATCAGAACAGTATTTTCACAGTTGTTACAGCAATTCTAATAAAACATCTAGACTGTGTGCTAACAGAAAGGAACTGCCAGTCTAATGTGGCAAGCCTTAGTAAAAAGAAAGCCTTTCTTTCTAAAACCCAGCCAGTATCTAATTTCATAGCAAACCCTTGGCATTTTAATTTTAAACAGTGCATATGTGTTTATGCAATAGCTCTTTCTAGCCTTTTGCCTTTAATGTTGTTTAAGAGAAAATAAAAATAAAAGTCTGCAAATGGTAGAGAAATTAGCTTTCTTATACAGCGCAATTGAAAATGAGTGATTTTGTCTGTTTGATATGTTCTGTTATGCTGACGTGTGCAATTAATTATACTTGTGCAATCAAAACTTTATTATATTCATTTCATCTTTTCTGATTTATTGTTAAAGTATTTAATTTGCATTTTGGTGATTGTAGGAATGTTGAGGAGTATAGAAACATGAGCCTATAAATCCTGTAGATCTGATTAGGTGTCGAAGACAAGGCTTTATGAAATTTACCTTTCCTCTTTCTTCTGGTCTTTGTTTGTTCTTCCCTCCCTGAATTCCCTCAGAATTCATAAAATCCCCCTTTCATGCTGCTTCAACACAAAACAGGACATGACATATACAGATGCCCCATCCCTGGAGGTGTTCAAGACAGGTTAGATGAGGCCCTGAGCAACCTGGTCTGGTGGGTGGCATCCCTGCCTATGTCAGGGGGGTTGGAACTAGATAATCTTTGAGGTTCCTCCCAACCCAAGTCATTCTGTGATTCTATGATTCTATGTCAATGGACTCACTGTAGTAAGTAAGTAAAATATGACTTGTCTGGCTAGTATTTGTGTGACAGCTGTTACACTGGTGGAAATCCACTTCATCAGTGAAGCTATCTGGACCTGGAGAAAACTTAGCAACCTCTAGCCCTGTTGTTAAAGAATGGAGAGAGTTTTCTGCAGCCAAAATGCTGTCATCTGTTTCTTTCATATATCATGATTATCATTTTCATTTGAGTATTTGGCACAACTATACATACATTCCCTAGTTATGCACTCTGTCCTGCAGGTTAGGCTCATCTGTACTGACAAACTTGCTCTCAGTCTGACAGGTGAGAAATGGCACATCTATGGACTCCCACATCAAAGAAGCATCCTTCTTATGTCATAAAAACACTCCAAGCTGAGACATAGGATTCACTATTTCCTTCATCACCTGATGCTTTCACTGCTGGCAAGGGAGGTTGTAGTGTGCTCCAACACATCCCTGATCTACATGACGGGGAAAAAGGCACACTTCGGGGTGATTCTACCCACATTTTAGATGCAGTCATAGGGTCTCAGACAATCAAAAAGATTCTTTCTCTGCCCATTTATTTATGTGGCCACACCACAGCAGGTATGACGTTTTCCTTCACAGAAGCTTGGTCTTTGTTTCAGTTTTCAAGAAGCTTCTATGTGTAACATTCCATACTAATAAGGACTAAGAAATTGTATTAAGGCTTTAAAAAAGAAAACTAAAAAAAGACACAGAAGTATAGATTTAGAAAACTGCAAACTTTGATGGAGCTGCTGAAACAAAACCCCTCAGGATCTAATGCTTGACTTCTTGACCTGTTTTATAGAAGGAAGGGACATCCTGCCAGCACCAGATGCTAATATAATGCCATCAGTGTGCATGACTGTTGGCCCCACTGGATGACACTGTCTGTTTGAGTTTGCTGGTTTCAGTTTGGTACAAATTTACATTCAACTGGAGCTTATTTATTTTCCACCTGTGTGATTCAAGGTTACAACCTTGCTGGGGATCAGACCAGGATCAAACTTCTACATACTACCTAGACTTAGACAGCACAGGTAAAAGATGGAGAAAAAGGAGACACAAGAAGCAGAGATAACTTTAGATTTTAGGGATTCAGGAACATGTAATTCCTATTTGTTTGATAGTTCAGTCAGATCTGATTAGTTTAATGATTACTTAAGCATTATCTCACCAATTTTAATGAGCTGGTTTGGCATTTGTACAGGTGCCACATGTGTTTCCAAGATCTATCAATTCTAATTGTATATGCCTAGTGGACCAGATGTAAATTATTCCCAGCATCAAATCAGGCTTGGCAGCTGTGACAGACATGCCAGATTTCTATCCCTTCAGGGGGGGCAGGAGAGCTATGAACTCCTAATCACTGCTCTGAGAGATATCCCAGCCTCACCAACTGGGAAAGCCAAAGCCTGCTTCAGCCAAAATATTGTCATTATCAGCTAGCTGTCTTATCTTCATAGATTGTTGTTTTAGCTAAAATAAGTAACAATAGGTTACATACTCTAACACTTTATTTAATCTGTGAAACCTGAAGACAAAGGATTTGATCATCAGTTTTCAAGATCCCTGTCTAGGTTGTGATAAATTCCCCTTGTTTCCAAAATATGGTGTACAGGAAACAGAGTTGAAGGTCATCAATCTGCACTATTACATCCTGAGGAATGTGCTGGCTTAACAGGTTTCACTACCCTCCTGTTCCTCTTTACACTTGTGCTTCTTTCTCTTCATCCCAGCAGAAGAAAAAAATAGGGGAGAAATTATTTTTTTTGTGTGTGTGTGTGGGAACAAATTATAAAAGGAAAGAAGATTATCACATAAAAAATCCCAAAGACTGAAATGCCACCAGTGTAATATTGTCCTCCTCTTTTGAGCATTTGGAAAGCATTAGCTAGAAAACATTCATAAAAGGTACCACAATTATTCCTAAGAAAGCGGGAAGAGAAGAACAAATATATTTGAAATATTGAAATACCTCATGATATGAAATATTATATTAGTGGCTGTGCCTGTGGTAAACCTGGATGAGATGACAGCAGAAAACTAAGAAAATATTCCACACCTTTGAGTACTCTGACTAATTTAGGGAGTCTCATTTTTATTATATAAGAAAATGATAATATATGTTATACAATAGAAATATTCTAGCTCACACTGTTCCTTTTTTTCTTTCTTTCTTTTTTTCTTTCTTTTTTTTTTTTCCTATAAATAATGTGTATGTATGAGGAAAAAAAGAAAGACAATAGTTCAGATATCCTTATATGCTCCAGCAATATATTGAAATAAAGCTTACAGTTATACTTCTTACATCCTCCTCAAACAAATCTTCATTAATTTAAAATAGAACACATCGTGTGTCCTCATAATGGGCCATATCCTGCTATCAATATTTTAACAGATCCCCCATGGACTGTAATGTGGAGTCTGCTAAAAAATTGATGGCACCGTTATGTTCAACTACGAGTATATTTATAATTACATTATTTTTCTTTGTATCCATTCAAATTTATGTTCACGAGAAACAAAAGTGCACTGGTTTAACTCATTAATTGTGAGTACATTGTGTTTTGTTTATTTTGGTAATATTTGTTTCAGTCTGAAAACCTGTCATGAATGTTCATGCTTTCCTGTTATGGATTAACACATGAATCTTCAGCAGCTTAGTACAGATTCGGAAGATGTTGCAGAAACCATTTGCCATAATTTAGGAAACAATCATTGTAACAAAATGTGATATATCTACAAACAGAGCCTTGCTGATTAAAGCTGGATAACAGAGAAGAAGGGTGGTAGAAACTGCAGAACAGCAAGCTTATAATAAAAACTGAAATACAGGAATTTATGAAAAAATCTATATGTAAGCATTTGATTTTTATCAGGGTTCACAAAACTAGACAGCACAGTCTGTGGAATTTCACAAAATTACTGAAGTGTGTTAAATCTCAGCTTAAGAGCTGCCTGCCTTAGAAAAGATTCTCTATGCCATTTAGACCAAGTACCTAGATTTATTGTGAAAAATATACTGAAAAATGTATTTAATGGGGTAGACTTCCCTGTGTAAGGGAAAGATTAGGGTAAGTTTCTGGGTTGTAGCACACTGGAAGAAACCTTTATCTACTGTTCTCATTTATTGACCCTCTCAGGTAAATTCTTATTTCTGATCATTTCCTACCATTGACAGGTGGAATTAATCTATTGCTAGCTGTATTTGATAATTTTCTCTCTCTCTTTTGCTCTCTCTTTCTCCTGGTACTCTTTTGTGCTTTTCTTTCTTTCCTCCCTTTGGTTCTCTGCAGTTTCTTTTACCATGTTTGAGCACTTCAGAATTTTAATGTACTTACTCATTTTCATAAAACATGTGGAAGATAAGTAACCCATGATTGGGCGACTATCAGTGCATAGGATGATCAAAATCTCCATGAATCCATGTTTGGATTTCTTTTTTTTTTTTTTTTTTTCACATGATAGCTGCTAAATATAATTAAGGTTTCTAGCCCTTAACACTTCAGAAATACATACATGTATGTAAGTCTGTTTCAAAAAAAAAAATAAAAATGTAAGTGTTCAGCAAAAGTGTATCATTATAGTAAGTATACTTACTATATATATATATAGAGAGAGAGATACTTATGTGTAGGCTTTATATATGCTGTATTTTTAAAGCAACTAGTTTAGTATGGCTAGATTGTTTTGTATCTCTCAGGCAATAATAGAAAGCAAGATAAACCAGCAAAACTGGAGAACAGAAAGCATGTTGCTTCACTTTTCTTCAGCTTTTAGAGAATATGGGAAGCATTAGGCCAGGCTCTTTGGAATGGTGCGTATTTTTCACAGAAACAGAGGTTGTGGGGTTCTAGGCATCTTGTTTCTAAATGGAAATTCTACTCTTTCAAGCAAAGTTTTTAACAGGGTTGGAAAATGGCAGGTTATTAATGACAATCAGTGTAATATGAATGGAAAACTGCTTGATTGTAGCTTCCTGTCTTCACCATAT
This sequence comes from Anas platyrhynchos, assembly GCF_047663525.1. NCBI lineage: Eukaryota > Metazoa > Chordata > Aves > Anseriformes > Anatidae > Anas > Anas platyrhynchos. Next base: position 34,164,266 of record NC_092590.1, read on the forward strand.
TAAAGGTGAGTTTTTGTATCCCTTCATGGTTACAGCAGGAGGACACCTATACTATTCTTTTTTCATGCTGTAGTGCGTTCAAGTTGTTATTCACTAAACAGTACTGAAGGGATCTCTTGCAGTGACAACATGCAGTTTCAGTGTTGATCATTCATAGTGTGACTCACTATGTACATAGATCTATTTGGCACGTGATTTGCAGAGGTCCTTACTCCCAAAATTGAATCTTACCTTTGTATGGCAACCAGACTATTCGTTTATGAGAGAACTCATAAAGCAAAACTTTCTTTACTGTCTTTACTTTACAAAAGTAAATCAAAACAAACATGCAAGTCTAGCAGCTGCTGTTCTTGCTTTGTACTGTACTACAGGATCAATACAGTCAGTCAGTTGACTCGTAAAGTTTACCTATTTTTCTTATTTATGTATACAATAAGTAATTTATGAATGTGTGTGAATATGCACTTGTGTGTGGAAAATCATCTAATCGATGTATTCCGGGTTATAAATAAACCCTGTATTATCAAATGAAAGAATCCAATATCTCATAGCAGGATCTTTACAATTGCACAAACAAGATGCCAGTTACTCAAAATGGGCAGAATGAAGAAAGGTAATGCTTTTCTTTTCCACTCCCTGGCACATGAGAAGTGCTGCAGTGTGGGTGGTGCACTCTTGCCATGTATTTTTGGACCACCAGTATGAGACATGCATCTCAAAAAGTTACAAAAATATTTGCATCAAGGTCTTTTTCTGGAGTCTCTATCTTTACATAGCTCTTTCAGTTGGCTAGTTGATATAGTGCTGCAATATGAGAAAATCTCTTGAAAATCTAAAAAAATACTATATACAAAACTAAATTTATACAACACGGCAAATGGACATGTCCAATTTGTTTTTGCTTACAGATACTTTCAGTAGATCTGCTTAATAGTGCTGTACACTGTTATGCCTTACTCATAAGTGACATGATAGCAATAATCAGCATATGCAGGACTCTTTGATTATCAATGGCTTAAAATAAAGATTGCCCCTTTACAACTTGATGATCCCACTTGGTATTTATGCAGTGACATAACATTAAGTAAATAGATCAAAAAGTCTGATTATAGTTTTCAAGGCGGATACACTGGTGTCTGTTATTGCTGTGGTGCAGGTTTTGCACATGTGCAAATATTGCCCTGAAAAATAAAATACATGTATATGGAGCATGACCTTTAATATAATTTAGGAACATATTGTGTTTTGTATTAACTTATTAGATTTCCTAGCTTTAAAAAAGGTACTGAGTTTCTGTAATTAAGCTGATCCTACGAGCTATACAATGTCTGCTGCAGTATCATTTAAATGAAAAAATATATATATAATTAAAGCTGAATTCCAAACACCTACTCTAGCTGATTACTGTACATCAACAAATAAGCATGGCTTCAAAGGAATAAAATTAAACATCAATCATCTACCAAAACCCTTTGACTATTCCAGCAGAACCATGGAAAAACGATTATAAATTAATTTAGTTATCTATGTTGTGGTACAGACAATATAACTTTCATTTTGTATTATATGATAAAGCACAGAAACCTTAAAGCTTCAGGTCAGCTTGTGCTGAATTGCTCTTGGCTGGATTAGAGCCAAGGAAGTGGTTCTGCATCTTACTTGGTCCTCTGTCCCAAACAAGTACAGGTAGCCATATGCTACACTCTTCTGATACCTTCATGTAGAGGAAGCATGCAGAAGAAGAGGGCACAAATAAAGCCTTCAGTTTTCGGGTATTTACAGCCTCACCTGTGGTAAAGGTTCTGAGATTGATTTTTGATAGTTCGAAGCAAAATAACATGCTCTGGATATGGGTAAAGTAGAAAAAATTCTATTTGTCTTGTACTGTTTATAAGAAAGCTAACACTGTTACCTAGAACATTATGTTAGCTTACCAATGGCAGAGCATACTTACCTTTAAATGTATCTCTCCGAGAAATACTGCACATTTTAATGGGACAGGACTCTATGAATCTGATGCAAATATTATATATCAATCATGTCTTAAAAATGGATCCACCTAATCAAAGGCACATTCACCTTGTCATCTCTTACTCAAAGCTTAGCATTCAAGCAACGCAGCAGAACCACCTTTGTTCTGAACTCAGTGGGATGTGAAATGTCAGTATAGCAAGAAAACACCATTTCCCCATGTGGAGACAGACCGTCAAAGATGTCAGGATTAATTATAAAATGGGCTGTCAGAAGTACTATCTGTGCTAAGAAAACAGATAGCAAACAGTTTTCAAAATGGAAGTAGCATGCTTTTTTTCCTTAGCATTAAACACTGTAAGTTCACTTTTGTGTCATGAGACAGAAACTATGCCATCTGGTAGCAGAAGGAAACTCTTCAGGTTCTAGTCACAGGGAATGCAGTTGGCTTAGCTTATGGTTATGTCTATACTGCACATTGCAGTACAATGCAGAATTATCAGAGTTATGAATAAATGGAGAAGATTGAATACTGGGAGTAATAAAACCATATTAGAGAAGAATTCTGCTGGGATTCATACATACTGCTTTTCATCATAGGATTTGTGCATTAAAAGCCAATTGGATTAGCCTCAGTGCAAATGCCGCTACTATTGCTGCTGGTATCTAATCTAGTGCCAGTGTGACGTTGTATAAAAGAGCTAGGATATCCTAAACCAGAATTTGTAGATAAAACTAACATAGACCCTTACCTTGAATACATGCTGCTCCATTTATATGAGTCAATTTACCCCTATGCTAGTAATCTCAAGAAGTCTGTTGCTTGCCACAGGCCCAGAGTGAGGATGTTGCACAGAAATTGCCAAGACCATCTTATGGGGACAATTACCTTTTGCTGCTCACCCATGTAATCACCAACAATCTGCTAAGGAAGATAACAGATATATCGGGAGTGACTGTGGGGCTTTGGAGTCCCACTGGTGTTTTTTGTCCTGCCACTAGAAAGAAGAAAGTTGAATAAGATTGGACATACTTTCATGGCGGGTGTCAAATGCAGGCCTTTGGCTTTTATGACCATGTCCCATCTCAAGTGCCCGTATGCAAGCCCATGCTTCATGGGAAGCAAACATGACAAGTTAGAGATTCATGCACTTTTGCTGATGTGTGCCGTTGAAGTCACAGTGGTGGGATAGCTCACATCACAGCAGTACTGAAGGAAATGATAGTGTCCTTAGGAAAGCCAAGCTGGGGGAGCAGGAAGAGGGCTCCTGCTGCACACGGGAGCAATCTGTGCATGCAAGAGCTCTGCAATGGACTGAGCAAGGGGAGAGCTGAGAGTTTACCTGTCAGGATTAGTGAGGTCTCCAACTTGTGCGTGCGATGGTAGGCTTCTGCTGCAGACTACCCAAGCAAAAATGTGGAAAAGGCCTTCTTTAAGCTTCTGAAAGAAGCATAATGGCTGCAGGCTCTGTTTCTCAGCAACCACAATGTGTGATGGAAGGGAAACATAGCAGGGTGCAAACTGTCCAGGACATTTTAACAGTATGTTGATGTGCAGCTGGTGAATGAGATGATCAAGGGAGGTTTGCTGGTGTTTTAGTATCTTATGGAAGGCTATAGAGAATATGGAACCAGAATCTTCACAGCATGCATAGCCAAAGGAGGTGAGGTAACAGACACAAACTGCAAGAAGGGAAATTCTGACTGGCCCCTTCTTTAGTTATTAGTTTGTGTATAATCATACTAATTAGTGTAAATAGTGTAGTTAATAATCAGATGTGATATTCTAAACGAGCTCATCCCATCTGTAATATATGAAACATTTAAACAGTTGCTATAATGTCTCAATTCAATCGACAGACCTTCTGCTACCAGAATGTAGGAATGAATTAGCTATGTGCCCTATAAATATAATTAATTCCAATCTAGCTGAAAATAGATTTGTAGGTCACAGAATTGGTCTCATTTTGGGAAAAAAAAAAAAAAAAAAAAAAAAAGAAAACCAAATGTGTGATTTAGTGGTTTTCCTAATTCTGACTTGATTTGAAAAGGTATTGTCTAAAAAGAGAGAGTGGTGATTCATTTTGGTTGAAATACAAAGGCCTTTGGTACAAAGTATTTATCTACCAACTGGTTTGAAAGGCTTCTTTCTGTTTTTAAGTTGTCATAGAGCCAAATTCTGTTTTCAGACAGAAGCATGTGGCTATCCTGCAGTCAGCAGATATGAAGTCATTGGAAGCTGTATGTAAACTTGTAATGGTACAATTTGGCTCAAAGTTTATAGTACTTCTGTCTAGTCTGTTTCAACAAATTATTCAATAATCTAAATGCAAAGCTTTATGCTAAGGACTTTTTGATATATTCTGTACAGCTGATTGGTATTGAATATGTGACAGTAGTGAGTGGCTGAGCTTGCAGTATGATCAGTGATCAGTTTTTCTGAAATGAAAGGCCCTTTGGGATCAGCCTTGCGGAGTGCAAAGCATTATGATTTCAGTTCTGCCAGCTTGTTCAACATGTACTTGTTATTAAACATCTGAGTCAGCTCATAGAAGTAATGAGGTTGCTCTTGTATTCAAAGATAAACACATACTAAAATGCTTCTCTGCTTACAGCACATATATTCCTACAGGACTGGCTTTCTATCTTATGTGCATAAGTATCAACTTGGCTGCTAACTCTAGCAAACCATAGTGTTACTCTTATCAGACTGTCTGACAGCAGCTTGGAAAATACAAATTATAGTACCTGCCAAAATTTTATATGACTGTTTGCTAAGTCAATTAAAATGGTAATAACCACAATTGATACTGATGTACAGGCATAATCAATTATTTGCATTGTAGATTCATTCAACAATGATCAAATCAGAGAACATTTCCTGTAGGATAATAACTGGATGATAATCCAAGTCCATTTAGTTATGATAAGAAGGATAGACTATTTTAATTGTGTTGCAGCTACAGTGCTAGAAGTACATAATATCCAGAGCAGTGCTAGAAAACAGAAGTTGTGGTTGAATCCTTTCTCGACATTGAAGAGTGGGGAGCACTGTTCAGTGAAGATGCAGTTAGATTCTTCTTTGCAAGTTCTTTTTCCTTTTTTTTTTTTTTTATTCCCCTTAAGAGATGCTCCACTTTGCGTCAAACCCAAACAGACTAGTTAAACTAAACATGATGTCTTTCATGCTGTCTTGTTAGCTTACTACTCCTACTGCAAGCTTTAAACATGAACTATGTCACTACTTTTCATAAGAATAGTTTATTTTATAAACTAATCATAGCTTCACATATAAGACATTCTAGTAACTGTGCAAAGTCTGCTTTTCATTATGTGTTTAGAACATTTTACTGTTTTGTTTTGAAATCCATGTAGCTGTTGACAAACAGATTTTGCAAGTTGCTGTGATACAGTGTGTGCCTCTGTCCACTTCTGCAGGGGCTGACTGGATGTGCTGCACTAAAGCTTAGGTGGCTGTGCTTGCGCCTCCTTAAATGCATGGCGAGCAGATAGGCCAGGCCATACTTCCCGAGGGCATGTTACAAATGCATTTTCAAAAGTGAAGAGCAAAATAATGAATTAGCATATTCACTATTGAAGAGGTTACTGACTGAAAATTAGCAAGTCACAGACCTTTACTGCTAACTCCGTCATCCATTGAGAAAACTCTTGATCTTTTTCTCTGTCATTTCAAAGTACACCGTGGGAAAGAGAAGTTCTAATTAAAATTCAAGCCAAGTAAAACAGAGGAGAAAAATGTTGTTTTCTGTGAACTGAAAAACTGGGTTGCATGTTTGCGTAGATGGAAGGGGCTCTGAAGGGTCAAACTTTTGAAATCCTTCATACAGTGTGGCAAATATCTAAAAATACCAGTGAGCTTAATACTTTTTTCTTTTTTTTTTTTTTTTTTTAACTTCAACAATTCTCCTAAATTTTAGGAGATTACAAGAAAGAATTTACCCATACAATGATTTTTATTTTTATTGTTTTAAAAAAACTAATGTGAATTGGTAGAGAAACGAGTGCATTTACTCATTTCCATGCATAATGTATGCATATTTTGAACATTTTAGTGTCCCCAAGTGTGTTCCTGTGCCCACACAGGAACTCCTGACAAAGCCTGAGAACAGCTATGGAGTACCTCCCAGCTTAAGTGGAATGCACACACTACAGATCTGAGACAAGCTATGTTACTTAATAGATTAATAGAAAATTTGCTGTAGATTACTAAAAAAACTGTGACAGAAACACTGTAGCACATTAGTGGTAATGTGTTCAAATAATTTGAATTTAATTAATGATATACTTTCCAAACACTTCTCTTATGATTTGCAGTCTTTAATTACATTGACTAATTGCTTAGCAGACTTGAGGGACAGAAATGAAAAAAAAAAAAAGATATATTGGCAGATCTTCTGGGAATATTGTTAATGAACACTGTGTTGGCACTAAGAAATAGGACTTCTATGATTAATGTAATTTGCTCGTACCATCAACAATAAAATACAGCTGGACAGGTATAGCTGGGAAAGGAATCCAGAACCTGCTGCTATCCAGGTTAGGGGGCAACTTAGGGTTGTAATACAAGGGCAATACTTGGGGCTTATTCTTAACTTTTTTGTCAACATCTGGCTTGTGTCAGAAGACCCCAGGCCCAGTTACTTTTTTATCTTTACTTATACTAACAGATATGGCTGACCTTAAGAATCCTCAAATCCACATTCAGCAATTATTAATGTTGTAATGACTTCTCCACAGTGACCCCAGAAAACTAGCTTCTTTTCTGGTATCAAGTCAACAATTTTAATTTTCACCAAGTATTTTAAAATTTACCTGTTAAGAGTTTACTTAAACACAGGAATTTTAAAAATATTAACATAAAATTCAGCAGCACTCTTGACTTGCCATGTTTCTGTTCCTGATCCCTTCTTCTGACTGTTCTAAGAATACACGACTCAGAAATAAAAATGAATGACCCACAGACTGGTTATTGAAAGGGAATTACCTTTGACAGGAGAGGCTCATTTGACTTAGGTCAGCTAATGGTGATTTCATTGTCACCTCTGACAGGCTAAGTATGTATGTATACATTCCTGTTCAATCAGGTACATAAACAATGTAAATCAAAATCTAACTCCTGTTCATTTAAAATAAAGTTGAGCAGTTCTATGTAATAATTCTTAAGAGGACCTAGAGAGCACAACATTGAAAATGTCTTCAGAAAGACTGATTTTTTCTGACTTTTTTTTCATGATAAATATCAAAATAATGCATTTTCTATCATGTTGTTTGACTTGAATTGGTATACTGTATTTCGTGTGTCATTTCAGTACTTTCAGTAGTGAAGGAGGGAGGAGGTCTGCAATAGTGCCCACAGATTTTGTATTTTGGAGGGCAATGTCCCTGTTTGTTTGTTTGTTTTGTTTTATTTTGTTTCATCTAGGCTGACATCCCTGGCTGAACTATGCCTTTCTTCCATAAATCTAAGGCAGTTTCCTTTTTCCCTTGAGTGTCAGGGTGCATAGGAGAGGCAAAATACAAATTAAAATTTTGTGAAATTTTCTTCTGCTTCTTTCTGGAACATAGATTTTCAGAGATCCTGTTCACTGAGGCTACAGTAAAAAACAATGTAGATCATCCAAAACTAACTAGAAATCATCCGAGTATTTCTAAAAGTCTGCTCATATATGAGGTGTTGAGATACTTCTCTTTTACCAGTATAGGAGTAGTTGATTAATATTGTTTATACAGTCAGGTTCTTCTTTTAGCTAAGATTAGCTCAGGAATGAAATCTAATGTATTTATCTGACTTTTGAACTCTTAAAGCCTTCATTTGACATCTACTTAGCCTCAACCAAAACTTACTCCAGCTGTGCTATTGACTGATTACAAGCATTTGCTATTCAGGTGACCAAGTAAAAAGATTCTATATTACAGTAAAACAGGTATATACATGTATATGAAACGGCTTACCAAGACTCAGATTTAGCTAGCTAACATCCACACATTTCTCCTCATTTAATGTTTCCTATTGTTTAGCACTGGGATTTCAGGATGACTTTTAACTATATATGTGACAATTCATGTAGCTTTATATTTAGAAATGAACATATCAAATGAATTATTAATAGAACAAAAGAAAACAACATAGTGATTTGTTATGCATTAAGTGAAATTCATGCTTATATATAAAAAGAAAAAGTTTAATCTTATGATTCATTGGGGCACTTAAGGAAAATATTTATAATTTCTTTGAAGGGTACTGCCTAATTAACAGAACTCAATAGGTAAAATAAAATATTTTATTAAAACAGCACAGAGCTCCCATAATTTATACCTACATTTTCTGTGACATAATTCTCCATTATTTCATAACTTTCATTTTACTATACAAGGAACTCAAATAGACAGGGTAATATGCAATAATTAATATAGAGCACTAGCAATTAAATAATTATGTGTTAAGACATGCATTTCCTATGCTGATTTCATATTTAAGTCTAGTGTAAAAATGTGAATTTCCTACCCTAACAAAAGCACAAAGCATTTCCATACAATCAGTTTCAGGAAAAAAAAAAAAAAAAGAGTCAGATAAAGGGAGTCAGGTTTTGCTCTAACTTTGACAGAGCAGTGCAAAGGATATATCACTGTAAAATTTGCCTCAAGAAAGTTCCAAGTGTCATTTGGGAAATTTAAAATAACTGTAGTTGAATCAAAGAAGAGTGTTGATGGCAGCTATTATGACAACGTATTTAACTGAAAAAAAAAATTACTGTTGAGAACCGAGAAAGGTTCTCACGATAATTAGATGTAATAATAGAAGTTGCTGGCAAAGCAACATAGCATTTTAATATCCCTACAGTTATTTTTGACTTAACTGCCCCACCCCCCACCCCCCACCTCCCGCCCCAGCCTAGCAGATAATAGATCCAAAAGCAAGTAGCATGCCTCTTCTAAGGCAAGAATATGAAATTGGCTAGTTTACATGCACAGTTGGTTAGGCTGCTGCACTCCTAGTGCATTGTTTGAACTACAATGTGAGGCACTGGGTCAAAGACAGTCATGACTAAATCCAGCCCCCTAGCAACAGCTGTCAACTCTTTCATGTAAGACTGACACTGTCTGCCCCTGTGTAAAGTTCCTGTGAACAAGGATCAAATATGAGACTTATGCTCTTGGTTATTAATCAAATATATCTGGAAATGTGAATCCCATGAGTATTTGCTAGTTAAAATGTAATGTTTTCAGTCAAGCAAAACTGTTAGCCAGAGGCAGGAGATTCTCTTTAAATGTATAAAGGAATGGTATTGGTTCCACTCAAAAAAACAGGTTCTGAACACAACAGATAGGAAAAGTTGCATGTACGCACAAGCCAAGTAACAGTTCTCAGTGAGAAAGAAGAGAGGCACATATGAAAAGTTACATTGGCTATGAGCATGTCATGTTGTCAGGCTGTGTGGAAACAAGCAGATTTAACCCATACTAACGTTATTTTGTCTTTGTTTTGGGCAAAATAAATGATTTTTATTTACAGAGGAAGAAGTTGAGGATAGACCTGCAAAGAAAGTTACTGAAGTATATCTGGGAACTTTGGGGTGATGGAGCTCATTAGTGACTACTTGCCACAGGGTGGGACAGACTGACCTCCATCTGCATGGGGTTATCATCTCCTGCCAGGATTACAGTGATAATATTTCCTGAGGACACAGCTTGGAAATGGGGTAATGGGAATATGCCTAGTACTTCTTCCATTGCTTATGCAAACATTCTCATTGAAGTTCATAGGAGAAGGCATATACAGTAAGTAACTCTGATGACCAGGCATCTATCTGTGACATTTTTTTTTGTCAGAGTATCAAAGAATTACACATAACCAAATCAGTCAGTGATATGTATTTTCATATCTATATTTAACGATAGCTACCGATGCATGCCAGAATTTCTCAGTTTTCATTTTTTGTTTTGACATCAGCAAGAAGTGGGTGTCTTACAACATCATATGACAAACAGCAGATGATATTGCACGGTCACTGTGGAAACTGTGCAATGCAGAAAAAGAGGTTCATACTTGTACTTCTGTAATGAGGACAAAACAAAACATTTTAAAGTGTCCCCATTGTTACTTTGAAGTTAGGTCACCCGAATTACAAAGACAAGGTGGAAGAAATATCTTGAATTCTTTTTCCTTATTTTTAAACTAAACTCAGTAATATATTTCAAAGTTTAAAATATGGAATACTCTACATGGAAGAAACAGGTTTTCTAATAGGAAAGTACCTGTTCACAGATCTTGATAACAGTCCATCTCACAATGAGAAATCAGAAATTATTATCTGATCTAGGAAGCAGATTAAAAAATATGTGTTTTCTTTTATTCTGAATTTGCTAGGTGTTGGTTCATTGAGGGTGTATAGAGAGGGCTGCAACTAACTGCAGGAAAGACTGATGGTGTCTTTACAGAGTAGGTTGTCCTGAGTTTGGTAGCATCATAATAAAGGCATAAAACTCAAGTGGAAAACATTCTCTGATGGGGAATACAAACACCACACTGGCCATAGAATGATAAACAGGCTGCTGTATACTAATTTAGCCCTGTTCTAATTTATTCATGAATGTTATTGCAGAGGAGGAGTGTCAACTCATCTGACAGAGGCTGGAAGGAGGTCTGGCTCTCCTTATCTGGTGCCTTTAGGGAAGTGTTATCTAGCATTTCTATTGCTGGGTGGGACTAGTCTTTTTGACACATCAGACTGGTAGTGATTGAGTTATGCAGGTCCACCTCAAAGAAATGAAAAAGCAGGTATCAACAATACACTTTGAAGAGGTTGTCTGTGGAACAGTCCACAACGATTTTTATTTTATTTATTTTACGATCTGATGTGACCACCTCCAGAGTTGCCAGGTGCTTTCTTATCCGCTGTTTTGGGGAATCTTTGTGATCACATTCAGTCACACAGGGCTTTGTGGAAGCTGCATTTCTGCTGTTAAACGTGATGTTAACTGGTAGGTCCTGGAAGGAAGGAAGTGGTGTCAGTAGTGTGTGCTACTTAGGCTGGGCAGTCCTCTGCAAAGCAGGATTAATTAGTCTGGACACATTGGTGTGCTAATGCAGTCCTATAATATCTCAAGTAACAGCTCTTTTTTTTTTTTTTTTTTTGCGATGCTGGGTCACACATGTACTCATTGTGGAATTTTTGGTGTCTAAACATGGACGACGAATTCTTTTGTTCACTACAGGAGAGAAAACATCTGTAAAAACATCTGTATTTAAGTGGGGAATGCACCTAGACCACACTCACATTAGCTAATCTTGTGGTGTAACAGAACTTCCTGGCATCAAGCCCTTAGTGACCATACAGTACAACTCTCAAGGGGGTTTGCTTCAGACAAGATTCTGTGGCTTGAATGGCCAGCTGTGGTCAGAGCTCAGTAGGTGGTTTCTAGGGTACATCTTCTGCTTTGGTTTCATCTAGCAGGAACCCAGTCAGGTTCTCCAAGCCTCTTCTCAGTAAGGGGACGCAATTAGGAGATTTACTTTAAAAGTGCACTCCTGTATGAACTAAATATGTATGGAGCACCTTTGAGAATCAAAAAGTGTACCCTTTCAAAAGTGTATGAGTTATGCTACAAATTTTATATTACAAATTGCTGCCAGATAATGAAAATAGCTGGATGAAAACACAGGGATATTTTGTTTCATACCACCAAAAATTTATCATACTAAATAAAAAGTGTTCTATATTCTATTTTAACTTTTTAATTTTTTTCAATAAGCCTTCATTTTGAGACTTTTTCTGAATTTTCTGGACAGATAAAGATAAACCCAATGGTCTTTTGAAACCTCTCCCTGACATAGGAAATAAAATTATGCTATAGAAAAATATAAATATATAAAAATACAAAATAAACCTTCCATTCCATGGTTCTGCAACTTTTTGTTGCAGGAGAGAGGAGAGGCAAAATTAACTAATAAGTTTGTTTAAATTTTAACAAACAAACAAAAAAAATCCTTCTAAATCAAGGTCTCTGTCCAATTAATCTGGACAGGAATGATTCTACTGTTTTGTTTGTATGGAAGAATTCAGCTATAAATCAAAGTGGGGGGATCAGTGAACAAGCTGTGTCCTTACCACATAGATGAAGAGCTGTGAGTGCTTTGCACAACAGGTCTTGAAGACAAACCTCCTGTTAGAGGACAGTGAACCTGACTTCTAGGGCTCCTTTAATTCAGAACTCATTTGTTTTAATATACTCTGGAAATATTCAACCATTTTGTGTAGTAACAACGATGAAGCCACAGGACAGAGATGTGTGGCACATAAAGCGTCATCTCTTCATAAGAAGAGCCCTTCCAGAGATGAATTAAACACAGGTCCTTTTCCCAGCAAATGAAGATTTGAGTTGACCTGCATATAAAGTCACATTTACTTATGTTCCACAGATACTTATCTGGTGTACACCCAAGTCTTTTGAATATTATTTGAACAAAATAGCCTGCTGACAGTGCATGTGATCTCTATGCAAAGACCTAAATGAAGAAAAGATACAAGCTGTCAGTTTGAGTCCAAATACATGCAAGTCACTCAGGCACTTTCATTAACAGCAATCCAGATATAATTCCTCATGTCACAAGTACATAGAGATGATATGGAGCAGAGGGAGAAGGAAACAGTTTGGTGTATACTCAGGTTTCTGTATTATGACTGTAGCATAGATGTACTTACATAGATGCAACTGTAACTGTTTTAGCTGTAAACACTGCTTTTGCTTGTGGACATATTGATTCACTCTGACTCATTCCTTCTCTGTCAGAGTTGCCAACAGCAATAATTGCTCTGAAAACAGAACTGGGATCTAGGCTTCCACACTTATTTTATTCTATGGTGTCTGAGACAAGCAATCAGATATGAAGGGGTGCATTGCTGGTACAGGTAGTTTCAATAGTAACTCTGATTCTCCTGAATGAGGCTTGGCTACAGATATGACAATGCACTTCTAACTCTTCAGATCCATGCTAAAGCATCCTCCTATGTTACTGAATTTCAGTCTGAGTCTATTGATTTACTTCCTGCATGATCATTTGGTATACCTGTTTCTTTAAGAAAGTCTTCAGATTTTGTCTCACTCCATGAATTTTCTCCTTACTTATCACCTTAGCATTCCTTTCCATTCATATTCAGTGGGAGGTGGGAGATAGGAGATAGATGGGAGATGGGATGGAGAGGAGAGGAGAGGAGCGTAGAGGAGCGTAGAGGAGAGGAGAGTAGAGGAGAGGAGAGGAGAGGAGCGTAGAGGAGCATAGAGGAGCGTAGAGGAGAGGAGCGTAGAGGAGAGGAGAGGAGCGGAGAGGAGCGGAGAGGAGAGGAGCGTAGAGGAGCGTAGAGGAGCGTAGAGGAGCGTAGAGGAGAGGAGCGTAGAGGAGAGGAGCGTAGAGGAGCGTAGAGGAGCGTAGAGGAGCGTAGAGGAGAGGAGCGTAGAGGAGCGTAGAGGAGCGTAGAGGAGAGGAGCGTAGAGGAGAGGAGCGTAGAGGAGAGGAGCGTAGAGGAGAGGAGCGTAGAGGAGAGGAGAGGAGAGGAGAGGAGAGGAGAGGAGAGGAGAGGAGAGGAGAGGAGAGGAGAGGAGAGGAGAGGAGAGGAGAGGAGAGGAGAGGAGAGGAGAGGAGAGGAGAGGAGAGGGCAATATTGGAGAATGTAACTGAAAATGTGTTTCAAAAATTGCATCATTTTACTGTCTTCAAGGGGTACTTGTTCTAAAATGATTATGAATAGAACTCACACTTTACAACTGTGAGTTCTACTGTGTGTGTGGGGGGGGGGTGAATTACACTGAAAAGAAGGCAAGGAAGTATCTTTTATCTTTACATGTAAGTAAAAATAGATGCCAATTTTATCTGTCAATAGAAACAAGTATGCCCATGACCACCATGAGAGAACATGGTCTTTACAAAACATTTTTTTTATCAAGAGTCAATCTGCTTCATGGACAAATCGTAAGGAGTCTAAAATGGGGAAGCTACAACTTGTCTTCAGATTGAACTAATCCTTTCAGATTTGGTCCAATATCCCCTGAATTCAGTATACTATCACCTCATAAATGTTATGCAGGCACAGCATGTGCACATCTTTGTACTACCATGAAGGAAATTCATTCTATACTTCCTTTACAGAAGTAATTGCACTGTATTGCTGCCAAACTTGAGCAGAATATTGGCATATTAACAAGTTATATATTCAGCATAATTAAATTCATTGAAAAATGCAAGTTGCTGTCTTTGACAGGATGGAAGGTATTCAAAGCTTATGAAAAGTAGATTTAATGTGAAAGCCTTGATTCTTGACAATGCTAGCTTAAAAATTTGGGCAGAGTAATGTGAGCAATGTGAAAAGGAGCTATTTGTTTGATCATTTTTTTAAATCAGTTAAACACACAAATTCTTATGGACCTGTGCTCCCATGTTTCTTTCACACTTTTATTGTAGCTCACGGTAAATGCAGAAATCCACAGGAAAGTTGTAAAGTCCAGGCTGACAGAAGAAACGATTGCTAGTGAAACTGATGAAAAGGTTGAATCTTATCTGACTAAATCACCAACTTTTCTGCTTCTGATTTCTTATTGGAGATTTGTAAACTTCTTTCTCAAGATCTGACAGTGAAAATTATAGAAAATACCAATGCTCTTTTATAGATACTAGAAATAAAATAATATTCAGGAAGAAAGCAAAATGTAGAGGTGAATGGAGATGATGCTCCATCAATATGAAAAAAAAAAATCCTACTATTATTGCTACATGAATAGGACGAAGTCTCTGCAGAAAAAAAATGGAGGAAGTTCAGACAGAAACGAGAGGAGAATAATTGCAGTGTACATTAAGGTTAGTATTGGATGTGGTCATGTATTTCTCTTTTTCTAGAAAGAACCCTGTACTGTGGAATTCTTACTGTCATCTCCAGAATCTCCAGAATACATGATGAAGTATACGTTCCTTTGGCAGTCAGAATTCTGTTTAGGACATTGTTATAAATAATAGTTTTCTTATTCCAACTTAAAGTTCCTTTTCTGTACCTAAGTCACTATATCCAAGTATCAATAGCTGACCTATAGCATATCTTATCCAAACTGATGAAAGCAGTAAGTTTGCATAGAGAATAAATAATGTAGTAGAAGAGCATGTATGGTGTTAGTAAGATCTATTAAGATAAGATTTTTTTTTAAGATAAGATTTATCTTTATCATTTATAAAGATATTTTAGCTAGGTATGTTAAATATGAACTCTTGTTTTTATTGCTGCCATTTTGGACTACATGGCATTTAATGAAGGATAGAAGATAATCTTGGCAGACAGGAATTTTGCTATCCAGATCTGAGCGACTTCTATTGTATGCAACAAAATACCACTGGCTGCTCTGTAAAAAGGGTAACTTGTACTAGTTGTTCTTTCTTGTAGCCTGCTGTGGGACAGCCAGAATGTATTGTGGCCAACAACATGGTGTTTTAAATAGCTCAAACCCTTCTCCAAATACAAGCAACCTTATCTACAAACAATAGGAACTTTTTAAGGAAAAAAAAAAAAAAAAGAGAAATCGATACAATCTCACACTTGGAAAAAACTACAGATAAGGATACGGAAATAAAATATTGAGTTTAGAACTACTTTCAGTTAAGCCTGGCAAACAAGCCTCGGGCAAGTCTTCACCTTCATGTGATAGGCTTTGGATCAATGTAGTTTATTACGGCTATTGTTATATTGTTCTCAGATTGACACCATAAACAAAGCACAATTCATTGCACAGGGCATTTGAAAATGATTTTTTTTTTTTCCAAAGAGAATATCCTGAAACAAGTCTTTTATATATATTTATTTTATGAAAGGTCTAGTCTAGTCTAGAGCAACCACTAACTCAGATTTCTCAAGTTGACATTTATATAATTTGATAGCACATTTGTTTTTCAGTTAATTGCTTTGCTACTATATGGGCAGGAAAAATCATTCTTCTATATGGTAAATTGAAATATAAAGAGATCAAGAGGACATCTTCAATGTCACACTCAAGAGGTGCTTTTATCTACATTGACCTGATAATTCATCTGTCAAAGAATGTTGTCATCTGATGCTTTATAAAATCAAATTCTTTTTTTTTTGTTGGGTAGTGGCCCATAGTAGAAGGACACATAAGGTGAATTCAGAAGCTCAAAAGTGAGTTTATAAACACGATGGGATTTGGAGACACTTTCAGTATGGAGAACTAAAATGGATGTATTTTCAATTATTAGTTGTTCATAGAATCTCAGAATATCCCGAGTTGGAAGGGACCCATAAGGATCATCAAGTCCAACTCTTGGCACCACACAGGTCTACCCAAAAATTCAGATCATGTGACTAAGCATACAGTCCAAATGCTTCTTAAACACTGACAGACTTGGTGCAGTGATTACTTCCCTGGGGGCCAGTTCCAGTGTGACCACCCTCTCAATGAAGAACCTCTTCATGATGTATACCTTAAACCTCCCCTGCTTGACACCATTCCCATGGGTCCTGTCACTGGTGACTAAAGAGAATAGATCGGTGCCTGCACTGGTGGTGCAGGCACCGTTATTTTAACAGGTTTTGTACTAATATTCCTCACAGAATGACAAGCAGAAATATGACCCTTACGCACCATTTGTGGTAAATTCATTAGGTCAGCTCCAACCACTAAGCCCCTTATCAGGTTATTTCTATTAGTGATAAGGAGCAATTGACTTTAAAAGAATGTTCCTATTGTCGTAGTTCCGCTCGAGTGGGCAGCCAAGCTCCACCACAACCGCTCTCTCACTCCCCCTCCTCAAAGAGGAATGGGGAGAAAATATGATGAAAAGGGCTCAAAGGTTGAGATAAGGATGAGAAGATCACGCAGTAATTATTGCAACAGGCAAAAAAAAAATTGGCATAGGGAGATAGTAAGATTTTTTGCTTATTACTAACAAGCTAGAGAAGTGAGAAACAAAGGAAAGAAACCAAAAGCACCTTCCCCCCCCACCCACCCTCTTCCACCTCCTCCCTATCATCCAGCCACCTGATGTAACTGGTGTGCGTCTTGGTGGAGCAGAGACTCCCGGCGCACCCAGCGCTGTTTGCTTACCTCTATTCCTTTAATAAATTGTAAACTTTGATTGTAACCCTATTTGGGACTCAGTCATTTATAACAATACCTATAGTTTGCTGCAGCCTGAAAAGTAGCCTGTGCCTCAGGTGCTGTTTTCTGCCTCTGCTTTTGTTACTACATCCTTGTAAGTCTTCAAAAGGGAAATGAAGTTATCCTCTTCAGAAAAAACACCATCCAGAAGAAACTTTGGTTGATTTCAGGGCCTGAATTCTCACTGAAACCAAAGGCGGGTATAGAATCATAGATTATCCCGAGCTGGAATGGTCCCCTAAGGATCATTGAGGCCAACTCCTGGCACCACACAGGTCTAACCAAAAATTCAGACCACGTGACTAAGTGCACAAGTCCAAATGCTTCTTAAACGCCGACAGGCTTGGTGCAGTGACTACTTGCCTGGGGAGCCTGTTCCAGTGTGCAACAACCCTCTCAGTGAAGAACCTCTTCCTGATGTGTAGCCTAAGCCTCCCCTGCCTCAGGTTGACGCCATTCCCTTGGGTCCTATCACTGGGGACTGAAGAGAATAGATCGGTACCTGCCCGTCCACTCCCCCTCGCGAGGAAGCTGTAGACTGCGACAAGGTCTCCCCTCAGCCACCTCGTTTCCAGGCTGAACAGGCCCAGTGACCTCAGCCGCCCCTCATACGTCTTCCCCTCTAGGCCCTTCGCCATCTTTGTAGCCCAGTATCTTACTGACTTGAAGAAAGAGGCTTTAATCTGTCCTGGTTTGTTTACTAACAAAGGAGCACAAAAGAGACACCTGTCCTTGCCTCTGAAGAGGAGGTGAAGGAAGAGCCAGTGCAAGGAACACAAAAATCAGTTGCGCCAGACTAACACGTGGTTGTATCTGAGCTTGGAGACTGCAACCCTCTTCAGACTTCCAGATCTAGAGGAACACTTTGGCTGCAGCCTAAAAGCCACGTGTACATAAGCTCCCTCAAGCCAGCCAATCTTCCCATGACCTGCCAGGAAACAGCAATGTGGGCACGTAACCAAATCAAAGCCCAGACCTTCAGCCCAGTCCTTGACCTGAATAGTGAGTGAGGATCTGGATCCTGGCCTTTATACGTGATAGCTTATAGGCAGCGGAAGTAAATAGTGTAGTCAGAGGTCACGGGGCTAGATTTTGAAAAGTCCTGCATAAGGAAGACATCTCAGAAAAGCAGATTTAAATAACATTAATGCCAAGAAAAGTCATTCTGATTGCTATATTCTTTATCTGTCGTGACTAGACAGATGAAAATCTATGATAGCAATTTTGCCTTTAAGGTCATTTTCTTTGATTTCTTTGATTTCTTTATCTGTCTGTCTATCTATTTATTTATTTATTTATTTTAGCAGGCTCTGTACTAATTTTCCTGACAGAATGACCGACAGAAATACGACCCTTGTGCACCTTTCCTAGTTAATTCATTAGGTCAACTCTAACCACTAAGCCCCTTGTCAGGTTATTTCTATTAGTGATAAGGAGCAATTGATCTTAAAAGACTGAAGCCAGGTAGAGGAGCCTATTCCACAAGGTCTGTTGGCTCCACCCTTGTGAAGTGAAATCTGCCAGGTGTGGGTCATTTGACCTTTGCTATATAGGAAGCTTGAGGAGCTGTGGGGAATTGGCTTCCTGGGGGAGTCTGAGGCTCAGGTTGTCTAGGGTGTTTTTCTGCTGTTGCGGTGAAGTGGGCTCAGTGTTTCCCCGTGGGCTGTTTTTTCTTTGTGTTTTCTGCCATCTACGTGAAATAGTTTTAGTGACTCTACGAGCTAGCTATGTTGGCGGTGCCTTCTCAGTACAGCAGAACCCTGGTGGTGCGACTTCCCTGTGAAGCAGCGTGGAAGTGACTCAGATTCAGAAGCTGGCAGGTAAGGGTCCCCAGGTTCCCTGGTCCCCAGGTTCCCTGGTCCCCAGGTTCCCTGGTCCCCAGGTTCCCTGGTCCCCAGGTTCCCTGGTCCCCAGGTTCCCTGGTCCCCAGGTTCCCTGGTCCCCAGGTTCCCTGGTCCCCAGGTTCCCTGGTCCCCAGGTTCCCTGGTCCCCAGGTTCCCTGGTCCCCAGGTTCCCTGGTCCCCAGGTTCCCTGGTCCCCAGGTTCCCTGGTCCCCAGGTTCCCTGGTCCCCAGGTTCCCTGGTCCCCAGGTTCCCTGGTCCCCAGGTTCCCTGGTCCCCAGGTTCCCTGGTCCCCAGGTTCCCTGGTCCCCAGGTTCCCTGGTCCCCAGGTTCCCTGGTCCCCAGGTTCCCTGGTCCCCAGGTTCCCTGGTCCCCAGGTTCCCTGGTCCCCAGGTTCCCTGGTCCCCAGGTTCCCTGGTCCCCAGGTTCCCTGGTCCCCAGGTTCCCTGGTCCCCAGGTTCCCTGGTCCCCAGGTTCCCTGGTCCCCAGGTTCCCTGGTCCCCAGGTTCCCTGGTCCCCAGGTTCCCTGGTCCCCAGGTTCCCTGGTCCCCAGGTTCCCTGGTCCCCAGGTTCCCTGGTCCCCAGGTTCCCTGGTCCCCAGGTTCCCTGGTCCCCAGGTTCCCTGGTCCCCAGGTTCCCTGGTCCCCAGGTTCCCTGGTCCCCAGGTTCCCTGGTCCCCAGGTTCCCTGGTCCCCAGGTTCCCTGGTCCCCAGGTTCCCTGGTCCCCAGGTTCCCTGGTCCCCAGGTTCCCTGGTCCCCAGGTTCCCTGGTCCCCAGGTTCCCTGGTCCCCAGGTTCCCTGGTCCCCAGGTTCCCTGGTCCCCAGGTTCCCTGGTCCCCAGGTTCCCTGGTCCCCAGGTTCCCTGGTCCCCAGGTTCCCTGGTCCCCAGGTTCCCTGGTCCCCAGGTTCCCTGGTCCCCAGGTTCCCTGGTCCCCAGGTTCCCTGGTCCCCAGGTTCCCTGGTCCCCAGGTTCCCTGGTCCCCAGGTTCCCTGGTCCCCAGGTTCCCTGGTCCCCAGGTTCCCTGGTCCCCAGGTTCCCTGGTCCCCAGGTTCCCTGGTCCCCAGGTTCCCTGGTCCCCAGGTTCCCTGGTCCCCAGGTTCCCTGGTCCCCAGGTTCCCTGGTCCCCAGGTTCCCTGGTCCCCAGGTTCCCTGGTCCCCAGGTTCCCTGGTCCCCAGGTTCCCTGGTCCCCAGGTTCCCTGGTCCCCAGGTTCCCTGGTCCCCAGGTTCCCTGGTCCCCAGGTTCCCTGGTCCCCAGGTTCCCTGGTCCCCAGGTTCCCTGGTCCCCAGGTTCCCTGGTCCCCAGGTTCCCTGGTCCCCAGGTTCCCTGGTCCCCAGGTTCCCTGGTCCCCAGGTTCCCTGGTCCCCAGGTTCCCTGGTCCCCAGGTTCCCTGGTCCCCAGGTTCCCTGGTCCCCAGGTTCCCTGGTCCCCAGGTTCCCTGGTCCCCAGGTTCCCTGGTCCCCAGGTTCCCTGGTCCCCAGGTTCCCTGGTCCCCAGGTTCCCTGGTCCCCAGGTTCCCTGGTCCCCAGGTTCCCTGGTCCCCAGGTTCCCTGGTCCCCAGGTTCCCTGGTCCCCAGGTTCCCTGGTCCCCAGGTTCCCTGGTCCCCAGGTTCCCTGGTCCCCAGGTTCCCTGGTCCCCAGGTTCCCTGGTCCCCAGGTTCCCTGGTCCCCAGGTTCCCTGGTCCCCAGGTTCCCTGGTCCCCAGGTTCCCTGGTCCCCAGGTTCCCTGGTCCCCAGGTTCCCTGGTCCCCAGGTTCCCTGGTCCCCAGGTTCCCTGGTCCCCAGGTTCCCTGGTCCCCAGGTTCCCTGGTCCCCAGGTTCCCTGGTCCCCAGGTTCCCTGGTCCCCAGGTTCCCTGGTCCCCAGGTTCCCTGGTCCCCAGGTTCCCTGGTCCCCAGGTTCCCTGGTCCCCAGGTTCCCTGGTCCCCAGGTTCCCTGGTCCCCAGGTTCCCTGGTCCCCAGGTTCCCTGGTCCCCAGGTTCCCTGGTCCCCAGGTTCCCTGGTCCCCAGGTTCCCTGGTCCCCAGGTTCCCTGGTCCCCAGGTTCCCTGGTCCCCAGGTTCCCTGGTCCCCAGGTTCCCTGGTCCCCAGGTTCCCTGGTCCCCAGGTTCCCTGGTCCCCAGGTTCCCTGGTCCCCAGGTTCCCTGGTCCCCAGGTTCCCTGGTCCCCAGGTTCCCTGGTCCCCAGGTTCCCTGGTCCCCAGGTTCCCTGGTCCCCAGGTTCCCTGGTCCCCAGGTTCCCTGGTCCCCAGGTTCCCTGGTCCCCAGGTTCCCTGGTCCCCAGGTTCCCTGGTCCCCAGGTTCCCTGGTCCCCAGGTTCCCTGGTCCCCAGGTTCCCTGGTCCCCAGGTTCCCTGGTCCCCAGGTTCCCTGGTCCCCAGGTTCCCTGGTCCCCAGGTTCCCTGGTCCCCAGGTTCCCTGGTCCCCAGGTTCCCTGGTCCCCAGGTTCCCTGGTCCCCAGGTTCCCTGGTCCCCAGGTTCCCTGGTCCCCAGGTTCCCTGGTCCCCAGGTTCCCTGGTCCCCAGGTTCCCTGGTCCCCAGGTTCCCTGGTCCCCAGGTTCCCTGGTCCCCAGGTTCCCTGGTCCCCAGGTTCCCTGGTCCCCAGGTTCCCTGGTCCCCAGGTTCCCTGGTCCCCAGGTTCCCTGGTCCCCAGGTTCCCTGGTCCCCAGGTTCCCTGGTCCCCAGGTTCCCTGGTCCCCAGGTTCCCTGGTCCCCAGGTTCCCTGGTCCCCAGGTTCCCTGGTCCCCAGGTTCCCTGGTCCCCAGGTTCCCTGGTCCCCAGGTTCCCTGGTCCCCAGGTTCCCTGGTCCCCAGGTTCCCTGGTCCCCAGGTTCCCTGGTCCCCAGGTTCCCTGGTCCCCAGGTTCCCTGGTCCCCAGGTTCCCTGGTCCCCAGGTTCCCTGGTCCCCAGGTTCCCTGGTCCCCAGGTTCCCTGGTCCCCAGGTTCCCTGGTCCCCAGGTTCCCTGGTCCCCAGGTTCCCTGGTCCCCAGGTTCCCTGGTCCCCAGGTTCCCTGGTCCCCAGGTTCCCTGGTCCCCAGGTTCCCTGGTCCCCAGGTTCCCTGGTCCCCAGGTTCCCTGGTCCCCAGGTTCCCTGGTCCCCAGGTTCCCTGGTCCCCAGGTTCCCTGGTCCCCAGGTTCCCTGGTCCCCAGGTTCCCTGGTCCCCAGGTTCCCTGGTCCCCAGGTTCCCTGGTCCCCAGGTTCCCTGGTCCCCAGGTTCCCTGGTCCCCAGGTTCCCTGGTCCCCAGGTTCCCTGGTCCCCAGGTTCCCTGGTCCCCAGGTTCCCTGGTCCCCAGGTTCCCTGGTCCCCAGGTTCCCTGGTCCCCAGGTTCCCTGGTCCCCAGGTTCCCTGGTCCCCAGGTTCCCTGGTCCCCAGGTTCCCTGGTCCCCAGGTTCCCTGGTCCCCAGGTTCCCTGGTCCCCAGGTTCCCTGGTCCCCAGGTTCCCTGGTCCCCAGGTTCCCTGGTCCCCAGGTTCCCTGGTCCCCAGGTTCCCTGGTCCCCAGGTTCCCTGGTCCCCAGGTTCCCTGGTCCCCAGGTTCCCTGGTCCCCAGGTTCCCTGGTCCCCAGGTTCCCTGGTCCCCAGGTTCCCTGGTCCCCAGGTTCCCTGGTCCCCAGGTTCCCTGGTCCCCAGGTTCCCTGGTCCCCAGGTTCCCTGGTCCCCAGGTTCCCTGGTCCCCAGGTTCCCTGGTCCCCAGGTTCCCTGGTCCCCAGGTTCCCTGGTCCCCAGGTTCCCTGGTCCCCAGGTTCCCTGGTCCCCAGGTTCCCTGGTCCCCAGGTTCCCTGGTCCCCAGGTTCCCTGGTCCCCAGGTTCCCTGGTCCCCAGGTTCCCTGGTCCCCAGGTTCCCTGGTCCCCAGGTTCCCTGGTCCCCAGGTTCCCTGGTCCCCAGGTTCCCTGGTCCCCAGGTTCCCTGGTCCCCAGGTTCCCTGGTCCCCAGGTTCCCTGGTCCCCAGGTTCCCTGGTCCCCAGGTTCCCTGGTCCCCAGGTTCCCTGGTCCCCAGGTTCCCTGGTCCCCAGGTTCCCTGGTCCCCAGGTTCCCTGGTCCCCAGGTTCCCTGGTCCCCAGGTTCCCTGGTCCCCAGGTTCCCTGGTCCCCAGGTTCCCTGGTCCCCAGGTTCCCTGGTCCCCAGGTTCCCTGGTCCCCAGGTTCCCTGGTCCCCAGGTTCCCTGGTCCCCAGGTTCCCTGGTCCCCAGGTTCCCTGGTCCCCAGGTTCCCTGGTCCCCAGGTTCCCTGGTCCCCAGGTTCCCTGGTCCCCAGGTTCCCTGGTCCCCAGGTTCCCTGGTCCCCAGGTTCCCTGGTCCCCAGGTTCCCTGGTCCCCAGGTTCCCTGGTCCCCAGGTTCCCTGGTCCCCAGGTTCCCTGGTCCCCAGGTTCCCTGGTCCCCAGGTTCCCTGGTCCCCAGGTTCCCTGGTCCCCAGGTTCCCTGGTCCCCAGGTTCCCTGGTCCCCAGGTTCCCTGGTCCCCAGGTTCCCTGGTCCCCAGGTTCCCTGGTCCCCAGGTTCCCTGGTCCCCAGGTTCCCTGGTCCCCAGGTTCCCTGGTCCCCAGGTTCCCTGGTCCCCAGGTTCCCTGGTCCCCAGGTTCCCTGGTCCCCAGGTTCCCTGGTCCCCAGGTTCCCTGGTCCCCAGGTTCCCTGGTCCCCAGGTTCCCTGGTCCCCAGGTTCCCTGGTCCCCAGGTTCCCTGGTCCCCAGGTTCCCTGGTCCCCAGGTTCCCTGGTCCCCAGGTTCCCTGGTCCCCAGGTTCCCTGGTCCCCAGGTTCCCTGGTCCCCAGGTTCCCTGGTCCCCAGGTTCCCTGGTCCCCAGGTTCCCTGGTCCCCAGGTTCCCTGGTCCCCAGGTTCCCTGGTCCCCAGGTTCCCTGGTCCCCAGGTTCCCTGGTCCCCAGGTTCCCTGGTCCCCAGGTTCCCTGGTCCCCAGGTTCCCTGGTCCCCAGGTTCCCTGGTCCCCAGGTTCCCTGGTCCCCAGGTTCCCTGGTCCCCAGGTTCCCTGGTCCCCAGGTTCCCTGGTCCCCAGGTTCCCTGGTCCCCAGGTTCCCTGGTCCCCAGGTTCCCTGGTCCCCAGGTTCCCTGGTCCCCAGGTTCCCTGGTCCCCAGGTTCCCTGGTCCCCAGGTTCCCTGGTCCCCAGGTTCCCTGGTCCCCAGGTTCCCTGGTCCCCAGGTTCCCTGGTCCCCAGGTTCCCTGGTCCCCAGGTTCCCTGGTCCCCAGGTTCCCTGGTCCCCAGGTTCCCTGGTCCCCAGGTTCCCTGGTCCCCAGGTTCCCTGGTCCCCAGGTTCCCTGGTCCCCAGGTTCCCTGGTCCCCAGGTTCCCTGGTCCCCAGGGGAACTACACGCCGATCCTCTTGAGAGTCATCATGCGGCACTTGAAGGGCAAGCAGGTGATCAGGCCCAGTCAGCATGGGTTTATGGAAGGCAGATCCTGCTCCTTCTATGACAAAGTGACGCGCTGGGTGGATGAGGGAAAGGCTGTGGATGTGGTCTACCTTGACTTCAGCAAGGCTTTTGACACCGTCTCCCACAGCATTCTCCTCAAGAAACTGGCTGCTCTTGGCTTGGACTGGCACACACTTCATTGGGTTAGAAACTGGCTGGATAGCCGGGCCCAAAGAGTTGTGGTAAATGGAGTCAAGTCCAGTTGGAGGCCAGTCACTAGTGGCGTCCCCCAGGGCTCGGTGCTGGGGCCGGTCCTCTTTAACATCTTCATCAATCCTCTGGGTGAGGGCATTGAGTGCACCCTCAGTAAGTTTGCAGATGACACCAAGCTATGTGCATGTGTCGATCTGTTCGAGTGTAGGAAGGCTCTGCAGGAGGATCTGGATAGGCTGCACCGATGGGCTTAAGTCAACTGCATGAAGTTTAACAAGGCCAAGTGCCAGGTCCTGCACCTGGGGCGCAATAACCCCAAGCAGAGCTACAGGCTGGGAGATGAGTGGTTGGAGAGCTGACAGGCAGAGAAGGACCACCAGTGCCAGCCTTTGCCACTTGTGGCCCTGTCTCTTTCCTGTGTTATCTTCACCGTCTTGTCTAGTTTTTGGCATTGAGGAGATTTCTGTTCAACTGATTTTCTTCCTCCAGGTGAGCAAAGACCCAAGTTGCCAGAGCTGAAAGGCAGGAAAGCTGCAGAGCCCCCTACTTCAGTTCACAAAGAGTGTGGTGTCCCCAGCGTTGAGAACAGCATCTATCCAGCACTTGATGACTACATTCCATCAGATTTTGATTATCCCACTCCCCCGGTGCAGGTAAGCCTGCCTTCCAGGAATGTTCTCAACTATTTGTCAGGCAGTGTGAAAAAGGTGCCTTAACGTGAACTCAAATTATGCCTTGTGGTAAGTAGAAACAGACTGGGAGAGATACTGGAGGCATGATCGTTGCTTTCACTAAGTGAAAAGTGTGAGACTGTGCTGTTCATAAAAGAAATGCTGTTTTCACAGTATGCAAGTCAAAAGCCTGTAGTTTACCAGTAGTTATAACTTCATGGAGATAACTTTAAAGAAAAACTATTGTTGGATGCTTCCCCCTGACCCCTCTGTAGATTGTCTCCCTGAAGATAAGGTGTGAAAGGTGTAATTGTTTATAGTTTCTGAGGTAGGGTCAGGGGAAGGTGTTTTTTTTTTTTTTCCCACTTGTTCACTCTCCCTTTCTTCTTCTCCAGTCCTGAATTCTCACTGAAACTAAAGGTGGGTATAGAATCATAGAGTAGCCTGAGGTGGACCTGTCCCATAAGGATTATTGAGTCCAACTCCTGGCACCACACAGGTCTACCCAAAAGTTCAGTCCATGCGATGAAGTGCACAATCCAAGTGCTTCTTAAACTTTGACAGGCTTGGTGCAGTGATTTACTTTCTTTGGGAGCTTGTTCCAGTATGCAACCATCCAAACCAGAGACTATAAATTTTTCTTTTATTTTTAATAACAAAGCCATTCTGTCTTATCTAGATGAACTTATGAATAACAGAACTCAATCAGGGAAGTTAATATGGCACAAGACAGAATTCCACTGAAGTTCAGGCTTTGGTGATTTAGGAAATATGTTTTTAAGTAAGAGTCTTTGATTAGGAAGTACTTTTCTCATTTGAGAACACTTTAAACTGGAAAAAGTATAAACAATTATAGAGTGAAGCTCAACTTTTCTATGGCTATGAATAAATAACATTTAATCTCTGGAGCATTTTAGAAACTTGCTGTGGTGGAGATCTGTTGTTATATGTAGAGCTAAAATGTCACTTTTTTAATTAAAAAATGAAACCATGAAAAATTCTATGATCATTTTTTAAAGTAGTAATCATTTTGGCAAAACATCTTCCTTGAACTCAGGTTCCTTAAGGTGGGTGAAGAACTGTGTTTTTCTCCTGAAGTTAGCCAGCGCTTCTGATAGCATATGTTGCGAATATCTTTTTCTTACACAGCATGAGGATACAATGACTTTCAGGCACACTGAGGTCAACTGTACCATCCCTGGTGTCACCATGCCATGAATATCTTGCATTTTAGTACTGTCACAAAGGTAGTAGTGATGGGCTGATTTGTTGCTGCTGTACTGTAGTTGTTCTTGATTACATCCTGTTTCTCTGTAATCTGGTGATAGGCATTAGTTTTGCTTGAAATCTTTCAGAAAGTGATTCCTTCATGTATTAATCTGAGAAGTAAATTCCTTCTGTGTAGTAACAGGTATATTTATTGATCCTTTTACAGAGATTGCATTCATTCTCATGAATAAAACAGAGGCAATGCAGCCACAAGGCTGCTTCTGTGTCATAATGCATTGTCTTAGAGGTGGTAGAGGAGGACAAAGTCATGAGGCTAGCGTTGTGTGTTTCCATTCAAGTGAAACTGCAAATCCTTGTGTAACTCATCTTGGATAGTAACTCTGAATTCTTGTCTAGCATCTGAGATCAGTGGCACAATTGGAAAATCACTTTATTCCACATCTGCTTATCCATTCCTTTATTTGACTTTGAACGAAGCCTGTATTTACCATTCATGTACTATAGGGCAGTACTGTCTGACCACAGAGGAGCACAGATGAGTTTTAGTGTAACTACATTCAAAGAGCAATTAAGGAGATAAAATAGTACAACTGACTCAAATTTGATCCACTACATAAATGTGACTTACTACTTCTCTGCAGAGTAGTTCCTTTGATTTATTCAGCAAAACACTTTTCCAAATAGAAGTGAGTTTATTTTAATGAGTGTTATCCCCTTACATTCTCCATTGAACCTACAGTTAATGCACATGTTATCAAGTAATGTGGGTCTAGAAGGAATAAAGGGTGAAAGAGTTGTTGCTGGAAACCCAACTCTTATGCTTCTCTTATGAAGAGAAATTTCAAGGGATTTTATTTTAATCTTATTGCATTTTGGCCCTTTGGATTGAATTCTGATTGGTGGCTGAAATGGGTTAGGTGCTTTTCTTGAGTGTGCCTCCGGGTCCAGCCTCATACAGGAAGAAACCAAATCAAGACAAGTGGGAATAACCAGGAGCATATGCTCATCAATTGACTGAAAATATTTAAATACTATGTACACCCATCTTGCAAGGGTAAGTAAAAGTAAACCTGAATAAAGGAGGAGTTGCTGGAAGCTGCTACTCTTGTGGATCTCACTGCTGATCAAATCTATTAGGTATGTACATGGACCACATGTTTTCAAATCATTATAGAAAGATTATTAGTTTTTTAATAGACATTAACCTCCTTTTCTAAATTTTCTAAATACTCTTACGTTATCCAGATAAGAAAATGCAGTTTCTAGATGTTTTACATCTTTCAGAAGCAAACATTCTCCAAAAAGTGCTGTACTACCAGAATTTCCTGGAGTTTTGTGACCTTAATTGTAGATTGAACCTTTAGCACCTATTGTGGCTCCTCTCTTTCTTGAGGAAACCCAGACATGAAGGAGGGTCAAGTAAAGGAAATGAGTACCAGTGCAAGCCAAATCTCACATCACCCACACCCTGTGCATCTCAGGGCATGCATCTGGTGCTTGATGGAGCACCGAAGTTTACTTGTAACTTCTGTAATTCTAATGGAAGTGTAAGGCATCCCTTTGCACATGCAGGAGCCAGATACCTTGTAAAATCTGCAACAAAATGCTTGCTTATCAAGAATGCTTGATTGACCTGTAAGCCTTGATTTTATTATTTTTTAATGAACTTGGAAGGGTTGTGAACAGGAGGGGGATAGATACACCTTCATTCTGACATATGCAGTAACTTTGGGCATTTGCTGCCTGAGGGTGGAAAAGATTCTACCAATTATCACTTCCTAAAATTTGTAACTTTATAAATAATATCTAATATCTAACACTAACAAGCTAGAATTTAGAAGAAAAAGTAGACTTTCATCTGTGAATAATTTATTACGTTGACTGAGGAGTTCTTCTGGCATATTTTGGGAAGGCTCTTTTATTTCTGAAGTATGGAAGGCCTGGTGAGGCTTTTCAAAGGGCAACAGCTAGGTGAAAGACCTGTAGTACCACCTCCAAGTGAACTGTCTGCACCTCCTTTGGGTTGGAGGGGGTAGAATTTAGGACTCTCATCCTAGCCAGAAAGACTGCTGAAGGTGAGTGTACATATTTGCATCTTTCTTGGTTAACTAGTGCCCTGCACCCTGTATAGGGAACCAGCGGGCCTCATTTAGCTCCAGGCATGAGGAGAGGAGCTAGGTGCTTATGAGAGCTGCAAGCTAAAATAAACTTAGATATTGAAACATCAGGATTAAATGCTCAACTTTTAAATAGTTTGTGAGAGTGGTAGTGGATTTCAGTATGTTCTGTGTTTTGTGAGCTGCCAGAAACCAGTCACAAGACCAGACTGTTTGTAATTGGATCTTCTGTGTTTGTACACAATTAGTAAGAACTCAGTATGATGTTTGTCTCTGGGATGTAAGAGAAGTTTGTTAGCATTTTTGTAAAGAGAGATGCAACAAAACTAATAAATGTTTACAGACAAACTTGCACCAGCCAAAATAAACTGCCTTAACATTTCATCTTTCATTAAATAACTGCATCTGCTCTGTATACAAATTCCTAGTCAGGTATTTCTGGGAAACTGAAGATTCACTGCGAAATTAATTCTCTTCACTTTTCCTTATAAACATTCTCTTGAAGTAAGAGCAAACCATTATTGCAGATTGCCCTGTGAAACAGATACTATTTCATCTAGGGGAAAATTGAGAAGTATTTTATTATCTTTGAGATCATTTCAGAATACGTTTACAAAAGAACTCAGTTCTTAGAGAACTTGAAAATTGGTGGCTTTCATAACAATGTAAACCATCCAGCAAATATTCATTTCCTTTAAAATCCTAAGTTGTTCTGTTTTCATTCAGCCTTTGTTCAGGCTATGTTCATGGTCACCTTTAGCTGGTTATATTTTACTTGTTTTTTATTACTTGTTTTGTTGACACAGATTTCAAATCTGATCTGATTTTTGAGTTTAATTCCATGATGCCAATATTCTTCTTGCAAATAAACACTAAGTTGACAGGCATCAATAATTATGTGAACTATTTAGAAGTATGTCAATAGTACTCATTGTTCAAAGTCTAAAAAACTAGGGGAGATCTGATTTATGTGAAGACTTAGATGAAGAGAGCTATAAGAGCATCACCAAAGCTAATGAAGTTTGTTCCATGCAAATTATATAATTGTTGTATTTCAAATGTACGGCAATGAAGTCATATTGTTTCCAGTAGGGCCATAAAGCAGGGCCACAGCTACTTCACCATAGTCCCATATTCTGTTTCCAGTGGCATCGAGGTTATTCATACATCTAATTCTTGGAATTCTTCATTTACTGTTTAAGTGCTTTGGTCATTGCAGTAGTAACAGAAAATCTCTTACCAATGGAGTTTTAATCATATTATAATGCTATTTTTCTGGCTAGGTTCTTTAACAATGACAGCCCTAGCTTTGAAAGATGAAAACACTTAAAAAATTGTGATACAGTTTATTGTGTATAAGAGCATACTGATAAAAATACGAACCAACAAATAAAAATTTCTTAGAGCTAGCATGCCTATTAGTCTGATCTTTTACAGTAATGTGCAAAGAAAATTTGGGAGTCAGTGCTAAAAATTAGATTTCAGGCTGACCATACAAAGGCAGTTCAAAGACAATTCCTTGTCTTTACCACTCCAAAGCAATTCCATTTTGTATTGTCAGTAGATCCATCTTTGGAACAACCTTAGAATCATACAGATGCTCACAGTGGAGGAAAAAGTGTTAAGACACAAGTACAACAAAATATGTCAGCTCACCAAAACAAATATATGGTGATGCCTTTGTTTACATTCAGTTCTTCTAGTCTTTCATAATTCAGAACATTTTGGAAACCCATAAATAAACTTTTTTTTTTTTACTCTGTGCTTGTTCTCATGTCTTATTGATGCAAAATAGCCTTGGGTTTCAAGGGTAATAGATGTGTTCTGTGACTGTCTTAGACTTATTATCTTCCCTGCTGCTACCACCCTCCCAGACTTCTTCCTCCTCACTGAATGAGATTTTTATGATTCATCAAAAGACAGCAGGTGGAACAGTATGCAGCTTTCTTTCCCCCTTTTGTTTGCCTTCCCTTCTTTCTTTTTATGTTTTACTCTGAACTTTCCTATAGTACACCAAACACTCAACCTTATTTTTTTTTCCTCTGTTGCATACTTCATTTGTGTTTCAATCCCATATCAAAAGTGGCATTCTGTCATGGTGGAGCCATATTTCTCTTCCCAATTCTGTATACCCTGCTTTTTGTGAAGAAGCATGTAGACTGGAAGGATGCCACAGTGCAGGTCAGTCTGCTGCCTTTGCAGAAAAATAATGGTAAAAGACTCTGGGATGCATTGCAGAGCTGACCTTCAGCCCAGTCTGGTCAATTTGTCTCCTAATAGCAAGACAAAGCTTCCTAGTCTTGATGCATGTCACGCTATGCACCAACCACTCTTTAGGGAAGCTGCAAGGTTGTTTCTTTGATGTTAGATCAGGCAAACCCCTGTCTGGCTCCATTCCTTTACCACCTCTGTTTCAAAATACACTCAACATGTTTCATTTCTGTATGAAAGGCAGAGCAAAATGTCTGCATCCATTGCTGAAGCTAATAAACAATGGAAAGCAGCTGCATAAATGTATACCTAACCAGTTTTGGGAGTTACACTACCTTTTGCCCTTCCAGTAAAGAAACCCCCCATAATATAATTTTAATTTCCCACCTTTTTTGTACATCTATAAACAGTTTCAGGGATGAAACTTTTTTAGGCTGACAGAGCCTAAAACTGTTAAATTTCTTCTCATAATGTATTCCTTGTTCCCATTTCCTGCTTGTACTTAGGAACTTGACTCCAGATAGAAGAGCAAGTGCCTTGTGCTGAAAACTCAGTTGCTTTATTCTGCTCAGAGGGATATGCGTAGCAGAAACCATGAAAAGTCTTGTTCCATTTCTTGCTCCAAAGGCTCAGTCCCTAGTTTCACATTGCATGCAAGAGTACAATCACATAACAAAAAGCGTGAAAGGTTGTCTTAGATATAGCTGGGAAATTCTTCCCATTTTTTAAAATGATGAAACTGGTTTGTTTTTTAAAATGTTTCATTTGGTTTCAAGTTAAAAAGAAGAAAAAAAATAAAAGCTTTCTAATATAAAAAAGACTAATATCATCGTTGTGTTGAAAATGTCTGATTACTTGGAGATCACCTTAATTATCTTTTTTTATTTTATGAAAAATTCCCAAAGCACAGAAGGTGCCTTAGGAGCATTGCAGGATGTTTCTACTCGTTTGCTTTTTAGAGGTTCCCTGTTTCTGTAGCCATTGCCTTATGTGCTTACAGCTTCACCAGCTCTAGCTGCCAACAGCTCCAAGATAAGTAGAATCCAGAGTTTGGAAATGTCCCCTGGAAAATGACAACAAGCTTTCATATTTTGTACTTAGTCCTGCATGGGAGCAAGATGTTACCTTGTCCTTGAGTAGGACCATGCATTCAGGAGCTGCTGACTCACAGGGGCCAGAAGCCGCTCAGTCAGCCTGGCCCACAGTGCCTGAAGGATATGGGGTATTTGGTTGCTTCTATGGAAGGCAACACCTCTCTCTGTGCTCTTGTGCTTGAGTGATCATTTTGCATTCAAATATAGCGCTGGCAGAACATTCAGAGTCTGAAAGGTGATGTCTCCCTTTTTGATGCTTAAGATGTAGCAGGAGCTATATAACATGGGAAAGAGAGAAGATTGGCAAAAAAAGTCCAGTTTCTGGCAATTATGAGCCTTCATAAATTCCCTTGGCTGCTCAAAAATTTCCAGGGAGATTTTTTTTGCCTTCAGTGAAAGCCTAGATTGATTTGAACCTGCAGAAGTGTATAATTTCCAGTGAGATGCCCACAAGACGCATGGATAAAACCAGACTTGCAAAGGACAAGGGAATGGGTGCTTTTATTAAATGCACAGATGCCGCCAACATCTTTGACATGTGACAGCACAGGTCAATCATATTTAAGCCATATTGTCATTGACAGGGTAAAACTAATATTTTTTTATTTATTGACAGTTTTTTATTGCTAGAGCTCAAATATATATTTCTTCATTCTAAAGATATTTTTGGCCACAATACACTGTTTTTATAAATGCCTTTTCCTAGAATTTCTTTTCCAGCAGCCATGTGTTTTCAGAAATATATTAAACTTATTAGAATTGCAAAAGGCAAAAGAAACAGTCAGATCAAAGATACTTCAGTTCCTCAGTCTGCTGATTAGTTGTTCCTATTTATGCTCAATGATTATAAGCTACATAGGCTACAGGGTCTGATTACTCAATTTCTGCCGCTGTACTGAAATCATTGGGCCAAACCTGGTCCTATGCCAGTTTGTGTCAACAGAGAATGCACCCTAATACTCTCAAATGATTCTTTTAACAGTTTGACTTCTATTTAATCAACACAAAGAAAGAAAGCAGGACAGTGTATTAAACACACAGAACACTAATATTATGAATAAAATAATTTGGCTTTCTATTAAAACTAATGTAATTGAGTTACAGCTGTTTACCAGATTTCTGCCAAAAACATCAGGCAGTAGGATGCTTTAAAGTAATACAAGAATAGCAGCTTTAAGTCAAGAAGTTTGCAGTGACTCCACAGGGATATTTACAAATATGAATTATAAGATTATTTTTTCTATTTAAAAAAAAATCAGAAACTGCAGACAAAATCTATTTCCTCCACTTGCAGATTCATTATTAAACTGAAGAGCAATTTAGTCTCCATTTCTTAGCTATTATGGTGAACATTTAGGGCAGTGAGATCTTTTTTAAAGGAGAGGAAGGCAGCTGTGAACAATAAAAATCTATGCTCGTATTTATAATGCATCATCCTCCCATGCATGTGCCCTGAATTTGCATCTTAATATAGTCAGAAATAAAGTGACATTGCTGACAACTCTGTTTCAGAACCAGACTTTTACAGCAGGGTAACGTAGAAAGGTACCTGACCAGATTTCCATGTATATTGCAGGAGTGAGGAAAACACCATGTTTGGCTCTGAGTTCACAATCAGAGAAGTTGTAGAAGTTATGGTGGTTGTATATCATTGAGAAGGTTTTGATAAAACAGGAAATACTAGCTCTGATAAGACCTTATAATCAACAACCTATAAAAAGCAATCAATATGTCATCCTGACATTGTACCCCAGTTAAGGATGATAAACTTTTTCATAGTATTGCATGGAGGTTCTGCTTCTGCTCTTGACTGTTTTATATCAGTGATGGTGACTTTTAATCTCTTTTCATTTGATACGATAGAAGCCATAATTACTACTGCAATGTCAGAGGTTATTCCCTAATTTCCATTCAAATAGGAATTTCTCCTAGCCTTTTCCTTTTGGACTTCTTTTTAGCTAACAGTTTCTAATTTTAATTTCTAACTGGTTGAGCAACCAAATGATTTAAAGGGTGTAAATATTTCTTCTTATTTTTCTGTGATATTTGAACACTTGTTATCTAACTACATGTATAAAGCGTGATATTAGATTGCTTTTGTCAAAACTGTCATTTGCTTTAGTCATTGGCTGTGCCATACATCTGCTCCTTGTGGTTTGTGCTCTTTCTAAATTGTATGTTGCAGGTTCAACAAAGAGTATGTTTTGTCTGGCAGAAGCGTCCCATTAAAGTAATAGTTATCTAGATTAAACTTGCACAGGAATGTTCATTAAAAATATTTTTTTTTAAAAAGTGACATTCAAAACCTAAGAAACACTGCCATAGAAACAATGTCATTGTCTAGCACATGTTAATATCAAAAGGGCTGATGTATTAAAGATGCATTTTTTCCTATTTTAAAATAACTTTAAAATATAGATTTAAAAAGTAATGGGCTTATTCTGTTCCTTTACACAAAACATAATACCTTCTATTTTACTTGTAAACCTATTTGAGATAAGAGCCTATAGGTTTTCAAATAAAAGTTAAATGACTCATTAGCTTTGACTCTCAGTTTTCCAGTTCTACTAATTGGAGTGTGACCAGAATTTAGCTCTTGCATTTCAATTGTGTTTATAACCCAATAATTTCTCGTT
The DNA here is from genome assembly GCF_047663525.1 of Anas platyrhynchos. Lineage (NCBI taxonomy): Eukaryota > Metazoa > Chordata > Aves > Anseriformes > Anatidae > Anas > Anas platyrhynchos. The sequence goes on from NC_092590.1 coordinate 34,198,781, forward strand.
CATATATCCAAATTTCTAGTATTAAGAACAGCTGTTATTCCTTTTTTTATTAGTTACCCTGGTACATGTTAGTAGAGATGACAACTGTGCAACCTTTACTTGCTGATTCAAAGCAATAGTAACTACTGAGCTTTATGATCAGGGATTCATTTTTCTGACTAAACTGTCCTCATTAGTTTTTATTTTCAGAAAACTTTTCACTCAGTTTGAACTGAGTAAACTCATTATTATACAGAGTGTCTGATGAGGAAAGACTGTCATGTGTCTATCCACAGTATGGATGTCACTAATCTGTGTATAGAACATTGTTTTAGCAGATGAGGGAATTTTACCTTTCCTACATAAATACAAGGAAAGAGGAGGGATATCACATACTTCTCTCTGCTATTTCAGCTGTTTAAATGCAGACCGAAAAGAAAGGGGGGGGGGAGGGGGGGGGAAGAGATAAAAGGTATACACCAATCTAAGTAGTATAAGTAGTATAATTCTATAACACTGATTGGTTAGCTGGAAGGAGTAGACAAAATGATTGATAGTTGACCTGATTTTTTTCCTGTCATTTGGCAGCATGGAATTTGGGAGTGAAATAACTGTAAATTCTTACACCATAATTTTGAAGAGATTCTTCAGGTGCACTCGTATTAGTCACACTTGCCTGACTTGCACAGGATCAGTATGTTGGAGAATCACAGATGAAATTCACTCTTCCTTTTATTATGGACCACAGGGAAAAATGTGGGATTATCTTCCAGCTGTGTAAAATTTTATAAGTGGAAACATGGAAAGAGCTTTAAAATTTTGTACCTGTTGTTTTCTGAAGTCTTTATAGAACACCCTAATCTAAGAACCGAGGACTATTGGAGACATGAGAGGAAGGTGGGATCCTACAGAGAAGTTTTCATCAACTCTGTTTGGAGTGTAGCCCCTCTGTGTCTGCAATAGTAGGAAAGCAAGTTTTTTTTATAAACTCTCATCCCTAGTGAATCCTTTTCTTCCAGCAATCTATGTGGTATTTCTATGATGAGGTCAAGAGAGACTGTGAATAGCATGGCACATACATCTTTTGATGTTTAGAGAAAAGCTTTCACTGTCACATCAGGCATAAGCAGTACTATCTCAAGGCTGTGCCAGTAATTAGCTGAGGTCAGAAAATGGACAAAGGCTAAAGTAGAACTATTTTTTAAAAAGGCATGAAAACAGAAAATATTTTTTTCCCAGACCGCTTAAGGGTGTCTGCTTCAGCACTGTTCTATTGTTTCTGCCTGCTGACACAGCCATTGCTGAAATAGCTGTATTTTTCCACCCATTCCTGAAAGCCTATTTCTCTTATATGCAGGATTCAAGTTTAGCTACAGTAACTTGCAGAATTTAACTGAGATTCTGTGCTGCTTTGCTTTGGTTTACTCCTTTTAAAGCAAGGAGAGAGAGAGAATAATCTCGCAATTTATAGTTAATTCAGTCAATGAGCAATATGTGAGCAAACCTTATAAGCACTTTCTCCCTTTGCTGCCCCTGTGTGATAGCTGTCCAGCTCACCTGTAAGCAATTGTCCTCAATATGCTGCTCCAACTGATGTGACAAATTTCATCTTTTGGTCATTCACATCAGTGGCTTTTCACAGGATCTATCTACATGTACTTATGTCAAGTATGGAACTGGTGTATGGAACTAGGATTTCAGTCTGGGACTGTTCCCTAGATGACACACCAAATGGGAGGCTCATGAAATTATCCTAACCTTCCCACCCAAACTACCACAGTAGGGAAATTTACACTTCTGATAGGATGCTAAAGACTATACTTTTGGATGTTATTAATGTAGCATAGTAATAACTCTCTCATGGGAATTCAAATAGAATATTAGACAGGAGAATAAGAAACATGTTCAAGAGAACCCTCCATTAGAGCAAATAAACTTGCCTATAACAGAGGCAAATATATATATATATAGCAAAGTTTTGTGTTTGGTCACATAATCAGAGTGGTCATTTGGGGAATCACTCAGGTTTTAACATTTTTTGATGACCTCTCTGAGAAAGAAGATGTGTTTCTATCACATTGTGTAGAAGGAACTGGAGCATAAAGAAAATGTGACTTGTTCAGTATCACACAGTGTCTGTCATTCAGGGCGCTTAAATTCATTGTCTATGATATGATTCAGTACTGAAGTAAAAAGGAAACTGTAGTGACATTATTACTTAAAACTTTCCATTATTTTAAAATAAACCTATTCGTTTCTGGATTTTGTATTTTTTTTTTAATGTGAGGCCACAGGGATTAGGAGTCTTCATAGACTTGAATTTTTTTTTCTTGCTGAAAATATGCAACTGAATAAGAACTTTTTTCAATTAACTATTAAATATCTGAACCTTTTTTCTTAAAGTTATTGCTGTCAAGACTATATATGCCTCTGTCATTTGCAGATGATGACAAAAGGGAGCTGTTTTCTTTATTTTTCTGATGATAATGAAGAAAAAAAGCAAATTCTGCTTGCAGTTTGTGTACTAATTTTAAAACCATAGGAAAGAAAAACAGCAGTAGAAAGTGGTTTCAGGATTCCTTATAAAACAATAGCTATGTATATTCACAAACCTCTGCTCCAAATATGGTATGACATATTTATTACTGTGTGATTTGTTCTTTTACAATGCTTCAGAACACTTAAAAGTTTGCAGGACATATTGATGAATGTTTTACTCTGAGATGCTGTCTTGAAAAGTAGCAGCTGCAAAGATCACTCTGGCTTTTTTCAGTGAATGGGAGTGAAGGGACAGATGAACTATTTTGGTTAGACAGGATTTATTGATGTGCCAAAGGGCCACTTCAAATTCTGTGCTCTCATTTTTATTTGTGCTTTAAAACACAGATATATCTTCTGTGTGTTTCCAGAGCAGCAAGAAGTTGGAAAGGCAAACCAGTTTTTGCTTATTTGGAAGCCAAGAAAAATCTGGGTGTTGTCAAAATTCTATGAAGAGTGGAAGCCAAATTGTGGCCTCTGGTTAGAGCACAGAACTCCTGCTCCCATGTGCTCACATAAATGGATAGATCCAAGCATATGGGTTATCTGGGTCTTGATGTAACTAACTGAAAAAATCAGCATCTGCATGTCAATCCTCATCATTTTTATTTGAAACCAACAAGTCTCTGACCACTGAAACTGTGTCTTATGAGAAATACAGGTGTGTGCTTTCAGCTTCAGAGGACTAAAGTGGAATGTAAAAATGTTCTACATATTGCTTGCTTGTGCTCTCTGAGGTCTGTCTCCCCTTCATTTTAGTTTCTTCATTCGTTTTTGTTCTCAGAACGTAGACCTGTTTTTGACATATTACTCTTCCTGATACACACATGCAAATAAATATAGCTATACTTTGATTTAACTTCCTTACCTTACTGGCAAATAGGCTTTGTTGGAAGAAAAATTAGTATTAGTTTATATCAAATAGAGATCTTTGAAGCTCTGAAATGTGGGGTATTTTTGTGCATCTGAAAGAGCCAGGAACTGTAAATTATTCATTTCCATGGGACTCCTACTTCAGTCAAGATGTGAAGGTTAATACATTATGGAACTTTTTTCTTACTTTTCCAAACATTATCTAAAGACTAAAATGATCATCAGTAACTCATTTTGTGTGGGTAGTACAGGCAGAGAATTTTTTTTTTAAAGTCAAATATAAACTCCTACATAACATGTTATTAGGAAGATTAAATACAGAGTGACTTTCCAGGTACAATCTAGCTTAAGATGGAGAATGTAATGTCATTTCAGAATATGTATTTTGCTTTCATTTAAAGCAATGAGGCTATTCAAAGTCATAAAAATAGAAGTAATCTATTATCTAGTAATCTAGTAATCTAGTAATCTAGTATCTAGTAATCTAGTAATCTAGTAATCTATTCTTTTTGGAGAATCTTTTCAGATTCTCCAAAAAGATCATTTTCTCTCAAAACAAGCTCATCTTTTAACTGTATATAAGACTTTTGCACTTGTCTCATACTTGTCTTGTTCATCAGTTTCTCTTGAGGTTCCCTAGTGACTGTACGACTGACTGTATTTTGAGTGAGGGCTGCTTGCTGCTCATTTCTCTGAAAGACCTGCCAACAATCATGGTTGATCCCACTGTATATACTGAATTGACATGATTCTCATTCTCTTCTGTTACTCTTTGGTCTGCCTATGGGACCGTCATCCTGACGAAAAGACAGCCAGGATTTTCTCACTGTTTTCCATGGACAGCATTCTTCTGGCATGCATGCAGAAATGACTGTGACTTGCGGATGATACATAGTTTCATTATGCATCCAGCAAAGATAATACCATTATAGCTGCTGAAAGTTTGAATATATACAGTCAACCAAAGTGATGCAAACTAGTCGATGATTAAGGTATAAGTAAGTATCTTGTCATTTGTTGGTTTTATTGAATTTCTAATTGTCCGTCAAATATTTAATTTCAGGTAGATACGAATCTAATGATTGCATATATTTGCGTGCTTTCTGAACAAATAAGGAAGACCATTAAGTGGAAGTTGCACCTGAGTATTAAAAAAGTGTTCCATGAACCTCTGCAGCAGGTGAAGACAGGAAGGTTACATTCCGTTTTAAATTTAATTGTCTTGATTTTCTCCTAAGAGAATCATGAAATGTTATGGGGTTTGGCTTGCATATAGACATTTTTCAGTCTGATTATTTAGTAGAAAATATTATAGCCTCATTAACTGCAGTTGTTTCTAAAATAAAATTAGATACTTATTCTGTTAATACTAGAGTTGTAAAGTCATTTTATCTAGGTAAAAATGAAGGGGATGTGTTTATGCAGAATTGGACAAAATATCACCTATTTAAGCATTATACTAATATAATAATACATATAATTTTTGCATATTTTAGAGGAACTATTTTTTTACTTTTCCCTAAGCCTGATCCAGCTTAACTTCAATACAAGTATAAATCATGATTCAGTGTCATTTTGTGGAACTTCCATACAAAAGTATTTAAAAATCCAGAATGTTTTTTTCACATGGCTATACAATCTGTTAACTAATCTCCATGTTTGGAAATAAATAGAAGACAAGCATGTGCAAAATTGCTTAGGGTAATTCAAGGACATTTTGAAGTAGAAATACAAATTCTTCTCTACCTTCTTACAATTAAATATTCCTTGTAGGTTTGGAAATTTGAACCTTCCAGAGAGAGAGTGCAATAGACTGGCATGAGGTTAGGGCCCTTTCTGTGGCCCTATAATCTGCAACTCTTCATAGAAGCTTGGTACATGTGCTTCAGGTGGAAGCCATTTGACTTTTAATTTCTAATGTCAGAAGTAGAATTCCAAGAACTGAGGGGAAAACTGTAGTGTCACTGAGAAGTTGAGTGGATTGATGTTGTGAGAATATTTTATTTTTCTTCAGAGTTAATTTTTGCTGAAGCCTGGTCAGTGCATTCATTTCTAATGCTGCATTATCATAAATGTGCTAGCCATTCTTTGTCCAGAAGTAGCTTTTCGTTAGCTTGTGTTACGATTATTTCCAATGTTCTACACTTTTTTTACGCTTTCTGTGGTCTATGCTGCGTTGCTAGGATATTACCTACAATAAAAATTACCCTATTTTACTGCTATTATCTTTGTCATGTTTGGGTGGAAAAACCCAAGGAGAGTGGAAGAAAAAGCCTGCTCCACAGAAATTATAGAGCTATACTTGACTCCAGTTCCAGTAGCATAAAGTGGTTCAGAGCAGCCTGCCAAAATCTCTCCGAAACTTCTGTTCTTATGTCTACTTGGTTTGTTCTAGCAGTAAATTTCAAAGAGACAAACAACTTTTTCTCTCTGCAGAAATGTCCAGCCAACTGGAGACTCGTTGTGCCCTCTGGGCTGCTCTCAGTCTAAACAATTTCTGTTAAGATTGCTTTGTTGGATTTTTTTTTTGTTTGGTTTGTTTGTGCTTTTACATTAATTTGTCTTTGGCCATTTTTTTCTGAGATTCAAAAGTTTAACATGTTGAAGCTTTGAATTTCATTTTGAATTTTTAAAAATGACATAAATTCAATTGTAGCAGCTGCAAAAAGAAAACTCAAATAGAAAAAATGCTTCATAAAACCATTATTTTTCAAGAAAAAGTTTTAATTCTTCTACACAGCATTTAAATTTTGCAGAAAACAGAATAATCAAAACATTCGTAGCATACCAAAAACAATAAAACACGTAAATATTTTTTTCCCTTAATATTGTAAGGGACCTAATGCTCATACAAAGTACTTGCAAAGTATTGGGGTTAACTCCTCTTTTGTGGAGGGACAAAACCTGAACTGACAAAAAATGAGCAGGTAGAGCTTCAGTCCTGAGTTTATGGCAGATATAACCCTATTCTCTTGAGTGCATTCAACTTACTTTCATGTTGATTTCTTGGGTTAATACAATTACTTACATTGATGAGCATCTGAACCTGGAAAACCTCATTTAGAAACACTGATGGATGTTTACCATTGTTGTCTGCATTCAGTGTACTCTACTGAATCAACTCTAATTGACAAGAGAAGCCTTATGCACCTTAACTAAGGTTTGCTGTTGCCAGAAAGAGTTCACAATGCTTGATCAAAACTGTTTTAGGTGAAACTGGTGCTTGTGATAAAGATACTGATTTTCACTGGAGCTGACATTGATCCCTCTGCTGATAAATTCCCATGAACAAGAAGAATTGGGAGGTGCCTCCGCACTAAGATTCCATCACAGCTGTGGTGCTAGGAAGAAGGTTTGATCAAGCTATTTATCTTGGAGCCAAATACAGAACTGTATATTACCAAAATCAAAGAGGATTTCCTAAACAAATCTGGAAGCTTAACAGATCTTCATCTTTAAAAACTTAGTTTGTGGATGATTAGCTGAACCAAGGCATTTTTCAAAATTATTATCTTTTGAGATGTATTGAAGGGTCTTTACTCCTTGGCTTAGTGGGAGGATTTTGACAGAAAGCATGTAATTGTTTAGTGATTCTTGGTATGTCTTTTTTTTTTTTTTTTTTGATAAAACCATTTGCTTAGGTTTTCTCTCTTCCTCTCTCTCTTTTTCCTGAAGCCTGTGAACCATAAAGATGACAAACTCAATGGAAATTTAAAAGAGCATGAAATTTATACGAAAGAGAAACTCAGAATGAAAAACATTGCCTGGAATAAACAGTAAGAGCATAGTAAAGCAAAACTACTTGAAATTTCTGGAATACCCATCACCAGTATCTATATACATTCTATCTATATACATATTCTAATAATATATACATATTCTAATAATACATACATATTCTAATAATATATACATTACAGTTATTTTACATTAAAAAACATATGTTTGTGTCCATATCAACTGTGAATATATATGAAAAGTATATTTGATCTCATCATTTTCCATTTTCTAAGAAATGTTTAGGGCTGTTTACCTGTAGTATTATTTTCACATCTTACCTAAGTTTCAGAAATGAAAATAGTTAGTACTAAACAGAAGAAAAATAAATTAAAACTTTAAAGAAAAGGTAAAAATGAACAGAAAAAAAGATGACTTAATAACTTTAAGCTATCCCTACGTAACAATGACTTGAGAAATAGAATGCCAAGATAATTTATAATGACCTTGCTTCTAATTCCAAAAAAAAAAAAAAAAAGAAAAGAAACAGGTGTAGTTACTGCAAAATAATTTTAAAGGAAATGAACATTGTCCATTGGTATTTTGTACAATATGACATAAAATTGTCTGGCTGTAAGAACAATTCTTGGTTCAATCAGTTGTTTGTGTTGATGTAACCTCTATATAAGTGCTACTATGCTATTTTATCTTAATTTATCTTAAATTTAAAACCCAATTCTAGTGCAATAATGACATGTACAGAAACACTATAATCTATAAAATGCAATCTCCTGGTTAAAATGTGGAGATGGATTCCTTAGCTAATTCCCTTGAGCTGAAGCCATTTATTTATCAAAGTATGCTCAGCAAATAAAAAGAATAGAAGGAGCCTGCAAGCACATTCCTTTAATCCCCTCAACACATACATGTGTATCCTGGCTTTCAGTTAAGTAAAATTGTATGTAAACTGGAAGATTTAATCTCTGCATTTTCAGACCAGCAGTGGGATAGAGGGATTCTGGAACAGAAGTTAATGTTATTAAGCTGACTTACAGAGGCCAAGATATTCAGAGTAGTGGTTTCTGAAATCTTCCTGCCTCAGGGCCAAATGAAGGCAGAAAAAAAGCTTCAGTGCATGGCTGAGAAAATTAAGTAGGGTCAGATTTACTGGGAACTAGAAAAAAATAAAAAAAAAGAGAAAACTTCAGAAGCAACGATAAGCTGTACAAGAAGGGAATACAAACTTCATATAAATGAAAATGGAAGACAACTGCTAATAGTTATGATCAAAAACGTTATGGGAGGCTTTTTTTAGAGGAAAAAAATAAAGAGGAAGAAAAGCATTGAACATGAAAGAAACTACCATTTGGGATGATGGACTCTCTTGGGATTAAATCAGAATTATTCTAGCTTTTAGTTTTAGGGGTAGTCCAAAGTGTGAAATTTTTGTAGTATCATAGAGGCTATTTGTAGACAGAATCTCAAAGCTCTTATCCAATGCATTCTGCCTATCCTAAACTAAAATTAAAAAAATAGCCAAACTGGAGATAAAAGGAAGTTATTAAGAGCACGCAGGATGCCTTCATAAAGCTGAAGTCCTGTCCAGCTAAGGTTATCTGAAAAAGCCACAACTATTGGTAGGTTAAATGTGGGAAGTATGCTAAAACAGATTTTGAGAAAAAAACTTGCAAATATGTAAAAAGTGATGATAAATTCTTTTTCAAACACATCAGGAGCAGAAAGCTTGCCAGAGAAGCATTAGAGCCAACAGATAAGTAAGGCATTAAGGCATTTGCCATGGACAGACTTAGAGTGAAGTTTCCACACTCTTGTTGCAAGAGGTGTTAGAGAATCTGTAGCAAACTAAAGTGTCAATGGACTGAATTATAGGACAAAGTGACAGGATACTCAAACCACCAGGAGTGGCTGGTGTGTGCCCAAGCTCTGAAGGAGCATGAAGGTGAAATGGCTGAACTTCTAGCCACAGTCACTAACTTCTCACTTGAAGCCACCTCAGTGTTGGTAAGGGCAAGAAAACTTTATAGAAGAGGGTCCAGTGAATAACACAAATACAGAAAAGGATCTAAGCTTTAATAAAGATTCAGGATGATGATCACAGCCACCCTGCTGGAAAAAGAGACAACTGTCCTACCACTGTGCAGAGAAGAGTATATTACAAAAGCATCAAAAGTTGTTCACCATCTTTTCTAAGGCCTGAATGAGGAGACATCAGATAAGAGAATCAGTAACTGTTGGGAGGCCATTCCCAAACTATGGACAGGTTCAGGCTAACCGTTTCCCTCAATCATGATGGCTAATGTTCTTTTGGACTAAAGACCTGTTATAATCCCTGTCTCAGAAGCAGAAATGCAAGTGAAACAGATGAGAATTATGAATTCTTTAAAGACAAGTGCAGAAGGTGCAAGAACCAATAGCCTCATTTTCTCCCAGAGTAGCATCAAGGAAAGTGGATACCAAGGACAATGAGGATCATGAGAAAATTAACAGAGATGAAACATGGTGTTTGAACTACAGTTTGGATTTTGGAAGCCTTGAAAATGGAGGGCATAATTATTATTATTTTGCCCTAGTTTTTCCTCAATTAACTTATGTATATATATGTATATTGATTTATAATCTTTCTGTGTTGGGAAACCTTCATCTTGTTCGTGTTTGAATTAATTTCAGCTCACAATGCCTGAAATAACTAGGGGATTGTTCTGAAGCCTTGCAGAGCTATGTTTTTGTAACAGTGTTAGAGGTACACATTGCTTACACTAAGGTATTACTGTTTGATGATGGACTGGTGAGCAGTGCTGCGGAACTGCAAGGAAGGTGCAGGAGCTGAAGTCAATGCAGTCTCATGTATCATCTAATCCACCTTTAGGAAGTGGTTCCAAGGGGGAACTCTCCCACCAGCCATGTCCAGTTATATCTCAGGGGAATAAATTGATTAACTCCAGAAGACAGCTTGGGAGCAAACTTGCATACTGATTCAAAAGTCCTTGGGTGAGAGCAAGAAGAAAGATCAGAAGTCAGGAGATATGATTTACAGGAAATGATTGAAGTCATACTGTTTTAAATAAAAAGATCGTTGAGTGGGGACATAAGTTTTCGAATAGCTGAGTCTGTTACATAGAGGTAGGGAACAGTTGTTATCCATGTCTTCATAGGCCAAAAATAAATACAATTCTTTCTGTAAGCTGGTTAATAGCAGAAATATCTTTCTAATGGCAAGGAAGCTCTAGAAGAGATTCCCTGGAGACCTGATAGAGCCACTACTGGAAGGCTTTCACAGAACTGACAGTCAGTAATGTTATATTAGAATATGAGGATGGTCTATGTTGCTTATTAAGGCATAATCTAAACTTATATTATATCCATTCTGTTGCTTTTTTCCTCTCCTGAAAGTAAGGGAAGAAAAATTATTTCTCCCTTTACTTTGGCTATTTAGCACTATTCTTTCATGCATCCGATCCATTTATCTAAGTCAGTGTAGTACACTGTGACCCATTACTTCCCAGACCTGAAACAGTAGGTGTATGAACATTATGTAACATAACTTCTATCCATGACTGAAAGATGCAATTTCTGCAATCTAAGCCATGCAGAAAGGCTGTACTAAGAAAGGGGTCCTCCAAACCAACTTAAATAATAAGGATGTATATATTAGTCATATGAGCATTTTGACTAGTGAACTGCAGTGGTATTATTACACAATGATTTGGGCACGCTTGGATAAAATGGTCCAAACCCAAAGCGAAGTGCAATATATCAATAAAACTTTGGATTACATTTTATCTGTCTTCTTACCCCAGGTCTTCTACCTTTGCACTAAGCAGTCTCAGAGCTTTCAGGAGACTTGCACTATGAAGGTGCTCTAAAACACCAAAAATATGCCCTAAAGCATGTGCTTTAATGCACTAAATCTTATGTAGTTTCAGAAAGCAAGTAACACAAGAAGAGCATTTTGAACAAAGCATTTAAACTGTTGGGCTGAGATTTTTACTTATTTTTTAATGCCAGAAATGGTTCTTAATTTAGGCCCCTAAACAAGATGCAAAATACTTTACTTTAAAATAACCTGGACTTGACAGACAGCTGAAGGTATCCCTAGGATCTATGGGTGCTGGGTAGTTAAGCCAGACCAGACAGTTCTAAACCAGGTGTCTAAATATGGATTTAGTTGCCCCTCTTGAGGCATCCAAATTTAAAAATGATTGGCTGCAATCCCTGCTGAAGCAGCTCACACCATTCTCTACATGGTCTGTGTGCCATGGTTCTAGCAGCAAGTGTTTTAATTGGAAAGAGTTTAGTTTTCATTCTGCTGTTGAGAAAACTGGCCAGTCCAATTATGGAAACAAATCTTCAGCATAAAACATTAAAAAAAAAGAAAAAGAAAAATTCTCCCGGGGAAGTCAGAGGCAGGGCAAAACTTGCTTTTCCAAAAGAGCTGACAGTTGTTTACATTTTAATGTGGAGGAATCCAGCAAGTCTGCAAGTTTATTTTTAGTAATTGTAAAATGAGTTATTTAACTCCTTTTTCTCTGACTGGAGCTGAGACATAAAAATGATTAATACAATGACAAACTGGTGCCTGGCCTCATGCTAGAGTTTGGATGGTGATAGATACTGTGTTAATCAGAAGGCAGTAGAATTCTTTCACATCATATTTCTTGCAATGCCTCATCCAAATATTTGCAATCTGACAGCTTCTATGCCTAGAATAGTTCTGGTTGCCACGAAAAAAAAAAAAAAGTTGCTATCACTGCGCAGGATGATTCTTTCCTCCATGTGTAGCAAAACTGGCAAGGAAAATTTTGTTACCAGGGTCCTGGGTTCACCTCTGTTAGCAGAATAGAGACACCGATTGCTCTGTCAGTGGCTGTGAGTGAGCTAGCACAAGCCAAAAGCCACCTAAACATCACTGCAACAGGAAACACAAGGGACTTCCTCCACTTAATGCCACCAGTGGTACAAGACTTTGGCTTCCCCAAAGTGCTGGGGAATGCACCCAAGGCAGTGTGAGCTGCTCCCTGCTGGCAGAGAATAGTTTGACACTGCTGCTCCCTGTGCTTGGCAGAGAAGGGATTTTTCTGGACCTAATTAATTTTTGTAAATCCAAAGCGGGCTCCTATAAGATGACAGACTTGTAAAGTTGGGAGTAAAATTGGATATGCCTTGGTTATAAGATATATATAATATAATCCAGTCACTGGAACTCGGTTTGGAGATCACATTTTCTGAAAAAAAAAAAAACAGGGCTGCTTTTTCCAAAAGCACTGTTAGGTACTGCACCCAGCAAACAGCCAAGGTGTCAAACAGCAGACAAGTTTTGGACTAGGTTTACAGCAACCAAAATTTCTAAATGATGCACATTATTTAATCTTGTAGTTTGTTTTCACATGTGTCTCCAAAGGCATGCAATTTAATTAGCTAACCTCCAAGGGGGTTGAAAAAATACTTATAAAATATTTGCAGATGCTCTTGATCTGAGAGACAAAACAGAAGGGCAAACCAGTATTTGCATGGGTTTTGAAGAGAATTACAAGCAGCCTTTTTGTTTGGTTTTAAACTGAAAGCCAAATAACATTACAAAGTATTGAGCTATTCTGGCAGAAAACACAGAAAAATATCTAGTACGTTTGGTGAATAAAACCTTTACTGACACTGCCTCCTTACAAGTCTTGTACTGTTCTTATTGTTATAATTAAATCTATTTGAAGTTTGTCAGAAAGAAATGCATTTGAAACCATACATGGATTATGATAAAGCCTCTGGAGTATCACTGGCTCTGTACAGATAATCATGTAAGGATTCTGGGTTGAATTTTGCATGACCTACCTCACACAGCCTATTAAAGGCAAGGACAACAATTTGGACAGATTTGGCATTGCAGTCATTTTCTTATCTTGCTAACATGAATTCTTCACTGGTGAGACACATACATGTGAAGCTATTCCTGAATTACTTCTCTGTGAGAGAGGTTAATATTAAAAGGCTAATGTTTTCTGTGTATTTCTTTCTAAAACACCTGCATGCCAAGTGACAAAAGAGTAGGAAAACTGTCTTTAAGGATCAAATATTAAGCCACCATATGTGCAATTTAGACAAGAAAATACAGAGTATTTTGTGGAGAGGTTCTTTGTCTTTGAACTTAATAGTAAGGTAAGGAAGAGGTGAAGAAAGCTCAGTTAAGATTTTCATTAGAAGTTGTGTTTTTTTCTTTCTCTGTTTAATCAAATAAACTCCAACACCTGACTTGCTTAGAGCAGCCAACAGTTATGAGGTGAATATTTCAACATAGTTGGACTATGCTAGATACTAGCAACACCATTCAATATAAACATTGTCAGACACTGTCATCTTATAGTTTTGGAGCACAGCTTCTTCTTATAGCAGACTATAGCTTCTTGTCTATTGCCCTGTGTAAGTGGGTTTCTACAGATCTCCAGCTGGCAGTGACCTAACCATGCACCTTTCCAAAACTTTAGGAAGGGAGGCAATAGATTTAAAATAAGAAAAACCGTGCTAAATAATATTAAGTTACCTGTCCAAATATCAGTCAACCCAACAGAAACCTGATGGATCAGGTCATGATAGATCAGGCACATCAACATAAGTCAACCTGTAAAGCATCTATCAGTCTGAAAGAACGAGGGCACAGCTGGTTCACAGAGATAGGAAATTTTAATCATATTTAGAGAAATGGTCTCACATCACAAAGTCTAACGACCAAGATTTTAGATCTGAGCGAGAGAAAACAGGGCACTGCTTTTGAAGGAGCTAAACGTAGTCAAACTATCTCTTTCAGTTAAAGAGTCCCTTGGTCTCCCTAGCATACTAATCATGGGTGACAAATATAAGGTATTAAAGCCTAAAGATACACTAACAGATGGAATCTATGAAATTTTATTTAGGTTCAATCTGGTAATGAAAAACGACAGTGCCAGCTCTCAAATATGAAGCTGGAGTTATCAGTAGAAAAATGTGAATAAGTCTGGCAATTGTCCTACTGGGCTGTACGTGAAGGTCAGAGAGAATCAGCTATACCAATGAAAATCAAATATGGACCTTGGTCTTTCTCGTAACTCCCATAATCCTGAGTATTGTTGCTCTTCTAGGGTCTGAAACCTCCACTGGGTAAGAGCTTTGCTGTTTAAGGCACTACATAGACATGTAAGTAGACAGTTACTGCCCTGAAGAGCTCAGCTGTTTGACCAGATTAAATACATCTTGCATTCTCTTTAATGTGACCTTTCTTCTTTCCGTCATTCTATGTGCTTGTGTAATGTACCATGCTGGGGACAAGTCTCTGTGATATTTTTATTTTGAATCAATGCTTAAGTGAAATTTTGCCTTTTGGGTCTTAGGAAATGATGACTTTCTTAACCAATACATAATACATAACTTTTTTTCACGACTCTGCAGCAATAGTGTCATATGTTGGCAGAGATACAAAGCTTTTTTTTTTTTTTTTTTTTTCCTCATTTTTAAAATTATTTTTCTTAATTTAAATATGTGGATAAAAATCATGGTTTTCCTGAAACAGAAAAAATTACCATTTACTCTCTGCTGTGTCTCCTAGTGATAAAGTAAGAGTAAAAGGAATTTGGCAGGAGAACTGGCTTGTTTGCCATTCCAATCCTGCTGCTTTACTAAAAGAGCAGATGACATCTTTCAGATGGCATAGTGCTGATAAGTGTCACTTGTCTGTGAGAAGGTGAAACATTTAATTTTAAACATCTCAATTGAAAGTACTTTAAACTTAACTGAATCTCTTATGTGAATACTTTCAAAACAAAGGGGCCACTAGGGAGACGGCTGTGGAAAACACAGTTACTGTTACACCAATCTCTCCTGCGTGCTTTTATGTAGTGAGAATTGCATTGTGCCCTTCAGCATATACATGTGCTGTCAGCAGCTATGTGTAAAACTGGGGCCTGTAAGCAATATCTTGGTGTTAGGATTTGTGTTCATTTCTTTATTTCTCTTGCCCAGGATCATACACCATCTCTAGTATAATTAACAGGAGGGTTGGCATTGCCTTGTGGTAGATGTGTTGTAAGAACATGCACAGCATTAACTGGTAGCTAGAGATGGGGAGCAGAGTAGGAATACTGATTCAGTAGAATTATGTTGCATGTACATCACAGCATAACTGGGACCCAAGGGATGAATTAAATACTGGAATATACACCCTGAGATCTGTCTCCTGAAGTTTAAGTACCAGTGAAATCAGAAAGAACTGATTTCTCATACCTAGAGCCCAGTTTAACTCCTATCTAATTTCATACACTGAAGATCCACCACATTAGATATGTAAGCATCTTTAGTGTTAAATGTTATCAAAGATTTGAAGAGATTAAAAACTACAGGCTGTGAAAGGAAGTTCTGAGCAGTTTATGTCACTGTTGACTACTGCTAACCTTTGAGAAATCTGAAAAGTGCTGTGCACAAATTAAATTGCCAGTCTATATGCGCTAATACATGAACTGATTGCAGTTAGTAGCTGTCTGCTGCAAAAGACACTCTAGACAAAATACATAGGGCATTTCCTAAAGAGATGTTAATGTGGCTATTGCATTTATCTTCCAAAAGATCTTAAGTAATGATTCTCCTTTTCTTGAAGTATTTCTTGTATTAACCTTGAATATCTGCTAGAAGCAGAAAATACAGATATCTACTGTCTATAAAGCCTACCATTTGCATGCAGATCAGCCTTTGAGATTATTAAGGTGCCTTCTAGTCTTAAAATTGATTTTTCAGGAGTCTGTCTGAGCTTAAAATTAAATCTTTTCCTTATTCAAGTGCTTGTAACAGTCATGAAAAAATGGAACAAATTAAATTGAAATTCTGCTAGGTGTGCATGGTAATAATGAGCTGTTCTCTGGGTACCCTCATTGAGCAGTACAGTCCTCACCCACAGCCATCCGCTATGAATGTAAAACCAGAAAAGCCTTTTTAGGAAGCTTAAAACAGGGTAGTATCAATAGAAATAAGTGGATGATGAAATAGCCACACTCTGGATATTAGTTGGCAATGATCTTTCACACAGTTCTGTCCTAACATAGAGCATACATCTCCTTCAATACAGCACTTCTTCCTTTGAGCTCATCATACTGACAGCCTGGTGGTTAAGGTGAGCATCAGTGGGCCTTTCTGCAATGCAAAGATGAGCACTCCCTGGTCATCTTCTGATGGTAATCATCAGTCAGGTCAAGCCATTTCTGTGCTACAGCTGCTGATTTATACTCAAATCCATGATACAGTTTATTTTATTACTGTATTGCTGTACCTCTTTTGCTTGAGCAAAGCCTCTGTGTTAACATCTCTGCATAGCATCTTTGCAGCCTCAGTGAGGAAATGCCAGTAGCACACTGAGTCCCTGAGCAAAATCCATGTTGTGTTGCTCACCTTTTTTCCACCCTCCTTGTTCCTCCCTCCCTCCTACCTTTCTCTCCCTCATGCTCAGCTTGATGCTTGATTCCCCATAAAATATGGTGACTTTGTATGCTTTTGCTAAGTCCCTAAAGTGCCACTGGTGAGTTCAAAAGTGTGTTCCAATTTATTTTCTCTATCTTTACTTATTCTCGATCATCAAGAGCATTTAGAAAAGTATGTCATGCCCTTTTCCATATCAATTATCTTAAACTATCTGGAAGCCCCATTATATCAAGTTTTATCCTGGTCTGTGTTCTGAGATTCCCATATGGTGTTAAACATCTGGACTCTATTCTTTTTAGTGGGTGTTTAAGAAACACCAGTGGAGACAATGATGTTATCTACGGTGGAGACAAATAAGGTCTCTATGGTGGAGATGGTATGGGAAAGCTGATGTTGAAACTGATTATGTCCTCTTCCTCCAGAACATCCAAAACAGTGTCTCCTGAGAAACCATGACTGCTATCTTTCATGTTGAAAACTCATATGTTGAAGCTGATCATATCAAAACTGAGCTACTGTAAAATCTTCTTCCTTAACTGTACATCTTCTTAACCCTCATTAATAGCTGATTCATGACATTCTTGAATATAGGAAAATTGTAACAGTGCTTTTAAAGCCAGAATGAAAACCTTTGAGAAGTTTTCTTGAGACTGCAGCAGATAATTACAAATGTTAGACTGTTCCTACCATCATGGGTTCCCCCAGAGGTGTAAATCAGCACAGCCTCATTGATTGGAGAGGAAACAGACTGCTGTTAAATCATCTGCATTTTTTGCCAGATAACTTCAGGAGAAAAGAAGAGAATATGAAAAATAAACAAATTTCTCCTGCAAGACATTGATTAACCCCTTTAAGTCCCTCATATTCTCTATTGACTTCAGCCCCTATCAATGACAGGACAAAGTCAATGGACACTCTTCACAAAAGGCAGAGTTTTAGTACCACAGAATTTAAACCAGGTTCCTATTGAAGTCCTTCAGGTTTTAGTTTGTTTTATGGCATAATAGCAAGGAAATATCTCTCATGTACACATCTCTCATGTAAACATCTATATAGATATAAAAAATCCTTGTAGATTTCAGTTTACACTTTAAAATCTCTCCCATTTTGTAATTATAGCGTTATTTGGCGGGTTTCTTTGGGGAAGAAACAAGTGAAAAGAACTGTTGTTCTCATTCCCAGGAGTGATCAGAGCACCACTTCCCCTCGTTGGTGTGGCAAGGGGGTGGCTTTTGGTTGAGGAAGGCCAAGTCTGATTTCCCTCTTGGATATACAAACTTTGTTTTTTGAATGGCTCAAAACTGAGCTATCAGAGCACCAGCTCCCATCTAGGGCTTGGGTTTAATGACTCTGCCACACTCTTTGGCCCAGAAGGTCTAGGAGCGTGGGACAAGTTCAAGACCTGAAATTGAACCCCTTCTGGGAAAGTGCATTGTGCTAACTGAGAGAGACTCCTGGGACAATCCACTTTAAATAGCATTTGTTTCTAAGTGCGATAGTTCATGTGAAAATGCATGCAGCACTAGCTCTTACAAATGTTTCACCTCAGCTTATACTCTGTATAAAGAACAGTCTCAAGCAGTTGCTGGATTTGCAGGATGTGGACAGGAAGGATAAGGAAGGAGAAAAAGTTCAGCTGTTCTAATACGTAGGTAGCAAAGCTCAATTTTCATTGTCTCCCAGTGCTGTCTCTCTCTTTCAGTGCTGCATAGGGGAATACATGGGAGAAAGCAAGGCTGCAGCTTCCCAGAACACCACAGCTGAAGCTTGCCAGACACATGGTGACCATCAGAAGGTTGTAATGATTAGTCCAGCTATATAAATAAACATGGCTGAATTGTTTGATCTGTGTGACTCTGCAGCTCTGCTGCATGGAACATCCCTAGGTCAGTGCTGCATGGAAAATAAAGAGCAAGAGATTGAAATGAAAACTCTCACATATTGCAAAAGATGTATCTATTTGACTATACAGGGCAGAAAGAGCACAAAGAGCATCTCCCCAAAGGGTTAAGCTGAATCGGAGAGTTGCACTTTATGTGCTATGCTGGGCTTTTATGCAGTGTTCATGGTGAGGATAATAAGAATAAATGCTAAGGTCAGTCCTTGTGGAGCTCTGCGAGGGAGACCTGCCTCCTGCATTGTTCTCAGCAGTGAGTATGACAACAGAAGCGGTGAGCAGGAGAGTCACTGGGAATTAAATATGTTGGTTGGTCTTCTTTCCCTTCTCTCATTTTTTTCCCCACAGCTTGAACTTAGTTTGCAAGTGAGTCTCACTCAGCTGAAGTGTGTTCACAGCCATTATAGCCTCTTTCAGGAGTGTTGTTCATTTAGGGACAGCATCCCTCAGACCTGTAAGCCCTTGTGTCTTGGTATCAAGTATCTCTGTTCCTGTACCATGTAAATGTGCAACAAAGAGAGAAGTAGCCTTGTACCTTTTTGGAAAAGACACTGAAAACCTAATTCTTGAACAGTGTTATATTCTCTACAACTATCATTTTAATGAAGCACAGTCCCAGTGCAGGCTTTGTTTTGCTGTTGTGATTTATGGTCAATGGGCACATTCAACACTGTTCCAAGGATTGCAGTGAGACTATCCAAGGGACCCCACAGAAACTGATTTGTATGCAGAAAGCAGTAAAGCAAGAGTAGTCTGGGGTTGAGTTTACTTGTGATGGTGCAGAGCCATAGTGACACAGTCCTGCTCCTTCCAGGACAGAAGCCAGTATCACAGAATGCATTAGATTACTGAAAGCTACTTTGAATCAGGACAAAGAGACTGCCCAAGCAGAACAACAGACAATACTGTTCCTGGAATGTGTGCTAACTGGCATGGACCATGCTGAAAAGTCTCTGTGTAGTACCACGCTTTATTACAGAGATGCACTTTTTGTGCTATATAAATGAACCAACTTGTTCAGAGCTAAGCTTACTTACAAGACATTCCATTGCAAATCTGGCTTATGTCCTGTATCATCCTTTCAGATTACCTGGTAGTATATTTGAGGCCATTATTCTGTAGAAGTTTATATAAGCAGACAATAGTTTCTCCTGTTCTGAAGGATGAAGATTTCAACCTGCATTTCCTTTCATTTCCCTATCATATGAGGTAGCCTCAGCAATAGGCAATATGGAGACAGACGTATTTCAACAAAGGAAACCATAGCAACAATATCTACAGTAAGACTGGAAATATTTCTTTAATGGAAGATACGAAATAACAATATTCTGAATATTTACTGCAAGTTGCTCAATGTCAGGTTCAAGCCGTCTTCCCTGTGGCTTACTGTTTTTTCTGGCAAAATAGTGGAAACATCACTGCCCCATTTAAAATCGTCCTTCTGGAAGAAGACTGCATCTTGTATGGCTGCAAACATATTGCTGGATTTATTTTGAATGCGATGAGAAAGCCTTCTATGCAAAGCCTTGTTTTATGCTATTTAGGATATCTTCTTGCTACCACTAAGGTATAATTTTTGTGTAGATATTCATGACATTAGGTCTACCTAACGTGACATGACAATCTACTTAGCATGACATGAGAGATATATTAGGTAGTGTCTAGACAGATGCCTGGAAAGGGTACGAGGAAGACAAATACCAAGTCCTGATAACCCAGAAAGAGTGGTGTGCTAGACCAGCTCCAAAGCTTCCTGTGATCATAGCTCCCAGGTCTCATTTAGGGAAAGTGCATGAGATCTACTAGACACACTGCATTTTCTTTTATACACCTGTTCTCCAGTGGCACAACATAACAGTACAATTCATTGAGGTTGTCGGTGGGATTTCCTGTCCTGTGTGTGACAGACTTTCCTTTTGCTATGCCACACATAATCCATGAAGTTCATACAGTGTGTCTAATGTAGCTGCAGAATGCTGACCATGGTGGTGAAAAAAAGAAGGGTATTGAGGCAGTCTCCTGATATGAGGTAATCTCCTGGTACTGGAATATTATGAGACTGGTGTTCTAGTCTGAGACTCCCAACACTGACAGAAGTTGAAAAATAGACTCTTAATTTTGCTAGTTAATCTCAGTGGATTCAACATCATTCCGCACAAATAATTCATGTGGCACAGCTTTGTGTTACATTATGTGTAATCTTCACTCATTATGTGCAGGGGCTTATTGTAAAACCAATAAATTGTCAACAGCAACTTCTCTGAGAAAGTTAAAAATTGTTTATTTTGTTTTTCAAAAAATTCCCCTTTTAATATTGCACTATGTTGTATATTGTTTTTGCCATCATGCACACACATTACTATTGTTGTGATCAATAATTAACAAGGCTCTTTGTTGTTCATTAACCAGCCCTTTCAAGTTCCCAGATAAATAGAAACAAAGATATTTTCAGGCTTTCATTCCAGGCACCTTTTGTGTGTGTATTCTTATGGTAACACATATATGGACAGATGGATAAAGGCCAAAATTTCATATGAAAGCACTTATTAGTCCACTGCTTTGAACCGTACTATTACAGAAAAACCTTACCTTCAACTTTTCCCCACTTCTAGCATTAAAGTTAACACAGTCTTTGTTTTTTGCCATAGAATCCTTTCTAATTTGCTTCAGTCACCGGAAGCCAATGCTACCTATATGATCATGACAGCTCTAAACTATGCTTTGCACTGTTCAAAAGGAAACATGAATGCATTACTAATCAACAGTTGAAAATCAGCAGTAAAAGTGTTTGTATCTGCAAAAATAAAACCGTAAGCCAGTTATTTGCTTTAGGTTTTCATATAGTATATCTTTTATGAAATTTACCCGTATAAAATGCTGTATAAAATAGTGAGCATAAAATCAAAATGTTTGCCTGGGGAAATTTGCCTTATCAAATGTTATTTAACACAGAAGCTGACTCACTTAACTCTGATGGTCAGTTCTTTAAATGAAGGAAACAGCAGAAGCATAGTAAGAACAATAATGCTGTTAATAAAGTCAGCAACTTCACATATAAACTTTAAATCCTCTTGAATAACTAAAATGCCAGTGAACTTTGGTCCTCAGGCTAGATGTAGCAATAAGATTTAACAGACTCTAAGCATACAAAATGTTTTATATAATCTGCAAATTTTAAAAATGATTGATAAGTTTTGAGGAGAGACACACCGTTCCTGAAGTCTAAACTTTTTTTCCAGCAATTACCACTGGGAAGGGATGACTAATTACAGTACTCAGTATGCTCTACAATATACGTAGCAGACAAATAAACTTCAGAGTTTTGATTTAGGTGTTCTCCATTTAGTAGAAGGAGCTAATCTATTTTTGGAAAGAGACCTATGTGCCTGCAGGCTGTAGGCTGATGAAAGTCTTCATACTGTGCTTAGTAGAATCAAAACATTTTCTGATGCTGCTGTAAGTCAAAGTCAAAGCTTTTGAATTCAATACAATATGTACAATTACTCAAAGTGCAATTACATTATTATTATTAAAATTGTCATCACTTTAGTTCAGCACTTCAAATAGTTGGCATGGAAAACAGTGTATGGATGTTCTCATAACCCAAAAGATATGTAACTTTCAGCAGTGGTTGAACGCAGCAAGACTATAGAGATTTCTATTGCCTTCATATTTTCATTCTCTTAAGCCATCATCTTTTTCTCAAGACTCTTGATCATATGAAAAATAGTTTTAGAAGTCTATTCTATACTTATAATTAGTTTTGTCCTTATCTCAAATTGAATTACAGTGTGCAGTATTAAATATATATATATATATATCATAAAATCATAGAACAGTTTGGGTTGGAAGGGACCTTAAAGACCATTTGGTTCCAGCCCCCACCTGCCATGGGCATGGACACCTCCCACTAGACCAGGTTGCTCAAAGCCCCATTCAGCCTGGCCTTGAACACCTCCAGGGATGGGGCATTCACAGCTTCTCTGGGCAACCTGTGCCTCACCACCCTCATAATAATGAACTTCTACCGAATATCTAATCTAAGACTACCCTCTTTTAGTTTAAGGCCATTACACCTTGTTCTATCACTACAGTCCTTGACCAAGAGTCTCTCCCCAGCCTTCCTGTAGGTCCCCTTTAGGTACTGGGAGGCTGCAATAAGGTCTCCTCAGAGCCTTCTCTTCTCTAGGTTGAACAACCCCAATTCCCTCAGCATGTGTTCAGAGGAGAGGTGCTCCAGCCCTCTGATCATCCTTGTGACTCTTCTCTGGAGTTGTTCTTATTTTGGAGATTATATATTATAATACCATATTAAAAGATTATACTATTTTTATTTATTATTTTTCCCTCTCATTACTTGAATCGATAATTCAATATTTATGCTAACTGGCAATACGTTAAGTTTAGTTCCTCATCTCCAGTCTGTTATACCCATGGCAGTACTTGGTAAGTGATTTCCCCCTGTTTATTTTAACATGTGAGTTTTCTCATCCCTGAATGACCAAAAGCCCAGTGGGTGCTTGGCTTCTGGCTGAGGCCAACCATCCACACAAAGAGCCCTTTAAATGCATACAGATCCTGGGTCTTCAGCTGGTTTTCAAAAGCACTTTTTTTTTTTTTTTTTTTTTTTAAGCAGCAACTTTAGGAAGGCTTCAAAACCTACAGTGAACAGGCCAGTGGTTTTGAAGTGTGTCATAGACTGAAACCTGTAGTTATTTTTATAATTTTGTTCTGGTGGCCTTCTGCATTTTCAGATTTAAAACCACCTTCAGATACTAAAAATAAATAAATCTGAATAAATAGTTTCTGAGATGTCTTGGAGAAAATATGGTGAGATAAACTCATTTTAGAAGGTGTAGGATGAGAAAGGATGGGAAAAGAGCCTGAAATGCCATTGTGAGTTCTTTGCTTCAACTGCAAATGAGAAAAGCTTACAATAGATATCACTGTTTCAGAAACGAGCTTTATACTGACAGCAGCAAATGATGCTTAACATGCTAGGCTATAAAGACTAAAAAACATTTGTTTTCTTCTGTAAGGACCATTTATCTGCTTGTGTTTTTGCAGATGAACTGGTTGTCTTTTATCACTCATTTGCTCTCCTGCACTACCTACCTGAAAATTCCATTTATGTTTCTGAATGCTGAGAAGAATGTGCAATTAACCTACCAAATTGAGTTTTTCACAAAACAGCTTCAAGTTCTGTGCACTAATAATTATGTAAACTCCATCTGTAAGAACTTTTTGGTGATTTCCTAGGAATGTCTTTGGTTTTCACTACTTGGTAAATATTTGTATTTATTTTACTGAGGAAAAAAAAATAGAAAAAAAAATAGATAATGAGCTTAAGATTCAAGTGTGCTCTTTTAACAAAAGCCTATTGAATTCTGCCTGTTAGAGTTCAGACAGCACAGAATTCAAAGCCACTCTAGTGTAATCTATAAAACATATGCTTTTCTTTGGTTTGTTGATATTTCCAACAACTGCTGCAGTTAAGTGATGAGTGATGGATGAAGCATTCTCCACATGATCTGGTCCCATAGTCTTGCGCAGCATTGCAGTGTGATGTGAAATGGCTTCTGAGGTCTACCACAGGGGCACCAGTGACTGCTGCCTGGATGGTGCCTGCTCTGTAGAAGTGCTCAAGATGAAGGAGTAAGGATAACTTTTATAAGTATGGGTGGACATTTCCACCACAACAAAATAAAATATAATAATGGAACAGATGCTGTGAAGTCCTAAAAGCACATCTGAAATCCCATTTTTTGTGCATGTGCAGAGACAATGAGGTACAAACTCAATGAAAATGGTTATCTCTGGTCCTAGTACTGAAAACAGTGCAAGGAAGTGTTACTGCAGCAGGATGTCCCTGTTCACAATGCTCAGAAAAAAAAATACGTTAAAGGCAGAATCTGTAGATTTTTCAGAGCACCAATGAAAAGCTTAGAGAAGATGTAGCAATTACTGCAGTTGTTGTTGGAGCAAGGAAGTATATCGCAGGGATATTTACGTATTAACAAAGGAAAAAACAAGTCTCTTACTCTTTTGAATAATTCTTGCAGTTGCATTTTTCTCGTTGTTTTCTGTCCAGCCTTCCTATGCATCAATGTGACATCAGTTTTCCCTTCTTTTTTGTGGGTTATCAACTTCATTAAAAGTCTAGAATTTTAATCAAAATCAACAGAGTATGAATTCACCAAATGATCATTTTTCTTCTTTCTTTCCCAACTCCCCAGAAAGACATTCAGCAGCACAAGAAATTCATTACTGAAAGCTTTTTTTTTGCCTCTGAAATATTTACTCTAGAGAAGAGTGAGAAAGACCATATTTTCCTATAAAGAATTTAGTTTGTATAAAGAATGACTTCCGAGTTTTCCTCCTTTCTGTTTTGTCTCCCTTTGTTAGGCATACTCTGTTATATTTCAAAGACTATTTATGCCATGGTGTTAAAAATCTGTGGCATTCTTTGAAAATGTACAAACCATGCTTAGTGTTTTTCCTGGCTGTAACAATGTAAAATAAACATCATTTCCTTCAGCAGAAAAATACAACTTCATAACAGACACCCAAGTCAGAGGGTTGGATAAACTTTCAAGTTCTCCCAGAACTCAGAAGAGTTAGGGTTTTCATTGAAGTATCTTTTCTTATAAACCATTCCAACAGTACAACATAAATACATACAGCATGTATTTAAGAAAATATTGAACCCAAGCACATCTCTTTTCAAGTCAATCTTACTGTGATATCAAACAAAATGGGAATAGGCCTATTTCAAGTTATAGTTTCAAGACTCAGCAGCTGTAATGGTATTTATGAGAAGGTGAGAATATGGAAGCTGTGAGCCTTTACAATCCATACCTTGACTTTGTCACATGGCTTGGTCCTACAGCACTAGGCCCTGGGTTGCCTGACCCTGCATGTGCTGCTCCTGGACTTCTAGGGCATAACTCTAACTTTTTACAATTTTTGTTTTAATTTTTTTTTTCAGTTCAGTGTTTGTAATAATATGATCGCTCAGTCCATCACAGTAATATTTTTCTATCATGAAAGTGAGTGTGTGTGTATATATATATTAGGAGGACATATAAAGGTATAAAACCTTCTGTGGTGGTGTTAGGTGGATTTGTTTTGTTTTCAAGAAAGTTAGCTGGTTTATTAATAAAAATAATAATAACAATAAAAACATTGTAATATTTATGTAGTGTGAAAGAGCCAAGAATAGGGCTCATAGTGAAGTGGGTAGCTAAGCTGCTTGACCATCTATATATATATTTATGCATGCTTGATACCCTCCTAATCATTCTTATAGTCATCTCCAGCAACAGGAATATAACCCTCAGTCTTTACTGATGGTATGTGCAGGTAGTTCTATCAACTAGCAGAGCTCTGTTGATAAGCCTGGCTAAGGTTTAAATACATTTTACAAGTCTGAGCTACTCCCTCCGTCCCCCCTCCCCCCTTTTTTTTAAGGGAGATGTTTTCAATAGTTATGTTTCTAACTGGGAAAAGAAGTAAGAAGAAATACTTTTTTTTTTTTGCCTCAGAATATTGATAATGCACTTTTTTTGTTCTTTAAGTTATTCACTGTCCATATGTTTTTAGAGCACAGTGTATTTGGACAGCCTACAAATTTCACAAGGATCATTTTGTTATTAATCATATATTCCTGTCACTTCATATTACTCAAGCACTCTTAATCCACTTATAAAAGCTATCAGATTTTTCTTTGGCACAGCTTCCCCATTATGGTGAACAATCAGCATTTGAACTATAAGTTAAAGTTTTTAAAGTTTGGATTGACCTGGCTCCATTAGGTAATTATCTCCTTTATTCATAAGAAGCAAGCTCTTTTTTTTTTTTTTTAGAGCACTATTGTTGGTTTTTCAGTTTCAATATAGTTTAAAGTGTGTTTGCATTGGATACATTTAAATCCCTCTGAGTTGAAAACTTTCAAAGGTGTTTGGCTTCTGGCATACTTATGTGGACTAGTAAGTGGGTGACATGCTCAAATTATCTTAGATATCTGGGTCAGCCGTTCTCAAGGATTTACTTGCATTAGGATGTAATTATAATGTATTGTAGTACATTTCCAAATGTTTTTAATAACTGTGTTAGCTGTAGTGTAAATAGTTCTCTGGGACTTGTCTACGGGGTTAGTCAGTGTTGCTAACGTGCAAAATGAATGTCTTTGCTAAACAGTGTGCATCAGACTATGATTTTTGCACATCTGTGGCTTAACCCTGAGTATCTATGCATCTCATGCTTCTCCCTCTCATTCTAGTAGACAACATGTTCTGCCATTAGTAGAAGCCATGGAATATTGTTCTAATGCTTTAGAAACATTTTGTGGCTGTCCTATCTACTGCTGTCCATGGGATGTAATCCTTCCCAGTAATTCAAAAGAATTGGCAGTTCACAAGTGTCTTGGGTGGCAGTTCATACATATATATATATGCCTGTGTGTGTGAAGTTTTGGATTCTGCAAAGTACTAGGAAAATAAATAGAGAAATTAAAACTTGCTTTATTAAGCCATGCTGATGAGACAAAACCCACTTTAGCTGTGTGTCCAAACTTGCTCTCTATTCCTAACCCAAATCTTTGCTATTTGAATGATGCAGAAGTAAAGACATCAGAGGACTGGTGGAGGAAGTTATCCTATGTTATTTAACAAAGAATGAATAGTTTACGCTTCTCCTCCTCAATTTTTCCATAAGTCTCTAATAGAAAACAGAAGTGGGGTTTCTGAGCCTTTGCTTTTCTTTGACTCTCGCATGTTATTTTTGAGATAATTCAGACTGAGTCAGTTACCCTGTTGTAAAGCCTGAGAAACTGCACTGATTGCACTAACTGTGCTGGGGTGGGTGTAACTGTAGAAGGAGAATTTGGCAGCATGGCTGAGAACAGGAACTAGCAAATAAGACTGCATGTAACTTGGGTAACAGGGAAAAACGAGAGATGTGCAAACCCACTCCAGCCTGATGCTTTGACCACTCGTTCATCCCCTTGAACTGGAGTTTTAATACTACATATAGAAAAACAGCAAATACAAGCTGACAAGCCCATTGGCACCTTGATACCATCGTACAATTCATTTCTGTTCAGCTGGAGCATTGTCCCTACCTCTGCCTGTAAAGTTCGTATCTTAGCTGTAGTGTCATTAACCACTTTTTCCTCAAATAGATGATATTTCTGAGCATGCTATTTCCACTCCTAATCAGCCCACACTGGAGTGTGTGAATCTGGTAATTTGCCACTGGTTGTGGTGATTGTCTGAATTCAAAGAGATCCTGAGGAGTAATGCCAGGTTCTTTTCCCTATCATTTTGTCATCTCCAAAGAATTGGTGGCATTCAACTTTCTTCTTTCTACATTCTTCCCACTAAGTCTCCAGCCAGCATGGTTGTGTTACTGGTCACCACATCCAGACCTCTGTTTATCCCAGGGTTCTGGGAGATTTTTAGTATAAACTCAAATCTGTTCCTGTGTGAGCATTACAATGACTCTCAGTGATACAGGTAAAGAATACACTATTATTTGTACCAAATAATTGATTTCTGGAAAGTGAATCCTTTTATAAACCTCTATAAATAAAAAAGTTTTGCTTTTCCCCAGCCCAAGAAACTAAAAACATTGTGCATTATCATTAGTTTTCAGAAGAAAAAAAAAAAAAAAGAAAAAAAAAAAAAAGATAGAGAAAACATTCCCGTAATATGAAGACGCATTTTTTTTTACCCTAAAGTAAAAAACTGAAATAACTCTCTTTAACATAATAAGATTTTAGAAATCTCCTTGCAAAAGCTTGCAAAATCACTCTAAATTAAGTGCATTATTCATCCTGATGTCTTCACTATTCTTTCCGTGGCTATAGAGCCTGCAAGAAAACGGACCAAATATGAAGCACAGCATGTCTGGAAAAAGAAGCTTTAAAATAGCACTTGGCATTTTCCAGTTTATTGCACTGAATGTTAATACGCATTGGGAATTCATAAACACAGAGAAATGATTTAGATTTCCCTTCCCGTATAACAAGCACAGCAGGACAGAGAAGTGCAAAACCTGATATTATGGTGTTTACAGCTGGGATCCAATTATGTGAATACTATTTTAATCTCAGCTAGTGTCTTGCTTATACACTGGGTTGTACCTTATTCAGCCTACTAGGAAAGGTTGAGTGAAGAACATACGGGACACCTTTAGATTAGCAGATTCAGTTACTAGTATGCACGGCTGCATGCACGGAAGTTACTTAAAGGAGATAAATCCATGGACCCACAAGCTGGCATGTGACTGCCCAGCTTGCTCCTGTTTTTGTCGTGTCCCCTAGCCCAGTTCTGGTCAATGCCAATTAGTGCTCTCCCTGGGAATAGCCTGGGGGCAGCAAAGGTCAGCAAAGGCTCCCAGTTGGTGCTGCAGTCCTGTTCTCTCTATTTTAGGAAATGAAGAGAGCATGGCTGCAAGGACATGAGCTATGCTCTGACACTTACCCCCAGGGCCCGCAAGCAGGCACAGCTTGTTCTAGTAACTCCTATAGGCATACCCCACGTAAATAGCACCGTTTTAGCTACATGAGCAATTCCACGGGGCTTCTGGTGAGCTCCCTTCAAATCCAGCTCCCTTCAGATCCCTCACATGCTGTAGTCCCCTGCTCTGGTATCTGGATTACAGCTCACTCAACTCCAGCAAGATGCTGTGTCCTGTGGCCCATAGTCAGTTACAGCACAGCCCATAGCTGCAGGCAGTGAAATAACCACCCATTGATGAAGCTGCTGGCTATGTTAGGAGCTGTATTCAGAGAGGGTTAAAGGTGGAAAGGTGCTAAAGAACACTTTGCCTTTCTTTTGAACTGGCATCCTCATTTTCAACAGAAAGGAGGTGTGATTGATGTACTCTCTCTATATTTGACAGTGCTAATCTCCAAGGTGCCTCGCTCTGCCAAAGGTACCATGGTGCCATCAACTTGGTGGCACTTGTCAGCGAAATGCAAAAGCTCTCTTAAGAGCAAATTCAATATATGTGCACACACACACACACACACACACATGAATTCATTGATAACTCCTTAGTCATTTTGGTTTCCTTTCTGCACAAGGGTTAGATAAGTAACACTCCCTCTTTACAGTTTTATTTATGCTTTTTAAATGTCACCAAAAAAATGTTAAAGCTGTTTATTTGTCATGAAATTATTTGCCTATCAGCTTCCTTGTCTTTTGGTTTGGTCTAGAATTTTGGGGGGAAAAAAAAAAAAAAAAGAAAAAAAAAGAAAAAAATCTTTTTGACTAACTAAAAGTTGTACATTTGCCCAAAAAAAATAAAAATCCATCCGAATGCAGTGAGATGATTTCATGTGATTCTTAAATTAAACAACCTGGAAGACATCTCTGGCAGATGGGATGCAAAGTTATAATGCAAAGGGAAGCCAACCCTCATTCAAAGGAAAAATATTCTCTGTTATCCCTCTGACAGGTTACATGCTATCTAGTCACGTGAGTGAAATTCCTAAGTGAAATTCCTAATTGACTTCCATTTCACAAACTGACCAGCACAGAAATACCTTTTTAGCCTTGCTTCAGCAATGTATCTTTAACCAAGGCTTCCCAGGCAATGCAAAGTACTTGCACAAATTTTGTTATATCTCTCTAACATTTTAGCTGTCCATGGCAGAACATCATGAAAATGCTGATTACATCCATGGGACATCATGCAGTGCCATCCAAAAAGATCCAGTCCTGGAAGCTCCAGACATCATCAGCCAGGGGACTGAGCTAACCAGCCATGCTCTGATGCAAGAGCTGGTGCAGAAAGCCCCCCTAATGTGACTGTGCTGGTTCCCAGACTAAGCAGTTCTGCATGATGCTGCCTGGCAAAACACAGACACATCCCTAGCATAAATATTTTTACATCATTTTTTTCCTTTCTATTTAATGGTATATGACTTTAGAATGACAAAGACTCACTAGTGCATTTTTTTTTGCTAGCAGTATAATTTTGTGTATGGTTTTCAAACTCCTCATGCACCAAATTGTGTTCCTGTCTAAGGCATGGCTTTAAAAGCACCAGACTACTGTCAGGTGTCCTCAAAATTATTCTTTTTTTTTTTTTTTTTTTTTTTTTTATTGTGGCTGTCACCATTGTCTCCTATTTATTTTCTCTACAAAAGACTCATTACTGATTGAGTTTTCATGTACTGCAAGCCTATTCTTTCATTTACACAAAAATTTGAGAAAGTAAATCTTGATTCATCTCCATCACCATATACTTTATTCTCATAATCCTTTCTCTCTCCTCTCCCACTGTATAAGTAAAAATATTACTTTTGTTTTTTACCGATTGCCTGCAGCATTTAATCTCTACCTTTGAGATTTTTTTTTAGCATTCAGAATCAAAATTACAACTGGTAAAAAAAGCCTGGTGGTAGTAATAGTAGTAGTAGTAGTAGCAATAATAATAATAATGTTTGACTCAATATAGAATTATATGTAGATAAAGACACTTCTACATTTAATCCAACAATTTCTTCATCTTTACTGTTACATATATTGTCAGTTAGTTTTCACTTTAGCTGGTAAATTGGCAAACATCCTGGACATTACTGAGAAAGCAAATGTTTTTATGTTCCATGACATATATAAATTTTCTTTAATATAGTTTTTGCACCTTTTTAGAATTGAGAGCCTTCTTGAAACCTTGTGAGCAGAGCAACAGCCATTACACACACACATAACAGTACGAAGCTGTGTATCTCAGAAGAGATAATTAAATAATAGGATTTCAGCACTGGACACTGTTGTGGCAAGTAGGGGTTCCAAACTGTAAACAACCTCATCTCTGGATGTGCTTGTTTATCAACTAGATGGTCTCTGCTTCCATAATACTCTTGTGATCACCGCATTCATTGTGCTCATTTATACATTCAAAAATCAAATAGCTACTGAAGCTACTAAGCTTATCAAAACATTTACTGCAGTTACATTTATGCATGTTTGAGATGTCTGCCAAAAAAAAAAGCACATCAGATGCACTGCATAAATATATTTTTTTAGAGCCAGCTCTTAAGCCTAATCAGTGTGGGCTATTCAGCAGTGTCCTTTAAAACTGGGTGAGAGTCGCAGCCATAGAAAGCAGGAGATGATCATTCAGTTGAATCTATTAGCTGGGCTTTAGGTACCAAAAGGGGTACAGAGAAAAAGAAGGTTTCAACAAGAGCCCTTGGGAAGGAGGGAGGAAGGGAGGGGTGAAGAGATGCTTCATCTGTCTTTGACATTTTGCCCAGGATAGGGCTTCTGCCCCAGACCTTGCTTTGACCATAATGCCACTTGAGAGGGAACGAGCAGGAATGATTGCCCAACCTTCCCACTCTTTGTTCATGCCCTCTGTCTGGAAACTTTAGCTGGAGATGAAGACTGAACTCCATTAAATATTTACAATATTTTAAAACTCAGTATACATATGATAGCACTAAATTCATATCATATTAGACAGGCCTTAACACAGATTGCTATTATTACATAAAATTGCTATTATTATATAGAAATCTATTGCAAATGGATTTTTAAATCAACTGAATACTGTTCTGACAACTGTGAAATGATTAGCTATGTAAAATAAGATGAGGATAATGGTAATCTCATAAAGGTATCATGCCATACACTTGCAGCGATTAAGAAAGCTTTCATTAAAGTCTTCTTGCTCTCTTTTATGGGCCTGAATCTTATTTCTCCTGTACAGGGATAAGTGTAGAATTGTAACACTGTACATGTGGAGCAAATGAAACTGGGAGGATTTCACCATACTGTTCTACTGGCCACAGCCCTGAAGAATTTGAATTTACTACACTACCACAAGCACATAGGGAAACTCATCTGCATCGACTCTTGCAGTTTTGATTAATTTTTATTATTGCAATAGTGGTAAAAAGCAATAAACTAAACTAAAAATTAAAATAAAATAAAATAATAAAATAAAATAAAATAAAATAAAATGAAATAAAATAACAAAATAAAATAAAATAAAATAAAATAAAATAAAAACATAAAATAAAATAAAATAAAATAAAATAAAATAAAATAAAATTAGAAATCAATGCTTAAAAAAAAATCAACAAGAAAAATAATGGAAGTAACTGTCTTCAGCAGATTAAGGCTTTAAGTAAAGTCTTATCCTTTTTAAGTATGGTACAAGCTTGTACAGAAAAATTCTATGTCAACCTTACTTAACTCAATGAAAATCAGTAACATAATTTTCTGAATTTCCTGTACCTTTGTATTTCCATTTTTCATTGCCATTTTAGTTTCCATTTGAGTTTTCTTTCTCCAAGCACTTTGGCAACATCTTTAAAAGAGCATTTCAGCACTTAAAGAGTAAAAAAACAGATAAATCAGTGTAATGGGATATAGCAAGCTATAAACTTTGGAATTCCACACTCAATTTAATTTCCACTTTTTTTTTTTTTTTTTTTTTTTGAGGTACAAGTTCATAATTTCTAAAGAAATGTGTTTTTGTAGATTACAGTTTCTTTAGATACTTTGCAAGTTTCTTCTCTTTGCATTCTAAATCAAAATGGCTTTTTAAATTAATTTCAGTGATGACTTTTAATCATCTCTATTAGAAATTGTCTTGGACTTGACAAGAAAATAGAAAAGATTATAAAGGCTGAAATTTTCCACCACCTTTTGCCAGAATTTATCAGTCTGCATCCCTAGTAGCCTACAGATTATATATAGCACTTTTTATCTTCAGGGAAAGAACTGTTAATTTGCAGATCTTTCCTTTCCTTTCCTTTCCTTTCCTTTCCTTTCCTTTCCTTTCCTTTCCTTTCCTTTCCTTTCCTTTCCTTTCCTTTCCTTTCCTTTCCTTTCCTTTCCTTTCCTTTCCTTTCCTTTCCTTTCCTTTCCTTTCCTTTCCTTTCCTTTCCTTTCCTTTCCTTTCCTTTCCTTTCCTTTCCTTTCCTTTCCTTTCCTTTCCTTTCCTTTCCTTTCCTTTCCTTTCCTTTCCTTTCCTTTCCTTTCCTTTCCTTTCCTTTCCTTTCCTTTCATGCTTTTCTGACACCTGATTGTTCTCTGGTATATTAAAATGTAAGTCCCTCCTTTTTGGCTTTTGTATAATTTAAATAATTGCCTGAATAAAGCATGTGAATTATGGCTTTCACATTTCCCAGTTCAATCATGCTAATTTATCTTCTGGCAGAGAGTTTCAAACAAAATTACTGTCTCATTCTGAGATGTGATGTTAATAAAAGATATTAATTACTTTTTAGAAGTCATATTTCTTTATCCAGGCTGCAAGTTTATAACGGGATTTGCCAGAAAAGAACATGCTCTGCTTTAGTTCTCTCTCCTCTGACATATATGCAATTTCTCTTACCCAGACTCATCCAAAAATGCCTTTTAATCTCACTCTCAATGAAAACTTTTCCATTTATTTCTTCCTTATCCTCAACCACCAGTGGTTCCTTCACTTTCTTTAATGTCATTTAGCATACATTTTCTTTGAAAATCCATCCTCCTAGCTTTGAAAGTGTGTATGAAGATCTCTGGAGTCTAATCAAACCAAATGGACTCTATTCTGCAGACTATATTCTACACTTTCTGAACATCAAGGAGATCCTTTCTTATTAAGTTTCATATGCTTTGCTAGTAAACCTTGCAATTTTAACTAAACTTTTAACAGAAAAGGACATGTAATTAAACAGTACTGAGTAAAAGTGGCAAATGCCTATCAAAGGTTTTATAAAGCATGAATTTTCACCATTTAGCAAGCAGATCTCTTCAGATTTAGGTATCTGTTTGCAGGTATGTGTCTGGGAAAGCATGTCTAGATTGGATTTTCAGTGCCAAATATAAACACAAAGAACTTGTTTAAGAACTTTGCAAACTTGTTTCAGCTTTTCTAATGGGTGGTTGGGAGGAGAAACATTGTGATTTTTTTAGGTCTATTCATCTTCTATTACAATCTTTTCTGCATGTAACTTGGAATCTTAACCTAAAAATATCCTTTCACATCTAAAGAGCATTTGTTTTTGATATGGAACAGAACTTTTGAAACTTGTGGATAGGAAATGTATTTTCATTACAGGTTTAAAATGTTCTATTTTCATCAGTAATAGTTGAGTGAGAGAAAAAGGCACATTAAGGTTCCTGGGTTTGGGTGGACTTTTTTCGCTCTCACAAGGGATTTGGGGGGGTGTAGGTCTATTTATACATACAATGGGTAGGAACATTCTTTGCACTAGCCAGAACTATTAAGTCCTTCATCTTCATCTAAGCGATAAAGATGAATTTTCTGTTCACTTCTACTACTTGGAAAAAAATAAAAAGCAGGCTCTTTCAATGCAATATCAATGTACTATTCTAAATAATTTTTTTGTAATGGAGACAAGGAATCTGCTTTAAATTGATAGTGAGATAATTTGCTGTGGAAGATGGGGCTAACAATTTTTTAACCTCTTAATTCAGTGAAAGAGAGACAGTAGAATATTCTGGCTGCAGATTCTGCATCAATGAAAGAGAATTTATCACAGACTTGCTCTCTCACTGTAAACAACAATGATAGAAGAAAAGTAATTGACCTTTTCAAATAGCGTCTCTGACCCAGAGATGCAAAGCAAGCAGCAAAGAGACAAACACATTGTGTTTTCAAATGATGCTGGAGCAAGTTGGAAAAAAAAATATGCAAAAAATAAAGGACCAGATATAAAAACATAAAGATCTTTCACTCTATTGTTACCCAATATAAAAATATGATCTCTTGTCCTTTTGTTTGTTTGCACACAATTTGCTGATCTCTTCTCTCTGGTGACCAGCAACAGGACTGAAGGGAATGGCATGGAGCTGGGACAGGGGAGGGTCAGGCTGGCTGTTAGGAAAAGGTTCTGTACCAAGGAAGTGGTCGGGCACTGGAATAGGGTCTGAGCCTGCTGGTTCAAGAAGCGTTTGGACAATGCTTTCAGACACAAGATGTGATTATTTTTTTGGGTGGCATGGTCTTTTTGGGACCCAGGAATTGGACTTGATGATCTTTGTGAGTCCCTTCCAACTTATATTCCATGGGATATTCCATGGTTCTATGATTTATTCTCTGCATTTTGCTTATTCATTCTCATTCCAAGCAAAGCAAGAACTGGATTATACAGAAACTCCCGCTAACACATCGTTCATATCTGTGTTAGTTTTAAACTTTATTTGAATTCTACTACTGTTCTTCAAGCCACCTGGTGCTGTCTGAAAGCAGCAAATGATAATGTGTTTCCTTCACTACCTTTGTTCTTTCAGAATGCTTTCATTGCATTCTGTACTTGGTTTAAGTATGAATTCAAAGTGCAAGTAGTAATTGTGGTAGTATTCTATCAGCTTTGTGTATTAAC
Source organism: Anas platyrhynchos (assembly GCF_047663525.1). Taxonomy (NCBI): domain Eukaryota; kingdom Metazoa; phylum Chordata; class Aves; order Anseriformes; family Anatidae; genus Anas; species Anas platyrhynchos. Next base: position 34,234,591 of record NC_092590.1, read on the forward strand.
TTTAGGCATTGCTTGAACTTCCCATGGAGTGAGAACTGCCTTCTCCTGGGTGTGCCATTTGCACAGTGATAAATGGGCACATTCTTGCAATGGAGCTCGATGCAGCTGCCAGCAGCCTTACTTCTGCAACAGGGAACAGTGTGGCAGTGTGTGTGTTAGCATGTCCAGTCTGTCAAGCTCCTCTGCATTTATTAGCTTGGACTCAGAACTACAATCCGTACTCTCATGTGGTCGTGTAGGTTTTCTAATTATTACCTATTTATTTTGAGGATGGAGGCAGAACAAAACGTGTCTGATTAAGGTGTAGGGAATGTTGACTTCCGCCTGGTAGCAATTTGTTGAGACAAAGTGTTTGTTTAGACAAACTGTCTGTTACATTCTAAGCTCTCTCCCTTCTTGGCCCTTATTCTACAAAATTCTGTAATATAATGAACTTTTTGTCTGAAAGACAAAAATTGGTACTAATTGGTGCTTGCTACCTCACAAAATCACTTTTCTCTTGTATTTCTGTACTACCACATAAACTGGTCACTATTCAGTGATCTTCTTAAAACAAGCCTTGTATCTTTGCATTTTAAACAGAGCCAGTCTCCTTTTTGCTTTATTTTTAGTTTCTTAAAACAATGATTATTCTCTTGACTTTTGCTCTGGAGAATAGTTTTCATTTATTTGTTGTCCTCAACTTTGTGTTTTCCTCAGAACTAGGAAGGTGAAGATCTGAAATTCATACTGGGCCTGATCCTGCAGTGAATAGTGGTAAAACCAGAGAATGGGAAAAAGTCATGTTACCATATTTAATCCTGAGAGCAATACCACCAAGGTAAATGGAAGAGCACAGTTCTTCTCCAGTGTAAGAGTAGCTTGTTAACTTTCATTTTAATTTACATTCTTTGAGTTAATTGTAATTTTGATTCCTTTATACTTTATGAATTCTTGTCAAAGATTCACTTATAAAAGAGAAAGGATTCTGTGCATGTTTAATTAATAAATTGGGGAAAAGCTTTATACATGTATCTATGTACAAGAAAACAGACTCAGTCATTGCGAGGAAGTCAGAAGCAGACTTCACTGTTAATATCTTGGCAGAAACTTAAGATTTTATGAAGCTCAGTTCAAATATTTGTTTCAGAGGACATACTGCAAATGCTCAATTTATATAATATGTGAGAAATAATTTTCAAAAGGCTTAAATTTTGCTCACTTTTTTTTTTGTTAAAAAAAAAAAAAAAAAAAAAAGAAATCTCAGAAATGTGTATAAGAACCTTCAACATGAGGAATATATGAAAACTATCTAGTGAAAGAACATCAGCCTTTAATTGATCCAAGTGATCCAAGCACCACATGTACAAAGCACATGTACAAAGCACCACATGATCCAAGCACAATGTACAAAGCATGCATTTAGCAGCCTTAGGTAGCTTCTGGGAAGAAATGGAGCCAACACCATACACACTTATAAAAGCAGTATTTTAAAATAAGCAATGACTTCTAGGGATGAGTGCATTGTGTGTCAGATGTGTCAGTGGTGAAAATACAAGTCTGCAAGATGAACACAAGATTGCATAGCCTATAAAATGAAATGATAAACAAAAAAGACAGCTCCAAGCTGAAAGTAACCAACATATTTCAGTGTTAGATCTATTTTTAATTTTCCTTCTGCCCACAGTTTGTAAATATGCTAAAAGATAGTGCAGAGGAATGGAAAAAATTCCAACACCCTTAGACCAGCAGTAGTGATCTAATTAAAAAAGATTCTGAATGGTCTTCCAGCCCAAGAACAGGCTGAGAAAATTACTAACTGTCTCTCAGTCTCTAACTTCCAAGGGTCTCCAGCAGGGCTGAGATAAAAATTTAGAGGTTTATTTAGTCCTTTTGGAACTCTTTTTTTTTTTTTTTTTTTTTTTAGCTTTTTTTTAAGCTTTTTTTTTTTAGCTTTTTTAGCCCATGAAGGCAGCTGTCTATCCTGCAGTAAAAATTCTAAATGAGAAGCAATGAGAATAACTCATTCTGCTTTCTTGCTGACAGAACTTTTAGTTTTGCTATGCAAATTAAACACCCCAAAATTCAGCCATTTATTCCATGTGCTTAGGAACACCTTAGGTAGGTGCTAAGGACCAAATCAGTAAAAGCCTCTCCCTGATCCTAAGTACATTATGTAAATACAGATTAGCTTCATTATAACTAGTATAAGAGAGACACAAGTACAGTTTTTTCATATACTCATTTCCATTTCCATTGTCAGTCCCCAAGATGAAATGTTATAACTCTGAAATGAGCCTGTCACTTATATAATTTGAAACCTACTTACTATAGAGCTTGCAAGCATACTACTCCTACACACATGCACTCCTAGTCAAATTAACCTTCAAGTCAATGAATATTTAATTTCAAAATTATTTTCAGCATCTTATCTCTCCACAGTAAGTGTGCACTGGATAATAATATAGCTGATGTGGTGCTCTGAGGCACAAGAGAAGAAGTAAAAAGGGCTATAGACCAACTAACAGCGTACCTGATGGTCCTGCATGGAGAAAACCCAAGTCCAGAGATAAAAAGTGGTAAAACACAGACAGAAGGACAGAAAAACTCAAGAAGACATAAAAAACATTCTTTCCCACCTTGACAGGAGCACTACAAACAGGCTAGTAAGGAAATTAAAGCACTGGAGGCTACTATGGTACAACACCATTATAAACAAATCAATAGCATAAAATGTCACATATATCTTTTTTCCAGCATTTTCAATAACAAAACACTGACCTTTATAAAGAGGTACAGAGCTGTGGGAAATAATCTGATTCATTTTGTCTAATGCTATAAGCCTAAAAGCATCAAAGAGAAAAGTCTAGCCAAGAGACATTACTTACATTTTAAATAAGCTAAAGGCTTTCCTTGGCAAAAAATGCTCACAGTTTGCAAGAGTATCACAGACTTTTACAATCTACATCAGGCAGTTCAAATTTTCTATAGTATGGCTAGTCTGGAAGATGCACACACACAAAATGTGTAAAAATTACTGTTTCAGCAGCATCAAAGCATTTTATGATAATTATTGGTCTGATTAAAATTTCACTTGGACACATTCTCACATCCAGGTTGAAATTTTGACCAGAGTAAGTGTCCATCCTTTGACTAACCAAGAATGTTCCTACAAACTTTAAATTGTTTCTTTGTGTCAGGCAAAAGAGTGGCTTGAGACTGTCTTATTGCTCAGCTGACTGGCCTGCCCATCTCTTAGTTACACGGAGCTGGGTACCTCCTCTCTTACTCTATGACCTCCATAATGGAGAACCCTCCACAATTTCATAACTTCAGAATTTTTCCATGACATAATTGTTATTTTCTAAGCAAACCCATTGCTACTCTAAGTCATGGGCTTGAATACCACAAATAAACTGCTAGCATAAAAGTTTCTCCAAAGTTTTTGCTACTTTGATGTAAAAATATTTAACAGACACTGAAAACACAAGTACTATAGCAGGCAACAATAGAATGTCCATGCATTGTTGGGATTAGCGGTGTCCAATATTAATTTTCCTACTGACAGGCTTTGTGTTTTTTCTAAAACACTATTAACCACAGCAGGCAAGTTAAGAAGAAAAAAAGAAGTAGCTCTTATTTTCCATCTGATTTCAATGGTTGAGTTACATGCTCATGTATCTCTTTAAATAAAAGCATGTCCAGCAAATAGCTGGTGTATTTAAAAGATTTTTAAAAGGATTTAGAGAACTAATTTTAATCAGGAACATTGCAGCTCAATTTTGGGTCTGTTTTTATGTCTGCTTGGGGAGGAGCTTTACTTATGCTATCTTTTGGAATCTATTATTCATGTATTAGCTGTTCGTGACATGAACAGAATATCAGGGAAGAGTTTCCTGTTTTCAAAGATGATATACAAAGTTAGATATCCATCTGTGCAGAAATCTCATTGTTGGGATTTATAGTCATGGTACCTTTCTTTGCTAAATATTTTCTGCGAGGCTGTAATTCCGTATGTTGTTGCACAGGACAGCAAGAGAAAACCTTTAAAGTACAGAGTGACTTGAAACAACTGTGAAAAATAACATCAATTTTAGCAAAAGCAGCAGTTGAAAAAAAAAAAAAAAAAAGACAGACTATTCTTTTGTGCAGTATTTTCTAGGTTTGCAGAAAAAAAAATAGAGGAAATGTGACAAAAAAAACATAAAAGACTACAGTTTGCTTTCTGTTGTAATGTTTATTTTATTTTTTTAATTTTATTTTTATTCAGAAATGTATACTTCCTACCCACAAGGCAACTGTATATGCTGAAGAGGATATTATCTGTTGTTATAATTTACATAAAACACAAATGTTCTCTGTTTCACTTCATCTTTTAGCTAGCCTGCAGAGCTGTGTACTTTATGGGTATTGACCAGGAAGACTGAAAGCCTGTCAAAGGCAGTGGCTTCTGAATTTCAGTAGAATTTTCTCTTGTTCCAGTCAGGAAAACCAATTCCCAGTGCCACTCTGAAAGAGTAAGAAAGTCAGGCCTTATTATCATATTATCATATGACCCAATGTGTTCCATTTAGTGGGAAAAAGGAAACTCATCATTTTACATGAAATTCCCTAAATAGCCATGTTGATTATATTTTTATGCATTTTTTTTAAAGTGGAATTTCAGTTCTACTTGCCAATTGCTGATTAAATTTGTTTGATCACACACCAACAGACTGCTGACCTCCCACTGCCTGTGGTAACTGCTCCCTCACTTTTTCAAATGCATGTCTTTACTATTTTGACTTCATCTATAGCCTTGTTTAATAAAAACAAAGTAATTTGTCTGGTATGTATTTATATCACTGTGATACCAGCCCTCTGTTTTCATAAATTGATTTTCAGTGTGTCATTTCCACATTACCATATTGTACATTCCAAAGTTACCCCAAAAGAATTGTGATGAGATGTTCATCCTAACATAGAGCTGAAGCTACATTCCTAACTGGAAACTGCTTTTCAGTATATATCCAGTGGAACAACTTTATTTGAAAACAGCGACACAGCAATGTATTTGGCTGGTACTTTTCTAATGCAACACACAACATCTGTCCAAAAGAAAAAGGGCAGAAAGAATGCATGTCAGAATAATTAACAGTATATGTTGCAATTCATTAGGATCAGCACATGAATGTTGCTGCTGGCAACACAAGTGACATGCACAAGTCAGCTAGTGGCAAAGACATGACACTGTCCCTATTCACAGCAGAGGGTACATAAGATCTCCACTGATCACAAAATACTATCTCAGTATAAATTAAGTACTCATCTTGATTAAAAGGTTTTCCACCTTAATCTTACTTAATCAGACAAAAAGACTTGGTGCCATGTGTATTGTGCAGTATCTGTGACTCATGGTAAACTGTTGCTTAATGGAAAGAATGCAGATTACGGTTCTTCTCACACAAAAAGGAGGAAATTATGTTTATAACTACATGGATTCTTGAAAAACAGCAATATTCACAATAAACTGCACAGTGAAATAGTGTACATTTTTATCAAATGTAATAGAAGTAGTATGAACAGATTACAACTTCTTATTAAATGTCCAGAGTGTTACTGAAGTCAAACAAAAACTATCCCTTTCTTGAGGAGGCAAATGAGGAGGAATAAAAAGGTCGAGGTAACTTCCTCCAAAATATAAAAATATTATGTGCAAGAAGCCATGATTGTAGCTTGTAAAGCTTAATTATAGCTGACTTGTATGCACTGTTCTCAGGATTGTATGAAAAGTCAAGTCAACATCTAACTGGTTATTCAGCCTCACAGCAATTGAGCAATCATGGCTGCATGGTTACAAGAGAGACATTACATTTTGGCACACAAATATTAACCTGGGTTTCTTTCTGTAGAGGGCTGAGGTCATGCTTACAACAGAAAGTTATGCTGGCAGTACTTTGGTCTGATTGCAGCTTGTTCACACTGCTTTGGAAGGACAGATACGTACTTGCTGAACTGCCTTTGCTAGTGCCAAGTGTCCTCCCCTTGAAAATCTGTTTCGGCAAAATATATGGTATGCATGCTTTCTATTGACCCCTACAACTTTTCTCAGCACAGTTTCTTGGGAACACCTTGAAGTGCATTGTGAGATATCATCAAGGAGCTCAGGTTTGAAATCTCTTAATTAATTTTCTTCCAGCCCACAATGTTTCTCCCATGCTTTGACATTCACATTACTGTTTTAGATTCTTCATAATGCCTTTTCATCTCCCTGTTCAATCACTCAATCAGAAGTGGGGCCCCAGAGAGATAAGTAGCAGAATAGAGTCTGCTTACAGGCAAAAACTCCCCATAGAGTCTCTACTGCCAGAGGTAGTCCTAGACTGCCAGGGTGTCCTAGACATTTGCTGACCAACCATGTACAACAAAAAGGAAGGAAGGAAGCACTGAAAAGTATGCCACATTATACCATGGTACAAATCCAGGAAAATCACCAGTGGCACCCAAATTCATGAAGCTTGAAAAGTCCTCTGGCACTGAGACGCTGTAGAGACTGTTCCTTTGCTAGCCCACGGCCCACATGCTGATTGACTGGGGACAAGAAAGGCCAGAGAGTTTACAGGGGATATAATCCCTCCTTTAGCCCTGGCACATGGGCTCAGAGTGCTCCAGCATAGCAAAATATGCTCTCTGACATATGGATGCACAGCCTTCCTCTTTTTTCATATCCAAATTTTTTCTCTACCTTGCCAAGATTATTACCCAAAAGTTAATGAATTTGGGGGCTGGATAGCCCAGCATAGAAAGATATTGCTGGTCAGGTATGCTGGGACTGTGGCAACAAAAAGGAACAGGCAAATTTGAAATAATGGGACATTTTGGAAGGCACAAAAAGTGTGGTGCATAATCCAGTCTGATTCACAACATCATGCCTTTGAGTACATAGGAACACAGCAACAGCTACACTGCCTCAGACAAGAGGTCTAACTGGCCTCATACTTTTTCTCTGACTGTGACCAGCAACAGAATCTGAGAGAAAAGAGCAAACTGGGCATCTGGGGTAGCCCCTCTCCAGAATATCCTCCCACCCTCAAGATTTCCCAGGTCTTAAGTTTTCATATTGTATTTCATATGTTTTGATTCATTTCTTTTCCAGTAATTTCTCCAGTTGCTTTTTGAAACCCTCTAAAATTTTAGTATCCACAACAACCTGTGGTAAGAAGTTCAACGACTTTTTTGAGAAGTTGCCTATGGAAATACATTACCTAGTTTGCTTTGAACAGGTAACTAATTTCATTTGATGTTCATTATATTTTATACTGAAGGAGACAGCAAAAAATTGCTCATTATTACTCAGTTTCTTGTCTGCTTGGGACTTCATAGTCTTCTACTATAGCAGCCACATTTGTGCAATGCAAATGCTTCATGAATAGTGTTCAGTAGGTGGAGAAGGCATATGATGGTGTAGCCTTAAAAAACTTTTCCAACAAAACCAATAGGAATACAACTCCAGGATATGCATTTTTTGCATGATTTTTGCATTTAAGGAGACAGTGCTTATCTCAGATGGCCATCTGTTTCCTTGGTTAATTAAACTATACCATGAGTAGCAGTAGAGAACCATTTGCCTTTTTACTGAACAGGGACAACAAAGCTGTTGAATATGTACCAAACAGACTGAAAAATTCTGATAGCAACTCATGGCTAGCCTAAGATGTAATGAGTAAGTATTCTTGTTATTGCTACTGTGTGCTATATTTTCTTTATTTGTGGATCAAGAATTAGCTGGATGGAGGAGTGAAGTTTAAGGGCTGCTGATTTTGAATAACCTGGCACAATCAGAATAGTTAAACAAGACTGTAAAGTTCCCTTTAACAGTCAGTCAGAACTGCACAGCATGCTGCTTTTGTGTAGTTGTTTGCATAGTTGGCTATAATTTGATTTTTCATAACATGTAAATGCCTTTTATGAAAATGGTAGAGGGACTGTTAGAACCTGGAAATACGTATAAATATGATTTTCATACTCATTATCTAGATCATGATTCGAAAACAAAGTTATATCAAATCATGATAAGCAATGTGAAAACAGACATACACTTTATAGTTTATGAACTTGGACTGTAATACTTTATTTGCCTAAACTTAGCTATGCTAAGATGGGTGTGAAGTGTCTTCTGGCACATCCTATTTTGTTTCCCCACAGGCCTTCCAGCAATTTTTCTCATCCATGGAAATCCTGTTATATACTTCCTAGACCTCATGCAATTTTCATCATTCTTCTACTATATATTTTTGGTACTTTCAGCTTTTCTTCAGTCATATGGTGCATTAACCCATCATGTTTCTCTTTGGACTCAAGCATGCTTGGCTGTTGTATCATGCACTCTCATGGGTCCCTACTATTACGCTTGACAAGCACCAGGGATGTAAACTGCCTTGCTTTTTCTGCTTTTCTTCTCCTGATCAAGGTCAGTTAGTAGGGGGCTCTGACTTCAAAAAAATAACACTTATGCACATTGAATAAAATGTCAAGTGTGGGAGAAAAAAATGCAAAACACTTTGGTGAAAATTTGGAATAGGTCAAATTTCTAGAATTTTTTAGAGCTGTTTCCACAGGTCAAGCCACAATAAACCTGAAAGGAACTCCTGAGAGTCTTTCTGAGAGGTGTTTGTGGCAGGAAAAAGGACTCTTGGGGTCACTGTAAAAACACTGGCACCAGTCTATTAAAACAGATTTGATGGATATGACCACTGACTGGTGCTTATTGTTACACTTTTCATGACCTGAGTGTAACACAAAAGTGTTCTTGTCACGGATCCTGGGCAGCATTGTTCAGCCCAGATACATGTTTTGAAGTCATCCTGGTTTTCTGAAGGGTTCATGTCCCCTTCCCTCTGTTAGATGGTCTAATAATTTCCAGTAGAAAGACTGTATTCTCTCCCTAGTGCCATCCAAACATGTCTGAAAGTGTTTTGGTAGCCAGAATGGTTAGTTTTGGAGAGAAGTATAAGGTTATCTTTTTTTCTTCATCCAACAGTGCAACTGAAATTGTTGTTTCTTGTCTTTGCTGGCTGAAGAATTATCTTGCTTGTGAAGGTCATTTTATTTTGAAGACAGAAAGCTGGTTTAACCAGTAAAAACTTTAGCCAAAAAACTTTTCTCTGCAATCAAAGCCTGAGACATTGCTACAAAAAAAAAAAAAAATCATTGCAAAAAGTCGCAATCCTAAAGTACAAACATATTTTGTGTTTATTTGCCACTCCGCAGATCATGAGTGATCCTCTAATGCTGTGCTGTGTATTCAGAAGACATTTTGTGACATAAAAACATTAATATTTCAAGTATTTCTTTATTTTCTTTTTGCAAAAGCTAGATATAGTAGAAAAACAATCACGTTGACACTGGTCTCCCATGGCTTAGAAACAGTGCAATAAATGCTGGAAATAGTTAGCAAATCAACATTTTTATTTGTTTTACATGATAGTGCCCACAATAAAATGTGTCAGTTTGGGAATGTTGTTCAGAAAAACACTTGAGGGAGGAATCCTGCCAACGATAGCTGTATCAACAAACAGCAACAATAACACATATGTTTTTACATAATTAGGATAATTGGCTTTGTTTCTTAAAACAGTTTGGACTATTCTGATTGATTAATTGACAGAGTAAACATTCATGTTCCCTTAAATTACACAGCCCTTGTTATTCTGAATGTACCAGTCTTTACCAAATATGTGTTTGCCACAACCTCACTGAAGTATATGGTAAACCAAGCCTTTAATAATCTCACAGTACTATTCTGTTCTGCTTCTGCTCTGCTATAGTTTCTCTATTCCATTTCCTGATGTAACAACACAATGCTTGTGCCTCTTTCTAATGCAATCATCCACTGCTTGGCATTCTGCTCCTATTTTGCTTCTTGCTTGCTGATGCAGTGATTCACCACCTGGCCTAATCTTGATTTACAAGTGTGTTAGATAGCCCACAGTCAGGGAGATGAGGCAGTGAAAAACACTGTCCAGGGATGTTAAATAAACTTGGAGTTTGTCCATCTTCACAAAACAGTGCAAACTTTCTTCATCTCTATCACTCCAAAGAGCATTTATGGCATTGGCTCCTCCTTCTATTTGCCCTCCTAGCTTTCTTTGGGAAACGTGTAAAAATAAACATAAGCAAAATATTAAAGTTGATAAACTTACCAGAAAAAGAAGGATACTGTCTGACTTTAAGCAGAAATGGATACTCCAGGAAAAAATTAAAACGCATTAAGCCCATTGGGAACTTTGCATTTAAGAAGGGATTTTACAAAAGAGGTGCCCCCACACCATGGAATTACAAAATCCTAAGAAGAGATAAGCAGAGAGAGAGAGAGAGAGGTATGTACATGAGATTTTAAAGCAGAACCAAAATACCTGGCAAACAAAAGAAAACATTTCAAAGCTTTCTGTGAATATTTTGGGCCAGATCCTCTATGAGTGCAAATCGGTCTTATTCCCCTGAATTTAGTGGAACTATATTATTTACAACAGCTTAGTGTGAGCCCATCTGGCCCTTTTGCTGTAATTGAATAGCTAAGAAAAGAATGAGGGGGCTGTTTGCTGGTAAAATTAAATATGAGCCATATTCTCTAGGAAAAGTCATATGAGACAATACACATGTCATTTCCCTGTGTAGCAATGCATCCAACCTTTCTCTGACTAGCAAGTGGCACAGCTGTCTTTGAAAAGGTGCTTCTACCAGTGTATGTTGTACTGAGAGTTTACCACTGCACAAAGAAAGGCTAATTAGTATCCTTTCAAAACGTCTGGCATACACACACACACAAAACAATTTTGACAAATCATTGTACAATCTACTTTTGAATCAAATCAGCTCAAGGCTTTTCTAACAGAGCTCTGACTTCAAAAGTACCTGCACTCTATTTTCATTCTTACCACTTATGCTTTATTTTTTAATTCGTGTTAAGTATCATGCTATGACAAGAAGGTACCAGTACAAATTTATATTTGGAACTTTGTTAAGAAGAAGGACTTTTTTCTTTTCTTTTTTTTTTTTTTTTACTTTCTAGCTTTGTAATTTGGACTGACAATGGGGAACTTTATGATCCTTATTATTCACATGGGTATCTTCTGTTATGCATCACTACATTAAGAGATAGAAGTGCACCATCAAAACGTAGTCATTTGGAGTTCTTCCCTATTCTCCTTATACAAAACACAAAACACTACCTGCATGTATGCTCCCCACACACACACACACACACACAGAGCGAGATAAAGAAGCTTAATCTTCTGCTGGGCTCTGCATGAATTTCTTTTATATCCTTAGCTCTGTTCCATGTAATGAAAGAGACATCACAGGGTAGCTTTTTGCCTCTTTCCACATTACTTTCAAATTTATTAATGTCCTTAGTTTAGAATGTTTAGAAGGACCTTAATTTTTATTTGATAATTTTAGTTTGCATACATCATTTTTATCTTTTTCTTGGTTTATATATTTTTAGATCTGTGACCTTTTGGATGTATGATTCATACCGATTTAATTTTTTCCAGCTGGTACATTTTTACTTAAGCTGATACAAATACAGTGAAACTGATACTTTTGCAATGAAACCAGCCATTACACACCTGTGATCTCAGTTTTCTTTTACTGGAAATAGATTTTCTTCCCTATTTTTCCCAACACGTCTCCAATAACTTATTGGCATTAAAAAACATCAAACAAAAAATAATACAAATAAAAGGCCCAAGCACCTATATGCTGCCTGTCACAAACCAGGAGCTATTCCAAATCACATAATACTATTTAATTTGTAGTGGAACTATTAAAAGTCAAGCACATTTTTTATTTATTGAAGCAAGTAACTAAGTAGATTTAATGTTTTTTACATCCAGTGGGCTGCAGAAATAACCCCATACATCCATCAGCTCTGCAAAAATGGTTCTGTGATTCCATGGGCTGTAATCTATACACATGTGAGCTTTAGACCCACTCTCAAGGTTATTAACAAACATGTCCATCAGCAGATGAGAATTCAAAAATGAAATGTAGCATGCTATTTGTCCACTGAGGAACAGAACTGAACTTCTAATGAGTTTCATTCACAAAGGCTATATGTGTAGCATGGTAGCAAACACTACTTCCATGCCTGCACATGCCCTTGCTGCATTATTTTTTCAGGAGAGAAAAAAGTCACCATCTTCAACCCTGGCCCTCTCCCCAAAATTCTTATTTTCCCCTACAAAACCCACACAGATACATAGTCTCACTCACAGTTTGAGAGTTTGATTCACTCTTAGCTTTGGTGGAAGGGACAGGCTTAACTTCCACATTACTTCTATATTCAGAAAGACTCCACTCTACTTTTTTGTAACTCGTATTTATATATATAACTCCTCTCTTACATTTTCTGTTTCAGAGAAAGAATTGGAAACAGTAGTCTGAAAAACAGAGAAAGAACAAAAGATGAGAAAGACAGGAAGGAAGGAAGGAAGGAAGGAAGGAAGGGAGGGAGGGAGGGAGGGAGGGAGGGAGGGAGGGAGGAAGGAAGGAAGGAAGGAAGGAAGGAAGGAAGGAAGGAAGGAAGGAAGGAAGGAAGGAAGGAAGGAAGGAAGGAAGGAAGGAAGGAACAGACAACATCATAGAATCATAGAATGGCTTGGGCTGGAAGGGACCTCAAAGATCATCTAGTTCCAACCCCCATACCACGGGCAGGGATGCCACCTACTAGATCAGGTTGCCTGAACCTGGCCTTGAACACCTACAGGGATGGGGCATCCACAGCTTCTCTGGGCAACCTGTTCCAGTGCCTCACCACTCTCTGAGTAAAGAATTTCCTCCTAACCTCTAATCTAAATCTTTTACAAATCGCCTTCAAGTACTGAAAGGTTGCATCAATCTTCACAATCATGTTATGTGTGAAATGGTGAAATGTTAGGAGTGAAAAACAGACAAGAGGGGTTTTAAACTTTGTCCCTCATTGCCTTTGTAGTGTAATCTACAGCAAGTAGCAAAAAAAAAAAAAAAAAAAAAAAGTTAAAAAAAAGCAACCACAGATACTGTTGAGATACTGTTGATATAAACAGATCTTGGAAGCTGACAGTTGAATGGGCTTTAAACATTTCTGTTTGCAATTATATTAACAGTATGCTATCTACTGGATTTTTTTTAATGTTCTCCCAAGAGATTACAATGTTCTTAATTGTTTTGAGTTTCTCATAAACTTGTTGTCTGAAGAAGATGACGTACTTAGATTTGTCCACTACTTATTTTGTGATCCATAAATGCAGTAAGATTATAGTAACAACACCCATTGCAGTTATGACATAAATTGTGTGTCTTTTTGGAGGACAACAGTATTTAATAGTTTTATTATAAAGAGTTCCAGATGTTGAGTTTATGGGGCAGTGTCTAAATGCACAAGGAAATGTTGATCTTATTTTCTGTGAAATGGCATTGGAAATGCTTAAAAGAGTTGGTTATATAAATCAAAAAGTCATCAAGACACATTCTGTTAATATAATAAACGAGAATAAATAGCCATTCTTTCAGAAGATGCCATTATTTGTTGTTGGCGAGATATTTCTAAAAATGTTACATACTCAGATTTTATATATATATATATATATATATATATATATATTATCAGGGTAATGTTAATTCTGAAAGTATGTAGTTACCTGTAGTTACCTAACTTCCACCATCAGCAGTAGTACCAGAGCAAATATAAATGCATTTTTCTGTGGAGCAGAATCTGTCCCTTCCTATATGAGTGACCACTCATATGCTATAAATAGCAAGTAACTGATATGACTAGTTTGCTAGCCATCTACAGTCTGAATTTTTCTGAAAAAGTTATTCAACAAATACTTATGAATGTTGAAAAATGAAGAATAGGAACATGTAGAAAATAGGAATCCTTTACATATATTTGTATATGAAGAAAAGAACACAGTTTCAAAAAGCTGTTGGGCCAGATTCCACAGTCATTCTTGCTTATGCCACTGTTCATTTCTTCCACAGTTTTTCTGCTCACATCAATGGAATCACCTTCAAAGTGAACGGACAGCAGAAACAGCCTTACTTTTTCGTGGCGTTAGTGGAGAGTTAGTGGAGAAAAAGGAGATGTCTTTTGTTATAGAAATAATTGTTTCTGGCTCCAACTTTGATCTCACATTATGCTGCATTGCAAAAAGCCTCAAGGTGATCAATGTCATCACATTCATGCAAAATCGAAACAGGCAGCATAATCCAATAATTTAGAGAAGGGACCTCAGTAGGTCACAGTCCAAACTCCTGCCAGCACTCTTTTCCTCCCAGCTGTCCCTCTGAGGTTGGATGATAATTCACAGGGCAGGTACAGTCCAGCAGGTAAGCTTTCCTGCCTGGAAGACAGAAAGGGATTTCTCAGGCTGTCCTGAGGACAGCAGAGCAACATATTACTACTTAATAGTGTTGGTCTCAATGATCCTTGTGGGTCCCTTCCAACTTGGGATATTCTATGATTAATTGCAAGTTGATCAATAGCAGTCCGGATGAGTGTGTTGATAAGGAATAGCATTTAGCTCTTAGAAAAGAATTTGGGACCAGATGACAAGTTGTTCATATGAAGTAACAAAGGTTGTTTCAGCAGCATGAATGAAAACAAAGCTTAGTAGTATGTCTTTAAATATTTTGTGTTCAGGGTACACAAAATAGCTGTTTATCGCATGCCAAAAAAATATATGGTGGAAGTGTTTCCATAGCATAAAAATAAAATATCAGCATTTTTCACTGCTGTGATTTACCGATTTTCTTCCAGTCAGGGATTAGAAATGCTTGGTAAGTATCTCACAGTCATTAGAGCTTCACCTCCTTGCATTCCATGTGATATGGTTTAGATGCTATTATTCTTGGATTAAGGCAAAATAAGCTAGGATAGATCACAACTGAGGAAAATAAATATGCAATTTCCTGTATCTGCAGTACGTAGAAGAATTTATATCTTGAAAGAGAAAAAAAATCTGTTTCCCATATTCATATGTAATTTTACACTGCAGCTCTGTTCATGGTCACATTAATATAAAATTTCTTCATAACAAAAGTTTCAAAAAGGTTCAAAAAAAGTGTTTTGTTTTGTTTGTTTTGTTTTCCTGAGTTTTCAGCCCTGTCAGGTGTTTTTGTCTTCTGTTTGCAACCAGTTTGCTGGAGAGATGTTGAAATCCAGCTATGCATTGTTAAAATTGCAATAGCTAAATTACTTTCTGAGGTAGCTGAAAATTAATGGGATATTTGCCTGAATTACCTTACTTTCAATAACAGTTTTAAGGACTAAGCTTTCCTTTGCTTTCTATGTGTGGTCAGCAAGAAGTGTGACTGCTTTCCTAAACCTTGCATTGTGGGTTTTTTCCACTCCTCATACCCAGCATGTATTTCTGAGAATGTCATTCTGGAGAGAAATACAAGTTATAAATATACTGCACAGTGATTACCTTGTGTGGCAAGAAAGTCAATTATCAAAAATATTTATCTTTAAAATTTGAAGAGGGCTTTTTGTGAATGTTTCATTAATGAAAGAGCTCTAAAGAGTGTCAAGGGATTTGATTTGAAAAAAAAAAAAGTTACAAACTTATCATGAATTTGGAAAGGCAACAGCATCTAGTCAAATGTCTCTGATTAATTCTACTATGGCATGACCTCTTCAAGCTCTCTCTGAAGTTCAGTTCCCAGATGAAAAGCAAAGCCTCATGACAAACTCTTCATAAGAAAAAATCTTGGGAAGGATATGGCTGGCTGAAAGACCTAAAACCCTGTATGAAACAACAAAGCAACAGTGGAAAAAGTTGTTTGTAAAGGCAAATTCTCCATCCTTAGAGTCACGTGAGCTTAGTAATACACTCTGACATCCTGTGTTGTAGGAGCAGATGCTCAAACTTGCTAAAAGCCACTAAAACAGCATGTTTCCGGACTTCACTGGTTAGTACAAAGGTCCTATTATTTAATGCAGATGCAGTTCCTGTGCATCAGCTGCACCTTGTCTTCCAGAAGGAATGCAGTTCTGATCCACAGTCCCTATTTAAAACAGAAAACATTGAAGCAATTAGGAACTGAATAAACACAGTTTCGCTGTGGACCACAGCCAATTAGCAATACTGTGATAGTCAGCAGAGAGGATGTACCTGTCAGTACCTTCCTTTATTATAAGTTATTTGGAAAACTGATGAAAAGATCCTTCAGTTTTGTTTTTAGTTCCAAAATCTTTGCTAAATCTCACAGAAAAAAAAAAGATTAAAAAAAAAATCGGAATACTGTTCAGTGCTAAAGGTTACTCCAGTAACTGGGACCTGTTTTCTAAGGATAATATTGGAAATACACTGCTAGCATAGTTAATGAACATAGGAATGTTTGCTTGGACCCTGGATATGTCTTTATAGCAGCTGTATAGCACTTAGTGGTCCCTTTCATATGCAGGACCAAAGTTCTAAAATTTGATTCCTTTCTTAATCTGGATTATCATCTTTAACCTAGAGAAAAGAAAGGAAAGGAAAGGAAAGGAAAGGAAAGGAAAGGAAAGGAAAGGAAAGGAAAGGAAAGGAAAGGAAAGGAAAGGAAAGGAAAGGAAAGGAAAGGAAAGGAAAGGAAAGGAAAGGAAAGGAAAGGAAAGGAAAGGAAAGGAAAGGAAAGGAAAGGAAAGGAAAGGAAAGGAAAGGAAAGGAAAGGAAAGGAAAGGAAAGGTATCATACATTATTCAAACACTTCATCCCAGATCCTGGAAGAATGTTTACATAGGCAATTGACATAAAATTTAAGGATAGCAGAATAGCAGAATACATATAATTTAAACTTGATTCTCCTCAGAATATGACAGTGTTTATGTCTGCCAAAACTTTGACCCTTAGAAGTGTGTGCATTCTGTCTGCCCTCCTTAATATACTGTGTGTATCCATCATGGCCTCAATATGACTTTAGACACTGCAGACATCACAAGAGCCTTTCGCACATCATTATATCTTTTCTCACTCCATTAAAAGAAATAAGAAAGAATCCAGATATCTGAAACCTAGATTCTAAGTACAAGTTTCTACTCTTCAAAAATATATTCTAATGTTGCAAATCTTTTTAAGTAAGTGAGAGTTACAAAGTAATAAAGAGCATGGAAGAAAAAAAAATGAAATTTGAAGGGATTTATGTTCTACATCCAAGTTTGACACACTTGGATGATTCCCTGTGGACCATGTTATATTTTTTGTCCCATGTGAAAGCAAGCCAAAGCTAATTATAGAACATAGCACTAAGCAAGCAAATAAATCAAACTTTGCACTTCTAAATTTTCGCATCTGCAAAATTAGCATCTATAGGTCTGTTAGCATAGCCTCTTGTTTCATAAAATAAAATAAAAAAAAAAAAAAAAAGAAAAGCCTGTACCAAATGGAAGTACAGTTGCTTAATTTAGGATAATAAGATGTAATCCAGAAGGAATATACACTTCGCAAGAATTCGTAGCCGTGGGCTAAATCTCCACACGTAGAAGTCAGTGGTAAAACTCTTAACAAACTTCAAGGAGAGCATTTGTTCAGTACATAATGCTATGCGAAAGCCCACTCACTGCATCTGTGTAAAACCTGTGTATATGGCATATGATTTTGGCACTGGATATATGAACTCAAATACTGAGACTAATATATATTATTATATCATGTATATTATATGTGTAGTATAATGTGCATTCAGTAATCTGTACACATTAACGTCACAGAAATAATATATAAATATATGCATGATTATGTGTGTGTGTAAGAGAGAAAAACAAAGACAGAGAAAATGTCATGCAAACAGACTTTCAAACAGAACTTTCCCAGAAGATAACACTAAAGTTTCCATGGGATTGAAACTATGAAAAAAGCCTGTATTCCCACTGCACACCCAAGAACCGAGAAATGCCACAGTCACCTACTTATGACAAAGCCAGGTTGATTAGCAGACTATTTAAACATTCAAATTGATGGATCAATTTAAGCAGTCACATTGGTCACCATCTTGCACGTTTAATCCACTTGGAAAAAAAAAAAAAAGTGTAATTTTTTTTTCCTGTTTGCCAGCAGCAACCATTTTCAGGCAGAAATGAAAAACCACCCTAAACATCAAAAACCATACAGATCTCTGTGGAAGCTAAATACTTTATTGTGTGATATAAATTTCAATTTTTCCTTTTTTTTTTTTTTTTTTTTTTAATGCAGGACTCTACTATAATGCTCTTTTCCCCTATTTTAAAGGGAAGGTAGAATTTACTTGCTGTTGTCGTAACAAACAATAAACTGGTTGTCTGTAAGTACCATTCACCAATGGCTTTGAATACATGAAATTCTACATAATGTTCTACATTACACCACTGTTATTACGGGGAAGGAAAGACACCACATGAAAATGGAATTGGGGTTGGTTACTTTTCTTCTTGTCAATTTGAAGAACTGGAGCTATAATCCTAATTCTTCCTACTTTGTTCTTTAGCTTTATTTCTGCTTTCTTGGATATTATCTCCAAGGAGTAAGTAGGGTGGTATAATAACATTGAGGGATAATTCTCATTACAAGACATTGCAGAATTACCCCAGCTTTTTTCAAACTAATTAGCTCCAAGCCAAAAACAAACAAACAAACAAAAAAACAAATCACCCCACCCCACTGGCCCTATCCTCAATCATACTCAGCTGATTTTTTTTGAGCTTTACTCCAGCAATTTAAATGTGAATCTAAATAATTTTCTGGAACTGGATTTTTTTCTACACACTGCATTTGACTGCAACATAGGATAAATTTCTCTAGCCAGCTTAGCTTCCAACATAGCAGAGGTCAGCTGCTAAATACATATGCAGTTATCAACAGGATTTATACAATGCATAGAGAAGTCTCTGCAGCCCTGATTTCATCAGTCTTTTTATCTGTATTAGGTAAGATTAAAGCTAGATAAGATGGCAGAGGAGGCACTGAATTGTGTAACTGTGCCATTTGATTAGGAAGCACCTGTCTGAGCTCACTTAGCAACTTTGCTGTGCTACATCCAGACCTGGCTAAAGCCCCTCATTACACCATACTAAACCACAGATAAAAGACTGGAACTTGATACCTGATGATTATGTCCTCACAGAGATTAATACGGTGGTAAAGAATTAAAAAAAAATCCTCAGTATCCAAGCTCTACCCCTTTACAGATCATTATAGTCTTGCTGCTAAAACCAGTAGCGCAGAATTAGGCCACCACTGAATGCTTTATATGTCTCAAATGCATGGATTAACATATATTAAAGCCACTGCCTTTTATTGCATTGAAATCAGTTTGTTTAAGCATGTATAATGGACATAATATTACTGGAGAGTTTTCCTGTTTTGAATGTTTACTGGATTATGAGGAAAAAGAGGATAAAAACAGGACTTTCCTAAGGGCCTTCTTCCAGTGGCTGGCCACACAAATTAGAAAAAGAAGTCAGAAGGAAAAAAGCTTGTTTTCGGTAGGTCCCCACTGATTTCCAAGGGTCCCTTGGTGATTTTGGAGACAAAATGAGACATGAAAAGTAAGCAGATAGTATTAGAGGAAATCCCATTAGGTCTGTAATAGGTACGCTGGTCCAGTAAGCCAACAGCATCTGTCAGTGCTGCCGCTGCTCAAAAGACAGCGTGAAGTGAGCTGTGCTTCTTACTGGCGCTGCCTGAGTTGCACAGCATTTCCCCAGATGATTTGGTGGTACAGCTAGCATGTTTCATTTGAATTATGGGGTAAATAACTGTATTTGGAAAAAAAAAATCAGCAGTAGAAAACCCAAAGAGAAAGAGGCAACAATCTCGTCTAGGAAAAGCACTGCACAATCCATTTAGCAACTCAATGCAGTGCAAATGGGTCTCTCACATCATTAGAAAAAAAGACTTTTTTATGAAACATTGCATAAAAAGATCAGCATGCGATTACTACCTCGTCTAGATCTGGTTTCCATTATTCTTCTTCTACAGGAAAAATAATGTTTTGATACAAGACAAAATGCAGTTCCCAGCTGTATTTTGTCATTAAATGGCTTTCACAGTTCACGGCTCTATTATCAGGGATAGATTCTCAGCAGCTGGGTAAATAATTTCTGTTTCGTTGACACTGCCTGTTAATATTGCATCTGAAGCTTGTCAAGGTTATAGAGCTATAAAGCTTCAGAAAATATCATTGGTGTGAAGTGCATTTGCTATCCTATGGATAATTCATAGGCAAAAGATGAAAAGCATCATGCTGGTTCCTTTCTTGAAGTATCCCAGGGTCTATTTTCAACACAGAGAGCCCAACAATTAAGTAAATAGATGGGCAGTCAGGCAGTTAGATAGATGCTGTAGCATAAATGTGTGTGTGTGGGGGGGAGGGTTACTCACAGGTAGAAAGTAGTTTTTAAACCACTTGTTTTAAAGAGTAAATTTTAACCTCAGGAAAATAGTAGCTTCAGCATCAGCCACTGTCACTTTAAAAGCACAAGCATGGAAACCAAGATATTAAAAATGGTGAATAAGCTCACATTACAAATGGTCTTCCAGATAGAGTGTCCAGTTTTAAAATATCATTTTAGAGTAATAATCTTTGTCTGTAATGCTTCAGTGTGCTGGATTTGTACCCAGAAACATTTCCACATACCTCAGACATATAGAACAGATCTTGACATACCTATTCCTGACTCCTGTTCAGCTTTCTTCTCTGACATAGCAGGCTGGAGAGCCCTGGCATGGAAAACCAACCAGTCTTACAGCAGCTTTTGATAATCCCCCCAAGTGATGGCTAACCAATTTGGAAAATAAATAGGAAATGGAAAGAAAGCTCACTTGAAGGACAGATTAGTACTGAGGACATCTGCTGTTAAACTGAAGCTGACTAACCTCAGCAGCTGCAAAATTTCAAATCAGTTGCAGAGACTGTAAAATAAGTCACCAGACGGAAGGAAGGAAACACGAAGAACAAGAAAAGATGAACTGTTAAGCTTCTTTTGCAAATACAGGGTTTAATTTAATGTTCCAGATAACTAACTTGGATTGTTTGTTTCCAAGTGCTAGGGATAATCAACGCTTTCCTTTAGCAAGTCTGAATGAAATGTTCTTTCCATAACCCTTGTAGAAATGACATAAAAGTACACAACAATATTAATGATAGGGAAAGTCAATACAATTCTTAATCTGCAAGAGAAATATCATAAAGTATCATGGTCTTCACAGGAACTACACAAAATCTGAAGCATATATTTTGCAGGTCTCTCTGGTGTCACCATTGCAGAGCTCAGCCTGCAGTCCCTGAGGCTAACATTGTGCATGCATTGGCTGGCCTAGAAAACAGAAAGGGTGTGTGAGAGCCCTCCCTTCAAATGGCTCTCCTCTAAAGGTGCAAATGAGGACAGTGCATCTGCAGCTAAGGAAACCAGGGGTCCCATCTGCAAAATGTTCTGTGATCTACCCATTTATGGGCTAAATAGAAAATAGGAAATGTCCAACAAGACACTACAGTTGTCTACAGTATTTCTTCAGTAGAGAGGCTCTACTACGTTTTCATAAATACATATGTTGTCTGCAGTATATGCAGAAAAAAATGCCATTCGACAGCTGCTTTACTAAACAAACAAAAACAAACAAGCAAACAAAAACGCACACACACAAAAGGAGGCTGTTTGAAAGTGCTTAAATCTTCTATCAAGCAGTGAAACACACCACTGAAGCTCTGCAGATCCTTCTGCTTCTTGTACAGCACTGCCTCTGCTAGGTACAAGCCATCACCTACAATGTCTGAATTTGCTTCACTGATTAGGGGCCTAACTGAGTGGGGGAAAAAAAAAAAAAAAAAAAAAGAAAACAAGATGATAGAAACCTCTCAAAATTGCAACACCATAAAGTTTTTGCATTCCTTTGGGTCGCTAGTGTAGCTCCTGAATCTTATCTCTACATACATAAAATGGGAATAATAATCCCTTCTTTCAGCAATCTAGCAGGGAGAATCAGTAACTCCCTTTAAAACCTTTAAAACTAAGTCCTCAGACATTGTACCAATGAGGTTCATGTAAGTATACTGAAAGATATTCCAAAGATAAAAAGTTGTTCCTCTGTATCAGTTACAAATTCAAAAAGCATAACCAGGGTAATACAGTCAATATGCTCCTAATGGGCCTTAGCTTTGCTACACTTCCTCAGGTATATTAATCACACAACTTTACTTGCCCAAACTACTTGCACCGTGAACCTCTGTCATCATCAGGGAATGGTAGCAAAGTCAGACCTGGCAGCATTATTTTCCTTTAAATCTTCCTGCCCTAGTGAACCATAATAGCACTGCAAACTAAAAGGCATCAAGGGAGGACTATAGACATAAAGAGCAGGAGCAGACATTATTATTGTCAGTGAGAATTAGTCGGTCGATCTTTCTGACCACAAAGCAATTAAATTTGGCCTTTTACTGCATCTATTTTCTCTGATTAATTTTAATGATGTCAGACTTCTTGTCCCTTGGGGCTGCAAGGCTGCAGGACATTGTCCAAGTCTTTAACCCAAGGTCCTGTGTACCCATCTCTGGTGACCCTGCAGGTGGAAACAGCTGGAGTCCTGACACTTCTCAAATGTGCAGGTGATAATCTGACAAACCTTCTTCCTCTCACTGTGAAATGTGCCATAACATTAAAGGCCTGAGTTGCTGCTCAGCACTTAACAGCTGTTGGGTTTTCTTGTCAGCATTAATGCGGCATTAGACATCGAATGCTTCAGGAGTGAGAGATGTTTAGTGAAACTACAAGCCTGTGAGGTTTCTATCAAAGGTGTTTATTTAACCAGAGCTCACATCTGCAAGGCTTTAAAAGGAGAATATATCTAGATACAAAAGATACCAGTAGCTTGAGTCATTTGTACACAAAATGACTCCACTTAACGTGAAAAGGTTTGCATTTTCTGACTCCCCTTACCGGAAGTCTAATCTGCTGTCAGTAACACACACGAGCTTTGTCTGTTTGAAAAGTTCACTGTCTGTTAGCATGACCAAGCCCAACAAGAAGACAGCAAGACAGCTGTGTCTCATTTCTCTGTATTCTGTTTGTGGTGTTTCCTTAAAATCACATCAAGTACTATTAAAAAAAAAAAAAAAAAAAAGCAGCTTAAAATAACTTTAAAAGAGAAATAACACCTTTTATTTTATTTTATTTTATTTTATTTTATTTTATTTTATTTTATTTTATTTTATTTATTTTTCTTGATATCTGCCTCCATCTGCTGCTTCTAAGTCTAATGCTCAGGACTAAATTAACCAGTCATAAAAACTTGGGCCTCTACATACTGCTATATAAATTAATTTGTCATTAATTTATTTGCTTTAACCACCTTTCTTTTGCCTCAGTTTTGCAGACATCTATGCTTACTCCTACATATATTAAATTTTTCAAATTCAGGTTTAAGGTAATATGCCTGAGACCAATAAACTACCAATTGAAGCTGGCATACCTCCTTATCCTGACAGAATTGTCTTAAACTACTTGCAAATCAAGATCAAGATATAAAATTGAGAGTATGAATTTGATGACAATGTGGATTTCCTACCTAATTTCCATAGCAGCATGTTTTATGGATATTACTATGTTCAATGCATTAAGAATGCATTACAAGCTTTAGTTGTTCTCCTCTGGAAACATAGTAGGAAACCATTGAATACAGTTCCAGTAAAATAATAAATGATGAAGAAAAAGTCAAGCTAAATTTTAAGCTGATGTTTCAATCTGACTACTTTTCTTTCTTGTGGTCCCAGATGTGATGAAAACCACAGTACTTTGTAATCTATTGGAATACAACCTTTTTCATTTATGTTGTGAGGACCAAGCTGCTGTACTAATAATTAAAGAATGACAGTTTCTTTTAAGAAAAATAAGGAAGGAAAGGAAAGGAAAGGAAAGGAAAGGAAAGGAAAGGAAAGGAAAGGAAAGGAAAGGAAAGGAAAGGAAAGGAAAGGAAAGGAAAGGAAAGGAAAGGAAAGGAAAGGAAAGGAAAGGAAAGGAAAGGAAAGGAAAGGAAAGGAAAGGAAAGGAAAGGAAAGGAAAGGAATCAGACAGCTATGGAATACACCTGAGTCTGTCTTCCCAGAAGTGACTAAGAGGTACAAAAAGGTCTTTTTATAAGAACAGCCCAAGGCCTTCCACTCTGGCAGAAGTAGCTGTGAAATAATCCAGGGATACTTGTAAAGGACTGCCAATATGAGTTAAGTTAATTAAGGTGAGTTGTCAAATACTTTCCAGTTAGATCGGTAATGTCATGTTTTGAATAGACTGTTCCCTGAGAAAGAATGACATTTAACTCAAAATAATACTGATGAAGAGAACAAAAGGCTGAACTGCTGTTGCACATTCCTTTGCTCTACTGGCTGCTTTTGCAGTTAGTTACTCTAGAGCTGTTTTAAGCTGTTTTGGGCAACTTTGCTGAGAGTGGCTGAGATAGCATGTGCTGCAAACTTGCCTATGAAATTATGTGGCTTTTTCTGAGCTCAAACTATGCAGAATGTTTTCCCAACCCAGTGACTCTGCTCTCATCTTCTGAGGTAGCAAAGGTCAAACCCAGCTCCGCCATGTCAATGCTGGATGACTTGCAGATCTTCTCCAGCAGACCTAGCCTAAAGGCATAAGATAAGGTTGATTATACTTCTGTTTTTACTTTCAGATAGCCAGAAAAAGGATAGTATATTTTGGCCAGACAGACATAGCTCTTCAAGGTATGGCACACAGTAATAGATGTGCATATGAGTTAACCATCTGAAAAACTCATCATACCCAAATGCTTTCTGTACATAAATTTTTGTTTGTTTGTTTGTTTGTTTGTTTGTTTCCGGGCTAGAATTACATTGCATTGTGATGCTTGCCACTGTAACATTTTTGGATTGTTTGTCTTAAAATGGTTGTTTTTCAACTTTCTGGACAGGGCAGAGACTAACATACATTTGGGCAACAGAATTAAATGCTACTTCTACATTTATTTTAGCAAAATTAATATAATTGCCGGGATTATTTAGAGTGTTTTTCTCAGTGCTTCATGTACATGTGTGAGAGAAATAGCAACTTCACCTTCTAGTGTACATTTCTTTGTCAAATTTATATTTATGATTTATTCAGCAGTTATTAATTAAAAAAAAAAAAAAAGACATTAGTGATAACTTTCAGCCCATAAAATCTTATGATTTTTGTTTTCCATAAGCCTTCAGTGGGTGTCAATGGGCTTTTTGCTCGAGGTAAGACTGTAAGATGCAGAACTGATGTTCATGTGTTCTGACAAAAACATCTTCATGCATTTTGAGTTCTTTATCTCTGACAGTATTGATCTTTGTTCTCACATCCTACGAACTCCAAGCATTTAATATTTAATAATACTGTTGATATTAGGCTCCATTGTCTCACTTATCTAAATAACATAATTAAACCAAATCTTCCTTCTATATAGAGTGTGCAAGCCTGGAAAAATGATCTAAATAAATGCAATGCCTGTCCAAAAATACCATACACATCAACCGTAAGGGAAAAGAAACTAGAATAAAGCGGGCAAGTCAAAAATAAACTTTTTTTTTTTTTTTTTTTTTTTTTTTTTTTAAATCTTAAAACATTTTGCTGCCACCTTCTGGAGTCTAATAAAATCACCATCTCAGATGTTTGTAATATTACATAACCTAGCCTTCAACAGCAACTGCTAACATTACTACCGAGAAAGAATATACACATTTATTCTTTTTTACTTAAACATGTCCAATTTCAGCTTCCATGGAGAGATGGCACAGACTCAAATATAAGAAGAAAAAAATATTGCGCATCAAGTGTAACTCTCAACAAGATACATGAATAGTCAGCAGACCAAGCATTAGCTGGTCATAAAGAAATGAAAATAAACTGCTGCTCACAGAGGGTACACAAATGTCAAATAATGTTTCACAATTATTTGCTAGTTTAATGCTAGGGTTGCTCTTTAGAATGTGGGGCCTCTTTCTCCTCAATGTGTTGTGGCCTTTGCTTATCTGCACTGCTTTTAAAATGTAATTCTCAAAAATAAACAAGTGGTAGAAGTCCTAAAGCTTTAGTCTGTGCCCTACGTATTCTCTCATGGTTTCTGTCAGAGATATTATCTTCTGTACAACATTGGAAAGTGCAGTGCATTTTGGGGAAGATTAATATATGCAAATATAATACAAGTGCAGAGAGCATGTCAAAAGTCCTTTATTATTGCTAAGACAACTGAAACACTGGAAAGACAAAAACTCCTCTTATTTTAGAAAGGCAGAGAACACAACCATTTAAACTGATGGAAGAATCTTCCATATCTGTATGTGGTCCTGAAACCGGCAATTTTCTTTTGATGCATGAGATCAATATTCCCAGAGCATCCTGGCGTTTGATTGCCTGCATCCCTGAATTGCTCATACAGATTACAGGTGACCCGTCAGACTGTCGGCTTAGCAGGACGTGTGCTGCTTAGCAAAGCACCTGATCAGCTGCAGATTGGTATTTGTTGGTGTGTTGCACAAGGACCTTTTGGGAAATAAGAATCAGAGTATCGGGAGATGTGAGCACCAGGTAATTTACTTTGATGTCACTATTGTTCCTTCATCCCTAGGATTTCATTCAAACTAATGCATGGGTTCTATGAATTTTTTTTTTTTCAGAAAGCGCTACAGGGAGTTCATTCCTTAGAGAAAGAGCTCTCCACTTGAATCCATAGTGGAAGTTTTTGGACAGCCACCTGCCTCTGAGAATGGGGTGGATGAAAATGTGTCCCTCCAATCTTACTGCAGTGGCATGGACGGAGTGGAGCGCGTGTATCCACCGCATGGTAGCAGCTATGCGGGTTACACGTAGGACATAGGCACGGGTTCTCAAACCCTCATATATTCTGCAAAGCACAGATGAAGTAGGTTTTCAGCCCAAATTTAGATGCATAGATGTACCCACTGCTGAGCCCTATCTCCAGCCTAAGCAGTAGAAAGTAGAAACCCCTTCAGGAAAAGCATGAAGGGTTTTTACAGTATTTTATTCTTGTGGTACAGAGTGAGAGTACGACGACAGGGAAAATAAAAACCCCAAGCAGAACGGCACCAGCAAACAAAGGGAGCGCCTCGGGCAAGAAGGAGGGCGCTCGGCGATGCCCACAACCTCCGGGGCCCGCCGCCTGCCGCCCTCCCCAGCCGAAGCCCGCAGCCCACAGCGGGGCGGCGGCCCCTTGGGCCCCCACCCCCGGGCCTCCGCCCGCCCTTTGTCCGCTCCCGGTTGCGCGGCGGCGTCGCCAGGCGACGGGCAATGCGGGCGGCGGGACCGGCCGTGCGGGAGCAGGCGGCCATGCGGGGCGGCCCAAGGCAGCCCGCGGCCCGGGGCCGCAGCCAGGCGGGACGCCGCAAGGCGCAGGGCCGGCAGGCGGGCGCCATGCCGGGGCAAGGCGGCGGCAGGCGGGCGGGGGCGCCCAGAGGCGCGGCGCAGGGGAGCCGCAGGCCCCGGGAGCAGGTCGGGTGTGCAGGGGCAGGCGGTGGTTGGGCATCGGGGGGAAGCGGAAAGCTTGGGGTCGGCGCCTTGTTCGGCTGCTGCCTCCTCTGATCCCCCCGCAAGGCACTGTTAGGGTTTTAGGCGAGTCGGGGGGGGTCTCTGCGCGCCTGCGTTCCCCTGCTGCGGAGGGGTGGTCGTAGCACTGCCCCGTCTGCCCAGCGGCTTTGCAGGTGAAATTGACGAGCGAAAATAGGAGGTGTAGTTCGTGGGCAAAGGCTGCCCTCAGCTGGCCACGCTGCTGAGTACGTGGAGGCATTTTTAACACTTAAAAATGGGGAGAATGAGGATGGAGTGAAAACACTGTGTTGTACTTACCCTTCTTAGGAATTTAACGTTAAATGGGGTAATCTCCGTTGCACAGTTTTCCTTATGCATGTGTTGGAGGAGGGGATTTGTGCTGAAGAAGCGAAACTTCTGTATGAAAGTTATTTGCAATCCCATTTCAGGGTGAGCTACAAGAAGCAATTTCTGCTCATGCGGCAAGGGAACAAACAGCTGTTTACTCAGACGACTTTGAGAGTGAAGAAGTTGACATGTTAAATGGTAAGACAGAATTAAAAATTTTCACCTGCTTTTTTTTCTGTTTGTAACTCATTAGTAGATCACAAGGAATCTTTGTGAGTCACTATGCATGAATGTTCCAAGATTCATATTCTATCAATTTCTGAAGCACTTAGTCCTACACTACAAAATTAGGAGCTGTGTTCCTGGCAAAGTTAGAGGTGTTGCCAACCTGCTAGACTAGACACAGTATGTGCTGTTTCTTATAGATATGAAACATCTAAGCCAAGTTTTTAAATCTGCACCTGGATGAGACAGTGCACAGTACCATAAGTGGGCAGAGAGAAAAGAGTTGACATGGTCAGAGAGAAAGCCATAATGCTGCTTTATTGTTTTACCAGACAGGACAATCTGAGATGCAAGATGTGCTGCAGAGCATGCTTGCCTGGCAGTGTAAGCAAGCCAGCAACAGGTTTGGTCTGGCAATTTTTCCAGGGCCAGGATGCATTTGATACTTGGTAATGTTTATGTTTAGGCTAATTAGGTTGACCTAATGACTGATATGGTGAATTCCTGATACAGTGCTGCATATTAAGAGAAGTATGAATCCTGAATATTGTAATGTGTTTCTAAAATGACTAAATGTATGTAATACCTGTGATTTTGCTTACATTTGAAGCATCTTTTAAAAGTCAGTGGGATGCTTTGATTTTCGTATGCAGACAACCTTTATAAAGAAGCTCCTCGTGGATTAAATATTATACTCAACTATGACAGCATTTTTTGTCACCTCTCTTGAGTATTTGAATCTGAAATAATGTAAATTGGTAATAACAGTCTACAGAAAGATAAACATATTTTTAAAAAACATGTGAACCTTAACTTTGGAGTGGAAAGTATATTCAAATATAAGAAAATTATATGAAAAACACATTTAAATCATAGAAGATATAGTTTCTGTGTTCTGTATTTTTCCATTTGTCTCAAAAACTGCTAATATACTATTTTCAGATATTGTGGAGGAACGTCATAAAAGCAATTCAGATGCTGACAGCAGTAAGAAATCTGTTGATTCTGAGAGTCCTCCCTCAGATGATGGTGCATCACAAAAAGCAGCTGACTTGGAAAATGAAGGTGTTGATGACTTGAGTTTGTCCTTTCATGAAAGGAAACTTCAGCAAAAACCACTTTCAGAAAGTGAAAACATACATGACAAAATAAATGAAGTGCACTGTTTGGAAAGTGAAAATGAAGACAATGACAGAAAAAATAATGAAGAGCATTCAGCTGCTGAATTGCAGTGTCATATGAGTGAGATTGACCACTGCAATGATTTGCCTATGCCTGAACTAAAGAAAGAAAGAAAGGCTATTACACTGGATCAAAAGGAAAAGAAACCAATACCAAAGCCAAGGATGCACAAAACAAGAAATGCATCAGCATCAGGTGAAAAGACAGCACTTGAGTATTGTTGCTGTTGCTTGCTTAGCCATATTATATTATTTAAAATGTGTTGTTATTAGGGTTATTTTATGTGTTAAGTATATTTTAAATTGTTTTGACTTTTGATGTATTTATTTAATGTTCTTCTAATAATACATGTTTTGATAACCTGCTTGGATGTGAATCTGACCCATGGTGGGTCAAGTATCAAGCAGTTCCCTATCTGTCTTTTCCTTTCAGGAGATGGAAACCAACCATTTGGGTACTTAAAGTTTACTTTTCCATCAGTACCTCTGCATGGAAGGTGTGGGAGGGCTAAAGCTTTGCCTTCTCCATGTGTGCATAACACAGAGAGTCATGTTTACACGATGTTCAAGGCATCCACCCACCCATTAATGGAAAGGTCATTAAACAGGCCTTCCTCTCCACGGCCAATGAAGCTGGAACACAGTGTTCACAAATACAGTGTTGAAGTCGTGATGCTGAGATTTCATGCTGCTGTTGTGTAATAGAAAGTCAGAATATGAGCCATAACCAAAATGTTATGGGTGCTAGACTTCTTACCACCACAAAGCCAGGACTTAAAATGATCTTTTACTTTGTAGCTACTGAGCTACTTTGGATGCATATTCAAAAAAAAAAAAAAAAAGTTTAGTGACATAAAGAGGACTTCAGTGTTTCATTATAAGAGCTAATTTATTTTATAATATGCAAAGCAAAACTTAGAATTCTGCTAGTTGGTTGTATGTACTTTTAAAAATTTTAGAAGTTGAAAGACTTAATGTTTTTTACCTACTTGCCAGTATGGGAAGAATTTTCTGTGCTCTGTTTCCATTATACAGTTTTTGGTTTTATTTCAAGAGGAATTTATGGGTGATCATTACCTGTGATGGAAGATGACAACTTTGAAATTGATAAAGCATAATTAGTGGTATCTACTACTTTTTTTCTTTCCACATGATGGCACCAAAGTGCCAGATACTTGATTGTGCAGCTAGGCACTCTAGATGTCTTTCTTTCATGGCCAGAATGCCTGTGTAGTTTTTACATGGGCAGAAAAAACATTGGAGAAAAAACATTTTCCTCATGTAAATGCTGGTATATTGTCTTCAATGGTCAACTGTTGTGAACTTACTCATATTAGACAAATACATCCCTAGCCAACAGAGGACTCCATCAACAAAAGACTTACCAGCTTTGTCTGCTCGTTTGATGTTAGTGTGCACTGACAGTTTTGCCATGCCATAAGTCACTTGTAAGAATATTGTTGTGACCTCTCAGCTCTCCAAACTTCACTGTAACTGTATAATTAGGCTTTACACTGCTGAATGTGCTGAATGGCCATGGTGATTCTCTCATTTCCTGTGATAGGTGTATATGAGCAAGGACTTAATAGGTAATTCTTCCGTGTCAGTCTGCAGAATTAGATATGTGTTTCCATGTGTCTCTACATACATCAAGCAAAAGGCACATAGAAAGCTGTTGATCTTGTCAGTGGCAGGGTAGGGGGGAGAAAATGCGAGGAAGATTGGAAGAAGTTTAGGAGCCAAAGGATAGAAATCTCTGAGAAACCATTGCATAGTAGATCTGCTGCTCAGTGACTGACTTAGGGAAGGAACGGAGACATCACTGACGAAGGTGGATGTATACTGTGGGCCTTCCTCTGACCACATTTCTCATGATGTCTTCTTCTACCCAGGGTTTTTCTGCTCTGCACCATATGGAGAGAAGCAGTCTTCCCTTTATATTTTCTCTAGTAGATAAAGAGAGTTAAGCAGAATAACAAAAAGGTTTTCTTACAACAGTGCTGTTACATACACGCTCTCTTTTCTGTTGATGAAAACTTTTCAGTTGTCTCTGACTGCAGATAAGTTCTTACATGTACATGTAGTTTCAATATATACATAGAGAGAATGATAAATGGGGAAAAAAAAGGGAAAAAAAAAGTTTCTAGATTTTCTGTCTACGAAATTGTGTTATAAGCTTTATAACTTCCATTAAACTTTCTGAAATGTCAGTAATCCCTTATATAGCTGCTTGTATTTAGCCCCATGTTAAGAGAGATGTACTATTTAAATAGCTTGTTTAACTGAAAAAAGTTGAATCTAACTTGACAAAATAGTGTTCCATACTAAAATGTCTTTAATTAGACATAACCTAAACTATAATACTCATTTTCATCTGAGAATATCAGCATTCCTTCAGTAGGTGGCTGTTACAAAGCATCACCTCAACCAAGAAGTGCCAGGAGAAAAAGTAGCCCCATGAAAGACAATGAATTTAGTAAGTCAGAAGAAGTAACTCCTAGACGTGGATTGTCTTCGTTTTCAGCACCGTCATCCCTAACTTCTCTGAATACTACAGCCTCGTCTGAGAAAAAAGTGTTTGCTGAAAGCCCTAGTCCTGAAGTAAGACTGAGAATGAAGAGTATATGTGTTTATTTTTTACCATTTACATTGGAAACTTTAAAAAGTAACTTACTAGCTGTCAAAATTTTCTGTAAGAAATATAGGAGTGGGGAAAAAAAACATTTCCAATAGCATTCTGGAAATGCTAATGAGGGGCATATAAGAGAACATCATTCATTTTCTTTCTAACTAGAAACAGGATTTTGTTATGTTTTGCAGCTGTTCAGAAATGGGTTGATGGGTTTTATTTCTCTGAATGTGAGGCAGTAATTATACTTGGAGAGTTCTGAAAAAACATTTTATCAGTGTATTATAAACTCAAGTTAAATAGTTCTGATTTGTTATGAATTGCTCACTTGTTTATTTGCCGCTTTCTGATCTAAGGGTCCATGGCTAGAAAGTACTTCACTACCATTTTCCATTAATTTTACTTCCCACAATGAGAGATCTGAAGACTCCAATTTACAGATGTGTGGAGAAACACCACTTTCACAAGGTAGAACTTAGATATGTACAGCCAGATAAATGTCATAATTTATACCTTGGTAACATCTAAGCTTCCAGTTCAAGTCTTCTTAAAATCAATGGTTTTCTTAATTTCATCCTTTACATTCATTTAGTATCTTTCTCTTGCCCTCATGTCTCCTTGTATTCTGCTTCTAAGAAAGGCCCAGCCTCATTATTGCCATTATGTCTAAGTGTAGTATCAACCCAAGTAGTTAGAAATTAGGTCCTAGAAATGTCCTAAGATTGGAGAGGAACAGATCGAAGTCTGAGAAGTGAATTTGCACTTTTGACTTGAGTCAAGTGTTGGCATCATTGCCTAAGCATCCTTGAGACTTAAAACAAGTCATTTTAATCTCATTTCTTCTTTGCCATCAACATGACTAGGATAAGCCTTTCTCTTCTTCAGGCTGGTATTGTTTTTCAGTTCTGGGGGTATTTCTTAGTCTCCTTTGTCAGACAAAAAAATCTGTGTTACAAAAACGGAATGTACCCAAGTTGAAAAGCAGTGGAATGGGCTGTTGAACACCTTTCATATTGGTTAAGGTTATCGTGCTTGGGAGTACTTTGTGTGTAAGACTCCAGTGGACAAGTAACATAGCCTGTTGGATACAGTGAGGAAAATGCTGTTGGCGTGGCCTATGTAATGTCTGTGCACTGGGCTGCAGCCTAATGATATCAAAGTTAGGACTTGGCTTGAAGAACTGAGTATAGGAAGGTGAACAGAAGTTGAAAAGTCAAGCACAGCATTACTGGGTAGTGAATAGCAAATATACTGAGATCTGTGTTTAATTTTTGTTTCTTTAAACATTTAGTTCTTTTTTGTTTTGCTGGAATTTGTATGGGGAAAAGGATATGAGCATCAGTGTACTGGAATGTGTAGATTCTCCATGAGGAGGGACAGCATAAATGGAGAAGAATGTTAAGGTGCTGGTGTCAAGTGGTGGAAAAGGGACTGGAAAATAAGGGTTTCAATTTGATGCTAAAGTGTGCAAGTGTAATGATTTCAAGCAGACTAATAAAAATGGTATAGCTAGAACTTCTAAGGAAACTACAACAATGCTTATGGGTTTTACGTGGCATTTTTTCATTATGGTTAATCCTCTGTATCTGTTTTGCAAACAGAGCTAAACTGACTTATACATGAAATTCAGTGAAGCTCATGCTACAATATAGTCAGAAGTCTAAAGTAAATCAGCTGTCTACAGTGTCCTGCACACCGACTGCTGCAACTTAACTACACTTGTCTAGTTTCTGATGCCTACAGCTTGTATACAGTTGTTATACTAGCTTAGCAATAAGCTTAAAGTGAAAAATGAAAGGTTACATATCAACAGAAGATAAAAAATGGTTTATACAAATTCAGAATTTTCTTTGTCACCTGGAACCTACCTTCATCACCGTGATTAAATTTCTTACATTGTCAGCATCAATACTCCTTTCTTCAGTTAACTTGGAGTTACTTTCATCCAAAACTTACTTCTTTTCATCAGAAGACTGTAACTTGGTATTTATCATAGATATTCTTGGTTTGTATCTTAACTATTTGACAAATTTAGGTCTCTATTAATGTATTTTCAGATCTGATAAAAATGTTTTTAAGTATTATTGAAAAAGTGCTTCCTAACTGGCAATTTCACCACTTAGGCATGCATTTAAATTGACATGACATTTTGCTTAAATCCTCACCACTGAGGTGAGAAATAACCTTTCCATTATATCCTTGTGCATCCCACACTCCCGTAAAACAACACATAGATTTTTTTTTTTTTCTTCACGCAGATTGTCATACAGACCTTAGTAGTAGAGTAGACTTCTCTAGATGTGAAGATCAGAATGGCTCTTGCTTTTGGTTTCTGCTCTATAGCCAAGTTCACGTGGAGAGGCAACTGGGAAGTTATGTTGTTATCATGCTCTTATACTTGTTAAAACTTTGGTTGTATATAGTAAGCACATTATCCTATGTGAAATTCAGTAATATGTTTCTTGTACAGAAATAACAATAATGAGAAACCATGAAATACTTGTTAACATATTGTCTAAGCGAATGTGTCCTCTTAATCTTTTTACTCCTGTTAGATGAGAGGAAGGATACCAGCCCCAGTGACTTGAAACTGGAGGATAATATTAGCAAAACCCTTTCTGTGACAGAAGCAATGACCACGACAGCAGATGAGAAAACAAAGAAATCAGAGAAGTCAACAGATGACAGTTCAGATGAACAGGAGAACATTGTGCAAGGGCAAATAGAAACTGATACAGCACAGGAAGCGTCAGTAGATGGTCAGTCTGAACATGTGGAGTCGAAGATGACTTCAGAGGACTTTGTCAAGGTATTTTTTATATGTGTTTTTACTATTGTTCAAAACAATGAAAAGTGCAATGAAAAGTTTTGTAAAGAAATTTGCACTTGGTACCTTAAATGTGTAAAACTCTGCTTGTAAAAGTTTTAGACCCAAGGCACTTACAAATTATCACAGAATCATAGAATATCCCAAGTTGGAAGGGACCCATAAGGATCATCAAGTCCAACTCCTGGCACCGCACAGGTCTGCCCAAAAGTTTAGACCATGTGACTAAGCGCACGGTCCAAACGCTTCTTAAATTCAGACAGGGTTGGTGCAGTGAATTGGATAGTTTTAAGGAAGTTTTATGGTGAAGTTTATGGATAGTTTTATGCTGAAGTTTATGGATAGTTTAAAGGAAGACGTAGGGAATACCCTTCACACAAAGAGTTTAAAACAGACAAAGGTAGTAAAATGTGTGTTTTCAAATCTTAATTAAATATCCTTATGGAAGTTAAAATGCCAAATCTCTATTTTGAGGATTGAAAAGTTGAAATGATCCGTGTATGTTGACAGAGGATGGAATCCATTGTGTGACTTAATTAAAAAATAAGAGGCAAAGTACTTTACACCTTATCATAAGAAAGAAAATATGTAGGTATATGTAACTGTTAAAGGTAAATATTAAAAACAGTTTAAAGAATGTTGATATAACAGGGGAGCCCACTGTTCCTTTAGTTTTTTTTATTCCTTTGTATCTATAAACTATAGACTATATTTCAACATAATACAAAGAAACATTTCTAGATGCCATTCCAAACATTCCAAAAGGTGGTGTTTGTTTTTTTTGTTTTTTTTTTTTTAACTTTCTTACAGTATTGTACTGTGCCCTTTCTGTATTTGAGTGGCTTTCATGAGTATGTATGTTTAACATCCTTGTTAAATTTTAAAATCTGTGTCATCCTGAGCTAGTTCTGTTATCTGAGAGACTGAAATTTTACTATTCTTTTGTGTTTCTTAGAAACAAAGTGAAACAAAGGCAACAGTTCTACAAAAATCAAAACCTTCATCTTGCAGGTGAGAGAACAATGCTGTCTATCGTAGTCTATGGAGCATAAGATGTACGTAGGTGCCCTGACAATGCCACTTTGCTCTCATTTTCTGACAGCATTTTCTTAACTGCTGTCAACTTCTGACCATCTGTGGAGGATACCATAGGAGATAAGATGTTATTATAATCCTTGCTCAGTATCTCCTCTGTCGGATTAGACTCCAAGTCTTTTGTCAATTTCTATAATGAGTATGTGCTCGTGTCCACCAGTAAATCCAATTTGTGTTATCTTAACAGGTTTTAAGCTTTTTTATAGATGAAAGTATAGGGAGCTTGTAAATGCTCTTGGGCTGAATATGTTGAATAATGGCTTGTTTTCTCAGTAATAACCCTGCCCAAAGAAAACGTGCTTTTTCCTCCTTTCATATCCCCACACAAGTGCATGTACAAACTGAATCACAGTAAGTTCTGGTATCAAGTGAAATAAAAGCTGCTTGCTAGCAGCTACAGTAAATGAAAGGATGATTAATATGTTTCTGTCTTTACAGGTCTCTGTCTTCTGCAAACTTAAAGAAAAAAGCAAAAGCTGTTCCATCAGCTACAGCTGTTTCATCTCAATACCTGGGAACATTGAAGGTGTTGGAGAATAAACACTTGCAGAAGAACAGTAGAGAATTTGAGAAAGCAGATAGTTTACGAGCAGCTGTTTTCCAGGTAGATCTTAAACAAACAACAAAATAAAAAAAATTAAAATCTCCTATGCATATAAAGGTCTTATAGGAGCCAACAACACTTATTTTCATGAAATCAATATTGTTGTGTATTTTATTTTCATATGCTTACAGATTCAATAATACTTTTATTCCAGTGGCCATTCCCTTTCATCAAATTGCAAACTTAAAAGCTAGATGAGAGGGACATACTGTGTTATCTAATTTTGTGTCAGACTATTCTCAGACATGTAAGATATTTTCCTTTATTTTTAATTTTTCCTTAACAAAAGTAGGTGCTTTGTTTAAAATTTCTTTTTTCTGGTATGTTCTATTCAGTTGCCATTTAGGAGAAGTAAAAACAAGTCTAGTATTCTCTCTGGAAGGATAACCTGTGTGGATTCCGTATAGAATTTCATCACAATTCGTATGTGGGTTCCAAAAGATTTTTGTTACTAATATGTGTGAGGAAAAATACACGTTCCTTTTGTTAATAGATGTTGTTCATATTGGTATATGTTTGTAATACTATTTATGGTTCTAACCCAAAATTTAGAGCCTGAAATTCATACCTGTAGTCTGCATAGTTTTAAAGGTAGAATAGGTTACATTTAGGACACTCATATTTTTAAGCAGCATACCAAATATATAATTAAACCTTTACAATTGAAGTCTGACTCTGCAAATGACTCATAACACATACCAGTGCCTGGAGTCTCACTCTTCCCAGTTAGACTTTGTTGGACTCTTCAGTTACATGTATTTGCAAGAGAGACAATAAATCTAAACAATAATCCTGTATCCCGAGTAATAAGAATATTCCATATTTCTTTTTTTTTTTTTTTAATGCTTACATCTAGTTGATGTTTTTAAGAGATTTTATTAAAGATCTTTAAGGTTTTTCACGTTTGTAGCAATCATTGTAGAACCTTAGACTTTACTTAACACGAAAAAAAATCACACCAAAAAAAATCTGTCACGAAGGTCCTTAAAATAGTTTAATTTGAACCATGTCTTACTTTTCCATGTGTGGTGATTGCTAAAGTAGCACATGGAAGAACTGGGAGTGATTCTGGTTGTCATTATATTGGTGCTGCTCTAATAATATTCACCTGTTTTAACCGAACATCTTTAGTTACAGCTTAAAAACACTTTCAAAGTGTAAAAGTCTTCTAATATTCTTACAGAATTGGCTGGAAAAGAAAAGAGCTTTACTACTGGAATTAAAGAGAAATGAAAAGAAAAAAGCTGAAAATCTGAGGATCGATACTGAAAAGGTTTGTTTACACTCTTGTTTAAGGAGAATTTGACAAGCTATCATTCTCTGAAGTATATTTACCTGTGCTTTGTGTCTAATTACATCAGTCTGCTACTGTATGGCCTCTGATTTTCTCTAATTGGAAACAATGTTTCCAATTAGAAACTGATTCTAATGTCCTGATTGTTATGGTTGTGTGAAAGGGTGTGTGGCTAATGCTTCCCTACACCTTTGCACCAGGGATGTTAAAAGTGTTCTTCTTAAATTAATTAGATCAAGTTTCAGGTTTGTTTGCAATGACCTTGGGATACTCAACCTTTCACACATTACATTTTAACATATCTTCTGGTGGAAAATGAGTTTGCTCCCTATCCCAAAAGATTCTTACCTACATTTTACATATACAGTTGTTAGATTGGGTTTTTAAGTATTTAATATGTTTGCATTTTAAGTA
This sequence comes from Anas platyrhynchos, assembly GCF_047663525.1. NCBI lineage: Eukaryota > Metazoa > Chordata > Aves > Anseriformes > Anatidae > Anas > Anas platyrhynchos. The sequence continues at coordinate 34,272,689 of NC_092590.1, forward strand.
TTCAATACGTATTTCATGTTCTTCTACACATTTTGCAAAAGTCATTTGTATAATTTGAGTGAGTTAAGTTAAAAATGAGCATAGAAAAGTCTATATAGTCTAAATTTGAGTGTTACTTGGAATGTTTTCTACAAATCCATTTCTTTATTGCTGAATCTAATCCTACATTTGAGAATGAGTTTAAAGCATACTTTTCAACTACAGATATATATATATTTTATATTTAAGCATATTTAAATGTAGAATGTTATTTTCAATCTAGAAAGAAGATATTAAAAGAAAGGAAGCAATTGCATCTTTTGAAGCCTGGAAAGCGATGAAAGCAAAAGAAGCAAAGAAGTTAAGTGAAAAAAAGAAGCTCGAAGAACTTAAGAGAAAGAAAGCAGAAGAACAGAATGCAGAGAAAATGGAAGCAGCACAGAAGGTAATGTGAAATATGTACGTAAAGGTGGTTCAGATATAGTTCAGGAAATTGCTGATAATAATTCTGGTTAATCCAGCAAGAGATGGAATGAACTGGATTCTAAAATCTGAGCATAGTTAATCTTTGAAGAAAATATGGTGAGATTCCATTCTGTTGGAAATATTTAATGTTCTGTTGGAAATATTTAATGTACAAACATTTGTACACAGGCAAGCATTTCTCTGTATCTAGATTCTATTAGCTAAATACAAAATAAACTCCATATAAATGCATTGGCAAAGAATTGTTGTGTAGTAGGGAAAATAACGTGCTTTTTAGATATAATGAGCAATGCCCTTCTGAGCAATGTAACAAACAAATATTCCAAAATTTGAACATGAAGAAATACCAAAAATATTAATCCAGTGTAAGTGAGGAGAGCATTGACAAAAAGATGAGGGGGAAGATTTCTGATGAATCCTTGATTTTCTTTAGGCATTTGAAAAATGGAAAGAAAGAAAAGCAGAATATTTAAGAGAGCAAAGCAGAAAGGAAAAACAGTCTGAAAGAATCAGGAAGAGGAAAGAAGAGGAATTGGTTGAAGAAAAAAAGAAAGACAACGTATCAGCAGTTGAAAAATGGTACTACCTTTGAGTTCTGGCATATCAGTTTCCAGAACCTTTGCTTATAAATGCAGTAGGTCTTCTGTGAGTGCTTGATGTGCTTGTGACTGGGAAACAATGGCTTGCTTGGGATGAGGCTTTTCAATCTCAGTGAGCAAGCACAGTGTCAGTGAGAACACATTCTACAGCTTCTTTTGTTTTAGTAACTTAAATAATTTCTTCCCCAAAAGACTCAGCCCAGGCAGAGGTACTACAACTGAGAAGTAAGATTCACCAAGTAGTACGATGTCTTGTGTGACTAGTCTCGTGCTTCATTAGTAAGCAAGAGGAAGGAAGAAGTTTTTGGAATAAATTGCATGAATGTAACTGAATTCAAAAGCAAGTGAGATGTGTCTGCTGAAGGAATTCTTTGTTAGTTTTACAAGCCAAGAGTTTTCAGAGACTGAGTTCGATTTACTGTATTACCTGCAGAACTTTTACATCTAATTTTTATATGATACCAGATAAGGGGGAAAGTAGTATAGAGAAAACGATGCCATAGTAGGTAGAATAATAGTTTCATTTAAATTTTGGTCTTAAATTACATGAAAACAGACATCAAAGATTTATAAATATATATGTATATTCTTGATCTGTTATTAAATGCGTAAAATATCTCTTTGGACTCAGTTTAGTTAATCAGTCACAGATACAGGATTTAGACTTACACAGTGATCTCCTATTCTTCTTTCTCACTAAACAGGAATGAAAAAAAGGAAGAATATATAAAACAAAAGAAGGCAGAAAAAGTCCTAGAGAGAAGAAAGCAAGAAATACAACAGACAAAGAAGGACGAAAAAGATAAAAAGGCTATTGAAGAATATGAAAGATGGCTGGTAATTTATTTTTTTTTTCGCTATGTAAAAAAAAAATAATAATGTAGTAATGAGTGTGAATACTTTTATATGGTAATGTAATATTCTTGCTGTTTCATGCTGTTACAAGAGGCCAGATGATGGCAGTATTACATAGCTAGTCCTCAGATACTCTTGAACAAAATGATAAAATATGGTGTGCTTGATCTTTAGCTTACATGGAAAATATATTCTTCCTACCTACATGACTTAGAGTTTTGAATTTCATAGTCTTTTCTTCCATTCCATGTCAGGAGAAGCCGTCTCTGAATTGCCAGCTCACTACAGCGCAAAACCAGCAAAAGCTAGCAGCACTGCCAGCTGCAGCAGTGTAGGCATTTGCCTTCAAGGCAACATTTAGAGTGGGGAATCCTTGAATTGATAAAAGCAGTTACACTGAGGTTTGAGATTATTTTTATTGACTAGAAAGGGCAAAATTCTAATGTTGCCAATTATATTTTCCCTATAACAGCATGTTTTATTCCTAGTTGTTAAGCAGTAAACTAATCTGGTAGTCCAGTCCCAACAATAAGGCAATATTTTTTTCCTTGCAATATAAAGGCAAACTAGAGCAGAGATTGCTAATATTCTTTGCATATACTTTCTTAAATATGTGTGACTTGCTAGTTAAAGAAAAATCTGCATTTTCCGTCCTCAGCCTAAGCCACAGTCATCCATCATGTTGACTTCCAAAGTTTTCTTAGTTTGAGAGCATTTCTTCCATTATCTCTCTTCCTTGTGATTTCTGGCATATATCCGGTACATAAGGGCTCTGTTACCATTCATAAGAATAGGATCCTGCAACTCAGCTGGCTTGAGATCCTTACACATGCTCATTTAAACCATTGGTAGACTATAAAAAAAAAAATGTCTTTTCAAGAGTTTCAAGTAGATTTTTTGCTTTTTTCTCTGGTGATAGATGAGATTGTTCTGTTTGCTTTGCAGCTAACACACCTTTATTTCAAATAGCATATCAGCAATGACTCTGTTCCTTATGTTCCTTGGCTGGAATAATATTTCACTTTGTATAGTAACAGAGAAGATACACACCTTCAATGAACTGCAGAGAGAAACACTTAAAGTTATCAATTTATTATCAAGAGAGTGCAGATGATACTTGCATGCAGATAGATAAACTGTTGTCAAATCTAGGAGGGCAGGATTTTGAGAGTCTTAAATGTATTCTTTAAAATAAGGGATTTTTGTTTGAAGGGAAATAAAATAAGAGTAATACAGTGGGAAGTATGCTATTATCTTTTGTTCATTAGCAGTTCAGCAGAAATAAATGTGTGAATTCATCCTCAAATTTCCTGAACCGAGTGTTGATCATAATGCATGGTTAAAGCAGAAGTTTTAAAACCTCCTTGTAAGTTCTATAAGAAACATTCTGCTGTTATGATAATGGAAATTCTGTTACAGATACTTTTAGAGGACATTGTGTCGATCTTTGATAACTCAATTTAATAGAGAAGATTCATATTTTTTTAAGGCATGAAAACGAATGCCCTGAAAAAGGCTATTAATGTGTAGAATACTAACATAAAAAGGATAATCTTGAGCTGAGATACTTTAGTATTGCTGAGAAAGGTTAAGCTTCTGATTTTTTTTTTTCATTTTATTTCTTTCATAATATTTGCCTCTTACTAGTCATCAAGTACTCTTCAAGCCAATCTAGATGTATTTCTTGATTAAATGATTACTTTTACTTAGTACTTTTTACTTTTACTACCAGTGTCTGACATTTGTCATTGACGTGCACCTAGTCTGAGAAGTGGAACATACAGGAGAATCATGTAGAAAGTTTATTATGATGGATTTTTTTAGATGTTAATCATTAAATGCTTTTTTTGTAAGAACCTAGAAAAAAGTGAGTATCCTAAATGTGTTATGTTCTCCATTGTACTTGGTTAACCTAGTTGAATTGTTGAGAAGTAGTGCTGCTCTGTGCATTCTTTCAGATTTACAGTTCTTGAAAATCAATACAGTAAGGTTATGATTTCCTAGAAGTTTGAAATTTTACCTTGAGGTTGAGTATGCTCAACACATATTTTTGGCACTTTAATACTGTTAAAAAACATCAAGAAGTGATATTGTATTGGATGAGTCTAATGGAATTGTTGTTTTTCTTGGTTACAAACAGCTAATGTGAGTTATTCATTTCATGTGGTTTAATAAGATCTATCTGAAAATACTTTCTATATTGGAATCTTAATCTCCTGGTATTGCAATATGTTTGAAATATGGCTGTTAGAGGAATAATATTAAAATGTTGTAAGTCTTCTGTACTATCTAAAATTCAGTTATTATGTGACAGTCACGCTGCTAACAAACCTGATCTTCCCAGAATTTTCTAAGTGAAAAATGTATTCCTCTTACCAGGCTATTGAGTGAAAAATTTTAAACAGAGAAATCAATCCAATCAACTTCATCTGCTGTATGACAAACTGTGGTTCTAGTTTTCATCTTGCAAAATTTCTTTTGCTCTTCTCTCATTAGTGCAAATAACCTTTTATTTATTGTATTAGGGAAGATTTATATCACTTATTATGTCTTGTGAAGATGTGAACTGTGGCCAGGATGAGAACATAAAAAGCGTGGTGTGTGTTGAAGGCAGGGAAGAAGTCAGCAAGGCTTCCTGTCAAATTTATCTTTAAAAAAAAAACAGCTAACTTAACCCAAGACTCTCTGCTTAGCATCAAGATTCATTCATGAACATGGGATCTTCAAATCCAAGTATATAAAATAGAGACGTGATTTAAAAAATCCAAACCAACCTTAAGTCCCTTCCTGGGTGAGTGTATGCTTCACCTTTGGTTTGGCGTTTTCCTACATGAATCGGTTGTGCAACATGTATTCAGTAAAGAGTGCTTTATAAACATGAAATATGCATACTTTTAAGACATTATTTCTCATGTAATTACCACTACTGATACAGTAAGTCTTATTTTTAATGAATTTCCAATTACTTGTTCTAATGTCTCTTTGAATGTCAAATACAGATCCAGATTCTAAGATTGGTAGAATAAGATTAAATGTTTGTAAAAGTACATATGCAGGATATGTGCAAATACACCAAACAGGAGCATGAATCATACATGTTACGTTATAGAGAATATTCTTCCATTATAGAGAATATGCTTCCAAAGCTCACATATATTTTCATCTTTTTTTGAGAAGTATCACTGATAATGCAGATTCATTTCTGTTTAGGGTGCTAAGCAGTTCCCTTTAAGAATGTCTGAAACGTATCTAAAAAGAGGAGTCAGAATCTTATGGTGCTACTTGAGCCCAGTTTGTCTCAATTATCCCTTATAACCCAGGAAGATAGAGTTTGTACAGAGAGAGAATATTATTTAGCAGACTGGCAGTTCTGTATCACTTGTTTTAGTAAAGGGCATTACTTCTCCATGCAAACCTTGCCTTGCTTATAATCAGCTTTACTAGTAAAAACATGAAATCATTGTGTGTTGATTTAGCCAGACCAGATAGATATTCCTAACTGAATTGTGTCTTCATGTTAACAAAGGCATTCAGGTCTTTGTTTAAAAACATACTGATAGGGCTGATGTTTTAGTGTATGTTGTACTCTTACATTTTTGTACATGTCACAATTGTAGCTAGCATTAGTAAGTTTGAATGGTGTATATGTATAAAATAAGGAAAAATTCCTCTCAAGCTCTTTTACAATAACTCCTCTACCACCATTTGCTAGTCTCTTCCTTTAGCTGCAGTAACATCACTATTTCTTTTCTCAATTATGAATAACAGAAAGACTCTGCCAGGATCATGGGATCTTGCAGTGTCCCTCAGAGGGATGGGATCGTGGGTTATCTAAGAGTGCCACTATCTTCAAGGAGCAGTACTTCCACAGCAATGTAGTTCACATGTGAAAATATTAAGCTTCGATGGTGCTTCAAAATACTGGCTGATAGGTTGCAACAGAGGAAAGAACCAAGGTTGGATTTGGCAAATTGATTAAGATTTTAAGCCTGCATATCCACAGTGCATCTTTATTACCAATGGTGTGTATGCCATCTGCTGTTCCTAGGCATGCACTGTTTGTGTGCTAGAAAGCCAACAGCTCAAGGACCTTTTTATCCACCTGTCTAATGGGACACTCCTAAGTGATGTTCTGATTCATAATGTCAACCTTTGTTCCACCAAGAGGGAAATATTCCTTAAGCCAGGAAGTGGTGTGCTCATGCACACTCCACAAACCTACAAGTGTGATAAAAGGAAAATTTGCACCTGTAAAGAACTCTCCAGTATACTAAATTGCCAAGGTAGATGCACTCTTAAATTTTTGGTCTCCACAACAATGAAATGGCAGGTATCTTTACAAAGAAGAGCACTTATTTTATGTAGAACAGAACAATATAAGACATTAACTAATGATATTCAAGAGACCTATTATTCAGAAACTAATTAGCAATTATTTACTATTATTTTTAATCAGGCACAAAAATACCATTGCAAGTATTGCTTATCCTTCATCATCCTAACTCACCACTGCTGTTTGAAACAATAGAAAATATCATCAGAACCTTACAATGTTTATAAAATGGATGGAGGTTTGTTTATAATTGTTTACTTCCCAGATTAGCTCATGGCAAGTGTGATTTAATAAGTACAGAAAGTTACACAGATGCATCAAAATTAATGTAATGAGAGATATTTAGCACTGTGTAAGTACCCTTTTAAAAGAAATATTAAGATGAGACTAATACATGCAAGACAAATACAATACCTGATCCACTAGGCCTTCTGTTGCATTTTTTGTTTAGCTAGTGCACAAAGCCAGCTCATCCTTGGGACTGTCACCTTAATTGTAAGCGACATCAAGTGTGCAGCCTCTGTGTTGTATTGTGCAATGTGCATGACTGAATCCCTAAGCAGGATGTGCTAAGCTCCAAAAGGCAAATCTCTATTGTGTGTTAACTTCTCGTTTTATCCAAGAAAGGTGTAGCAATAATTCTGGCTTTTCCATTGGTAGAGTTCTTTTTTTTCACACAACATTTTTTTCTTCCTTAGAAAAAGACAGAGAGGAGAGAGCAGCTTGAGAGGAAGCAAAAGAAGCTCCAGGCTGCCTGTGGGGAGGAAGTGCGTTCTCCCTGGAGTCCACCTGGTAAAGTCATGTATTCAAGGAATTACTGAGCGGTCTATTGCATTCTGTGAGAAAAGATCGTTTGCAAATTTCTGACAGTGAATAGTCATTTATTTCAATAACATCTGCTTTTCACTGAATCTGTAATAGAAGTTGCATCTTTCTTTTTAGTTAATACGATCTCTGGAGATTGGTTGTCCTTTTCCAGTGCTTTAGCAAATGCACTATTTTTTGTAATTCTGCATTTAACTTAGTCTTGCTAAATACTGTGTTCCTTCATTCCTTTTTTTCTGGAAGTCTCTATTTAGGATACGTGAGACTGTACTCTAGTATTTTTTTTCACATGGTAAGTAGCAGTTTATTTAGCAGAATGGTTGTATTTAAGTTATTAGGCCTTATTACTATTCAGCATGAGTAATGACAGTAATTGCTCAAAATGAGTGGTCAGTTGCAACTATGCACATTCAGAATCAGGAAAAAAAAGAAGGAAAGACTAAAGCGTTTGCCTTCAGAAATGTTTTAGAGACAATCTATTTATAAACCATTAAAAGATGATGAACAGGTGATAAACAACTCAATAAAAGGGAACGTACAAGCAAGGGAGCTAAACTGTATGTGCAGGATGAAAGGACAGTAATGCTAGATGATGTGTTTGAAATGCTTCTCTCCCTTTATCTGCAAGACCAGTTTCAAATGGGTAGTGGAGAGGCAAAAGCAGCTCTTATTCTTATGTGGTAGGTAAGAGTGTATTTGTGAAGAAAGTACATGATCAAGAACGCTCCTGCCATGAGGAAGATGGGACTGGGGAGTTAAGCGTGGAAGAACTGTTGGCTGAAGGCAGAAGGAGGATGGGGAAGGAGATGTTAGCTGTTTTGAGGTAGAGCAAAGACAAAGCTAAGCAGTATGATGGGGAGGTGTTTTCATGCATTAAGAGATGAGCTGCAGAGAACACATTTAACCCTTTGATTATGTTACACTGTGAAATATAAAAATAGCTTTTAAATTAAAGGTGCATTATGGATAAACAGCCTTTCATGGGGCCAAACCCAGGTAGCTATGGGATGGTAAAAAAAGAACTGGAACTGGTGAAATGTAAAATGATCCAGGGCTGAGACTGTAGCTGTTAATTCTGTTTCAGGTATTCATATACATTCCATCTATTTCCTGTTTCCTACAGGAAACAGCTATTTTAGAAGCATGTTTTGTAGTTCACACAAAATCTTACATAAAAACTGCACGGGGAGAACAGTGGTGCTTCTGAGGCAATCTTAGGCACTGAAAATGACTTTTCTGGAACTTAATTAAAAGACTTCTGTTGTTGTTTTTCCATGATCAAATAAATCCCTCCCAAACACATTTTCATCATTGCTAATGAGCCAGTTGCTGTAGTAAGTTATTAAAACTACTTCAGTTTTTGTTTTGGTTTGTTTTTTTGTTTTTTTTTTTTCCCATGGCTATTTGCCTCACTATTTTGGAATCAATGGGAAGACTAGAGATCTTTAGAGATCTTCACATCTCTTATTTGCCTGCTGTCTAAACTCAGGCTGTTACTTATGTGTTTTTAACTTTAATTTTAATAATCATGTCAGATTTGTTCCTCAAGTGAGTATTCAGAAAAAGAAAACCAACAAAAAACCCTAGTTCATAAATTATAAACGTATTTTCTCAAATGAAAATCTTGCATTTGTTTAGACTGACAACCTCCTTGGGAAGGAGCATTTGAGAAGTAAACTTGCACTTTTACACTCTTATTCTGTTTATAAATTACTGAGATACTCATTAATTCTGTATTTCATTTAATGCTGGGGCATCTTCTCAGAAGAGAAAAAACACAAGACTGTCAAGCAGAGGAACTTCAGTTCCTGACATTGTTTGCTTGTTTGTTACGTTTTAGTGAGAGCCACTGATGATTTAAACGCATTTGTTTTGGCCATAACTATTCTATTGCCATAATCCTTTGTAGGTGAAATTTATTGTTGGTGTATATGTAAAAGTGAAATTCATAAGGATATCTCCTTTCCTTATGGTTGAATATGGTTCTGTTCATCCTTGTTAGTATGCACTCTTCTTTTGTGAATGCTTAATTCAGAGCTTTGTCAAAGTTCGACAGAAGTAGAAATATAAATATGTTCGAACAGCCAGTAGTGGAGTAGTTATCGTCATTAACCTAATTTCTGTCAGTAAATAAGGGTAAAGGAAGGCTTATAAGATGCACAGTTTTCTGTTGCAAATCATCTATTCACTTTGTGAAGAAGTATTTGCTAAACCTGAGAACAATTATGAGGTTTGGCTAATAGTTGTGATCTGTCAGATGATTTGGCTGTATGCAAATCCAGCACACTTGATCCATTGTGAGGAGTGGTTGCAGGTTTGATATGGCTTCTTTTAGATTAGGGTGTATCTTTACCCCAGAACCAGGTTTGAGTACATTGACTCATATTTTACACTGCACTTCCAGTTGCCTTGCTGGCACCTCATTCATGGTAGCCCTGCTGTGGTTTGCAATTTTTTAGCAGGTCTCTGCTGGTCCTACCACTTGCTTCCTGCTACCTTGTGGCAGGTCAGGCATTTTTCCCAGCAGTAGTGGTGTGATAATGACTGTGTTAGTATCCAGAGAGAAAGAAAAAGTTCACTGCTCACAGAAACATTGAAGAAGTTGTGAACATGCACAGCCAGAGCAGCTTCAGTGGACAATCCAAGAAGCAGGGTAAAATTACACATACCAGCAGGAGACATAACAGAATTAAAGCACAGCCAGAATACGACAGAACTGCCAGCTCAAATTAGCCCACCCAAATTTTTAGGGGTGGGGTTGGGGAGAGGAACAAATTCAGGCACTTAGGCTGGAGCAGTGATGTGCATTGCCTGCAAGGCTTTTAGCACTAGGAGCCTTGAGTTCAGGTTTAGTCAAGAAACCATAGCGCCGTAATTTCATGGGAAAATGAAATGTATAGGAGACAGGAAATTTTGCTGTGCAGCTATCATCAGGAGAGACTGAGACAAAGCATGCAGCCTGTGTGAAACTTGGCATGCTGAATCATCTAGATCTTTATTTCTGCAGTGTACAGCTAGAGCAAGTAAGGTAAGTCCCTGTGCTGACAGGCTTACAGTTGAGGGATGCAAATGAAAAGACTGTTAGAGGTAGCAGCAGAGCTGGAAAAAGGTATATCACATGCCTATTGCTAAGCTGAATACTGCACTGTTACTCACTTTAAGCTTTTAGATGATTGGATAGAAAATTTTTGACAGAAGATATAAGTGGGAAGATGTTGGTGACATCCTGCAAAGGAGTGATATACCAAAAACTCATATAAATTCACAGCTTTTCAATGAGATAAAAATGCTGAAGATCTAAAGACACACATGGAAAAAACAGTTGGTAAACTCTGTGTTCGACTTTTATAATAAAATTTTGCGAGCTTTGTCTAATCTTGCATTGTAAAACTTTGGACAGGTTAATACATGATGTAGAAAAAATCGGAGCTGAGGTGTACACATGTGTACAGTAACTTATAAAAACGTATGTGTATTTATTTGTAAATCCTGTTATGTTTACAGAGGGGAAATATTTATTAATAAAATATATTTTTAATATAATGGAATCAATGTTTTCATGTGATCTGTGGATATAAAATCTTATTTAAAGCTGTTATGCATGTAAATGAACTAAAAACTATCCCTAAGCACAACATATTCTTTCACCATTGTTCATATGACAGCCTGGGAATTATATCCCACTCAAGTTATAGCTTCTGATAGTACAGCCCTCTCCTTTGGTTCATGGACACTCACTTCTGCTTGCTGCCACACCCATGAAAAATAGACCTTTAAGGAGTGCAAGGGATTCCAAGTAATGACATGGAAGATGAACAGTCTCTTATTTTTTCCCAAAGTATTTTATTCAGTCATTAAGTTGTTGCACTGGTACACTAAAAGGGACAGGTTGATGGCCTAATTAAGCAAATTCAAAAATTTTATGCACTACATCAAGACCTCCAAAAACGGAATCGCTTATCCACCAGGAGCTGTCCAGGCAAAATGTTGACAGGTAACAAAACACCGTACCCCTCTTTCTCAGAAACTGTCTCAGCAGGGGGAGATTTAGATACATCAACTAAACAAGGAGATAAGGTGACATTAAGGATAAATAATTTTCTTTTCAATTTCCTTTTCTGGGTAAGAAAGACTCTGTGCAGGTCTCTGTAATACTTTTTTTTGTTTATTTCATATTCACAAAATATAAGGCCATTAGATCATCTTACCTGATTTGTGTACCCAGGACTGATACATCTCACTCAGTTGTTTGTGTGTTGAACTGAGTCACCTGAGTATGACTAAAACACTGTCTAGCTTTTTCACTGCTATATCAAAAAGTAGCTCTATGTTCCCTAATGTGCCTGGTTTTCAGAGGACAAGTCTTGCTTTGTGTGGCGTTGCAAACTTCATAATGCTGTCCAGGGCGGTCCCCTGTGAGATCCTGCCCAACAGCTCCCTGAACAAGCCATCATCTGCTCTGCTGAAGACCAAGGCTGTGGTTCTGCTGTTTGTCTTGTTCCCTTCTTGCAGGACTGAGAGCTTCCCAGTCTCAGCCATTGCAACCAAGGCTGCCAGCAACGTTCACAACCCAAACTACTTCATTCCTGTCAACATGCAAAAGCTAAGCTCTACTCAAAAGCTTCTCTCAGGTCATCAACACTATCAAATGCTACTTACAGTTGTTCCACCTGCAGGTTTCTACTGAACTGTTGGTTTTAAAGAACAATTTCTCAAATACCAGTAAGATATCTTGGTTAGACTTTAATGGCTAATCAGTAATAGCAAAACTGACCTCATTGTTTCAGCCTGGGGTGTGGAGAAGTTTGTTCATGTTATCAGACTGTATGCAGACAGTTAAGCTGTATTTTCAACATAACACATAATTTTAGCACCTACGCTCATAACAGATGAAAAGCCCTTAGTATTGCAAAGCATTTTCCTTTTCTACTTCTTTTATGAATAGACTGTAATGCTTTTATTTCTGGCTAAATTCTGGCTAAAACAGTGGAAAGTTTTTTTCATCAATTTTTCATTTAAAGAACAAGAGAGAACTTCCATTATAGGTTAATCATTTTTCATGCAGAGAAATATAAAATGAGCATATATTCATTTTTATGAATATAAACTGGGATGCCCAGCCCTTGATGATAAAAAATGATAAAAGGCTAACATTGTTTTCAAGCATCATTACCTCCCAACAAGTGAAATAGGATGTTCCGCTGTTTAACTGTTTCAGTGCCCAAGGGTTACATATAACAATAATACCCTGGCGGATTTTAAATTTAAATTTTTTGCACATTTTAACTGTGTGGATGACACTGGTGAGCCTTCCCCATATACTGCTCTACAACAAAAGAATTATGGAAAAACAACAGGGGAAAAAAATTGGAGGAAAAATATTCAAACTATCCTTGGTCTATTTCACTTTCCTGAAAAAACATCTGAACAACTTTGGAGAATAAATCATATTTTGGATTAAAAAATCAATAAAATTATCTTCCCAAAATTCCTACAAGCTTCTTAGTGCTTCTGAGTTGCACTGAGAATGTGCAAAGGTGATGTAGCACCCAGTCTACCAGACTATGGTGGTGAAACCTGTGGGTGGGCAGGATGACTGCTCCCATCCCATGGGAGAGCTGGGCATTGCAGGTTCTGCTCCCTGACACCTGTAGGATGGCATCCACTCTTCCCTCCCTATGCCACAAATATCTTTTCACTGACAACTGTAGGCAAAATGTGAGCAGCAGCAATCTCAGCCCATGACTAACCCCTGCAGATAGCTTTCTAAACTTCCCAGGTTTGCCTTGTGTCTAAGTAAAGCTTTGTTGATATGATTTTTATTACTTGAATCATCTACTACTGAAGGAGAATGTCATCCTTGATTGAGACGGGAGCAGGAGAGACTTCAATTGCAAAAGGTCAGGGAGCTAAATGAAAACAGTCAGGCTTTTATTTAAACATATTTTTGGCTGTCATGGTCAAAGAGACAATACCAGTGAGAAAGTGAAAGCGATCAGTACTGTCATTATTAAATTTACCATTTGCAGGAACGTTAGTGGTTATGAACATGGTGCTGGGTACTGCATAAACAGAAGGGAAAGAGGACTTGCCACAGAATTGTAGGGGCTGGAAGGGACCTCTGGACTTGCCACAGAACACTCCTTCTTCCAGGAAGCAGGTAGGAGAAATTTAGACAAAAGCTCAAGCAGAAAGAGTATGGTCTTGGGCAGGCAGCAGAAGTTTCGGACCGGCAGCCATGGTACAGCGGCATCCACAGCTCCTGGCAGTCTGATTTTACACTTCACCAGTTACTGCCCTTGCTTGCTATCTCACCTTCAGCAGCCAGAGGCAAGGTGCTCACTGTTTTCCTTGACTTTTCTGCTGACTATGTTGTCAAGCATCCTTTGTCTTCTCTTTTTTTTTTTTTTTTTTCTTTTTTCCCCTATGTAACATATTTCCTGTCTTTCCTGCTAAAGACACTGAATAATTCTGTCCATTTTTGCTGCCCTACAGCACCTCCAAAAGAGATCAATCTACTCAAAAAATGACTCTGCCTTCAGAACTGGCACACAATGTAAAGTATCATTATAGTATTAAACCCTAACATCAGCTTGATACTTATTTTTCCCTTAAACAGATGGTAGTGCACCAAGCTGTTAACTTTCACTGCAGCAAAGATGGCATTCTGCTTAAAGTTTCTATTCCTCATGTGAATTAATAAAATGTGGGAAGAATGCATTAGAGAAATGCTCTTTGCAAATGGCTATGTATTTGTAACCTATCCAGAGCAGGGGCACACAATAATGACACCTGATTTTCAAGGGCAAGCTATCTTTTTTGGCTTACCACGTATTACTTGAAAGAGAGGTTATGTGCAAATAGTACCAGGGCAATGACAGGTGATAGCAGCAGGAGTAACAGCTCAAGGCAATGTACCAACTGCATTCTCGGTGTTTCACAAAGCCTACCTAGTGATTTGCAAGTTAAATATCCTTTAAGCTATGCTCTTTATGATTCACTTTCACCTTTTCTTATGCAAATACTTGTGGTAAATAATCACACTGGATAAGGCATTCATAAAAGAATGAGCAGGGGTAATTTAACCGTGTGTGTGCAATGTGGGGCCATGCCAACACACTGCAATGGCACCCCAAGCTTGGGCACTGATGGGGTAAAAAAAGAGCAAGGACAAGACAGGACAGAGGGGGTTTGTATGGGTTTCATACTTTATTATAGGCTGAATGTGTCTTTCCCAAGCTTCCAAGGTGTGGGAAAATCCCTCTGAACAAGCTTCTTCCCACACGTGCTGGAACAGGATTTACTGTGGGCAGGACCTACTACAGTCATGGCTGGTAAGGCTCTGTTTGCATCACTTCAAATATTTGTTTTTTAAAAAGGGATTATTTTTTTGCCACAATAAAACACTTCAATATCTGAATCTTACTCATCTTTAGCAGAGCATGCAGCCAAGAATTAGCACATGTATCTTCATTGCTCTTGTATGAGGCAGAGATTGCTCCTGAATGGTTTTAAGAATACTTAAGGGAAAAAGCAAGGATTGTAGTTATGGCCACACTTGAAATCCCAGCACCTCAAGGACAGATCTGCCCTGTCTTATAAATACTGAACTACATCTCTGTAAAGCAAAGATTTTCAGGTGTTAATTGCCTGAACTTCCCAGAGATTTCACTTATATTCATGTCCAGCCATACCAGAATAAATCTTGGTGTATTCATGTACACTTGGTATTCATGTACAGCACGACACATGCACAAGGTAATAATTAAAGAGATCCTCTCAGGTAAGAATTATTATCCCTCATGTTAGACAAATGTGGTTCCTCAACCAAATCAGGGCTCAGAAAACACAGCTTCTTAATTCCTGGACCTGCATCGTCTCCTGCCAGCATTGCTGGTTTTCTTACAGAATTTTCATTGAGCAAAGATCATCACCGAGGCTTCAGGTCCTGCCAGCTTCACTTACTGCACCCCCACCATGAAGTTCATGGTTAGTGAGAAGAGCAGGAACTTGTGTTTCAGATATTCATACTACCATGTGTTGAAGAGCTACGGAGATGCTGAACAGTGCTCAGCAGCCACCCCAGCATGAGCTGAAAGATGCTCTAAGCCTCAAATTCTAGAAATGTCATTAGTGCCCAACATGACACATCTGTAGGAGAAAACCCAGTGCCTGGACACTGGCTCTTAGTGCAGCATCGATTCGTGAGGACAGACGAGGGACACCAGCAGCATCAGACTGCTGTGCCTCACAAAATCAGATGATGCGAGTTCCCATGGAAAATGAGTGCTGGAGCCAAACCTTAAGCAGGGCAAGTAGAGAAAACCCAAAGCTGTTCGTTTCAGTGGACTGTTACTGGTGTGGCTGGCTAGGAAGATAAATACTGAGACTTGAGGGGAAGGTTAAGCAGTGAATATAACCAGACGAGGCTGCCAAACCAGCCAGCTATGTGCTTCAGTAAAATACGTATTTCAGTGTGCTGGGGACCCAGGTAGCACATGCAGTAGAAACTGTGGGCCACCTGCTCTCCCAGTTCATGCTGCTGGATTTCCTGCTTTTTTCCATCTGTCTCCAGCCCACTGCATCTCCCTGCTCCCACCCCATGGCACGGCCCCCGCTGCGCTGACCTCTCTGTGTGAGGCTGCTGCACTTTGTGCCATCACTGCACCAGCTCCCAAACCGCACGCACCCTGCCTGCCAGAAAGCCGTAAAAGCATCTTATATATTTTTATGTCTACCCCCTGCTGCTCTGAAAAGCCAGCCGCACGCAGCCACTGATGCAGCAGCACTACAGGGATGGAGCAAACGAGACTGGAGCAGGGAGAGGAAGAGACCTCCTGGCAGGCAGCCCCAGCATCTCCAGCTCTGTGGGGCCTGCTGCAAGCACAGCAGCTTTCTGGTGGAAACCAGTGCTTTTGTTCAATTACCATTTATCCTTCCTTTCATCAGAAAGCTTCAAGTGATTCTTGTGGCCGCTGACCCCAACAAAAGAGTGTTTTTGTGTGGCTTCAAACTTTCTGCGTGCAATTGAAAAAAAAAAAAAAAAAAAAAAAAACAGGAACAACAACAACAACAAAACACTGTGCTTTATTTCATTCCTGATGTGGTCTTCAGGCTTTCACTCTCTCCTGGGAGCCAGACCCCTTGTAAATGCAATCATGGTAAATATTTTGCTTGTATTGAGTGTGGTATGTTACACAAAACCCTGTGTGACCAGGGGCAGGCTGGCTGGGCAGCTGGGGTCATGGGCTCTCCCAGGTGCCTGCTCCGACAAGGCTAAGTGCTACTGCCCAGCACCGCTGCACTGACAAGCAACAGAGCTAGCACTTTGGGCAGTCCAGCAAACCTAAATCCCCCTTTCAATTATGGATGGGGAATGTCTGTTTTGACCGAAACTGTCGAAATAGCTTAGTTACTTCTTCCAAGACGGAAAGCTTTGGAAATGTGTATTTCTGAGTTATATTTTTATTTCCACACAACCTGAAATGAATACTGTTGGACTCCCTTCACAGGAAGCTCAGTTTTAGCGGAGGATCAATTTTCCAGCTGACAAGGGAGGCTGCATGAAATGGTGGGAACAACGTTGGGCCATGGGGATCCATTTGCCACTGTCCCTGGGGCAGGAATCCCAGGAACCTGATGAAATATTCATGGGTGATGTGCAGGGAACACAGATGAAGCCAGTTCTGCATACCAGGAATGAGAAATGGAGGGCAATAGGAGGGGCTACGGAGGAGTGGGATGGGTAGCACCAATGGGGAGAACTGAGTAGAGGCCAGAAGTCCTTTCTGTTCATTCCCATATAATTTCTTTTCTGCTGGACACTTCAGCCAGCATTAGGGCTGTCAATTTGGCTGTGTAGCTAGATGCAGCCTTGCATTTCTATATGGGTTTCCCTGATGGGAAATGCATGTTCGTATATGATTTCAGAAAGACAATGAGTCTAAGGGCTCCTGTGATGTTCCCCCTGCACACATATTACTCAGCCAGTGCAATTCCCATGTAATTTCAAAAAGGAAGCAGATAAACAGTTCGGGAGTGCTGGGAAGGAAATCAGGTGAAGTAAAACTCACAGTGAGCCTTGCTGAGGGGGTGCTTGCCATGAAAACACAGAAGCTAAAAAAGAAAAACAACAAAGCAACAAAGGATGCTTTAATTAAAAGAAAGCATAGAAATAGGAAGAGAGAAGCTGAATTCTGGTACCTAAACAAAATCATGAAGAAAGCATTAAGATAAAAATGTTGTTCTAATTGAAAAGCTGGATGAAAGAAAATAGATTAAACACAGCTAAGCAAAGACTGGTTGGAGTTGTCCACACAACAACAAAAACCCTCAGGGAAGACTCGGTATGCCAACGCTTGCTGGAGAAGCTACATATATTGGCCCTGAATGGTTATGGCTGGTCTCCAAAATTGGTATTATTGTAAGGTTACTTCTGTTAATCATAAAATCTTACATAATCTGGTTTTTTGGTTTCTTTGTTTTTGTTTTGGTGGTGGTTTATTTGTTTGGATTTATTTTTTTTTGCTAGACTTGGTACAGCTACTGGGAGTATATCAGGCAATCGTGATTTGATTGTGATCTTTAAATGTTCTCAAAAGTGTGATTCTTTGTGTTACAGCAAGCATGGAGTATCTTTAGTGAAATAGTCTCACAGAAAATGCTGTTAAAACTGCTAAAAGCAAGCTTTAAAATTCAAGCTAGTACTTAGAACTATTAAATTGCAGCGCAGCACCCTAGAAACTGCACTGCCACTTGAAAGTAGATTCTCACTTCCTGAAGTGTTCTTTAATAGAAAGCTTTAAAACCAGAAAGGTTAGGAAATCTTCAGAGCCTGGGGAACTTGCGTGCATCGATGTCAAGTATTTGGTGAAACATGACCCAAGAGACAGTGTTCTCTTTTGAAGTTGCTTTTTACTTCAAGGGGTAACTTACTTGGCAGGGGCATCCTGATATGAGGAAATGAACAGTGTCAGGTCTCTGCTAGACGCGTGTTCTGGGTCTCAGCTCCACAATGCACCTGGCTGCTGAGCAGCGTGTTAAGAGATGTTATGAAGAGAATGTTGTTTTTTCCCCTTGCAATCTACCAATGAAGTTGAGTAGAATAACAGTTTTTCTTTCTTTTTTTCTTTCTTTCTTTCTTTCTTTCTTTCTTTCTTTCTTGGGGGATCATCTCTCCCTTCAGGGGCCAAAATATCCAAATGAACCTGTTAATGTTGGTTACCATTTAATCTTATGCAATAGTAGTTTGTATTTGGATAAATACATTTGAATCAATGTATCTGAATCAATAATAATGAGCCAGCTTCTAATTCTGTGTCAGTGTCCCAACTGCTAGGCCAGTCATCTTGGAAACATTACCTTCTTCAGACCCTTGTCCAGCAGCCTGTGAGTAGTATCTGAATGGTGTAAGATGGCATGCAACTCTTTGTTCCCTGTAAGTGATGCACAGCTAACCCAAACACTTCTGCCTTCATTCGAACAAGTGCTGAGAAGACTGAGTCCAGTCATGCAACCAGCCACACACTGGTCTTCAAATGTTCAGTCGTGTCAGTCATAATTGTATGGGCAATTTTCTCTGTGCAGTTTCTGCGTCTGATCTACTGGTACAGGAGCAACAGCAGACATGATGCCTTGTTACAGGTAGAAAACAGCAAGACTTAATATGCCTTAGCATGTCTATTTCTGACATGAAAGATTTCAATATAGGTGAAGTTTTTCAGTTAGGCTGATGAAACAAATTATTTACCAGTTTCTGCTAGTGTCTTCAAGTCACCTAAATTCAAGTGTATCTTCTCAGCTTTGTCATCATCATCACTGCCCGTCACCCTACAGCCTTCAGCTCAACACAATTACAAGCTGGTCACTGGTCCTATTTCTTGGCATAAAATAACAAATATGGATGTGAATATGGCCATGCAACAACTTTTCAATACTTGCATTATGTATGTTAAAGCAGCAGAAAACCAAATGAATACAAATAACAATTGTCAACACGGCACAGATGGCTAAGTGATGCCACTGTCAAAAGGCACAAGGATACATTTCCAACACCTTCCTACTTGTTTTGCTTATTGTCCTGTCAAAATTAAAGGGACCAGTAACATGTAAGTGAATTGCTAATGAAATTTTGAATCTGGAGGAATTGGAGGCAATGAATATACAAAGTCGTAGCAGAGCCACATAGCAGGGCACCTGACCCAGCTGTTTCAAATAACAAGACTATGTTCCTCTGTTCTAGTTAATCTCTAGAAAGATGCTTACCAATAGTAGCAAAGCTATAAAAATAGCCATTTTTAAGGAGTTGTTCCAGGGGAAAATGGGCATCAGGAGCAAACTGCAAACAGCTGGGTTCCAAAAGGTGTTCCACTTTTTCTTTTTTTTTTCCTAATAAAATACTAAACAGTTACAACATCCTTCTGAATGTTTTGTTATCATTCCCTAGGAGAGAAAAACAAACATAAATGGTACTGTTAAACACCAAATACTGGAACATATGCAGCCACAAAAACACAACTCCTGGACATGTAAAAGTGCAACCACATGGATGCTTTGGTAAGCTTGACTGTATATGTGAGGTCTGATGCTGTTTGAATGCTTTATCCTGGTTCTTAGTTGTAGTTCATGAAGTAACAATGCTACTTTATCCCACTTAGTGTCACATAAAGGTAATCAGTAGTTTTCACCTGGATTACCTAACAGGAAAAATAAATAAAAATAAATAAAAAAATCAAGAATCTAGCAGTCTGGACTGCCCAGGTGCATCCAGGTGTCTTATTCATTTGTGTGATCATCCCTTTACTAAGCTCCTGCCAGTACATTCATGCTACAGCAACTGCAGCAAAAATAGAAAAGAGATAGTTGTGTCCAATTTTTTGACAGTGAAGATCTGCCCAAATATTTCTATGCAGTGCAAACAAATAATTGAATTCTTCATTCAATTTAATGGTTAAATGATCCGGAACAAGATTTTTGTCCAAACACATCTCTTCCCCTCAATTCACTTTTAGGGAGGCTTGGATGTGACTGACTGTCTGGAAGATATTTATAAACCAGCAGGTCCATGCTTGGTTTGCCTGTTGTCAGCAGACGAAGAGCAAAAGTTCTTCCTTTGTAGCTCATGCTCTATTTGGTTCTAATCAGTAAAATAAATGATAAAAGGGAGGGAGTTTTATGGAAAGATGTTTTGACTAATGTTGTTTCAAACTGCAGTAGTAGAAATACTAATGAGCTTGAATTGAGGGGAGGGAATAAAAATATGAAGAAAATGGGGATACTCTTTTTACAAGGCAACCATACTTTGAATTTTCTACCTTTGAAAATAGCATCTACATTATTAGGGCTGTTTGAAGAGGGGAAGAAAAAGGCAGAATCTCAGATGCTGGAGCCTACCTGGTTAAGCATCTTTAATTCAACAGCAAATGCCTATCTTTACCACAAATGTGTCTTTCTAATTGCTATAGGGAGTGTAAAGCTGTTCAGGATCCTCAGACTGATTGATGGTAATGGTGAGCCTGTGCTTACTGCAGGGAATCTTTCTTTGTGTTTTTTTTTTTTTTGCCTTGCTATTCCTTACTAGGCAATGTCTGGAGCTGGAGAGACTCTTCAATCCTGTTTTAAATCAGCAGGGAATTGGGCTCTTTAAATTTACCTGAGGATTAGAGCTTATTGCTCTTAGGGTCAGGTCATCTGAAATCCTGGCACCTGCAGATATGTACTCAGAAGTGCTGATCAGCACTGACAAGCCAGCCATGGAGCGGCTGCATCTCAAAACTTCCACAGACTTTACATTAGGGCCATATGGCAGAGCATTATGGAAGCTATGCAGATATTCAGACCATACTCACAGCAGCTAATATTGTAGTTTCTTATCAATTTCCTGCCTAAATTTATAAAGGGCTTGCTATCTCATACCTGAGTTGTGCAAAGTTATTTTAGCAGAGACTGTGCATTGCAAATAATTTATACTCAGACTCACAGCCAATAAATTTTGCCCGTATATGCTGCTGTCTGTTCAAAGACAGATTTTTACCAAGAGCAATGCAATGTCTGCGGGTGAGACCAGGGCACAGACTTGCCTTGCATCACTGCTAATTCTTCACAACTTTGTCACCATTTACATTGTGCAGCACGACGGTGGCTGCAGTGACAAACCTCAGTTGCTTCTGCCCTGGTTCTGCTATGCCTGTTTCATTTTTTGATCCTTGTCATTGTTTCTCTTAAGGATTGTTATTGTCAGTAGTTCATATCTTTCAGTTTTATTTTTTTTTTTTCTTTTTTTTTTCTTTTGTCTTTTTCTTTTCCTTTCTCCAGTATCTGCCTCTGAAATGATGGATATCTGAACAGATAATGCTTACACTAATGCTTTCCTTAGGCTTCAGATTTATTTATTTATTTATTTATTTATTTAATGAGCAAGGAAGATTTCAAACCCCAGTCATTTTTCAAGCTATATGTAGAAAATAGAGGAATAATAAGGTACAACTGAGCTAATTCTGGAATTTTGTCTTTACAAAGGCTTGCATTTGCACTAGTCTGTGTTGAGCTGGCCATATTTCCTGGGGAGGTGGGAAGATTTGGAACATCTGCTCCAAGCCAAGAAGTCTTTGTTTGTAGTAGCTTTTCAGGACACAACATCTCTGAAGTTGGCTGCTGAGCAGACTGCAGTCATTTTTAATGCATCTTTCAGTTACAAAGAGAGCCACAATAAATGAATCATGACGTTAAAATCAATGCCACCAGTTACACAAAGGAAGCCTTTGGGCAAAACTTGCCCAGTGTTAAACTGTAGTAAAATCTAATTTTCTGCTGCAAGTAGTGCCAGAGTGGGGGACAGCCATGGTGCTTATCTTTCCTTCCTTCCCTCTTGCCAGGTGGCTCCCAGCCCCTCTGTAGATGGGCGGGAACTGCACATGCTGCCCCTCATCTGCCTTTCTTGGAGGCACCCCATGCTACATGCCACATGACTATTATAGTTTGGGGCTTCCATGATGCTCCCTGATGTGCCCTGTCAGAACATGCCTTGCCATCATGTATGATGCATATGGAGGAGGCAAGGGAAAGTGGTTTAGCTCATCTTTGTCATTATTACAGAAATATCTCTAGACTTCTAAACAGAATAAGTCTGAACTTCCTATAGTAAAATGATGAAAATTAAATTCCCTTCATGTTCAGGGTAATACTATGATACCTCATGGATGTTTAAAACCTAATGGAGCTTAGCCTTCTTTCTCATTTTGGGAAGGGGAGGGAGAATTTTTGTACATTGCAATAAAATGTAGCAGTACAAAAGCTATCAAATTCTGAATGCCAGGGTAAATAAACAATTATTCTTATTCACAGTCCTAGGATGATTGTGTAAAATTATGTTCAATAGCAGATTCAATATGAAAGAATATAATAGTTAAGAAATCATTTAAAGGAAATCTACATCTTTCTGTGGAAAAAACGCTCTTCAGAAAAATAATGAAATCTGAAGCGAGTTTTTGAAAATCACTTTGTATCCTTTTGCTGTATGTAAAATTGAGAGAGGAGCAATTTCTAAGCCTCTGATGAATGATCCCTTCCGACCTTCCAAAATGCTTCTCTTCTGAATAAACTCTTGAAACTACAGGTCATTTGTGAGAGTTAGGATATACTGGCCTAGGTGCTCTCATTGGTAATTAAATGATCTCTGCAAACTGATTTGCCATGCATCTGACTTGTGTGTGGGAGTAAGTAAGTGGCTCAGTGCACCGATAATGAGACTAAATTTTTATTATGAATTCCAACAAAGTTTCAAAACACACTGCATTCAACCAGATACTCAAGGACTTTAAATGAATTCCAGACAGAAATCAGGTCTTACCTTGGTACGTGTCCTAACTACTAAGCTTCAGCATTGTTCTGTTATTCTGTCTTAAACTTTCCTTCTAGTTAATGTCTTTCAGCTCTTTTGGGTAGTTAAATGCTGTGCTAATGGCAGGCAGCTCCAGAAGAACCTCACAGATCTGACTGGGAGGAAAAAAAGGAAAACAAGGCAGAAAGTTTTCAATGCAGATTACTCAGTTAAAGCAAAATAATGTCTCTAAAGAGAAAAATGAATAAATCTGTGCATATGAACTCAAAACTGGCAGGTGCAACTCCTGAAGGTGATGCTGAAATTAGACAGTTCTCTGAAGTCATAAGCAGGATGTGCCCTCAGCCAACACTAATACAACAGTGGTGAGAGTTGGGAAGTGTAAAGGGAGTAGGCTGAATACTGGCCAGGATTATATGCTTTCCCTAATAGTACCTCATATTAATAGTCCAGAGAGATTCTACTTATTCTAGCAAGGATGCAAAATCTGTATTTCCTATCACCTGTTTGAATCCTAAACAGAGCTGAAGTCTCTTACATAAAAATAAGTGAGTGGCAGCACCATCATCAATCCTTTTTTTTTTTTTTTTTTTTTTTTTAAACACATACCTTCAGGAGAAGATTCTGGCCTAAATACCATTCTTGGGTCCTAAATATCATGTAACTACTTTAGTGCCTCATATTTAAGTGTTGCAGTGGTGATAAGATTGGAAACCCTTGCTGTTTGCTTGCCTCCTGGAAATGACCCTGAAGTTAGCTGATGAAGGTAAAAATAAGCCTATTTCAGCAATCCTAGTGAAGCAACATGGTTCCTAGGTTTACAGGAAGATAAACACGTATCTTTGTGTACAAATCTGTGAATACCTCATATCATTTCCAAGAAATGTCTATTCCCAATTATGCAGATACATACAGAAATCATGATATAGATTAGGTATTTAGCCAAAACTCCCATCCTTGGTAGAGTTTTATCTAAGGAAGACCTTGTTAGCTATCTGGACTCCTAAAATCTTTTCCCTTGTATCTTTTTTCCCTCAGCTTGGCCCAGACTTTCATGATGTGACCACTTTTAACTTTAACCCTCCTTCCTGAAACACTGCCTAAATAAAAAGGCTCTAGGAAACACTGTGATTTTGGCATAAGTAAACGCAGCTGTGTTCTTTCAAGATGGCAAACCAAGTTTGCTCATGTCTTGATACTTAACTGCTTGTAAACAAGTAATTACCTGAATGTAAGGAAAACATTCTCCTTCAGTCGGTAGTTTGGCACTGAACCATCGTTTGTTTACATCAAGTCTTTATATTTGCCTAACACTTTTATTTCATTTAAACACAAAATTAACATCACCCTTCCAAAATGCAGAAGAATAACAAGTGGGAGGCATTACTAGCTGTTGATAACAGTCTATGAAGGTAAGCATATGTTCTGTGATAAGAGTGCAGTTGGACTGCCTGGTAGCTTAAGTAAGTTTTGAGGGATTACCAAACAATATTTAAACAAGACCGAGGAACTATCATGGTAGAGTGAATCCAATGTCCTGTATCCTGTTTGCAATAGCGGCTAGTACATGATGTGTCAGAGAAAGGTATAATCTAATAAGAATCTATTATGTCAGCTAAATTGGAACATAATGTTCCCTCCAAATTATTTGCTTGATTTATAATAGCAGTAAGACTTACTGAAGAATGGAGAGAGATCTCAAAAAGTTTGTAGATACCGAGGAGAAAATTTAGGATTAACTAAAACACAAGTCTTCAGCTGACAGATGCAGCTTGTTCTCTTTTTTAAAAAAGCTAATCAGAAACTGTTTAGAAAACTAGAAATTGCACTTTCATCACATGTACTGCTTTTCTGGCAATATTCAGAGCTGTGTTGCTGTAATATCCAACATCTGTAGCAAATTGGATCCTTAAGATTTATTACTGCTTTCTGAGTTTTAACGTGTGGGGTGTTTCCATTCCTTGAAAAGTTATTTTGGTGGTATCATATCACACAGCTGTGTGATCATAGGGGGTATGAAATTGAATAGAATGCATTTGATAACTTCTCCAACAGAGATTTTAAAGCTTTGGGTGGAGCAGATAACATAATGTTCTCTTCTCATATATGGAAATAACATTTAAAATTCCAATTTTACATTCATTGCTAGAGATATACAATGACTGCTGATCCATCAAATGGAGCTTCAGAGAAATTGTCAGATGTTTGGAACAATCCAGATTCTTTGTTCAACACTCAACTAGAGTTATGTAAATAAATAAGGCAGATTTGATATACACTTATGTCGCATTTCCATGTTACACAAGGTAGTAATAAAAATGCAAAATAGTATGATAGGATCTGTGAAATCTGTAAACAAGATTGAACTTTGTCTAAAGTCAGAGATTTCATTGGTTTTGAGACCAATTTATTCATGGTAGAGGGTGACAACAAGATGTTTGTAGTAAGTATTAAAGGGAAGTTGATTTCTTTATTTCTTTTCTGTGGAATTAAACTGCAGTGTTCTGTAGTTTGGACTTGGTACTTCAAAAGACTAGCTATTGAAATAGGAAGGTCAAAATGGTCAGTGAAAACTAATTTTTGTTACCTGTAAAGCTGCTCTGGTGTGTATGTGATATAGAATCTTCTGCTGCAGCATCTCTCCTAGCTAAATTCTTATATCTATCTTCTGCAAGCATTTTCACACATTAAAAAAGAAAATGCAGGTAAATCATTTGTTGACAACATTAATAAATAAAAAAAAATGTGAAACTGACCACTAGGAAGACAACAGTAAAATCAATCTAAAATGACATTTGGAGCATAGTTTACTTGCATACTTACTACTTTCTTACTGCAGAAATTTATCTGTCTCAGAGGAAGGTGAAATAAAGAATTATTATTTTTAATTCAGATCTGCACTTTCATCTGCTTATTCACCACTTACATTGGCACAATACTGAGCTGTTTGAGAAGCTATTTGTCAGCTGTCATGAAGAAGAATGCAATGCAACAGGTAGGTATCGCCCATAAGATCTACTGTTTTGCAGTTCAGCCTTGCCTGAGACTGGCTGTGCCTCGTGGTGTGCAGTCCCTTGCTCCTTTCCTACACTGAGTCACTGTATCCTTAATCACAAATCTACCCTGAAATGTTCAGCTGGACCTGGCTGTCTTGGTCTGGAGCTATGCACTCTGCTCCTGACCGAGGGAGTCCAGTGCAGAACTGGCTGGTGCTGGTGTGGCAGGGCCTCCTTGTGCTTGGTGTTGCATCTCACCTGCAGGTCAGGGAGTAAGCATGGCTGCAACAGACAAAATTGCTGTCATGCCCTCGCCCTCCACATTGTGAGCTAGCTATTGGAGGGAAGCTAATGAAGGCCAAAAAATGGGAGATATTCCCACTGGCTTTCAAGAGTTAGGGCATACATTTCACTTGTGCCTAGTAGGAAATCTGCCCTTAAACTGTTAATTGCAGTCAGGTCTGAAAGTCTGCCCAGTTCATGCATTACTGCACAGCCTACCAAATAACTGGGTCAGGGTACTCAAACTGCTGTTGTAGAAACATTATCAACAGAATGATGCCAATGAGAGCATTTGCCCATGATGTTGTCTTGCTAGCTTAGAGGTTTCATTTCTGCTTGGAATTTTTCCTCTTGTGATGTCTCATGCTTCTGATGATCCTATCCTAGCATATAATGAGATCAGCAGCCTTCTGAGAATAAATACTGACAAACTAACAGCAACAATAGTTATAGCTTTAACTAACCATACACTCTAATTATTAAGTTCCCAAACTTTGAAATTTATCAAAAGACTAATTAAAGCATCACACAGGGCTATATGCAGAAAGTGTAGAAGATAATTATCAGGGATGCCATATTGAAATGTAGCCCTCCATTCTCAGCTTGAAAAAAAAGCTAACTGAGATATTCATGTGCATGTACATGTATTCCTATGTGTGATTACTCTATATTTAGCTTGTTCATGCTTCACAGCTTGAAAGGAATGTGTGCAGTGAAACAAACATATAACTCTTTAGTTTCAGATAATTCTAAAAGATGACAGTGATTCTTTAAAAATAATAATAATTATCAAATCTTGTAAGCACTGAAGACACTGAGGGCACTATATCTATTGTCCCAAGCCAGACCAGAACACTTTACTGTACAGATGGTATCCATTTATTCCACATCAATAAGTATCAAGATTAACAGATATAGGAACATTAATGAGACTAGAATGAGGAGCAACAGTTATCAGAAAGAAGTTATTCATTATATCTACTAGATCATTCATAATATATATCTAATGCAATGTATGAACCATAAAAGGTTGCAAATTTCTTTAACCGAAGATGGCAAAATGTTGCATTAAAAGGCACAAAAGGCAAAGGTGAGATTTTTTTTTTTTTTGTATATATATATGCAAAGAGCAGGTTAAAGATGATATATACACCTGATATTGTCCGTTTATTCTCAGTTTGGTTGGACCTGACAAAATTTAAGCTTGAAGCAATAAACAAATTGCTTTAGCAGACATAACTGCTAGTGGTGATCCTAGAGTCTAGGAAGCTGTTTTTTCAACTTTTCCAAACACTGAGCTTATCTTGGAGAAGACAACAAAAAAGAGCAGCTGAAGAATTATACAGCTGTCATTTTAACAGATCCTGGAAAAATGCCAGAATATACTCAAATGATCAATTTGTAGGCATCTAGAAAATGATCAAGAGATGAGTAACAACTAGCATGAATGTACTAGTAACAAGTCATGTCAAGTTGATCTAATTTTCTTCCTTGACAGGATGAATAGGAGAGAAGCAGTAGGAGTCAAATAATTTGACTTTTACAGATTTTTATGCTCCCTCACCATGTCTAACAACTATACAAATATGCAGTAGGTGAGGCTATTAGGAAATGCAGAACTGGTAAGAAAAATTCAGTGGAAAAGCAGTGCTTCAAAGTCAAACCAGAAGGCTATATCAAACAGTATTCTTCAAGAATCTACATTCATGCAAAAAAAAAATAAATAAATACATTCAGAATTTTCATCAGCGAATCAGTGATTTAGATGAGGGAATAACGTTTTGCCTATGCAGATTGTATTAATTCAAAAGGCTATAAACACACTTGAGAACAACATCATGTTCTCAAACGCTTGAGGAACGATCTAAAAATTCACTTGAGATGAATGCTAGGATCAGAGGGACGGAGGGACAAGACTGCCTGGATTACAGGCAAGGATTTAAGCATTGCAGAGGATTGCAAGTTAAATGACTCAACAGTGCCATGCGGTTGGAGAGGGACACACCAGAGTGGATCTGAAGCAGAGTCTTGAAATAGGAGTCTCTTGCTTCCTCAGCACTGCATTCTGCAGATCAGGACGGATCTAAGTCAAATGTCAGAGTATGAAGTGGTGAGTGGTATGAGAGTATGAAGGGATCACAACACATCCTACAAGGACAGGTTGGGACAAAACAATAACTTTAAATTTAATGATGAGAAAACTGAGGAGACCTAAGTCTTCAATTACACAGAAGGGTGCAATGAAGAGAATTAAATTCCTCTCCCTGTGCTGCAGGTAGGGTAAGTAGTAATGGACTTACATGTAAATGATAGCAAGCAGACTTAGACAAGTCATTAGCAGAAATTAAGGAAAGGTGGCTTAGCACTGATATTGGTTGGGCACTAAAGAGATTATGGCATCCGGAGTGGGGGCTGGGGGGGAGGCTGGTTTAAAAGAAGGTTCTATAAATATTTATTAGGGATGAATGTTCTCCCTCTGGGCAAGGAGGTAGGGTAGCTGATATCGTGATGTCCATTTCTGCTCTTATAATTTCCTATGAGTTTTTTTTCTGCAGTAAAATTGTGTAAAAATGTTATCTAGTGATGTGGGTAACTTGTGTACTTGTTCTACTAATTGTTCCCTAGGATGCTGATAAAAGCAAAATAAACAAGAAGCAAATTGAAAAAGCTAGACCTAAATGCAGGTTAAATGTTGCTGGAGCCAAGTACCAAAAGGAAGGCAATGCTGGGAGTACATATCAGTTCAGCACCTTGTTCCAGGCAAGGGCTGCTTGAAGGCTTTAACAGCTATGCATGAATCACTTTGAATATTTAAGCAACATTTATTTTCTCCAAAATATGCACATATTGTATCAAGATCAAATACTTTGCTTAAGGTGATCTGTGTTGCTCAGTCCTCACTAATACTAAATCTGTATGCTCTAGTTCTGTAGAAAAAGTAGGTCATTTTGCAAAACTGAAGAAATCCCTTTAGGTTGCTAAATACCTTCTCATCCACAGGTGCCAGATTTCCTGCACCCTTCCCCTTTGGCCAATGTTTATTGCAGTGAAATAATGGATTGCTTTTTTAGTAATAAATAGGCAGTTGTTCAAAAACATTGAAAAGTGCTCTTTTGGAGAGAGATGGTCAAATAGATGTTGACTTGCTCACATTGCCATTGCAGTTATGATTGCCTTTAATTTGGGGGTGCCTTATGACCACCTTTAATGTGAAATGAAAAACTTTCTAAGATATGCAATGAAGACCTGCTTCAGACAGCCCAAATCTGCAGGAAAACTTCTGATGAGTGAAAGGTGACACCAGTGATATAGATAAGCAGTCATACATTCCAGTGGCATGACAAATATTCACTTGATAACTGACCTATATAGAATATTGTTAATAAAGTGAATAAGTACAATATTAGGAATATTATTTCTAAATCTAAACTAAATTAATAAATTTCACAAACTGATAAAACTTGCCTTTTCTTAACATAAGATGAAGAAGATAAAGAAATGTATCTTTGCTCACATTTATGTGAATACACTTTACTTTGAAGTCTTTCGGATGTATATAGTTGTTCAGTGTACTCTTGATGTTTTACCCATCCACACAAAAAGTCATTTAATGTGAATTTGGATTAAGTAAAAACTGTAACTGTAAAGACCAAGGCAAAGTGACATGTAAGAAAGCAAAGCAATCATCTTAGTGTGAGATTTTAATACGTGAATGAATACAACAAAATTGCCATCGGTCCCTTTTCCAGTAATCTGAAATGCATTTGATCTCATGTAATCTCAGAGTAACAACTAGTTTAAAGGGCATACACAGTAAAGTATATGCAGCTACTTTAATCTTTAGAGTTGTTGCTGACTCTCTCTGTATTAACATTTCTATGTGGGCACTCAAGAAGGTCTGCCTGATCCTGCTCCTTGAATGTGATTTCTTCCTGGTGCATGAATTATGCTTTGATAATTAACAGAAGGATTTTTTTACTTCCCAATACAGGTATATCTACATAGGCTAATGAGTTTTCCAATGCCCCCTCTCTCTATTGCCAGTGTTAGTAAAATACATAGTTGCAACCACTACTGCTACTGCTGCAGCTTTTGGAAGGGGAAACATCCTAGTTGTGCTATTTCTCCCATCGTCTTTTTAACATGTTTTACACGAGCAAGGAGCAGTTTCAAAAGCAAAGGTTTTTTTGTTTGTTTTTGTTTTGTTTTGTTTTTTGGGGGGGAATGTGACAAATAATGTTACAAGTGTGAACATAAGTAGGTGGAAAAAGTGCATGAATGTAAAAGTGAGGCAGAGTGGAAGATACCTTAAATTTATGTAAGACAGTGATTGAACCCTTTTGAATGTTAGAGAACATTTTGATCAAAATATACTTGCATTAGAGAAATCACATATAACTATTTTTGTATTTTCTTGAAAAACGGGCTAAAGGATGAGAAGTCCATGTACCTCTCCATGGTGATACATTCTGGAAATACTTCTAGCATTCATTAGATTTTAATTAAAAGCTCAATAAATGTTTTCTGCTTGTCTCTTGGTATTAAAGATAATTATTCCAAATCTGTATTTTTTTTCCTTTATATGGTTCTAAACCTTAATATTTTTATTAAGACGGAAAGAGTCCAAACACTTTATTTCAGATAAATCTACTCACATATATTGATAATTGTCCTGTCAGTGTTGACAGTTAATGAGATTTCTATTAGATGAGCAAGTGTGGACTGCACTGTTACAGTGAAAAAGCCTGTGTCTGCAAACAACAGTTATTTGGTCTTTTTTACTCCCACAGTTACTGGACATCTTTCCTAGTATATTGCCAAGCAACAAAGTGGCATAATGCATATTTCAGGGCAAATTAATATGGAATGGGTCCAAGTTTTCACCTGAATTACCTGTGAATTGAATTTGGGTTGGGGTGGGCTACAGCACTTCATTACCAGAAAGCTATTTTTTAAATCTGGAGGCAAAAATAGAGCAAATCAAAATGGTTTAGAAATGTAGCAGACATGAACAGAGTATAGAACTTCAGGTCTGGAGTCCGAGCACCCTGCTTTGTGGCAACTGCGTGCAGATGAGATGAGTTGGAAATGAAGCAGAGTAAAATGGTCTGGAAGCATTTTGGGTCACCCACAGGGCAGTGGGGCAGCCTGAGAGAAGCGACTGGTCATAGTGTAGTGAGGTAAAGTTATTTATTTATTTATTTGTTTATTTTCAAGTTCAATTTTCTTTTTATTGGCAGCTGGTTGGTTGCACACATTTGTCCCAGAGCAATTACAGGCAAGTTTTTGGCTTGAGAACTCCTCCTCAGCCTTGGTTTTGGGGAGTAAGGCTGCACAGAGGAGAGCTGGTGGAGAACAGTCGTTGAGCTTTAACTTCACATATGCAGTAATTTGCAGGAGTTCCTGTAGTTCAGCACCCAGGACTAGGGTGAGATCCAATTACTGTGAGTACATGTTACTTGCTATCATGATTTTGTAAGTGGCTGGGCGGTCAGAAGGAGAGCAGGATTTATATACAGAGCCTAAGCTGTACTGACTGAAGCTTTATCATAATGATTGCATATCTTTACAACCTCATCATATTCTGCATGAGGAATCTGACTGTACAGAAACTGGTGTCAAGTGCACTAGGTAAACAAGCTGAAAAAAGAAACATTTTCTCTAATCAGTTATTCTTTCAGTCATCTTGGATTTCATTTGTAACAATAACAGATAAAATGCGTACAGACGGTCATATCGTGCCTTAAATAATGCAAAACCTGTGTCAAGCACAGGTTAGGTCAAATTTGTTTATCACCATATTTATAATACTTGAACTGGTATGTATTTCATATCCATTATGAGGTCAAATAGTGATCAATCACAATATTTCAGAAGTGTCTAATCTTTACTTAGTTTCAATTGTTCTCTTCCTAATAGGTGAGATAGCAGGAAACTGTTTTTGTAGAAATGATTGAAAGAACAGTTCTTGATCTTCAGTCAGATGCTATTTGCTTTTAATCCTTCCCCCAAATGTCTTTTACTGAGACTAAAATTGTACATTGCAGCAATGCTGAGACTGTTTTCTGTTTGGTACCCTACATGTGCATAGCCAAGCTGCTTTGTGCTCTACTTCTGTCTGGGTAGACGCACGCACTGCACAAAAATAGGTCCAATGCTGTTGCTGGAGCTCAGTCAGTGCAATATGCTTTGTACTTTCAGGCAGAGACCGTGCTGTGATGGCCTCAGGAATAGCTTTATCACTAGAACATGAAGATATTTATTATAAGCTAACCAGTTAAAATCTCTTTGAGAATATGCTTGTTAAGTTTTAATAAGTATATGTAATATGTATGTGTAAAATATACTGTAACACATTCATTACAGCAGTATATAGTTGATAACTACTGATAATCACCCATGTAAGGGTAAACCATGAAAGGCCACTGTGTAAGTTAGTTCTTCCTAGGCTTCCTGTTGCTGCCTCTGTCTAATTTGACATGTACATGTATGTGAATTGTAACAGGGCAAACTATGTTTTCCTTTCTATTTGATGGCACAGCTCCACAGAGAGGACCCAGGGCTTGATGTAGAATTATGTCCTTGGGTACTCACACAATACAAAATTATGAACACTAAATTGCCTGCAGTCCTCCCTGTGTGTCTTGATACAGTGGAAAAAAGACTGTGTAGGGGAAGTAGGTAATTCTGTATAAAGAAGGACAGAAGCTTTAAGAACTGTTAGGATAAAAAGAGTGTAACTCTGGGGACCTCTGATAGTCTGAAGAGTTCAAGCAGTCAAACAGCAATGCTCAATGGGCAGTAGTACTCTATTAGTGTTTGATCGACATATCTTGATGAATGACTGCGTAGTGGAGTCATACTTCACTGGTATATCCAATGACTGATAGCGACTTTGTCATGACTGCATAAAGAAAATACAGTGACTTTATCTATTGGTGAGGGTTCTAGTCACCAGATTACAGAGAAATTATTAAAATGTTCAGTTTATAGGTGTGGAAGGTTTTGTGAGGCTAGACAGAAAGAGAAGACAGACTGGAAAGAGAAGACAGACTTATCAGTACACCCAGCCATGTTTTATGCTCAAGAGAAGGGCACCTGAAATCCCATCCACCTGTTCACAATTGTATCCGTTCTTCTGATAAAACTGATCTCTTTCTACATTTTTTTTCTTGCTCTGTTGATACCAGATTACTTTTCTGCACTGTCATTGATCTTTGATAGATAGCTTTAGAATCATTTGGAAATGTTAAAATACGATTTCTCACCTGTCTAACGTTGCCAGTTATAACTCTAGAGTTATATACACCATCTTCATCACAAAATTGCTCCACCTTCAGAGACACAAAATGTGTAGTTGGCAGTATGTTAACTACTGTGAAATAACTATTCTGATGAAAATCATACATGGAAACGCAATACTAGTAACAGTTACTGAATCAGCTAAACAAAATCAATATATCAGCTAATGGGAGAATTTTATTAATAGTTTCTGTCAAAAATGTGAGACTTCAAGCAGTTCCATTATCCTCACAATCTCCATCTTGATACTCCAGCTTATAGTTCATAAAAAATTGTCCCCAAAATAAATTTAATACTTCATGTGAGGTCTAAGGAAAAAATTTAGTCAGCACAGTGAGTTGTTCTGCTTTGTCAGCAGTTTTAAAGATGTCATTTTTTGACTTGACTTAAAACTAAATCTTATTTTTAATTATTATTCTTTTTTAATTATTCTTTTAATTATTCTTTTTTGCACAGGTCACCAAATGAAAAAAATAAATAAATAAATAAATAAATAAATAAATCCATGTGTAGACCTAGTTAGTACTACAAACCAGACAGAAAAGCTGTTTCCATGAAGTGACTGCAAGAAGAATAAATTATCTTATTTATAAACCCAAGCAAAATGATGGAACACAAAAGCAACAAAAAGACATTCAATGATCAGCCTAATTTTTATGTAGCTGTAAATAAAACCAATATGAAAATGCTGCAGCAGCTGGTCAATAGAAACTGCTATTCCAAAAAGCTTGGGCGAAGCTTTCAATTTAAAAAGGTTAAGAAATTTCTTTAAATATCCAACTTTGATTTACCATATGTAAATGTGGCTTATCAATTATACCATAAAAATAATGGAGACAAAACATATATCACCTGTCCCATGTGAAGAAATGTATAGTTTTTATTTAGTCATTTATGTATTGCCTATTTCTTTGGGTTGTTTCTAGATAAAAATAAAGTTATTGGTGTCTTGGGATTTTTGGACCTGTAAAGTCCTGTGTGGTTTGAATTAATCTGTATTACTTAGAAGGTTCATTTTTAGATAATGTGTGCTTAATATTTTTATTAGGCATCCATAGATAGGAAGGCAAACGATTCTATTTTCCCTAAATGTCTTTTTCCTCCTTAGGAAATGTGGAGATGTAGCAGGTGTTATAAAAACTAGTGCATGTTCACCCATACACATCTTTTGATTAATATGAACTTCTACTAAGTGTTAACAGCTGTCTCTGATATCTTGTTCTGCCCAAGGGTGCCAGTGGTTGAAACATAAATTAGATGCTCTAGATCATAATGGCTTTTACTTTAGCCTTTAGCTCGGCGAGTCAAAGAAATAAATCTGAAAACATTACAGTCAGAGAAAGGGAGATCACTGAAGTGATTCTGTAAAGTAGAAATGAAATACAGTTTCAGTTACTCAGAGATTCTTAATGGCATCAACAGGCTCACTGGAGTGCTTACAGATCTCAGATATGCACTGTGGCAGAACATGTGCTATAAATACCTTTCAAGAAAACATGAAGATAAAGGTCATGCTATGTAGCAAACACTTAAAATCCAAAGCATTGCAGCTCAATTGCAGTCAGAGCCACAGTTTTCACACTGTTTGCTCTCACATATGTTTCCATTCTTAAAACGTGGAGGAAACTAACATTTCACTGTCTTGTTAACAATTTGCAGTAGAAGGAAAACCTATTCCTCCATTCCACCACTTTGAAATACACAAGTGGTGTGATGGCACATCAGTGCTCAGGAATGTGCATCTAACACAGGTAGGACAGTGGGAGATCAGTGTTCCAGTAGGTATGAAGCCATTCCTCCTACTGACACCAGTGAGGAGGGGGGTGAGGCTCAGGGATGCATCCCGTGCATCACCGGCACCTTGAGGCTGGTGACTGCAAGGCCTCCAGTAACAACAGGAACCGGGGAGGGGGGAACGTGCCTTTGTGTGCATTTGTTTCCTGAGCACTCTGCTTGGATCCCTCTCTGGCATTTACATGATATTTTGAAGATATATTTGAGAATATATTGTTTTTAAAAGTGGTTTGGTTGAAAATGCATGTTTACACAAGGAGACTTTTTTTAGTGATGTAAGAGCGTTTGTGTCTCTTCTGGGGCTTGGCACAGTATCTAGTGAAAAGAGGCTGTTCCAGTTTGTTTCCAACTGATATTTGGTTCTATTGAAGTGCTTCTCTTATTCTGGAAATGTTTTCATGTATCTATGAGCATAGCTTAAAAAAACTAGTGCGTTCTGTTCTCTGATTTTCTAGGAGAAATATAGCTGAGAAAATTACAGATTTTTGGACGATGAGGGGATATGTAGGACACTGAAAGTGAGATGAAAATTAAATGCTTCTGATTTCTGAAATAGAACATGAAACTGAAAATTTGCATCCCTCTATAGCACTTCAGATGTAGCTGTAACTTTTACTGAATAGCACTTACTGAATCTATGAAACCTCCAGGTTTTTCAGGCCATGGAAACACTGTAGCTCTCTCAGTATGTCAGCTAAAATAATGCTAGAAATCACACCGCACACTAATAACAAACCTCTTCTAAACTAGCTTTATTGCTGAGGTGTTCCTGATAATGAGCTTCATCTAAGTTCCTTTGAATGAAGGAACTGGAATTTGCAGCAACTGCTTAACTTCTGCAAATCATATGATGTATGATGTTCAGAAATCCTATATGTGGAGATTTAAATGTTCCTTTTCAGAGTTTCTAAATCAATATAAAAATCTAACAGCATAAACTTTTTTTCAGTAACCTGCTCCTTGCTCACAACCTTCCAAGTTAAAGATGCAAACGACCTGTGCAATTACAAATACCTTCACATGCAATTAAAGACTGTTTCTATTCATGTGCTCTATTCCCTGCTGTTACCCGATCACTCTGTTATGAACTATTTTCCGACTGGGAAGTGAACATCAATTCACCTTTCGTCTGGTGTAGCAGAAAGCTAATGAGTGTTATGAACGTCTGTTGTACACAGCCATGCAGTTTGGGAAGCGTAGCTCCCTGTCTTCTGGCTACTCCTCAGGAAATGAAAGAATCTTCCCTGACTGTTTAAAGTGAGTTGCTGCAAGGTATGCTGCTAGCATTTAAAATGTGCAACTTAAAAATCTGTTCGTTATTTATGCTAAAACTGTACCTCTGAGGAATATTATTCATTTCATGCTGTCATCCTTCATTTTTCTGAACTATGTATGTTTAATTCAATTCCAAGTTAACCAAATTTTTCCTCTTTCAAACTATTCTTAAAACTGTTCAAGAGCAAAAACAGAATGAAAGAAGAATGAACAATTGTCTTGTAATGACTTATATTACACTAAAATCCCTTAATACATAGTACGTATAAGGGTTTTTTTAAACCCATCATGCAATTTCTTCATATAAATTAAAGATCATTCTTGAAAGTACTTGATGCTATTTGTGAGTCATGGACCCAGAGTACAAGAAGTACTCAATTTCAAGCAAATAGAATTCTAGACTTAGGGCTTATGGGCAAATTAGCCATTTTCTTAAGAAAAGTATCTACTATGATACTTAAAAACAGGAAGAACACAGACACACACACAAAAATAAAAAATAAAAAAAAATGCCGGTAAGGACAACTACTTGGAAGAGAAAATTCAGTGAGGTTGAAACTGTGTCTCAAAAGAAGTCATGTAACCAATTCATCTGACTGGTATTGAGCCTGTTTAGTAGTCTGGTCATTTGTGTAGTGGGTAAGATCAGAAACAGATTCACACTGAACCACCTATCTCAGATGTGGTAGCATAAACCATTGTAGTGGGTTTACGTGGCAAGGTTTTGGTAGCAGGGGGCCATAGGGGTGGTTTCTGTGAGAAGGATCTAGAAGCTGCCCCATGTTTGGGAACGGCCCCACTGCTGACCAGAGGCGAGCCAATAAGCGATGTTGTTTTGCGCCTCTGTGAGAGAATATTTAAGACAGGGAAAAAAACGCTGCGCCACACAGCAGCTGGGAGAGTGAGAGGAGTGAGAAACCGCCTTGCAGGCACCAATGTCAGTGAAGAAGGAGGGGGAGAGGTGCTCCAGGCGCCAGAGCAGAAGTCCCCTGCGGCCTGTGGTGAGGACCATGGTGAAGCAGGATGTCCCCCTGCAGCCCATGGAGTACCACGGTGGAGCAGGGTTCCACGCTGCAGCCCGTGGAGGAGACCACGGTGGAGCAGGTGGCCCTGCACCGACGGAGGCTGCTGCCTGTGGAAGACCCCTGCCAGAGCAGATTCCGGGCCGGACCTGTAGCCCGTGGAGAGGAGACCACGCAGGAGCAGGTGATCTGGCAGAAGCTGCTGCCCGTGGGGGAGCCAGGTTGGAGCAGTTTGCTCCTGAGGGATGGACCCCGTGGTACGGACCCATATCTGGAGCAGTTCTGGAAGAGCTGCTGCCTGTGGGAAGCCCACATTGGATCAGTTCATCAAGGACTGCATCCCATGGGAGGGACCCCACAGCACAGGGGACGAGAGTGACCGAGAAGGAGCGGCAGCGAAGAAGTGCTGTAGACTGACCATAACCCCCATTCCCCTGTGCCGCTCAGGGGGAGGGAGGTGGAAGAGGGTGAATGGGGGGGAAGGTGCTTTTGGTTTCTTTCCTTTGTTTCTCACTTCTCTAGCTTGTTAGTAATAAGCAATAAATCTTACAATCTCCCTATGCCGAGTCTGTTTTTTCTGTTACAATAATTACTGCATGATTTTCTCGTCCTTATCTCAACCTTTGAGCCCTTTTCATATTTTCTCCCCATGCCTCTTTGAGGAGGGGGAGTGAGAGAGCGGCTGTGGTGGAGCTCGGCTGCCCAATCGAGCGGAACTACGACAACCATCTTAGACGGAGAGTGATTTCCAGATGTTTTGCAAGCAAGTGAACAATTTTTTTCCTGCTTTGCTAATTTTCTGTAAAAGCTATCAATATGCCAACTGAAATGCACTAACAAAAAAATGTCCTGTGCTAACCATTAATTCCCACTAAGTACCCTTCGTTGACCATTACTGCTTAATAAAGGAGTCTTTTTCAAGATGAAATGCTCAGTCACTGTTGTCTTAGGGATAACATATCTGTTCTCAATAGTCAAGCTACTCGCAAACAATAGTTCTGCCTTGATACTTTGCTTATAGCTGAAGTATATGTAGGAGGACAAATATACTTGGTGTCTTGAGAAGTATCTTGGTGTCTTTTTCCTTTTTTTTTTTAATTCCCCTCTCCCCTCTCCCCCCCCCCTCCCCCCATTACTCAAGTAGCACATGGTTTGGAATGACAGATGACTCAGACTTATTATTATTTTTATGGGACCAAAACCCAAAGTAGTCTACTTTCTTATAAGGTATATCATACTGTGTGCTTAGTAACAGAAAATAAGACGACAGATTTGATACACCAGCTTCCTTTTCAGTACTTTCTGATTATCCACACTGAGTATAGTGGAGGGAATGCTGAATGCAGACTGTTGTGGATGTGACAAATTATTCAATTGTCCACACAAGTGGACGTGAATAAGGTACTGTACAGCACAAACAATATCCCTCTTCTACGGAAAGAAAGATTCAGCTTGATTCTTTAGCACCAACTTAGTGTGTAACTGATGGTAGGAGGTTTCTTTGCCTTCCTGACTTCTTATACAGCTATATATTTATAGAAGAAACCCTGGGATGAGTTTCTGCGGTCTGTTTTCTGTTAAACCTGATCATTGAATTGATTTTTTATGCACTTAATATTTGAGTCGGACTTAAAACCTGGAGCATTCCTAGTAAAGACTCGAAACTTAATGTTCTTTTGCACACTTTCCAGTTGAGTCAATTTCCAGATTCTCTGATTATGATAGTTACCAGATTGTGATCAACTGCATGAAGGAATCAGTATTGACCATGAAACCAGACAGTAATAAGTGAGATATTTTTTCTACCAAAACATTTTCTTCCTCTACTCTGTGCTGTTGCATGCCTTCTGTTTGTCTGCTCTGGATCAGTATAACTAATCGTGTCTAGACTAATGAGCAGGTGCTGAATCTGCAGTTTCAGTAGTCTCCCAGAAGAAACTGGAAAAAGATGTTGCTCTAGATACTGTACAACAAATAGGCTGATTTACCCTGGCAAAACTTAACAGAAGGTATTTGTCAACCACTATTATGAGTCCCATAAAAGGTTTTCTGTTCATGGTGTACAAGCGATCAACAAAGCTGGAATGGTAACTTCACTTAGTCCTTCATCATATGCACAAGTTATTTCACAATCTGGCAAATTTTTGACTGATTTTACCTCATTATTAGTAATAAATGTCACTAAAACATAGTCTGCACTTATTTACCATAGTTGCCTTGGTTCAAAATTAAGAGCATAAGAATGCTGCACTACTTTACTGATATTGGAACATCAGTAGGAATCACTCTGCATTTAGATTTGGACAAAAAGCAATACTGAAATAAGTAAATGGTTTACACTTCACTAGCAAAGAAATTGGCTAATAAAAGTTTTCATCCTGTTAACATCTATGTTAGCATGTATATGAGAAATAGCTATTCCTACAATCTCTTTACAAATCAAAAGCCAAATGCTGTCACCCTGGAAGACATAATCACATTTGTTGCTGTTTAGAAAAAGAGTAATAATTTTTTATTATTTTTTTTTGGTAAAAAGAACTGTAAATTCCGTGGTTTCCTTGTTGAAATCTCACCAAATGTACAGATCTCCAACAAGCAAAACTTCTAGTAGCAGGTGTTATGCTGATGAGCATTTTGTAAAGTAATAAAATTTAGATAGAATGCCATATAGAATGTAGAACTTGCACCACTTACTGACACAATTCTTATTTGAACTAAACATTGAAGAAATGCCTTGCAAATACTAGACATATTTTGTACACATCTCTGATGCTTCAGGCAATCTTCATCATTGGCAGCTGAATTATCTAGAATATCTGAAAAGGCATATAATGTACATTATGGGGAGGGAGGTGAGAAAAAGTCTATAAAGCCTTTCGCTCACTATTTAAGTCTGCTTTGCAGTTCTCTTGACAGATGCTAAGATAATGCTAATAACCTACTCTGGCATCTGATGATAAGAAGAGGGAGTTCAATTTAGTATACTGTATCAATAACTGCTGCTAAAATAACCTTTCCTAAGTTGTGTGCCACTCAGCTGAAGTCTGCTCTTCCCACACCACTGTGCATTACTGAATCTTGATATATGTGATCAGGATGACCTGAAAGCAAATAGCAGCATTGCAATATGATCCTTTTTGTGCCTCTGTTACCACACATGGCTAAGATTGTAATGTTGTCTAAACATTCCCGTGAGTAATCTGAATTTTTAACAGATTTACACATAGAAATAAGAAGGTTAGCTTTTTAAAGCACAAGACGGTCAATGACACCTGGTTCTTTCCTTAGTGGTCTTTTATGGAAAAACATCCTGGAAAGTTGGCAAAGCTGCTGAAGATTTGAATTACTGGCTGAG
Organism: Anas platyrhynchos; assembly: GCF_047663525.1. Classification (NCBI taxonomy): domain Eukaryota; kingdom Metazoa; phylum Chordata; class Aves; order Anseriformes; family Anatidae; genus Anas; species Anas platyrhynchos. The sequence continues at coordinate 34,313,630 of NC_092590.1, forward strand.
GTCATTCAAGGTCTCTTAATGGAAACAGATGTGATGTACCCTTAATTTGGATGTCAAGACTGAGGTCTGAAATATATAGCACTTAATAAACTGTTGTCAGGAGGATCCATGAATGAATGGGACTTGCCAGTAGCAACCTTCGGGGAGCTACTTTACACCTGCTGCTAATCATTCATACATGCAGAACAGACTTTAGAACAAGCCTGAGCAGGCGGATAAAGGACTTGATTTATTGACCTGTTTTTCCAGTCTTACTGAAGTGAATTATAAAGTCTTCAGTTATTAATCCCTGTAAATTAACTAGTATGGAAGCTGTTTGTATTTGGACTTTGAGATAGAGATGAAAGCATAAGAGCAGGTCTTTTACCTTTGAAGGGACCCTTATATTTTGTTGTCTGCATTAACTTAATGATTAATCTTTTGTTCAATTTCCTGTTTCAGTGGAGTCCAGGAAGGCGACTGGCAATTTAGCAGTACTGATACATGTAGGTGATTTAGAGCATGAGGCTGCAATGCTAATAACTGTTTCTATAGAACAAATACTATAAATAAACTGATACAAAACAAATTCAGTCTTAGATCCTTCAGGAATTGTCAGATGTGTTATGGGCGCTGTAATTCAGGGACTGTTGATTGTTCAGTGTGAAAATAATCAGAAGACAAAAAATCCTCAGGAGAATAACTTCAGAAAACACAAAAATCACATATGAAACATGAAGCCAGTAGACTTCAGAGTTGCTTCTGTTCATCAAAGGCAAATTTCTTTAACTGTATGAAGGCAGTATGAATTCAAGCAGTGCATTTCCCTCAGTAGTTGGAGTCCTGCTAATTTAGGATAAGGCTTTAATGGTATGTGTATGTTGCAAAGCAGTTATAAGGTATCAGTATCATATCTATTAATTGTCAGGCAGTTCAAGTGAAATAGTTTGAGTGGAGAATAAAATATAGAGGGCCAAACAAAGTCTGCTTTGATTACTAATTGACTGACATTGGTTGACATTGATCCATGTCTTGAACACAAGTCTTTGTCAGATATTTATAGGTTGCTCTCCTGAGCTAATGTTTTCAATTGCATGAAGCAATAAATAATAAATAAGAAATAGCAAATAACAAAAAATAATAATAATTAACATAATTTTTCCATTTCCTGCTGCAGTCATCTTAATGGTATCTTTTGCAGGTACATTTTGATGAGGTCTCTATATACTGTCAAAAAAGGAAAGTCTGGACAATACGCTTTCATTCTGCTTGTCCTTTGTTGTCATCTCCTGTCTTAAATCTGAAAGAGAAAGCAACAAAGATGGTCACACTACTTAACAGTTCCATTTTGTTCAAGTCATCACAGCCAGAGTTATCCAAGTCGTCCGTTCTCATGCTGCTTGTTGCAAACACCTGACTGAACAGCACCATCAGTTGTTGGTACCATCGTGTCCCAACAGCTTACCAGTAGGTCTCCAGAAAATGGCTCATACCCTATTGAACAGCTGGGGAGAAAACAATCTTGGCCTGAAAGAAGAAATCAGTATTTATCCCTACAGCTTCTGTAATCTCAGACGCTGTGCTTTTATGTAATGGGGCACTAATCCAAGCTTTCCTTTTTTTTCTGGCTGCTGAGGCATTCCACAAGATGAACTTGGATGGACTGGATGCCATTTAGCGCTGCCTCCTGCCCACCCTGAGGACCAGTGCTGTTCTCCTGCAGGCAGTCCTGGTCTGCTGCCCTTGGCCAGTGATACCATTACTGCTGACAGACCCACTAAAGCTACTGCCATGATGCCGCATCCTGGGATGAAAGATTTCCTATCCATCTGGAGCCTGCACTCCCAATGAGCATGCTGATGATGCTTGTTATTGCTTATCACCATCTTAACATTTCAAATGGGACTCTGTTCTTTCAGTGACATTTATGCTTCCTTCTAAGGTGTTTCTGTGGCTTAGAGATACCCAGGTGGGTCACACTGGTGCCCCAAGTAACCTGTGCCAAAACAAGACAAAAGCATGAGGAGTGTAGTTGGTCTCATGCCTAAAAAAGCAGCTCCCAAGGCCAATTTTCCCTCCATGGGCTGACAAGGGGCTGCTTCTCTGAACCAACTCTTCTTTTTGTATTACACACACCGTTACTGCCTTGCTTTGCTCACACCTGTCACTTGCTCTGTCTTTTCTTACATTTTCTCTGTTTTCACTAATTGCGACTAAGTTGTCTTCATTCACACACTTCCCTTATTTCTTATGGACTACAGGTTTTTCTTTCTTATGCTCTCCAGTCTCATTCACGGAGCATTCCTTTGTGTAGATCCAGGGGCTTGCTCATGACCAGTTTGTCATGAAAATACTGAACACCACTCTTTTAGTGGTAACATTATGTGTCAATAGAGGAAATTTGTGAAGCTTATTTTTCATCAAATATATGACGTTACTCTTGCCTTTCACCTCAATTATTGCATACTTTACTGCACAGTGATTTTTCTCATGGCAATTAGATATTAGAATGGAAAAATCTTCTTAGCCTTTCTGGGGAAGTGATCTAGTAACTTGTGCCTCTTCCTGGACAGTAAGACACTGAAGCAAGTTTTGCAAAAATATAGTAGACTTACTGTACCATCAGAGCATCTTCTACTGCAAATGATATGATTTGAGATGTGCTGCAGTCTCACTTTGAGATAGAATACTTCCTTTTTCCAAGGGGGAAAAAAGTACTCCTAGAGCCTAATTCCACCCAGATGGGTTTCCTGAGCCATGTGGAACTGCTGAGTATACTGAGTGCCTACTTCCATCAGAAGCTGAGTTCCTGCCAAAGCTGCTTTGAAAATGCTGTCTGTTTTGCCTGCCTACACTGAAAAAATGAATCCAAAAGACCTCCCTTTTTCCTGGAGGTGAAAACAGTCCAAAAAGAGTTTGTAAAAAAGTTGATCAAATTCCACTAATTACTACAGTAGTAAGAAGGCAAAGATGGCAACAAGGTAGTTCTGAGAGAGCTGCTCTTTATTTTTTAATGTTTTTGAGGTAGTCAAATGTATCCCAATTGCTTGTAGTGCTTTATGATATGTTTGACTTTAAATGCATGATTTATTTCCAGTGAGCACTGAAAGGCATGGTATTCAAAAGAATGCATTTTCTGACCAAAAAAAAAAAAAAAATTCATGATTTGTTATGTATGGAAATTAAATCTCCCCTCTGCTTGTCAGAGATCACTGATTTTTCAGTGAGGAAACTAAAAGTGGCTGTATTTCTTCCAGGGTCTTTGTGAAAAAATACTAATAACAATGGGGAAGAAAAATCTTGCAAAGGAATTTTGGTTAATGGTTTCACTGATGTGCTTCAATGAATACTTGCTTCTCTACCTGCTGGCATGAGACTTCCCACCCTGAAGTATGAAAAGCAACTCTTCTGTATTACCATCACTTCATGGAAAATCCTACAAAGGCCTATTCTGTAGTCATTGACTTGTAACCTGCTGTGTTATTGAAATAGGCTTTAAGAAAGGGACAGAAATACATAAATATGTAAATAACCTGCCAGACCAAAGCTTTGGGCGCATTCACTGAGTGCAAATGTAGCTGGGACCACCACAACTCTCCTGTGAATACATTATTTATTTGGTTTTTAATGTGCACTCTGTTTGATTTTCCTGCCTCCAAGAGTCTTTAGGGTGATTTGACAAGTGTGCAGAGCTGTGAACACAGCTGGCTGAATTCCCATTTGACTTTCATTCCTCATTTAAGTAAGGAAATGACATGATATTTTGTTTCACCCAGCAACAGAAGGATTTCCCTGCCTTGAAGTAGATTTGCTATAGTCAGTGTTACCCACATGTAGAGATTAGATAAACAGCTGCATCAGCCTGCTTTGATCATTGATTGGTTCCAGGACTGCTCTCTTCTCTCTTTGAGTAGAAAGTACCAGCAGACTGATGTTCATGTACTGAGCCACATTTTTCTCCTAATTAAAGTGTGCAGCTACTCCCATGCGTACCAGAGCATAAATATGCTCAGAGCATGTAGCAATAGGATTTGGGGACCTGCTCTTTTGGGACAGTGTATATATTTTCTGCAACACCAAGCACTACGACAGTAAGGCAAAAAAATTAAAATTTAAGGATGACCTTTGAAAGTAACAGAACTCTGTGTTGTACTCTGTACAAGTTAAGTTGATTTTTCAAAGCTTTTGAGAAATAATATGAAAAAAATATAGTTAAGAGTATGGCCAGCTGAACAGTGCCTAGGCTTCCATCACACTTTTATTTTCAAGAAAATTAAACATTTGCATCAGAACAAGATTTTATTACAATTCTGAAGTACCTGCTGTTGGAAAAGAAAAAGAAAAAAGGTGGAGAGGAAAGGGGGGTATCTTTGCTGATTCAAGGCTGTACTCTGTTGTTCTTGCCTACTATTAGAAAGAAAAATCTACAGAAATTAGTTTCATCAATTTACTGAAAAGATAAGAGTTATATTCTTATGCTACTCATATCACTCCCTGAACAGTATAGCATGGAAAACCAGTCTCCTGGCTGTTACAGTTACATCTGTTGATTCTTCTGAGACCACTTTTGGGTTCCTTCTGTTCAGGAAGCTTCATCACAGCTAAACACAACTCCTCTCCATCTGCCTCCAACCCCTGCTGTACTAAAAACAAACTAAAGCGGGAAGACTAATGGCAGTTCATATTAAGGACTGAAGTTGTTTGACCGAGTCTTCTGAGTCTCTTTATTTTAATCCTGGAGTATGTGCTTATTTCAAATTGAATTTCATTTCATTTGAAAAAAATAAAAAATTATTTGCAACTGTTTTTCAAGTATAAAGAAAGAGAACTATGGAAGCTGAAGATTTGATCTTCTGAGTTATAGTACTTAAAGAGCTACAGGGGCCATTTTTTTTTCTTTCTACTCTGTGCTTAGAAACCCAAGTAAATTGACCTCATTTTCTTTCCTTTACTGAATTTTCTTTTCAGAGAGCATTAGCAACTGAATGCTATGCTTTCATTTTTGTACAATTATAAATGTTTTCAAGCACTAGTAAAGTCTGTAATACTTAAAACCTTTCTTTTCACCCATTATCTTTCCCCTATACTGTAACATGTCTACACACACTTGCTGTTCCAAATTCTGAAAAACTTCAACCTGAATCATGACTTCAGATTCTTTTAATAAAGCAGACATTGTCATAACTTTGACATTGATCTGGCTTTAAGCCAAACATCAACTTTTTTAATTATTATTTTATTATCAAGATGGAAGAATAAATGGCCTTTCAGAATATTTATGCAGTAAAATCCATAAAATAGATAAATAGGCTTGGAGGAATTTTCATATTCTGTGCAGAAAAAGTTAAGCCTTCATTGTGTTCTTAGAGACCTGCATTTTAAAGGTTTAGATTTAAAGGTAATTAATCTCAGCAATTTACAATAACCATTTGGGATCTTAGAATTATTCTCTGTAATATGTTGGTGGTTTTTTTTTTTCTTCTCCTTTTTCCACTAATAGCATCTGTTTAATAATTTTTGAGAGACAACTTAAGGAATGAATGGAGCATATACATTTCCTTTGATACATCATGTAATTTGTGATGAGTTTTACTTATTGATCAATTTTGCTTTAAACTGGTTGGTAATGTTCTTAATGTGTGGTATAAGGTATATATGAAAAATAGGTTTATTTCTTCAGTGGGTGACCCACAAGAGAAGTCTACTTCCAGCACCAAATATTTGACTTACTGTGTCAATGTAATGGTGATAGCTTCCCTCCCACCGGCATCTGGCTCCCAAATGTTCTACCTGTCCCATTCCACAGGTTTCAGGGCTGGAAGCTACAAGAGCAGGCAGACCACTTTTTTCTCAGACACAGAAGGGCTTGGTTTTCATTTCACTGTTGACTAATGCCTTTTTCAACACATTTAGAGTTCATACTTTTGTCTGATAAAACATAGTCCTCAGTGTTTCCCAACATTGTAAAAATCAAAGGATGTCAGCATTTCTGACACAATTGATAGAACATCTATAAAACACTGTAGTGGCAGGGTTTTTTCATCATCTTCTGCAATTTTTGACTAAACTTTGAATTTTCATTTCATATTGTTGTTCTTGTCTTGTATGCTCGACTACAAATATGTATATGTATATGGTTTGGGGTACATTTTTTTTGTATATGTTTTCTAAACTACTTTCAGATGCTTTTCAAGATCACAGAATGTGAAAGAGCTTGAAAACAAATATTTGGAAGCCACCAGGAACACAAAACCTATGCTTTCCCTAAATCTTTCATGCCTCACTCTGTTAATATTTTTGGAAAATTGCATTGTGTCTGCACTTCAGGATCCAGCTGCTCCTGGACTCTCTATTAAGGTCACTAAATAAGAAGCTATTACTTAGTACTGCCAAGAGCACTTCAAAGAGTGATATGTTTTGCTCCTTCAGCACTGCCCTGCTTCTCAGCAAATTTTAATGTGAGTTAATCTATTTATCTAGACCATGTTTGCTACTATAAGGAAAATTAACAGTGAGGTTTTAATTTGACTGAATCTCCATATTACTAAGTTGAAATGGGAATTAATAGATACTAAAGGAGACTGCAGGGGAAAAAAAAAAAAAAAAAAAAAAAAAAAGGGTACATTAGCATCAGTGACTACTCATGATTCTGAACACTTACTTAATCCTTCTCTAACTTGAATACACCCATAATACACCCATTGCTTTGTTCACTTGCATGCTTTCTGAGGAGCAGAGAAAGAGAAAATGTAATACCCCCACTATTGGCATGCAATTAAACAAAACTACTCTTCAGCTTTAGACGCACTTTTTGAGTGTGCAGTTACTTCATGTGTCCCTAAAATGCATTTACAATATTTCCTCATCCAATTTTGTACACCCCTCATCAGTTTCTGATGTGAAGAATGATGAGATAGCACCGAAGTCTCCAAGGAATTTAAGCATTTAAGCATATGTTTTAATAAGACACATTTATAGCAAGGACAAAGCTAGTTAAGTTCAATCTTTTACATCAGAAAAAAAAAATCAAAATGCATGGGTCAAGCAAGGTTTCTATATTAATTCTAACTTCATGAAACAGCTTTTGGTAAGATTCACAAAAAATCACTTCAGATGAGCATATTTCTTGTGATAAAAGCAAGACAGTGACTGGACTAAAGACATGATTGTCTCAGTCAATGAGTAAAATGAAAGGAGACAGAACATCTGTGACCACAGAAGAATCCACATAATATAAAATTGAGCACATTTTACTTTGGAAGACTTGTACTGAATCAAAAGAGTTGGATCTCACTCTGCCAGTTGTCCTTTCTGTGCTCATTCTGAACTCATTCATAATGAAATATATATTGGACATTATTTTCTGAAGGCAAAATGTTTTTGTTCTTCTGGCTGTTAGAAAAAATTATCTTGTAAGCTGCCAGAATATGCATCTTGCTACAAAGACTATATTTTGAAAAGTACTATAGAAAAGTACTTTGGTTATAAAATATTTCACAACTGAAAATTTGAAGTATAATTTTAGCTCCGAAAAGCCTATTTAGCAAAACAAGAGCTAGGTAATTACTGCTATTAAAGTGTAGTTTAGCACAGCATGCTTGCATAGTAACCTAATGAGTCAAAAGAGAAGATGATGGCATGTATGTAAGTATATTCTGGACATCATTATTAGGGTATTTCATATCATTATAAGGGGATTTTGAAAATCTGCTTTTAATTTGAAGACATGATGTAGTGCTTATCAAACAACCATGTTCATTACAAATACTTTAATCAGTTACTGATACATGGTGTCATATACTTAGTAGAAGATTCCAAGCCACCAGTTGCAAATACAAAGTGAAAGGTTGGATTTCATAGCCTTTAAGTGCCCTGGTATGTTATGTATTCCTTTATTCTTAGACTAATGCTGTGATCACTCAGCTGGGAATCTGATTCTTGGGTGTTTCTGTGGCACTCTGCAACGTCTTCAGCCTTGGTTTTGATGGCAGAAACTACAGGCAGATTAAAATCCCATCTTCTTTTGTATTCTGTGTGTTTGTCCTTCCCCACCAGCTTGCCCTGAAGCTTTTTGGTGTTCATGGCAGTGGCACCACACATTCCAGAGTTGTACAAAATCCCAAGCCTGACTCAAAGGTCAAGAGACTTTTTAAAGAAGTTCCATGTTTTTATGTTTTGCTACTGGGGCTGTGGTTTTAAGCTCTACGGGAGAAAGATGAAATGACCTTTTATTTTTAGAGGAAAGCAGAATTTCCAGCATGCTGTTTAATACAAAGATCAGGGGGAGGGCAGGGGTGGGGGGGTGTTAGCAAAAAAGCATTCCTAACTCCTGTGATAAAATCCCACGAGCAGCAACCCTGATTTTGAGCTCTCTGATCAGACCCCATGACTCAGTCTCTGCTGGAACTACTCCTGCTCAGCCTGTGCTGGAAACATGCTCTCATATTTAAGGTGTTCAGCCTAATTCTGACTTAAATATACAAGCCTAGTTCCCATCAGTTCCCCTTGCACAGCTGTTACTGAAGAGAAAACTTCAACCTTTTTAACTTAGCTCAATGCTATTTATACTCAGTCACAAACCCTATAAATGACTTAGGAGAAAAGACAGTTATTCATATCTTACAATACTGTCCTTATCCACTGCTTATGTTTTGTTTGTTTTTGTTTTGTTTGGTTTGGTTGTTTGTTTTTGTTTTGTTTGATTTGTTTTTATGGCCAGGAGAGAGAGAACCATAAGCATGTTAGCTCTTCTGTTTGACTGGCACTCAGGAAAAAAAAATAAAAAAAATAAAAGTTCCTTTTAGGTGTTTAACTGCTTAGTTAGACAATCTGTATTTGTACAAAAAGAAAAAAGAAAATTTGTCAATGGTTACTTTCTATTCACTTTCTATTATCTACTCTGGAAAATTTTTTGCTGCATTTTAACACAAACTTAGCTTCACTGTTCCATTTCCATCAATGATAAACAAAACAAAGTTGAACTTAAAAAAATATCATAGTCTTCAAAGCAACATGAAAATCAGTAAAAAATATGAAGTTTCATCAAATTATTTAAATCAATTTAAATCAATTAAAGTAATGAAGAGAATGTAGGGAATTATTTTAGATTAATATAATAACCTATTGAAACTAGACTGCACCTATATTTAACTGGCAGCATAAAATAATTATGGACTAAATCTGGAAGAAGACTGTGATCCACCTAATGATTTTTAAATGAAATTTACCTTTAAAAACCACCAAAAACATGGCAGGTTTTCTTTATTATGGAGAGACAGAGATTTTTATATGTGTTTACGCTCTGAAAGAATGGTGGTATATAATGTACCATCTGCTCATTTCTACCATTTCCATTCTTATCATCAGTAGAGGCTGAAGGTTTTACTTATAGGCCTTTCCCTTGGATTGACCATGCTGCCTGCTGAGCTCTCCTTCAGATGCCATACCAAAGCTGTAGCAGCTCCTGCAGACTTCAGTGATTAAGGACAGATACAGTTCTTCTTCAACAATGAAAAGCCTTTTCTTAGTTTTTGTTCATTACCAAGTTGCATGAATATGGTAACTTTCACAACAGTCAGGTTCCTAATTCCCTATTTTACTTACTGTGAGTCATCTCTGGGAATGAGCTGTTGCCAGTATTTCTAGTTTGTCCTTTTCAAAATGTTCAGCTTGATTTTTATTTTTGATTTTTGGAAAAAAATATAACATTTGGTGTGATCAAGAAAAAAAATCAGCTAGAGTTTTGCAAAAAAATGACCTCATTTTCTCATTTTCAGAGATGAAATCCTAGTAAATTTGAGTGATTGTATGGCCAAGGGATTTAGATAATTTAAGAGCTAGAAAAGATTCTGCTTCAAATATAGGTAGCTGAAAAAAAGGTAGAGAGTAGCAACCTGTGATCTCTCTTTCCCTTTAGCTCTCATTCGCAAAGATAATGGGTAGGCATAGACAATTCCCATTAGGGAAAAATTGTAGTAGCAACGAAGAGACGAGTCTCCAATGAAAAGAGGGAGTAATGTGCTGATAATTTGTGTCGGTGATAAATGCACCTCTATACTCCCAGATGCATAAAGTGGTGAATATTTCAAGGCTTATGAATCACTATTGTCATGAATTATGAATCATCAACTGATAAAAAACAAACACACAGAGGTGCCAAAAACACCCTATGAAAACATACTAATAAAGGGGAAGGAAACCCACAAGACAAACATTTTGAGCCAACGTATGATTAATCTGAATGTTTATGGCTAATAAACCACCCTCTCAACTAATGTACTTCTAATCTGTATCATTTTTATCTGATTTATTATATGGTATTTGAGATAATTATCATCTAGCTTGTTAATTAAAGAAGAGTAGCAATTGGAGACCGTGATATAGGTAACAATAATGTTTGAATTAGCTATAAAATATATTGTTAAATGATCTGAGTCTTTTTCACCATTAAAAAATATCACATCCAAACTAACAGTTGGTATTTCTCTTTCCACAGTGCTGATCTGGACTGAAAAACTGCATCACTCTAACCAAACTTCTCTGCAGTAGGGACCAAAAATGTTTGAGCTAAACAAATAATCTACAGTGAAGAACTTATTCCACAAATGAATAATTTTCTCACTATGTAACATGATAATCATGAATCTTACTAATTTGATCATTCTCTAGTTAGACTGGATTTTTGGTAAGGGAGGTATTGCAATTTTAATTGTGTATGCCCACCAATGGCAAATTCTTTCCTGCAATTTCTCATAATTTAAAATACTTGGATTAGTTATTGCTACACAGATCAGTTCTGTAAATGCAAACTCTATGAGTACAAACATTCACCCTGAGAGAAAACCAAAATGAGCTTTGAAACTGCTGGTACATAAACTATGCAATTACATTTTTCATGAACATGGCACAATTAAAATTTAATTATTTGTGTGTTAGTTGAAAGTTAGCAGAAAAAAAAAAATACTAGTTTGAATTTTAATGTAAATGCATAATCACAGGATTTTGTGTTCATCCTTCTCTATAAAATAGTTTTAGTCAACATTTTATATTTACCTTGCTATAACTCAGACCAGTGCCACAGTAACAGAGGCTGTTGAATACTCTACAAGTTTTCCTGTTTCTAGAAGTCACTGGTGAAGAGCTAGGGCATTTGTCGAAAATGCTGTGACCTTCCTGGACAGCAAGAATATTGCACATGATTCCATGCAGCCCCAGGGACCAGGGATGGGGATCAGCACCTTGGAAAACGGCAGAAGGTTGGAGCTCATGAGGTGGTGGCTACAGCCTTTGTGATTCTGTGTCATGGGCTGGAGAAGCAATGTGTGAAGAAGCAAAAATGCACTTTTTCTTAGGAATGTCAGACCTGACAGTAAACATCCTGTCATCAGTTGCAAAAGGAGAAATGAAAACCAACTGACCAACTAGTAATGATCTCCAGCGAATTACCTGGGTTGTGGGTTAACTGTTGCATGTTGTTTCCTCCCAGAAACTGGCACTTTGGCATTATATTTCAGCAGGTTTTATAAGTGTGCCAGCTCACATCAGCCCCTGTTAGGGAGTAACTGTAGATTACAGAGTCAATGACCTGTCTTTTCTTGCCTTGGTGTTATGTAGAGGTACTGCAGAGGTGTCTTTTTGCTTTGCATTCTGCTACACTGTGCTCTTATTCACTTCTCTCTGTGTACTCTGGAAAACATAGAATTAACTCTGTGCCAATATGCAAAATAACATTAATGCAATACCATTCTTAAAAATCACACTGTGGACTTAAAAGACTGGCAATCAGCTACAAACACCAAATTGCCCTGAATTTCAGTTTAAATTTAGTTTAAATGTCGGAAAAGATGAATTCTTTAAAGACTGTGGATAAGCTACAGCTTGGCCATTTGTCTCAGTGTGAGCATTATCCTGGAACAAGCCAGAAAACGGGCTGTAATTGGAGCCACTGTTCCTTCATTGATTACTTTCTTTGACTTCTAAGCGTGTCCAGCAGAAAGGAGGGGAAGGAGAATAAATTCAATATTCTGCTTTTGTGCAAATCCTCAGGCTGTGCTGGCCTATACTGGCTGCACTCCTTACAGACTGGGAGGATCCTAGTCCTCTCAGTCTGACTTCTCTGAACTGAGGGACCTCAGCAGTGGTGACTTCTTCCCTTTTCTTCATTAAGGCAAGAAAAATGCTTCATAAAGGCAAGGGAAGGGGATTGCTGCTTTAAGGTTCAAGTCTGGCATATGCCTGAGGTTAGTCCTGTGTGCCATCTAGCATGGACTCGGCATCAGTTCATCCCCTCTCAGCACCACTCTGCATACACTGGCCAAAACCACAAAAGGGTCCAGGTAAGCAGAAACTCTCATTTCCTTCTTACTTGCCTACACACCGAAGGACATAGCTGTGGGTAAGAAGGGTAAACGAGTCTTTGGTCCACTGTGCAGCTCAGGGCGGTGACAATCTTACTTTGGGTAAATAAAGGACGTAACTAAAGTCTTGCATGTGCCCAGGCTGACCAGCAGCTGGTGTCCCCACCGGCAGCCTGCTGACAGGCTGACACACATCAACCTCACTTTCTGTCTGAGTTCCCTCCACTAGGAAAAGGAGGAGAGTGTCTGAAGGCTCCTTGTTGGTCTTGCAGCTGGATGTGGGGCTGATGTGGCAGTCTTTGATGTGGCCTCATTTCTTAGGAGAGCTCACATCCCAAGCAGCAACAGATGAAAGAAACAATGGTATTCCCAGGGCACAGCATTTCTGACTTCTCTTCAGATGCATGCAGAGAGTCTGACCTCAGATACAAAAAGATGTTCACCCTGAGGTCCATGCTGGAGCTGAACACCACAGGCTTTCCGTGTCCTGGCCTGCAGCTTCACTGGGAGAAGTTCTGGTGGAAAATACAGGACTGGGACCAAAACAAAGGAGCATGAATGTAGCAATAAGTACATAGACTGAGAATTAGTCATGTGGTCTTTGTGTTCACTGATAATATGCAGGCAGCAGCCACAACTGTACCTTTTACCTGATGTAAATTTTACCTTTAAGCAGTACTATATAAATAAGCAGTACTTACTATCCTTATTAATAATAGTGCTTCCATTGTCTCTCTATCAACAGCATGTATTGTTTGCATTCTCTTTCCTGACATTATGGTGGAGTTTTTTCTTTTAAAGTTATTTTCATATTTTTTTCCTGTTTTCTCTTCTTAAAAGAGGTCAAAACTTTACTGGGATATAGTAGCACTGCTGTCCCACTGAGAACAGCTAGCCAGGTTTAGTTTGTTTGTTTGTGTTTGGCTTCTGTTTGTTGTTTTTGTTTGTTTTGTGTTTGCTGTGTTGTGTGGTTTTGTGTTTTTTTTGTTTGTTTGTTTGTTTTTTTGTTGTTTTTTTTTTTTCCAATTAGTGATTTTCTGACGTTTATAGACATGAGAGAGAGAGAAAGAGATCAATTTAATTCTCATTTATGAAATGAGCTGGCATTTGAACCCAGCTAATTGAAAATGTTTTTTCTTTGTTTAGTCTGCTCAAGAAATTTAACCAAAGTCCCTGTCTCTCACTACTGGCTTTACAGCTCAGCTTTTGGGGTTCACAGAGCAGAGAGACGTAACTTCTTATTGTGGCAAACAGATGTAGGGAAATCAGAAGCTCCTCTGCATGCAATTCCCTGAATTCATTGCCCATTCTGTTTTACAAGAGCTTTGTAGTTCCGTAGAGCTGCTTAGATTACCATAACTATTCGACATCCTGTAGATGTGTCTGCTACTGTCTGTTGTTACTCCACTCCTGCCTCATTTTCCTTCAACCTCAGCTTTATTTTCGTACTCTAAACATACTTTTGCCCATGTGGTATAATATCAGTAACACCATCAGTCATGCACAGGTTATCTAAAAGTATAAAAAATGAATAGCTATTCATCCTCAAGATGATGGACAAGGTCTGAGTTTTAAGCCAAGAGGCAAAAGCAAGGCACTGCTTAGCAATAAATTATTAGAACATCCTTTTGTGCAAAAGACTGTAACATAGTGGAGGAGGGGTAGAGGGAAAGCAGGTAGATCATTTGCTTTCTCTGGTTGACTGTCGCTCAGCTTTTCACCTTCCTCATCCTGTTACCAGCTCTGCCTGCAGGACAGCTGCCCTTTGCTGGGGCACAGATCCTCCTCAGCTGTCCAGCCAAGGTCCTGAGGGCCACCACCATCTGGGGAAGGATGGTGGAAAGCATGAGCTCTATCCATCTCCTGAGACAATTCTGTTCAGTCCCATTATTTTCTTGCTTTCCATGATTCACAAGCCTTGCAATGCTATTTGAATCACCCTAGCATAAATATTTTGTTAAAACACTCATTTGTCTTTCTTTCCAGAGCCATCCTTTCCAGAGCTGCTTTCATTCCTTTCTGTTTCTGTCCTTGCAATTTCATCATGAATTTATTTCCAAACCTTTTTTCAAGGTATCCAGAATTATCAACATCAGAAAGCGATTCTTTTTCTGAAGAGCCTGGACAATTTTTATTTTAAATATTGGAAGTCTGAGACTGTTTTTCAGTGGAAAAAAAAAAAAGGAAAAAAAAAAAAAAACAACTTTTTTTTTAAATGGAAAATAGGCACAGTTTATAGAGCTTTAATCAAAATCTCATTTTTTTCACTGAAAAAAAAGTCATGATATAACATATTTGTCAAGTAAGCATAAGCAGGAAGTGAAATGTCTTTCCTTTGACAACATTGATTTAGTACTTCTAGCCTCTTGCAGTTCCTTACACTTTAAATTTACACAATATGAAATTATTGTCAATTATGCTAATCTTTTTAATACACATTCTTAATGTTGATAATACTGTAATCTGTAAGACATTTAATTGTTTTCACATTTATCTTCCTCCAGGCTTCATAGGCAATGAATCCCTTTCCACACTTTCTTTACTTTTGGGCTTTCCGTTGTAAGGCATGTGGTCTTAACACAATTTGACCTAGTTCTGCATGTATCTAATAAATGCAGTTCTTCTGTAGCTAGCTCTCCTCTTCCACTTGCTTTACTCTCATCTGATTCTCAGAGGAAAATTGAAAGCCCCCAAATGCTCCTTTTTCAAAGAAAGGATAGGCACTTTTCCCAGTTATTTCACATTCCAGTAGTTGTAATTCTTTTCTGTGGTTTAAGCTATGTTGAAATAATGTTAAGAGACTACCATTACAAATTATTGGAACAATGAAAAAACAAAATTCCACAGAAAGCTGGTTTTAAATTTAAAGAAGTCATTTTAGATGTTTTTAGTTTTGCCACTTGTTTTTAAGAAATTATAAAGCTTTCAGAAATCTTTATAAAGAAACATTTTTCACTTTCCTTAGAAGATTTCTTTGGCGAATGCCACTTTCTGCTCTGGCATTGTCAGCCTGGTTGTTTGCATTGTTCTCTCTCTCTCTTTCTGTGGAAGAGACTGCAGTGTAATCCTACGGATGTGCCATCACAGACCGTGCCTATGTCCTTCTGTTTCTCTGGAAATGTATTCACAGGTCTGTGCAAAAAAATCATATTTCACTCAATTCATAATTTGACATTTTTATTGCTTATTTTTAAACAGTTCTTCCTAAAAGTTATATGCCTTTAATCCAGTTTCACTTATAGTTATTGGTAACTTTTATATTTCAGTCAGTTTTTTTCTTAACATAATATTTTAGTTCTATGATCTGAGATTGAAAAATGCTCTTATCTCTGTTAATACCGCATGCTTTCAACATCACCATGGGGAACTGAGCAGCTCCTAGGACAGTATTTTGAAAATGTGTAGTCTTGCCTGTTAAATTGCTCATCTTGCAGAAACTTTAAATTAAAAATAAATGTAAACTAATACTATTTTGATTCTAAAGCTGAACCATTTAAATGATTCATTCTGCCCAACAGATAGGCAATTTTTCCTAACAGGAGGATATTGTTGTTTACTACTTTGGGGGAAAGGTACCAGAATGTGGCAGGCAATAGACAGAGACATCTACCTTAGTAGCAAAGTCTTTTTTACCATAAGTGGTATACATTTATTTTTCACTTTTATGAGGATACCTTATTGTATTTCTAGCTTTTGTCAAGCTTTGCAGAAAATGTATCTAATTTCTGTTTCAACTTCACAGTACTTCATAGTTCATTATGAATATAATATGCTGCCGGTGTCATTCCTGAGCAGCATTGTGTACAGAATCTGTAGAGTCTTTTGAGGAAATTGACTGTTTAGACACAGTGAATAAAGAGATTCAAATGAAAATCACATGGGATTCATTCCAACTCTGATTTTTTCATCATCTAACTTGCTCAGGGCTTCATTTTTTTTTTCCTTATCTGTAGTCAGATATTTAATTATTTACTCCTGAAAATCTTAAAAAAAAAAATGAAAGAAAAGTCATTCTTCACATAGAATCAAGTGTATGTACATATTAAATAATTGGATAATAAATCAGATTAGAAGAGACCATGATTATAGGATGTGACAGCACAGTGTAATATCTCATTTTAAGAAATATTTGGTTCTTTATCATCAATTGGTTATTATCACTGACTGGTCACTTTAAGGGGCAGAAAATGTTAAGAAAAAAATCCCTGGGCAGCCCTTCTTCGCCCTGCCTATTGTTTAATTTAAGTTGACTTTTCTTCTGTTTATTCCATTGGAAACTGAAAGTGTCTTTTCAATTTTATGCAGAGGAATTTTGCAGGGCATTGGAAGAGAAGAAAAAAATCTCTAATGCACTTTTTTCTCCTTACATGCCAGACTGCAGTCTTGATCAACTTCCATGCTAGAGGTGTTAAGGATCCTTAACACAAGCAATAAATCTTCCCAACACAATGGAGAGAAGTCAGAAATTCAGACACCACTATTGGTAGGAACCATGACCATAATACCAATTTACTCCTCATACTAATTATGGTGTTGGTACACTTTTTTAAGCATTTAGGAAGAGGAAGATCTTTTCTCTTATACAGTTCTCTCCTCTCATACAGTTCTCATGCCCTGGACCTCTCTTCTTAAAACACATGCAAGACTGGAAGGTTTCACTGTTTTCCTAATCTGGATTGATGTATACTATAAGAGTAGGAGGGGGAGGACTGGGCTACAAAGTGAAAAGTGTTTTTAGTGTCCTTTTGAAAATGTCTGTGCTTTGTTCTTTAATCATAATGAATTGTAAAGTGTTAAGTCAGTACTTAAAGAATTGGCAAATAGAAGAAATTTTATATGCAGGAGGGAGTGATGAAGACCCCTGCTGAACTACAAAGGCAGAGATTACTTGTCTATATTGTGCCTAGTGGTCCTTGTTTGTATATTTATGATAAAAAACAGATTTCTGGAAATAGACAGCCAGGTTTATAAAAACTGATGACAGAAACAGTGAAAACATAAGTTTTCTCATTACATGTTAGTTACTGATAACACTTGACTGACCTACATACGTCTTAAACAAGAACAAGGTATTTCTGGAATGCCTGGGGAAATTAGCCATTGCTAAATATTCCTTAGATTTCAGAAATTATGTTAATCACTTTCTGCCTTCAAGTTCCATAATGTCGTTGGAGTTAGGGCAGTCGTTACTTAGGCCGTTGGTCTCATGCGATGCAGTAAGCTTATTGCCTGAAGAAGTGCTTCAGGATCTAGCAGTGTAGCAGTATATTAATGACCTGGCTTGCTAAACCTATGTGGTGCTAACCTATGTGGGTGAATAAAACCCAAAGAAGATGTGAAATACTGAATGAGCTTGTATAGAGCCCCTAGTGTGGGGCTAGCTCTTTACCTGTATTGCAGAGAAACCTTGAGTCAGCTCTAGGTGACTTAGCAGTCATGTTTAGAAGTTTTCTGTAACCTATGAAAAGGTTCTGGGTGCATCTGCCTGTGTACCTAAAGTGCTGGAATAATCATGTCTATGCAGCATGATAGTCCAATTTATTTTTGAACAAATAGATGTGATTTGGGACAGGCAGAAACTTTGAAGAAAAGCCTTGAATAAACCTCATCATGCTTCAACCACCTGCTTCAAACCTAGCATCCAGCTGCTAGAGGTAAGACTTACAATGTTTAAGCAAGTATCACATATCCTAAGCCTACACTTCTGCACACAGAAGTCCTAATGAAGTACGCAGAGCAACCTGGGTTATGGGAAATGGCATTTCATTGGTGGTATACAAGAGGATGATTGGCAAGTGTTGTGCTGCCACTGCTCCTCCCAGTTTCGGTGGGTGCAGAAGGCAAGTTCTGTTTCTATTGATGCCAGGCCAGCACCTTTCAAAAGCAACATATTCATAGCACCAGTAATAACTACAAGCAGCAGAGGAAAAATTATGAAGCAGAAATATCTTCCTGTTACATTCTCGTGTCTCAAATAATGAGATGCTTGATGCCTGCCTTTCACTGATAGCTGGCCTACTGATTGCTTTTATAAGAACTGATTTGCTGACGAAAAACCAAGCAGCAAAATGCTGAATGTATTACTATTTAATTTTATGTGTAAAAGATGAAAACATCCTGCTCCCTGAATAATAACTAAATATCGATTTTCTAATGGTGTTTTATCTTCACCCAAAGCATCACTTATTGATGGAGACAGTCCAGTCTCTGGTTTAAAGGTCATTTGGTATAGTTTATGCAAGCTGAAAAAAATTTGTATGACTGCTTGTAAAACCTTTACATATTGGAGTAGCTACTTTGTTTCCTATGTGATATCCTAACAGATCCTTAGTTAATTAGCAGTGAATACAGCTGTGCTAAAGGTGACAGGGAGAGGACGTAAGGAAATGTGGTTGAAAATGTGATACTCATAAAGTCATTATAATGCTAGTAGTTTCTGGGTTCCACAACAAAGGATGGAGTGACTCCTTTACTAATTTATTTTTCATATTTTCTGGAACTGCTAGAACAAACGTGCACGATATAGATCTACACCCCTTGTTTGGTGTGTATCAGGGTAGCAAATAAACACACAGAAGGTTCAGGCTGGCAGAAGCTAGGCACCAGCTTCTGAGCCATGCCAGATGTGGGAAGGTGGCCCAACCTGGTGCACCTTTGTGAAAACCAACCCAAAGCTCTACAGGTGCCCTGCAGAGAAGACTGAGGGATTCACTGTGAAGGAATGGGCTGCAGCCCTGGCTTCTCTTGCCTTACTCGCTCTGGACCTTGGTTGTGAATAGTAATGGCTCTATGCAAACCAGTCTCCCCCTACTTCTCTTACAGTATAGCTTTGTGTAAGTAATTGATTGAGAAATTTTTTTATCAATAGGCACAAGGCAATGGTATTTCAGACTTTGTTGTTGAAGTCACTGAGCTTTGATGAGGGAATCAGCAAATATAACTGACAACAATTAAAATGAAAGGAAACAAAGGGAGCATGTGTCTTTACTTCAACGTGTAGTTAAGCCTTAAAATCCTTTGGCCAGAGAGTATTAAACATTTAAATGGGTTTAAAATGCAAGACAAGTTTTCTTGGACAGCTTTGTGGAATACAGATATATCTATTTTATAACATTCAAGCATTTATTTAATATAGAGATATTACTTCTGTCTCTAATGGTCCAATAGGTAGCTCTCCAGGGAATAGAAAATAACCAGGGATGTGTCATTATATGCCTGCTCTGTCACTGTTCGTCCCTTTCTACATTACTGACTCATCCCTTCTGGCCTTATGGGGTTAAACAGACCTTTGATCCAACCTTGTCCAGCCATTCTGATGCTCTAAGAAAATGAACTCTTGCACACTGCAGGTAATTTCCTGAGCGACCTTTTATACACAAGCTGCAATCTCTGATATAGGTGAGCCAATTCATGAAGTAAGAGTTTGCTTTGTAAGCCTGCTTGAGTCTCAGGTTATGCATATAAATGATACACCGAGTCCATGTTCAGTACTGAGAGAATTTCAGCTTCTAAGTCAGCTACAAGGGAAATGGAATAAATTGGTTCGTGAGACACCAAGAGGACAAGAATACCAAGAGACACCAAGAATACTAAAATGGAGAGACTAGATTCAGCTGCCTCCTAAAACTAACTAACTAAATCTAATTTTTAACTCTCTTAGCAGTTTTGAACTGAAATTACAGATTTTTGTAGAACAGATTTTAAGAAAAAGCAGCACTCACCGTTCTTTGGCTTTTTATGACATGTGAAATTGCTTCCTTCCACTGCAAGTGAGAAAATGATGAAAGGAAAGCAAGTGCTCTTGTTAGAAGCTAATCTCAAATTAAAATCCTAAAATGTTCGTTATTAATGAAAACCACCAAGAAATCTCTATCTATATTACAATGCAAAAGTGTTATTGGAAATAGATGTTTCTCCCTCATGAATACAGACAAGAGTTGTTGTTTTCCCTCAGCCATTTTATTACTCCCGTCAATCACCAGCTCAGTTAGCTCACTCATCTTCTGTGTTAGAAGTAGCTCAAAGCTACTGAGGCCTGAAGACTACAAGAATCATTGTCTCCCTGTATCAGGCTCTAAATTATCACAAAAGGCCATCAAAAATTTTGTGCAAATTAAATGAAATTATATCGTAATACAAAAAATAGCTCCCAGAATGGTGGTTTTCTTTTTACAGTAACTTTTGGGATGGGTATCTTCCCATTCTGTCAATAAATCTGGAGGCTGTTTTTTAACTGATGCCCACTTGATAGTGTAATGTCTCAGTAAGAGAATGAGAGAATGTTGGCCTTTGAGGATGAGGAATGCCAGGAAATGCACACATTGTGGAAATACCACCTGCACCATTAGTCTGAATCACTGTTATTCATATATCATATATCTGTCTGCAAAAGCAGTGACTGTAGTACATAAGATCCACCAATTCTGAGGCAGAAGGTACCCCTGCCTGGGAAAATTGCTGTATGTTTTCCTCTCCCTTTTGGCACTTTTAAATGCCAAGTAAAATTGTCTTTTTTTTTTACAGGAATGTAAAAACATACATACACATTGGGCCAACTTCTGCTCCTCTACACTGTTAAAAAATAATTTCAGTAGGAATGAGAGCAATATATTGCCCAAAAGATGTGTGAGCACAAGCATTCTCAAGACAACAAGGCTGTAGCTTTTCACAAGATGGATATTACAAAAGGAAGAATTTAATTTCAGGAGCAAATGTTTTGATTGTGTCTGTCCATGGCATAATGAAAGAAACACAAACAATATATTCTGCTTCTTACTCATTAGAACAAATAAATACTATTAAATTACAAAGAGATTAACTCACACCAGTATTTTTTCATGCTTTTTATTTATTTTTTTTATCTGGTAAACTCATACTGATTTTTTTTACTACTGTTGACTCATTGTCTGTGTGCTTTTCTGAGGAAATATATAAATATCACTCTCCCACTTGAGCCCATACCACGCAGTTTTCACAAGATCTTATGATTCTGTAGCTGGTTGCTTGCATTCTGCCAGTTCCAATGAAAAAGAGCCCCAGGTCACAGATAACAAGTAGCACTTTATGAGTATCTTTGCTGTTGTTCTTTTTTTTTTTTTTGGTTTTTGGTTTTTGGACAAAGAAAAGAAGAAAAAGGAGAAGGAGAAGGAGAAGGAGAAGGAGAAGGAGAAGGAGAAGGAGAAGGAAAAAGAAAAAGAAAAAGAAAAAGAAAAAGAAAAAGAAAAAGAAAAAGAAAAAGAAAAAAAAAAAAAAAAAAGAAAAAGAAAAAGAAAAAGAAAAAAAAAAGAAAAAGAAGAAAAAGATGAAAAAGACAAACCTAAGTTTGTCTACTTTGGCCCTGTTTCTATGGGAACATACTTGAACAGATGAAAGAGCAACTGCCAGACCTCAGCTACATTGCTGAAACTCTGGCCAAGGCAACTGACTACTATGAGGAGCTTCAGGCTCCATTTGGACTGTCCACTGGGTTGCTAAGCTCAAAACAGTTTCATCATCTTGAGGGAAGAAACAAAACTGTGCGTCAGGTTTAAATAACCTGATAAAGTGAAAATATTTTTCTGTAGGAAGGGGTCTCCAAATCTTGTGTTTATCAGCACAACCTAAGAATAAAATATTTTTGACTAGAAGAACACAATGACAAGCAAAACCTTTCTGCTCAGGTGACAGATTGCCTTTGGACTTTCTTTTAATTTTCATAATACTTGCAAAGTATGGACGTTGGTGGGTACCGCTTTTATTCTAAGTACATCAAATCTAACTCTTAGCTGAGTGAAAAGGACACCTAGTAGATATAGAATTAATGGGTCTAGGCATTTTTATTACTGATCCCTGACCATCGTTCCAGTCCCTGACTCTCTCTTACTACCAAACCACAGAATTGTTGTGTTTTTTTTTTTATCAAATTCAAGTTTCTGGTCCCAAGCCCTCTACTTCTCTTTCCTATACTTCATGCTTTCAAGCTCTTGTAAACAACCAAGCAAAAGAACAAACAAACATCTTCTTGTAATCTTGGTCCCAGGCATCTCTGTTAGTCCCAAACTTGGCCTTCCACCATGAAGACCCCAGTCCCAGTCACCCACCACTCACATGCCCTGGTGTGATGGTTGCACTGGCTACCCTGGCTTGCAGACCCCATTTCCCCTCTGTTCTCTCTCCTGCTTCTGGGAGTATTTCCAGTATGAGGACATAAGCTGCATTTACCAACAATCCATCCAAACAGAGCTCCAAAGGCAGGAAAGTAGGACATGTGAAAAAGATCCATCATAGTGCATTTCTTTTTATAGACTTTACCTGAAATTGAGCGTGTGAAGGGGAAAACTCTTCAGGCTGGTGCCACAATGTGATATAAAATGGGCTTAGTGTTATGAGGCGCACTGACCTAATTTATGGGAGCTGAGAATCTGGTCAGCAGCTTACAGTGCCTACTATTATGTTTTTTTGTGCTCTGTTTTGGAAAACGCTGAACAGGAGTGTTTAGCTATGCCCTGTGCCAGCAAGAGTGTATAATGTAAATCTCTATTTGAGAAATTATTTTTCTTCTTTCCTGATCATTCATTCCTAGTCAGCATCATCTTCAGATACATTTGCCTGATTTCTTTCCCTCCTTTTTCATATAACATCTCTCCCAAGTTAAGCATCTCCAAGGGGAAAAAAAATAAAAAATAAAAAATAAAAAAAAAAAGACAGTCATGACAGTCATGATCCATCTTAGACAACTAATAATTTGTTTATTAAACATAATACAATAAGGGAGGGTAAAATAAAATAATAAGAAGATGTCAGGTTGGTCTTAAATTCTGTCCATGAAAAAGAATATTTTGATCTGGTATGATTTTACAGAGCTCAGTAGAGGTCTTCAGCATGGATTTACAAACCAATCATGACCTCAAGTGGCATGCTGTTCATCTGAATAAAATACCTGCCAAAGTGCATTAGGATTGGAGTACTCCTGAGTTGCTAGGTGCCTTAGTGTTCAGATCTACCAGGGTCTGCATTAAGTGTTTCCAAGATTATAAGCAATGGGAGCACATCTGTGCCTTAATAACCCACATCTCCCTTTTACCAGTCCTTTGGTCACATTATAAAAACATACTAGGAACACTGCCTACAATCATACTTTTAAAATGAGCTGCTGTAAAAATCAATTAATCTATATGTGTTAAAAAATGAAAACCCAATGAATTTTTGAACTCTGGTAGCTAATTGACTGTGTAGTTTCTGTCTCTCTCTAAGGTTGGATGATGAAACTAGGCTGTTTGTGTTGGCTTTCAGCTTTCTCCTCCTGAACTGTATCCAGAGAGAAACTAAAATCTGCAGCAGGCAAAGGTTCTCAGCAGCCTCTGAGAGGATCACCCTCTAAATGCAGCTTTATATGAGTTTCAGATGTTATACAAATGAATTCACACACCCCTATTTCAAATGTTACCTGTGCTCAGCTTGTTTGTCATTTTAATTGCATAAGCAATTTCATGGCATTTTGAAGAAATTGTGTCCCTGATTTGTATCCATGTTACAGAACAGAATTGCCTGGAGATTAGAATCAGCAGCATTCTTCTAGGAGAAGAGTGGGGAAGCAGGGTGAGAGCTGTCTTGCCTGCAGACTCAAACCACCCAAGTGATTTCTGAAAGCTGAAACCTGACCTTGGTGACAGCCCTGAGGGAAGTACCCACAAGTGATCAGTAAAGCACCTCAGGAAATGAAGCAAGCTAAATGCCTGGCCACACAAAAGTCCTTCCTGCCTGTCATGCTTTTCAGGATGGTTATAGCGATGAGTTTCTTAAGAGCTGCTACAGAAAAATATACGGTCTCTAAAATACCAATGGAAATACCGCTGCACGTTTTTTCCAAACAACACTGCTGAAAGCCACTTTTCCACAACATCCTAAAGTGTAGGCTCTACTGTAAGGGAATAAGTGTATCAAACTACACACACTGCATGCTTCCAATTAACTTTGCTGATGTTAGCCTTCAGGAGCCTGCTGATGGACTGGGCTGTTGAGTCATTCTCAGCCTTGCTGCATCCACATGGCATGGACCAGAATTTTACCAAGAAGAACTGGGCGCCTGCAAGCTTTCCATCCCAAGAGCACTCCAGCTTGTTCCTGAGAGTGTATGTGCTTGCTTAGGGCTTCAAAGGAGCCAGGTAAAATGAAGGCACAGTACTTAATTGCCTTCAGGCACAGCAGTGGGATAGATCCCATGAAATTTTAGTTGGATGCTGCTGATTCCTCCATATTACTGAAGGAGAGCAGGCTATGTGAGCTAACTATGCATGTAAAGGTATGAAATTGCTTATGGAGAGATTTTTAAAAGAGTATAAGGGATTGGAAGCCTAAATTCAGAACCATTTTTCAATTAAATTTGCCTCCCTACATCTCTCAGCACTTTTTGGTAACAGAAACCGGTATTCATCCATCAAAGTTCAGCAGTAAGCACATTAGCTTGCAAGAGTTCAGATATGGACACCAAACCCAGGAACGACAAGCCCAGTGGCACAAAAGATTAGAAGTGCAATTCAGTCTGTCTGTGTTGAAAAAACAGTCCTGTTAATTTATGTCTTTTATCAGCTTTTTGCCTTGGGAAATATGATGCTGGATAGGTAGAACTTCAGTAGAGGAACATGAGTGAAGTATCTAACTGAAATTATCAATGTAAGTAAAGTACACAAAAAGGCATCAGTGCTCTGACCTTCCCCATTTTACCTGTTTTTCTTTGACAAGTCAGCATTTCATTTGCTTTAAACAGGAAGCCCTGCTGTGATGGAGTTGTAGCTCTGTTTGCACTGTTGGCTGCTCCCTGCTGTTTAAATGTCAGTTGTTTTGGATTTGCAAAGACATAAGGCTGTGAAAGTGCCTGTGAAAGACTGTCACTTGTAGATCTCAAGAGGAAAATATCTTTCATAGTGAACTGGGTGGGGAAAGGTGCAGTGATAGGTTAGGAGGGGTGGAGGGATATATTTCAAGGCCGCTATAGTACTGTCATCATCAAGCTCAAAAGCCTGTATATTCTGCTCACCCTTTCAGCAGCAGAGCCCATGATGAACAACTGCGAGGGCCAGAAGAAACAAGCATTCTGTGTAACAGGACAAAACAGATAAGGAAAACACCTTCTTGAGCCAAAGATCAGTATCTTTTGAGATACACTGCTCTCAGGAGGCAGGAGTGGTTCAGACTACCTCCTCCTGCCCTCCTGTCCTGTCAAACACCCATGCAGCTCTTTCTGCTGCTTTATTTGTGCTGAATTATTGTGTTTTGTGTAGTGATTTGAAATTGTAAGTTAAAGCTGTAGGTGGGGGGGGTTCATAAAAGAAATCAAGACTCAAATATTATGCATCTTAAGATTCGAGTCTTCTGTACAGCACCAAGCTAGTACACAATACATCCCATATATACTATCTCATAGAAATATAGAAAATTTCTGGTATAACCTGTCTTATATTTCAGAGAAGTAGTAAACTGAGCAATAAAGATGAAGGATTGGATTTGCATTTACTTATTGGATAGGAACAGCTGTATTCTACCACAGGAAAATCAAAGAAGCGAGAAATGAGCTGTATCATACATATGCAACCCATGCATCTGAGATTACGAAGTGTTCTTGGAATTTGTCAGGAATATCTAAATAATAAAGACAAAGTGGGGTTAGAGGAAGTTACTGCCTGATCTTACAGCTCAAGCTAGAAGTGATTATGAAAGATACTAAGCAGCAGTTTATCAATAATATGGGTACACACTGTTGGGGGTTTTCAGCTATCTTAAGAGTCAGTAAAACATATTCTTCTGATGTTTAAAATCAACATTCCAAGCATAAGCTTAATGACTACTAAAAGGGAAAGGATGATGAATTGGACTGATAAACCTGCAAACATCCTTTTAGGGTATTTTTCAAGCTTAGGCTTTTGAATAGCAATTATGGAGGGCATTATTTTTCATTTCAGTTTATGTCCTGGTAATCAATTATACACGGAGTTGGTTTGAAGCCCTTTTGCTTCCCCGTTAGATGTAAGAAAGCAAATAAAAATGAGATTACTGAATGTAATGAGTTCTTTTCCCTTCCTTTCTCTGTCTTTGATTCCAGTTAACTGAGCTAACCATGGATTTTCCACTTTGAAGGAAACAAACTGGCCATATGCATTGAGGCCATCTTTGTCATATTCTAACCCTTACTTCATTTCATTTCTAGTTCTGCTCATTATTGCCTTTTTTTTTTTTTTTTTTTTTCCTGGCTTAATTTGACTCCTGTAGGAGCTCAACACTGGAGACCATAAACTGTGCAGCCCTATTGCTGATGTTGTACCAATAAACTACAATAGCAGGAATTAATCAGTTACCCAGCTGGACTTTCTTGACCTCTTGCATATCATACTAGCTGGTACATGCTCCATAACTCTTTGTGTTGCCAAGTCCCTCTACTGCAGGTAACTGCTATCTCTAAGCCTACACAGGTACCACTTGTACAAAACAAATAAACAATAACAACAGTAATGAGTCAGACTGGCCACACAGAAAAATAAGACCTTTTTTTTCACATTTTCATATTTTTGCTTTCAGAGAGCTACAGTGTCCTAGTGTCAACTCCACTATTTACTCACAGCAACCACAACTATACTGCTGAGTTAGCTTGGGGCTTGAGTGCAGTACTCAGGAAAATCCTTGCTGCCTACATGTTGGCTTACACAGTCTAGAAAGACTGAGAATTTCCTTCTCCATGCAGGAAGTTCATACCCAAAGGCCACATCACAATGCAATTGGACCATGCACTGTTCTTCTGGCCCTGTGGTGAGGTGACATAGACTGGCAATAACTCTCCTTCAAAGTCTGATATTTAACCTTAGGTCACCTCTGCACCTCTTGTGGTATCCCTGTGTCCCTCAGACATCGCTTCAGAGACTTCAGGATCAAGGGAGAGTTGTGTTGCAGCCCACCAGGAAGGAGTTTTCATAGCATGATCCTGTGGGTATCTGCTGCATACCCTGAGAGGTGGCACTGAGGGCACTTTTGAGGATGCATTGATAGGACAGCATTGGTGACTGCTGGCTGGCACATTTCAAAACAGTGCCTAGGGATCATACTAATGAAGTGGTTTGCTCTATCAGCAGTATACTGCTCAGCTTCTCACTCTATTCTTGTTTTATTTAGGAAAATAATTGTAATTAGAGGGACTCCCAGCCTGTTTCTACAGATAGTGTGGAAGCCTTCAGCCATCTGGCACAGCAAGCTGCGCCCACACACAAGCACTGCCACAAGCAGTGAGCTTAGCCCATATGACACCCAACAAGGCTTTTACTTGTCTGTGCCCTGGTTTTCCCATTTCCAGAGATGGCTGAAGCTGGCTGAACAACCATAAGCAAATTGATAAAGTCAAATTCAGGTTTTAATTAAAAAATCTACAGTCTTCCGCTTTCATTATAAAGCATCTTTACAATCTTAAGTATAAAATCCTATTGTTCTTGTGTGTGATTGCCTCTTGTAAGTAATGTAGTTTTCTCAAAATGTGTTATTCATAAATCTTTATTTTTACAGCCCTATTTGATGGTGCCATTTCAAAATAATCAGCCAGTAGTTAAATTGCTTTAGACATCAAGAATGCACGCAAACATAAGAAATCCCTGTGTGGTTCTGCACAAGCAGAAGTCCATTGTCCATCACAGTTTCAAAGGAACCCCCACTGAGTGCAAGGAAATCACTAGCTCCTCTGTTTGAGATAAAGTATAGATTGTAAAGTGTGTATTACTGTTTAGAATTAGTATTGGTATTGGTATTGGTATTGGTATCGGTATTGGTATTGGTATTGGTATTGGTATTGGTATTAGCATTGGTATTGGTATTGGTATTAGCATCATGGGATTTTCATGAAAAAGCAAACATTGACCATTGACCATTCTGACAAACAAACGTGACCAGAAGGTTTATAGAAATATATCAAGATGTTCCACTGACTGTAAGAGCAGATTATATCAACAGTTTGTGTCCCATGAGATAAATCTGACAATGAAATATTGGATTTTAAATGGAGGCAGCTTTTCTGGAGGAGAAAGTTTGTTTTGCCCCTTCCTAGAGCAGCAGATGCTCCATGCTGTGGCAGCAGAGGAGAGGTTATGCTGCTGCACACTCACATCCCACCACAGCTACACCCAGCTCTGCCTTAAAGTATTTATATTTTGGCATACCCATCTGTCAGGCAGTGTTTTTGTCAGGACAAGAACATTATCACTTCTTATGTGTAAAATATGCTCCCCAGTGGATCACACTGCCAGTTCATTTCTGTTAGGAGCAGGACTGCTGACGAGGGTACAGGGAAGAGCTGTGCTGCTGAAGTGGCAGGGTTTCTCAGCACTCAGGTCACATATTATGGAGTGTCCACCAGCGTTTGGTGCCACAGGGCACATCAGTGCTAGCGTCTGTGGGAGATACCCTAGCTAGTCTGCAGCTAGCGCTAACATGGGCGGGACAAGCCAGACAAATTGATCCTTGCCCTGTCACTTACCTTCAGTGCAAGGATGTGCTCATTGTAGCGCTGCCTGTGGACACTTGATTTATTGACACTTTGATTTCAGCTGCATTTGAGCTTTAGAAACAGATCTATGCTGAACTTGAGAGGCTGTAGACATATGGCACTTAAGCTTTGTGGAGTCATCAGCATCAAAGTGTAGCTGGGATAAAATATCACCAAACACAAAGTGTATTGTCCTCACAGCAGAGACTTGCTGAAAAACTAATTCATGTTTCTCCAATCCCATCTGCTGGGAGTAATCACCACAATCCACCTCGGAAGGACATATCTCCCCCAGCTTGTGTCTTCAGGTTCAGTTGGGTGGAAATGGCTGTGGAGCTGTGGCCATGCTCCGCTGAAATGTGCTCATACTGCTCCAGTGTGCAGTGGGAGCAAGGCCAGCTGTTTCACCAGCTTGGTTACCTCAAATAAATTAAAAAGTCACAGCGCTGCCAGCAAACACTGAGATCCATTTTAGTACAAACAGCTCTAATTCTGGAGGATGGCAGTGAATAGGAGAAATGCCCTAGACCTCTATTTTTCTGTGCAACCTTGGAGAGCTAAGAATAGTTTGGCCCCATGTATATTTAAGCACAGATTCTACCATTGAAAAGATCTTGAACTGCAGGGTTAGTAAATTATTGCATGAGAGTTGTGAAGTACACAAATAAAAGTCTGTTTCATATAAAGCCCAGTTGTGCAAATTCAACTCCAGGTTCAAGGGTCAAACCACAGTCTGGTTCTTTTATGCAGTATCAGCAAAAATATATATATATATACAGTATTTTTTTCAAACTAAATTATGCCTCCATCATCACATACGTAATTTCACAGTCTTTAAGTTTTATAGCTTGAAGTTCTCTTCCTTTTGGAAGTACTCAGTGAAGTCTGAGAGGGAAAAGATTTTAGCACAAACAAAGAATTTTTCATATATCCCATCTGAAATAAACTTTATGAGGGGTATGTATGCATTATTCATCTTCTGTACTATCTGGAATTAATAACACATCCATTGCATCTGACACATTATCACCACAGAGCTGTTTACCTATACCACATTCAGGTGAAATAATGTACGGACACAGACTTGCTTGCTTGAGAACATGACACGAACTTTAAGGCTCAAATTATTGCAGGAATTTCTCCTCAAAGTTCCTCAGTTTCCCCCGGCAACACTGTCCTTTGTGCATAGAAGTGATTTGTGTCTTCATTTGCCCTGGTTTCATTTGAACACGTTTCTCTCACTGCCCAGACTAGGGGAAGAAGGAAAGTCTATAAATCAATTATGCCCTGACTAGCCCTGTTCTTGTCTCTTCCTTGCTTCATGATGGGGGGTTTTATTCTCTGACATTCTTAGTTCTCCAATTTTAACCGCTTCAGATTTCCTCACTACTGTCATACCAATTTTCTTTTTAAATAATATCTAGTTTAATATCTTCAAAAATGAAGATATGAAAATCATTATTGATTGCATAAATAAGCAATTTTAATGAAGCATAAAAACATGTCTCTTCAGCAACACTAACCTTGCATGGATTTACATACATCTCCTAGCTTCTTAGAGCAAAGAACCTGGCACAAAGTAGCTCTGTTATTGTGGAGTGGTATTTATAATGATAGCACCAGGTAAATAACTCAGGAATTCAAAGACAAAATTTATCCCTTAAGGTCATTACCTGGATTAATACAAGAAAAGTCCCCAAGAGAGTTTAGAAACTACGAGGCAAGGATTATATTAATCTATGAATTCAGTGGTTCTTTATGGGTCTGACAAATAAAATGCAGATAATAGTTTTCATTCAGTTATTGCTCTTAGTGTTATTAAGATGTTGGTAATGTATGTATGTCCATTACACATTTTATACAAGACATGATTATACCAACTATGGGGCAACAGTCAGTTATGCCCCACAACCAGCCTCTGCCCAGCCATGTGGCACAGTTTTATACACCAAAACATACATATACTAAGCCCATTTTTGTGCAAGCCTAGCCCCTCTGTTTCTGTCACTTATACTCTCAAACCTAATTTTGCTCAAATTCACTTTGACATGCTTTCTGCTTTGGCTACACTGTGTTGACACACACTGAATAGCACTGTATATATAACACTGAATTGTTATATATACAATAGAACAGCTCTAAGAAGATGTATATGGCTACCTGAGGAGAGGTGGCAGCGTGGTGGCTAAGTCATTCTCCTGAGAAATGAGGCCTGTCAGTTCAAATTCTTGCTCTGAATCAGCGATGACATTTCACCTTGGGTGTTCTACCGCCTCCTTGCAGATCCTTAAACGAGTATTGCTGCTGACATTGTTTGGCTTTGTATAAAGCTTGTACCTATTCAATGGGAAAAGAACATAGTGCTTAAAAAAAATAAAGTACCAGTGTGTGAATGGGGAGACCTAGGTTCCTATTTCACCGCAGCAGACGAAACAGGATCCTCTGCAGACTCCTCAGTCTGTTGGTTAGAGCCTGCTTATAGATTCATTTTCTCTTAGTAGGAAATGGGGACAAACCGTGGGTTTCCACATCCTTCTCACAGCTGGGATTTGGGGGAACTCTGAGGGAAGTTGCTACCTGATTGCTTTTGGTGAGAAAAATGCCTAATTTTCCTATGCAGCAAGATACTAAAGTGAACCCTTGCATAGGTAGCTGTTGAATCCACACCATGCAGTGGTGCACCACATGGAGGTCTGTCACCCTCAAACAGGCACTGTCTCAGGCACCACCTCACCTCCACACGGCACAGTGGAAAGCAATGGGATAAATTAGTGCAACTTTGGTAAAAAATGATACTTCAAAGAAAGCTCAGGACGTAGTAACATAAAGATGCCGTGAATAGACAGAAAGATAATTTGTAATTAATCACTTTCATCCAGGATGATATAAAGCGGTCTTAAAATCATTGAGAATTAGCCCAGCAAGTATAACTTCAGCACACACTGTCATGGTTACTTCAAAACTCTTTATATACCACACTCTAACAGGCTTAAAAGAGTTGAAACAACTTTTAACCAGAGGTGGGGGGTGATGGGAAGAGGATTTACTTTTTAAATAAAGGATGCTATTTGTGGAAATAATACAGTTTTGATGAAGGGTTCAGAGTCAACTGTAACTGATACCTATGATTGATGTCCATAATAATCGCACACTTCTGTAATCCTTCCTCACCCATAACTGTTTTGAGCTTACATTTTGGATATTATTAACACTCAGACAAAAATACTTGTGGACAATATCATGAAAGTACATGGTTGAGAATTAATCTATTTTTGTAGAACTGTTTAAGAATGATGGATACTTTTTCTTCCTTAAGTAAACACCAGATAATTCTCTAGACCTCCCTTCTCTGCTCATGAAAAATCCAAGTCTGAATGATTTCATGGATTTGTAAAGGATGATAGCAAGATACAGTATACACAAAGCTGAATTTCTCCACCTGACAAACATTTGACGCCACTACATTGCTAACACTTCAGTACTGGAGTTTTGTTTGTTTTTGTTTTTGTTTTTTTAAATTTTTAAGAGAGAACACAACAAATTTAGGAGCACTGAAAATTAAAAAATAAATAAATAAATAAAAATGAGGAGGCTGAAATGTACCAGTAGAAAGAGACTCCAAGTGAAAGTATCACGTTTATTTTTATTCTTGATAAGCAACAGGGCAGCTTGGAATAAACACCAATTGAAATTTTCTTCATCTCTTTAATGAGTTCAAAGAGGCTAAGCAAAGACACAGAAGAGTTGAACATTGCTGTGTACAACACAGTAAACAGATTAAAATTTTATACCTGAGCAAAAAAGGAATTTAACTATTAACTACAGCATGCAGAATAACTGATAAGTTATCACATAAACCTAGCATACTGTTATTAGGTTACACTCATTCAGATGTTCTAATTTTACAAAAGCTAAAGATGGAAAAAGCTCCAAGATGAGATGAGTGTGTGACATAAAACCACAATAAGGAAAAGCATATGACCATCTAGCAGCCTTTCCAGAGGATCAAAATTATCTGCTGTTTTATTATGCAGAGAGAAAGCAGCAAAAATTCAAAGCCTGCAGAGTTAATAACACGTTAGGCATTTAAACAGGTCTTGAAAATTAAAATATTGGCAGTTTATGAAGTGTTCACAGAAGACCTGAGCCTGCATCTCCTGCCTTCAAATGCCATTTTACAGCTTTGTGTTTATGAGCTCTTCCAAATGTGGAATGAAAGGTAGGGACCTGCAGGGAATGAGCCATCAGGTCACAGGCTTGCAGTTTTGTCACCAGAATAACTACAGCCGATTCTTAAGGTACGACTTTCTACCCCATTTGATCGGCCAAAGCCCACCTTTTCCTTTCTTCACACCAAAACTGGTATTTTTTCATTTTTGCTTTTTCTTTCCTCTAATCCATTTTGAATGCTTTCATTTGAAGTGCTTCAGTACAAGTCAAAAACAGTAACGCATTTCTCATCCTAATTCCGTTATTTTTGCAAAAGGTTCCTGTGGGAGAAAAGGGGTCTGAAAACCTTAATCTTTAACCAGCAGAGACCATTCTCCCCAGACAGATTTCATTTTCCCAACAGACTTCTATTCTCCCCAGTCTCCACATGCAATATACAAGTTGCCTGCTCCCATAGTATTTCTGTGCTAGAAATCAGCTGTATGTCTCCCTACAGCAAAAGCAACAAAATCTGCTTTTGTCATTTAGATTTGTCATGAAGAGATGGGAAGGATGGGAGTGTCTCTTAGTATGAGACAGCCATAAATGAAGTCTCTCCCTTTTATTTCCTCAGCTGTATAGTTACAGCCTTGTGGTGACAATCTAATCTTCCCTCAAATCACACCACCTGCCTTGACTTCCCTGCTACTCTTCTTTCACCATTTATGAGTAAAACTATGCATTAAAAATGCATGTGTCAAAATGGATTTGATTCCTTTGTCCACAACATATGCATATCTTCCTTAAAGTCAGAAATTTTAAACATTAGTAGGTTGTGTGAAAGAGTCTCCAGGGAACTGACTCCTCTTTGCTTCCAGTTTCTTCCTAGCTTTGAAAGCTGCTGATACTTCAGGGTGGATGGAGTCCAGCCGCTGCTCACACTGAAAGGCTGTGAGGAAGGCCGTCCTGTAGTTGTTATTCATCCAGCCATAGAGAAGGGGGTTAGCAAATGTTGAGCACATGGCAATGACGTGAAACACCGTGTAGATCAGTTTGTACTCTTTCAGGTCTAGCACCTGACTGTCAATATCACTGACCAGCTGGAAGGTGTGAAAGGGCAGCCAGCTGACAGCAAACACCACAACCACGCACACCAGCATCTTGGTGGTTTTCTGCCGCCGCTGGTGGTAGTGGTCGTTCGCCGCCCCTGGACTAACGTGGTTCTTGAGCTTGGTCCAAATACGGGTGTAGGCGTAGGAGATGACCGCCAGAGGCAGCACGTACTGGATCAGAAGCATGGAGATGCTGTAGATGGTACCGTAGTTAAGCTGCCCCTCCCCTGGCCATTTCTCAGAGCAGACCACAATCTTGAAGTCAGGAATGATCTCAATCAGTGAGTATTCACGGAAGATGGCCAGAGGACTTGCCAACAGGGCACTGACAGCCCAGGCAACTCCTATGATCAAGAAGCTGATCCGCTTAGAGATTTTGCTTTCCAAGTGGTAGACGATGCAGCGATGCCGATCCAAAGCGATCACAGTCAACGTAACAGTTGACACATGCACAGCAAGAGCCTGGGCATAAGGCACCAGGTGGCACAAGACTGGGCCCAGTTTCCATTCACCCAACAGTGTGTAAACTAAAGTGAAGGGCAGGCACAGTGTATTCACCAGCAGATCAGCCACAGCCAGGTTGGCAATGAAGAAGTTAGTCACTGTGCGCATGCTTTTGAACTTGATGATCACGTGGATCACAAGGGAGTTTCCGATCACCCCCAGCAGGATGATGGAACAGTAAGCAAAGATGAGGATTATCTGCACTTCGACTAGCGTCGTGCTGTCCTTCAGTTCTGGTTTTGGGTCGAGAGCCAGCTCGTTGAGTGGCGTGGTGTGTCTCGGCAAGTACAGCTTGGTGAACAGCTCCATTTTCATTTCATCTGTCTGGTTTTCTTCACCTATTGCTTCCAGGGGCCCCATCCTTGCAGCAGTCTGGTCTAAGCAATAGAGCTGTCCCTGAAAAACAAACCAATACAAGAACATGTGGAGAAATCAGCCTGTGGTGGTGAAGACCAGAAGTAATGAAGGGCTACAGCTACAGTAATGAAAAGCTACAGCTCTTTCCTCCTCTAACCCAGGTTCTACATCCCAGGATTAAGAGGAGATCTGTCTTAATATATTTAAATTCTGTTGCCCTTACATTTGAAGCCCGATCCTGTAATATTATTCAGGCATGACTCCTGCTGAAAATTGGGACAGATTTCAAAAGCATTTCAAAGACAAAGTTTGCCTCAGTAAATGCAGAAGGATTAAGATCCAGCTGGGCAGCATATCCTTTTTTTACAATCCACTACCTAAAACTATTGCTGATTTAGCACAAAACTTCCATTAATACCTATGGGAATTCTACATGGAACTGCATCATCCAGACTGTTATTAGCATAATTCCAGCTTTTCCTTAATGGAAAGTGTCCTTTAAATAGTTACCAAATTCTTATAGGTTTAGGCCCATCCTTAACGCCAGAGAACAGATTATTGATGTCTTTTTTAATGAAAATTTATTTTATGAAAGTTAGTGCCACAAGGCAAGCAAAAATACCCTTCTAGCAGATCTGAAATAGTAGCATCTCTCTGAAATGACTGTACAATGTATTCATGCTGAAATTTAACTCAAAACACAGCTAAATCTTGGATGCAAAAAATATTTTCTTTTTGTGTAATGTTTGAAAAAACACAGTTCCTTGGAGGCTGCCAATCATTTTTTGACTGCAGCCATACAGAAGAGCAAATCATTCCCCTTCTGATGTCAGTAAGAATTTCACCACTGGCATCAAAATCACATTTTGTTGACTTCTCCACACAGACTGAGCCAAATTCTGCTCAGCTAGCCTACGCTATCCTAAGAATTCACTAGGCATGGATGGATAAATGCATGCTTTACAGTTAATTTCTGACTTGGACTTCAATCCTATATAAAGTGTGCCTGTCCCCAGGTAGACTGTCCAAACCATGGATGGCGTCACAAGTGCCATGCACCTGTGGACTCCCTGGCTTGACCTGTGAAAGTACTAAGCAAGCATTTGTCAGCACAGTGGGCTCACAGAAAAAACACCGCCATTTGCCACTGGTGGGAAAGCCAACACTGTTACTACTCTGTTTGCCCATTCATACATTCCGTAAGTAAAGCAACAGAGTAGAGAAGAAATGTCACTTACTTGACACCAGGTGTTGCACAGTTTAGTCCACCTTGAATTCAGGTCTGCCTAAAGAGACATTCAAGCTATTAACAACTGTGTTTTTGTATGTTGTTTGTTTGTTTGTTTTAATTTATTTATTATTATCATTATTTAAATCACATCCACATCACTGCAGATTTTCATTCCTACCTCTATCCCCACTGACATTTACTGGCAACATCGCTAGGTGTGATTTCCTAACAGAATTGCTGTACACGTGCACCTGCATCTTATGACTGGCTACTACATTATGCCTCAGAAACAAGCACCATCTGCCAGCAGGTGACCGAGCCCTTTGTGTTTTGCTTGCATACCACACAATATCCCAAAGAATTTCTCAGTGCAAGCCTTTGGTTCTTTCAAAAGGTGCAGCTCAACCACATGAACTGAAAGCTATTTTTCCCCCAGAATAAGCTGGTCATTATTATGCTATATTGTTTAGTCTACACTAAGTGTAAAAGTAATAGTGTAAGCCTGAGAGATACACTGTGAGACATAGCTGAGATAGTGTAAGACCGTGAGATACATAGCTGAGGTGTGCTAGGTGTTTGTAGAAGCTTACAGTGCAGTTTTTGGTAATGTAATCAGTTGTCACCTACTAGTCTAAGCAAGGGCGGCAAGGCAGGACTCCTAATCAATACACCTTCAGTCCACCAGGTAAAAAATGTAAAAGATACATGAAAATTTGCACCACCAAGGCTATGCAGATGTCCAGAACTCATCTGAGCTTTTCCCTTCAACCTGTGTGCCTATGCCCAAGAATTATGCTTGCATGTATTAGTAAAGTAGAGCTTTGGTGAGGTCCCAAGATTGTCAGGTACTCCAAGATCTCATAATGTTTTAATTGCAAAATAAAAGCAAGTCATAATTGCACATTACATGAGATGGGTAAGAGGGAAGGCAAATTTCATACATTTTCCCTTCTTTGCCATGAACCCAGGGAGGATGATGGAACTCAGCCAAAATAATAATAATAATAATAATAATAATAATAATAATAATAATAATAATAATAATAATAATAATAATAATAATAATAATAATAAAAGGTATAACAAAACAAAACAAAACAAAAAATAGTATCCCTTTCTTCCATAGCATCCCTTCCTTCCCAAAAATGTTTTTGCTTGTTTCTCTAGTCACAGGCATTCTCCTGATTCCTACTTCCAACCCCTTATTTAGCAAAGCCCTCTTTTCTTCTGCCACTTTCATTTCATTTGTTACTATTTGGTCTGTTGACAAGCATTTTGGTCTTGTCAATACAACAAAGCTGGGGGAGGGAGAAGGGACAGCCAGGATTTTGAGCCGAGATGCACTGGTGTGTCACTAAGGGATGCAATAAACTGGACAAGTTTGACATTGCCAGTGGGACAGTTGAGTGGGGGAAGAATCAGCTCCTTTCGTTGTACAGGGGAAAACTGAGGTGGCGTTTGCTACCTGAGGAAGTGTTTGGCAGGACCCTTCCTGGTCTTTTTCGGTACAAGCTCTCCATCCGATGGCAGGGCATTTGCACCCCTATTGCACATTGCTGTTTGTTTGGGTGTTTTGCTTTGTTTTCCATTTTTCCCCCAGCCCCTCAGGGATGCGCATCAAATTGCACCCAACTTTCGGCAGAGGAAGGCCCGGGGCGGATCTCTTACGGTTCCTGCAGCAAAAGAAGAAGGGCGACCAACCCCCGAGACCACCTCGGCACGCACCCTGCCTCCCGCGGCCGCGGCGCCGCCACCGGGGGCGGCTCGGGAGCCGCTGGGGACTGCGGGGGGAGGCAGCAGGGACCCCGCACCCCTTCCCGTTCCCCTCCCCGGCCCTGCCCGGCACGGCACGGCACACTCACCGCGGCGTTTCTCTCCTGGCTGGCGCTGGGGCACGGCGGAAAGTTTGGAGGTGGCGGCGGCGGCGCCCCCCGGCATGTCGGGGGGCGGGACGGGGCGGGACGCGGCGGGGGAACGGGGACAGGCGGGGGGGGGGGGGGACAGGAGGGACGCGGCTCCGCCCCGCAAGGCTGAGGGAGGGGGGCTCCTTCCCCGGGAAGCAGCGGCCGGAGAGATGCCGGAGGGAGCGGGTGGAGGTTTGGGGGAAAAAAGGGGAGATTCTGGTCGGTGCCGGGTGCCGCTTCGCGGTGTTCCCGGAGCGCCTCCCGGAGAGGAACGTGAAGGGGATGCTCTCGCTGCAGGGAACTGCTGAAATCCTTGGCTGTGAGCGCCCCTGCTCGCGGAGATTTGCTGCTCCTCGTTAGAAGGGATGTGCCTAGTGCTAGAGCAGGTGTAAGGGTGAATAAAGCATCTACATATTCCATCAAGAGCGAAACGGAAAATTGCAGGTTTATTTACGAGGCTGCAAATGCAAAGGCAACAGCTGCTGTAGTAAAAAGTTCTGTGCCCAGTAACCTTCCAAAAAGCCCTCCTGTCAGCCTAGTTCCAGCCAGCACTATCTCTCTCCAGGGTGTAACTTACAAAATGAGAATCAAAGGAGTATCTTCTCAGTGCATGGCTGGAGGGCCTTATTCACCAAGCAGGACTTCAGCCCTAATGTCACTCCCAAGAACAGGAACCAGAAGGCTGTGCTTTCTCTGAGGCTACAGCTCCAGTGCTGGGACAAATCTTTCAAATCTTACAGAGGCTGCTATCTGGAAAGGGAATTTTTCTCTATCTCTTCTTTGCATTAATATTTCAGGTAGCTTCGAAGTTCAGCAGCATAAGCTTCCCTCTTCTGTCCTCCTTCCTAAGATGACCCTGAACTAGAACTCTTTCTTTGTTGAAGGTAATGGTCCTTACCTTGGTTGTAGCTCAGTATGGTACTCTTATCAGAGCACAGAATGTAAGTAGAATATCAAAGAGTAACTTCAGCAATTTAAAGTTGTTTTTGAAATTCAAAACATGTCTTAAGAACCCCCTTAGATCTTTGCTAATTCAGGCTACCTCTATGAAGGGCCTTGCTCTTTGTCCTTTGGCACTTCTGAGGCTGTTAATGGAATGCTCCAAGCTTCTTGCAAAATAGATTTCTTTGATGACTAAATAAAGAGCCAGGAATTTCAGTTCTCCTATCCCTGTTTATTTATTTTCCCAAATTAATTTCACTGTGGCATTTATTTTTTGGTGTAACATCAGACATGACTGCATGCCATGAGTTTTAGTACAGCACTGTTATAATGCATGGCTGTTACTGCAGTTCTTGACTTTCCTTCTCTTGCAAACAGTGTGTGCTGGTGTTTACTCATCTTAGGGGTGTAGCTATTGTGCTTTATGCCACACACTCTTTCTAAATTAAAATGTGTTTTTGCTTCTCCCAACATCTTGAAGAATATAGCAATGCTACAGATCTTTACAATCTGTATAGCTCAAATCACCTCAGCATCCCATAGCTAAGGAAAAGCTGTTCCTTTCTTTTACTTCCAAGCTCCTGGAGAAAAATCAAGAAGTTGTGCAGGCTCCTAGAAGCTGTTAAGCTGGCAAAGGTCACAACCCTCTCCAGGCAAGGCAGCACATCCCACAATTTGACAATCTTCACTGTAAGATAAAATTTCATTGTGTCAAATCAGAGTTTCCTCTGTTCCAAATGCCTCTTGTCCTAGCCCTGTGCTCCTGCTGGTGTCTGCAAACAGTAGTTAGATCTCCCTTTAGCCTTATCCTCCTTAAGGTTGAACAAACACAGTTCCCGCAGCCTCTTTGAAGGCAGTGTGGTCCAGCCCCTGTTCATCTCGGTGGTCTTTCCTTGGGCTCACTCCCATCTGTCAAGGTCTTTCTTGCAGCGAGGAAAACAGAGACAGTACTATAGAGGTGGTTTCACACCTTCTGAATGGGGGGGGGAATAGTCACTTCTCTCAACCTGCTGGCTACACTTTTGCTATGTCCTGATATAGACCGTAAGCTAGACTATGTCAGTTGTCTTGTATTAAATAAATGAGCTACCCAAACTTTAAATCTCAGCTTCCTATTTAAGGCAAGCCTACAAAATGAGATTTTTCTGTGAATATGTATATGTACCAATGTGAAATACAGGCTGTATAGCTGAAGAGCTTGAAAAAAATATCTGTTGGACATATGTTGTTTCTGCTGGAAATCACACTTAAGGAAGAACTGCAGGATGTAAGAAATTTGATATGCGTAGCTTTCCTCCAGCAGTAGCTGTTTAACCATCTTTACAGTTAGAAAGTGGTCTTGCCAAATTCTATCCAACATAGGGTTTCTCCGAAGCAATAATAAGCATTCCTGCCACCACCTCAAAAGTTTACCACTTCTCAGAAGCAAAACAAACAGATAAAAAGTTCTGCTCGTAGTACCCAGACTTGAAGCAGTAACACCTTTTGTTTCATAGGCACATGTTCATAGTAATAGAACAAAAAAAGTCTTTGTCCATAAATTGTCCAACATCAGATTTGCCAGAGTGGAGAATAATATTTGATGGACATCATCAAGGCAGGAAAGTCAGAATCTCACTCCTCCCTTGTGCCCAGACAGTGTTCTCCTTATTTAATTGTGGTAAGGAGTGAATTTAAAAGAAACCACTTTCCCTTGAGCACTGACCTTTAAAGTAGTATTGTGCTGCATGCCACTTACTTGAGCCAAACTCTGCCAATCCTTAATCACACAGATATTCCTGGAGTGAGTCAGGTTTTATAGCATGCAGCATTCTACCTAACACTGACAGTGGCTTAAAATGACTTAAATGAAAAGACAAATAATAATACCTGAAAATGTGACCTCAAGAGAGAAAATCTGTCTCAAATTTTTTATGTGGTGCCAACACCAAGATTATGGAGTATAAAATTATTCAGGACCAAATTTAAAAGGCCTGAACAGAAGTGTTTAAGTAGCTAAAGAATGACGTTTCTAGTTACATAGATCTGTGAACACTTTAGAGTAAATTTATAAAATGTCCTTTGTTCTCATTCTCTTTTGGTTTAGATTCAGCCTCCCAGGTTCAATTCAATCTCTCTCTCTTTTTCAAATGCAGTAATAAGAAAAAGCTGTATGCATAAACAATAGCAATCAATCTACCTTAGGCAAATAAGGAGATAAATACAAGACAGTGGGGAACAGGAGAAATTGATAGATATGTGAAGTATCAGCTTCAAGTTGCTAACAGCAGTACTTCACAGCCACTGCTTGTTAAACGATCAGTTTAGTGCATCTGGTTCAAAAACTAATACCACTGAGGGCTCAATTCAATTGCCTGTTTGTCACAGGCTGTGATTGAATCCAGCACCATCACCACATAAGACAGCACTGCAGAGCTGAATGTTTTGTTTTAAACATTGTCTTCTCAAGGCATCTAACATGTTGCCATAAAGTTGTTCCATGCAAAGAAAGTTAAAACTGTAAAGTACAGTAACTCACTTAGGAAGTGACAGATTTAAAGAGGCCCATTTAATATCAATACAGTCATTTTTGTTTATATAACTATGATACAGTCTTTAAGTAACTGGTCACATATTTTTTCTTTGTCACTGCTTTATTCAGAGCCCCAAATTAGCAATATTTATGCAATGAGTAAATTATTGGTTTTCCTTTTATTTATTTTTTTTAGTATATATTTTGCAGTTTCATTAATTTTTCTTTACCAATATGCTATGTTTTCTCTGCAAAGAATATAAAGATTGCCATTTCTTTACAGGATTTTCAATAGTGTTTTCATCACTAGACCTTGAAAAAAAATACTCAACTAAAACATTTAATTGTATTTAAAAAAATATGGGGAATAAACATTAATTCCTTTTTTTTTTTTTTTTTGACACATAAAGATTTCTGCAAACCCCAAAATGTAATGTGGAAGGTGATGCTTCAATAAGCTATTAAAAGTTCGGTATAAAGCCAGTTGTTGCAATTACTAAAGACTTTTTAGATGTTCCTGAGGCAAACCTAGTCTGTTTATTTTTAGAACATTCTTCATAGAAAATAGATTCTCACTTATAGCTTAAAGCTTGAATATCGTACACACTCCAGTCCTCAATTTCCGGTAGCTGGGAAAGCAGTATCTCTCTAAATGGTTTCCAAAAGTGAGTCAATTACATCTACTTGCTGTATGCTTGCTTGAACGTTGTTTATTTCTAATTCTGGAAATCCTTGTCTGTTACAAGCAACAATGCCACTCACCCTTTGCTTTGCCTAAAATGATTCCTGTAGCAATTTCAAAAAGTTATGTAGGTTCATAAAGCTTAATCATATGGTCATAATGCTTATTTTCCAGTATCCTGATGAAGTTCATTGAAGTGCTGCATGAATTGTCTATGGAACAAAAACAATTAAGCTGAAAAGACAAATATCTTTGTTTTTTACGTCCCCTCTCCCGCACCCTTCCAAATTACATTTCTTAGAATGTAGAAACACTTATATAGTTTACAAGATGTGCCATGTAAAGCACATCATGTTCATTGTGAGGTTAAATAGTTAAATATAAGATGTGATTAAAACAGCTTCTAGTAGTTTATGGAACCGTGTCATTTAACATAAGGAAACATTTTTTCACTCACAGTTCATGGGATAGTGACACAATAGTGAAAAGCCAAGTTAGTATCTTTCCCTCTGTTGAAAGTGAATTAGTATGTTTTCAGCAAATTATTTCAGTTCATTTTTTCATGTTTACAAAGAAATTTCAAGCTGTGCTAAGCCACATCACTGTCTTCATCCAGGGTTATTTTGTACCTCTGTATGGCATTTTATGGAATAATGCAATTTGATAGCAACATATGACATTAAATTCATGGATTTCATTTGTGAGCATTTTTTGTTCTTGAAAAATTAGTTTGATTACTAAAGAAATGAAAAAGGAACACTTTCCATACCTATTATCACTTCGCTTCATTTTGAAATGAAGTATTTACTGCCTTCTTTTGTGCACTCTGTCACAGTTTTAGAACTTCTAAAGGACATCTGTTCTAGGCTAAATGCAACAAACCTGCACAGTCCTGTTCTCCAACGATAATCATATGACTCAGACACTAGCATCCAGAAATGTTTAACAGTGTCAGCTGCTCCATCTTCTCCCTTGCTGATACACTGACAGGATACATTCCATTACAGTCACCACATCTACAAGTATCATGAAACTTTACGGTCCTATTTTTGACTGACACCACTGTACGTGAATCAATTAAGCTTGTCAGCCTAGCTTCACAGAGTTGAGAGAGAACTCTAATACTTTCATAAAGAGTCTTGCTTCCCACTCAGATTTGAACTGGCAGTTTTCTAAATGAACCCTTTGTTTTCCTTTGTTAATTGCCCATGATTCACATCCACATTTTGCAGAGATTGATGGCATTTTAATTGCTAAGGGTATTTAAGGATTGAGGATAGGAAGAGGCTTGGGGAAAAGTGGGTAGGGGGCTGGTATGTTTGGAAGGCTAACTGTTCTGTGGTTGCACACAGCCAGGAGATCAGCAGCCAGAGCACCATCTGTGCACGTAGCTTATGTGTATGACCCGGCTTCCTCACAAAGGAATGTGTCAGCTTCTGCTTTTCCAGATCAATTGAAAGCCTCCTTCATGCTCCAGTGAAATTCTGTGACTGTTCCATGAAGTCAGATCTAATCTCCTTGCCCAGCACGCCCAATGGATACAGGTTTCCTTCAGCAAGAAGCTCTTCCTGCAGTGCTGCTTCCACACATTGGAGCTGGGAAGGTTCAGCAGCTCTTCAGCGTCACCTCACCACCCTGTGAGTTGTGGAAGAATCATCTCAGCATCCTGGAGAACGGTAAGAGATATACGATCTCTCACGGAGATGTCAAAGCATCTCAAGAGGCTGTGTGCAGTTGTCTATGGTGGAGGTGTTTGCATCTGAGATAGTTATCCTCAACTTCCATGTAGATGATGGCAGGCTTAGATAGATCTGCCATTACACAAAGTTAATGCCACATGTTCTTGTCAACAGGTAGCTGTGTGGAGACTCATAAAAAGCAGATTTCTCTACAGATTATATAGCAGAGTTGTCTACTAAAGACCACTCTGCTTCTGTGGATCTCCACACATCCTGTCTCACCCTGGCTTTTCTGTTATTTCTGTTATGTACAGAAATTTTCATTTGTGTCTCTCACCAATTCATTCCCCTTTATTCCAAAAGCTTTCTGTGATCCTAGTTGCCCTCCAGCCTTGATTCCTATCAGTCAGGA
Source organism: Anas platyrhynchos (assembly GCF_047663525.1). Lineage (NCBI taxonomy): Eukaryota > Metazoa > Chordata > Aves > Anseriformes > Anatidae > Anas > Anas platyrhynchos. The sequence goes on from NC_092590.1 coordinate 34,357,944, forward strand.
CACTCCCATCCATTTCCATCTTCTTTCATTCCTGTCACCTTCTTCCAAACTTAATCTTACCCACAGCTTCTGTACTTGCTTCTGTGTCTGCTATTGATCTCCCCTCCTGGGGATATCAGACGCACTCTTCTCTCTTCTAATAGCACAATTTGTTCACCATCAGAAAACAAGAAAATTGTGTTAGTGTCTCTGTGTGAGAGGGAGGGGGAGCTTCTTTATCTTCCTCTTTATCTATGGTCCAATATAAAATTTAAGAGTGAAATTTGGCACATTGTTTCTTTACCACCTCATTTCTCTCCTCAGCAAGGATGAATCGCCACATAGTTTTGCATGTTTTTAGCATTATAGTCCAGTTCTTTATAGTGCAAATGTATCTGGCCTACTTAGTGGAAAAGTAGTGAATGTCATTAATAGGAATAAAGATGAACTCTTGAGTAATTTCTGTTAGATTTTCTACCACCTTGTGGCATTTCAAAGAAAATTTACTTTATGAAAAAGTCAATTGTTTAACTGATTTGACTTGTCAGAGTCAAAAGGAAGAGGCATTGAAGAAAATAGCTTTATTTTTTCTCCAAGCAGTCCAGGACATTTTATCTTATACTCTGTAGTTAAATGTCAGTTATGACCATTACAACCTAACCTACAAGCAGTTTTCTGAAGCAGTCTGAGGAAATTAGCTTTCCCTTAAACGTAATGGGAATTGGGTATCTGTCTTCTCAGCCACTACTGAAAATCCTAACCTCAAAGTTTTAAATTATTTGTACTCTGGCAGAGGCTTGTACTTGATAGTTTCTCGGGTAAGTATTATTTCTGACTGTTCAGCAGCAGAACAGAACAGACATTCCTGTGTCAAGGAAGAAGACAAAAAAAAATAAAAATAAATCAGTAAGTTCTGTATATCAAGCGGTTGCTTCTCCCTAGAATGGATTTGCTCCAATAGCTTACATCATTCCCTCAGATCTTACAAGTACAAGTCAAACTATGAAATATGCAGAGCATAGTACAGAAAAGTATTGCTGAGTAAAAAATAAGCACAAATCTTCCTGACGTCTGCACAAGTCCAAGTATAAGTAGGAGCTGCTGCTGGGAACTTCTGTGATATATTTTCAGGCCAGCTTTTGGTTGCATAGTGTAAAATTAAAGAAAAAAAATAGCAGTGCAAAGAGATTTAGCTTTTGCTTGCAAACAATTTTCTTGTTCTTTTAGAGTCATCTGGCATTATGAATACCTTATGCCTGGAGGCATATGACCTACAGCTTGTTCCTTGAAATGTTAAGGGCTGCTAAGCAAGCCTTGGCTCCCAAGAAGAACATGGGGTTGAAAGGTGTTCTTGTATTCCCATTGAAAACAGAAGTATAATTCACACCAGGTTTGGACAGGGCAGAACAGGATTTTTAGGCAGCGGTACCTGCTGGTATAGAAATTCCAGTCAGGAATTGTTTCCATGCTCTTATATTTCTTTGAAAGTAGGCCCTAAGAAAGCAGTGTCTTCCACTGAGCAATACCTTGGTTAATGTGAATTGAGGAGATATTTCCACCTTGCAGAAAAGAAGGTAGAAAAGATCATCAGTTAGGTAACCCTTGTAGAAAAGGTCATCAGTTAGGTAACACTGATGGTGGGCTTGTTTTCTTGGAGTAACCCATTTATGAAATGGCCATACAGTGTGATTTTGTGAAGAGAGATAACTAGGACCTGCACAATGCTAATTTTATTTTAAAGAAATCTCCACTTAGGAATGGGTGCCTCCAGGAGCTTCCACCCTGGAGCCTATTTCTCTTAGAAATTCCAACACCTTCTAGCTTAAACATACACTTCTGTGTCTTCCCTCTACCATTCCCTCTATTTCCTGTGAAAACATTTCATTTTGGAAGCAGCCTTATGTATCAAATATTGTTTCTGCAGATGTATTTTGCAATACAGGGCAACAAGTCAATGAATTTGAAGACAAAAAGTGCTCCACCACACTCAAACAAACAACTCTTTTGGCAGGATAAGCCCATGGTTTAATCCATTGCAACAGCAGTGACTCATAACATCCACAATGCATCACCTCTTACCTTATTATTAAGTACAATAGGCTTGTGCCTCTTGAGCATATTTAAATCCTGTATCAACATTTATTTGGAGGTGTCCAAATTAGTTTATTAAGAAAATCTACAATAGTTTTACTATTGCAATATTACAATAAAGTACTAACATACACTAGAGGAAAAATATTCCCCTTGTTAGTTATGCTTCCTTGTGAATGTTTACAAAGCATAGTAGAAAGAATAGGTCAAGCTTATAGATAAGAAAAACATGTCTTTAATATAGATAACACAGGTCTGTGATGTTTTTCTGGTAAACTCAGTAGAACAATGCAGTAATGCTACATTGCACATTTATAAATATGATTGCAGGGATATAGTGTGCTGTATCAACAAACATTATTCTGTAATAATTCCCATGTCAAATATAATTAATAATTTATGTATATAAATGCAAGAAGAATTTGCATTGTACCTTTCTGTGGAAAATATCCATTTATACTGCAGAGGGTCCATATTAACAACCACTGATATATCATGAATAAATATAATAGATAATACCAAGCTTAATGAAAGGGAGAAAACAGGCATAAACTTAAAAATCAGGTTTGGGGGATCTTTCCATATGTCAGGCTTTATTTTATTACTATTTTTTTCATCTTATGTGAGCTGACACCACAAATTTCTGATGCTGTACAAATAGAATTGCTAGTCCTATAGTGGGGGCTATAAATTTGTTCCAGATTTGATCCAGATTTTCCAAAGAAGTTTATACATGTGTTATACTTTGGAAATTTTAAAGACAGTCATGCAAGAAAGGCCAATTTAAAACAAGGGCTTGGATCCTGCTGCTCACCTTTGTTTTAAGGAAACAGGACTTTAATTTGGTGTTGAGCACTACTTCAGCACAAGTTCCACAATTTAAAAACATGTTAGGGAAACATGTCAAGATCCAGAGTCACCATCATGTCTGACAACAGCCTTGCTGTCTGCTTTCCATCGGTAGCTTCACCTCCTGCAGAAAACTGGTCAAAAAGAGTCTTGGGGTTAAACTAAATATACGAGGGGGTTTCCATGCTGGGAAGGCTTTTACAGGCACTGTATTTTGTTTTTGTCTATCCAGAATAGATATATTTCAATTTATTGCAGACTTCTTAACATCCCCTCACTTGGGCTGTTTTGATCTAAGCTTCTTCACCCTAGATAGATTTGCTAAGTATTAAGTCTATATAGAAAGATCCATCCCTCTCAGGTTCCTGTTGCTCAGAAGCAGCTTCTAGCTGCCAACACTTGGATTAGCACAGAATCACCCAAAGAGGATTTTCTACCATTTCCACACACAAGTGGTGGGCTTCACTGGGCTTACTAATGCCTGTAAAGGGAAATCCTGCCTCACTAGCTTTTGGAAGTTATACAGGGTATCCATATATCTGTGGTATATTTTACTTGGGTTTTCAACAAGCCATTGACGAGGTTCCTGACAGAATACTACTGAAGAAAATAAGTTGCCATGAGACTGATGCTTGGGTGAACTGAAAGCTGCCTGCAGGTAGAAAGCAAAGGGATTAATTGTTGCTATTCAGGATGAAGAAGAATTAGTAACAGCACCTCTTAGGGAATGAGTATTATTTAAGATCTTCATCAATTACCTGCACAAGGAAATGTTGAAGAAATATCTCAAAGTTTGCAGATACAACTGTACTGCTTCAGGGAGTCAAATGACACACACGTGGCAAGGAGCCCTAGAAAGGCAATACAGCGCTGAGTGGGTGTGGCAAAAACTGGTAGATGAATTTCTGCATAGATATATCATGCACATAGAGAGAATAATCTAAACCTTACTTACCCAGTGCTGAGCTGCAAACTGGCAGCTGCAGCTCAGGATGGAGAGAATGGGCATTGCTGCTGGCAGCTCTCTGAATTCATCTGTTTCAAATGCAGCAGCAGCTAGAAAGGGGAACAAAGTTTTGGGTACTCTCAGAACAGATGCTAAGAGCAAAATAGAAAACAAAATCTTGGTGCATTCACATCCTGAACACTGTGTGTTTCCACATTTTATAAAGGACATAGAGAAATCTGAGAAGATGCAGAGAAAGACAAGAAAGATTATTAAAGGGATGGAGCTGCAAAACCGAAACACCTGTGACTTTCATGATCTTATCCCACTCCCACACCCAAAGGCTTGAGGGTCAAGGCTTACAAAACCGTGAAGGCAGTGAGTAAAGCAATACAGAATTGTTATTTGCCAAGTTCTATGGTATCTTATGGGTACTTACTGAAAGTAGTTGGAGAGAAGTTTAAAATCTGTGAAGGAAGATACTTGTTTTATACCACAGATATACCTACCCTACCTTCTGGAATTTGCCGCTACAGGAGGCTGTGGAAACCCATAGTGTCAACAAGCTGAAAAAAAAGGTGAAGCAGACAAACTCCAGGGCAGCAGGTCCATAAAAAGATACTGAAAGGCACAGGCAGGAATGTGCTCGCTGCCATCCTCATCAGGGTTGTGGGTGCTGGAGGGGTACCAGGAGGAGGACTGCAGAGGGGCAGGGATCACAAATTTTCTGGGAGCAGCATTTCGTATTGCCACTGTTGGAGGTGAAACGGATGATTAGTTTGACCCAGAAGGCCATTTTCTCTGTTGTCATGAAAATAAGACCCTGCACTCCTTTGGTAGAGCTTAAAGCTGCCACTTCAGAGTTATTTCCACCCATTTAATTTTGATTGCATCTCAGTAGGCAGTAAATGATGTGGGATATTTCTCAACTGAAAGAACTATGTGGTAATTATCAATGGCAGGATTTTGTGTGTGTGTGCTTTTTTGGCTGTGTCAGGATAGGAGTTGAAGAAACAACTTTAGATTTGGATCATCAGTATAAATCTATAGAACTTTAAAATGATGTAAATCTATTCAAATAAGAGAAATATGCTGAGCTAAGAGAATGAGTTACAAACAAGCAGGCACATAACACAAATTTTATTTTTAATGAGTGTATTTTTTTAGGACCACATTCTGTTACTCTCATTAAAATTTCTGGATCAGAGTCCAATTTATACAGCTGGATTTTGTTCCCAGGTGTTCTGATGGCATGACTGTTGTACTTTGCATAATGAGCAAATCATTGTTTTCAATAATGAGGAGTTGCTCTAATAACGGTTTGAGGCCTAAATCATTTTTTAAAGGACCAAAAGGCCAAGAGGCTGTAAAACCCCCTGGCCACGTGGTGCCAGCTCTGGGGCCATCAGGAGCACTTCAAGCTTCTTGGAGCTGCTCCCACTGTGCCATTCATCTCAGCAGCAATTCTCTTTCATCTTGAGGATTTCATAGGAACTTAATGTGGTAGCTTCTCCTCACCTACCCCTTTCTGTCATACTTAGTTTTCTTTCACTGCCCATCTAGCTCTAAATACCCTGCACGGCAGAATGCCTCTTTGCTTTTCTCTATTTCTCCTTGCTCCTTCTCCCAGTTCAGAGAAACAGCAGAAAAAAATGATGAGCTTTCCATCACCCCTCAACCAGAAGGTGATTTTCTGTTGCAGAAAATACTGAAGAAAATATTTGTGTTACGTATAGCTAGCTATTTTTTCAAAAATTGTTCTGAGGCATGCTTATGTCTACTTATTTATATTCATCAGGTATCACGTCCCAAGACAATTAGTTGTGGGTTGCAGTTTTGATATACATTTGCTGTGTCACAATGCAGAGAGAAGAATGCCATATCATGTCATCTGTAAATGTGCTTTATTTGAGTGAAAGTTTGAAGCATGATGTTTAGTGTATTTTGTTGCTGTTGATGTTGTTTTGTTTTTGTTTTCTTTTCCTTTTTTCCTGAAGAGTAAGAGAGCAAATAGCTAATAATGGGGAAAAAAAAAAAAAAAAAGTCTCTCACAGACTAGTTATGTGTGAAAAGATGCCATTTGAATTAATGGCTGGCAATTTGCTCTGCATATAATTTACAGTTTCTGTGTCCCTATATATAACAGCAATAGTAAAAACCAACATCAGTTATGCTCTTACTGCTTTTAAATTTCGTTTGCTGCTGCTTGCATTAGCCTTAACTTAGTTTGGTCTATTATTGCCACAGAGAAAAAAAAAAAAAAGTCGTGCTATAATTAAGGGTGGGAATTTGTCTATGTTTAAAGGTGCTCTAAAATCCATTGTTTATTTCAAATACAGTGAAATTTGGTGGGTGTATAGAGAGTGTATGAAGATGTAGTTGCATTGCAATCTGGGATAATATAAACGGGAGATTGTTGAGGAACAGTGCCTCAAGGCAGAAACTTTTCATTTTCATGTTTGACAGGTTCTTATAACACATTGCTGACATTGTCCCTAGACAATCAAATCGTAATTCTGATCATGTCTGATTGATCTCAGTGGCTTGACATTTCCCATTGCTAGCACATGAGACTCACATCCCAGTATCAAGTAAGGAATCCTGATTTGAAAACCAGTGCTCTCTAAACTTTTTGCAACACTCCCACAGCATTTTCTGCCCCTCACGGCGAACTCAGCTGAGGCAGCAGCAGCAGTTCTCCCCATCTGTGTTCAGTTTCAAGAGGGACTGCATAAAGGCTACTGGGATGCACAGCTCAACTTTTCGGTTCTGTTTTCAGTTCTCTCTCTGCACTATATGTTTCAGAAATGTAATCATAAATCTTCCTCTGTTGCCAGCCCAAATAATTAAGGGCTAAATCATGCCATGAAATATGAGACTAAACAATGTTATGCTGTCTGGGAGCAAATCCAGAGGCAGAGCAGCTACATCTCTAGTGCTGTAGAGGCCAAAATGGTTATCCCTTACATTCTTTGCTCACAAATGCCCTCAGAATCAGCAGTGACAAATACCCTTGCTGGTATTCCCCTAGGGAAGCTTCAACAGCATCCAGTATTTAAATCACCTTTGGAGGCTCACTAACTTTCAGGCTCTCTTGTGTGACTGACTGACAGAATTTGTAGCATAGTTGTGTCCCATAAACCATCATTGCAGAGACCTCAGTAGCTTCCTGAAGTGGTGGATAGCTCCACCTCTTGATTCAGTCCACAGTGGCAATACCAGCTTGAAACCTAAGGAAAGATCAGCAGAGTTGTATCACCTTTACAATCAGTTTGAAACTTGGTTCTTACTTCTCTCTCTGCATGAGCACTGAGCCCCAATTTTCTCAGTCTGTCAATATATATCCATTGTACAGTAATCCTCATGTTCCTTCCTTTGATTTCCTTTTGTCCTATCCTCTCTACATGTCTCTGACTATTCTTACTTTATCTTTAAATGATAGAAGAAATATGCAGGCTTTTTCAAACAGCATATTTTTTTTCTTACGTGAGCCATAAAATGATGTACCTCTTTACAGCTGATCTCCTTCCCTCATGAGGTAAGACAGTCAGTGCATCTTGGAAAAAAGAAATAAAAGATGCGTCTAAAAATAGCTTTTGGGGAGTGAAGGTGGAGGTGAACAAATAGTTCTGTTATAAATGACAATTAGCCAAGCCAGCTGTGATTGTTGAGACTATCTCATTTTGTATCATTTGCTTCTGAACATACATATTGTATACACATATATGCACATATGCATATGTGCATATATATGAAATGGTTGTCTTTTTTTTTTTTTTCCAGTTCTTTCTGCTTCTAGATTGAGGAAAAAGTTAAAATCTGAAATTTCTTAATTTTAGATAGAGGTTGAGACAACTTTACAAATTCTTGTAATGTTATTCCAAGTATCACAACTGATAATGCTTTCTCTTCAAGGCCCAAATGCTAGCAGCGAGAAATTGCAGAGGAACATCCATTTTCAATTTTGAGTACATCTTGAGCTCTTCTGATCTCATAGAAAAGTTTGAAGCTGGCTCAGAAATGTAGCCTAAAGAAAAAAAATAAAGTAAATAAAAAAAAAAATCAAGACTTAAAATCATATGACTTTTAAACAAGTCTGATGTTTTTCCAACTATATGAATTTTGAAGACAGGATTTGCAATACCGTGCATCATAGCTCTAAGCCAGTTGAAGAAAATATCCCTATCAGGTGTACTACTAAAAATGCACCAAAGTGCTGTCCTGACTATGAATTACCTTAATCTTTTATGTTCAAGTAACTGTCCTAATTCAAGTCTTTTCTATGTTTACAATCTGAGCAAGACCCAGAAAGATGTTAGGTACTTTGCAAAATTAGACTCAGCTGTATAGGCAGAATTCATGTCAGTGCTGACATTTTTTCTAACAACTTTAAACCTAAAACAAAATTTTTACTCCTAAATTAGAAATTTACAAAAATTCAGCTAATAGTGATAAAGTTGCAGCAAGATCTTTCTCTTAATAATCTTGCATTGCTCTTTCTAGCAATTTCACTGTGATATTAATTCCCTTGACTTCAGAAGCAACAGCACAGTAGACAGATCTGAATTATGTCAGTGAGCGTATTTTGCAAGCCATCTATAAATGCTTCACTGGTAGAAAATGGCACAATTTTATACTACCTTCCCAAATTACTGCAAAGTGCAGCTTTCATATTGAAATAATAAATGTATTCTTAGTCTCCACAGGCCAGACAAACTGAAAGAAGTCTTTGCTATAGGTTGTCAGAGAAGCTCACTGAATCTGCGCTGGGTCAGGGTTACTAGGACTTCCAAGCAGCACACAGTCTCTGCATGCGGAAGCAATCTGTTCAATACTCCAGAAAAGCTGCCAACCTACTGCTGCTGCACTCAGCTTCCTCTGCTCAGGGACTCTTCTCTGCAAGGCTTGAGAGGCATTAAGAATTCAGTTGGGCCATTTCCCTGATTCTTCTTTTAGGGTACCTAAATAGGCACCCTAAAAGAAGGTGCAGCAAAATGTATGAAATACATGTTCTACAAACTGCCTTGCAGTGCTCTGGTCCTCCTCTGGATGTGGACTCATAGCAGGTCCTCAAGCTCCCAGTGGAGATGAAGTCTATTTTATGTGTGGGCTCTGAGAACTGATAAGCCAAGCTTTAGGGATAACACCTTATCCCCTTATCAATTACTCTTCCCTTACACAGCTCATCCTCCTGGTTGCAGTTTCCCTTTGTAGACAGTAGTATTTGTCATTTGTTTCAGCAATGATAATGGAAACTAAAGGAGACATACAGTGAGATAAATGCCAATAGCAGAGGTTCTCTGGATTTACACAGATCTATCCCAGACTTGCACCTAATCCCCTCCCAAGAAATTTTTATGAATGTGTGCCTTTGGAATGGGCTCAGACTGACATTTACAGCTACAAGCAGTGAGAGAGGTGAGATACATTTATTTATTTTATATTTGTGCTTGTCCTTCCAGCCTTTGGGATATACTATATTTGTTGGAGGATGGGCTTGCCCTTCTGGACTCAGCAAGGGCATTTTTTATCCTTTTCAGAATCAGGGATATTTGGCAGTACTTTTTATCTCTTTGTCATATGGAGGTGATCAAAATCTATAAAAAAGGAGACAAAACCAATTCCTCCAGACTGGGCAACATATCAGAACCGCTTATTGCACTTTATTGTGTCTGAGAAGAATGCTTCAAATCATAATCAAAATGACTCTCAGAAGAATGAAAATAGCTTGCTTCATCTTTACACAGGAAAAATAAAAACAAGTAAATGATAAGTGTTAAGCATAACACTGTAATTGCCTGTCTAGTAGCCTATATTCAGGCTGAACTCCCACTGTCTTAGCTTCATTTGTCACGCAATTTATTTAACGGGTCCATCATCACAGAAATGCTTTAGATACCAGGAAAGACAAGTCAAGAGATAGTGGTGGCCTTTTAAAAAGATTGTACAAAAACATGGTGAAACCCTAAAAGAAATGAGTAATTTCAAGCAAAATCAAGAATGGTATTTGCCTGACACTATAATGAATTATAAGTAAAATGGAATGCAAACAACATAAATTAATCCAGACTTCCTGAGCATAGAGCTCAGAGAATTCATTAAATGCATAAATATACTGTATTCTGTGTACTTGGATCAAAAAGTATGAAAAGTATACTGTAGCTGGAAATTAATAGAGTAGCTGCTTGAATAGTAATACCTTTTATTTTATTATTCCTTTTTTGAATAGGTAGTTTTTTTCAAGTCACCATTTAAGTCAACACTTTTCTAACACTTCAGAGCTATGAAACAATCTTTGAAACACTGATGTTGCTTATTTCTTGGGCTGGTCCTAAAGTAGCACCTCTGATATTGTAGTAAATTTTGGAACACATGAAGAGCCTCCTAAGGCTATATCCCCAAGGAAATTGAAGTTCTAGGAGATCTTCCATTGATTTAAAGGGGGAATACATAAAAATATTAACAACATTGATATTGAGGAAATAATAGAAATAATCCTGCAGAAGTATTACTGCTTACTTAGTGTAATTTAGTACCGCACCTATATAGGGTTATGTTTTCTCTTGAGCTATACTAATTACTAGTTATTGATTACTTATGTTCACCTTGTTATTGCAGGTCTGTGACAGTAGGGACAACAAATTAAAGAGTCCCTGAACACTTTTCAGAGAACCATTGCGTCCAGACAAGAGATGTTAAGCTACTGTAAGGAGCATCATTTCAGGGCCTCACAATGCATTTTTATAAACATAGGTATGCTTATATATGCACTTCATGCAGAGAACAAAATATTTCTCTTTTACAGGAAAACTCAAATTTTGTGAGGTCAAAATGCTGTTAGATAACTCTACCCCTCAGCAAATGCATGTTGTTCTGGAAATGGTTCCAAAGCAAAATCCTGTATCCAGAAAGAAATCAGCCCTTGCCTTGGCCAGAAGAACAAAAAGCCATTCCCTGGACTGCTGAGCAGGGGGTGGTCAATTGTTCCAACCCAAAAGAGTGAATATGAGAAAAGGAAGGGCTATAGGCTGGTTGACTTGCAAGAAATATGTGCCCAGCCTATGGTATGTGACACTGAAGAGCTGCCTCTGGAAAGGATTATGATCTTTAAATTGTCATCCCATTTAGTAATCCTAATGGTGACCACTATCATTTTCATTTTAGGCATACTGCATTGAGCCACAAATCTAAAGGTTTGATTGTCCCTCTGTGAAGAGTGAATGATCCATCTGCCTTTAGCAGTCTGCAATACAGGAAAAACTCTGTTATATGCTTGCAGTTATTCTTCATGGCAAAGAATCTGTATTTAGGGATTCAGATGTATAGTTCTTCCAAATGCATGTTAGAGTAATTTGAGAGGTTATCATCCGCAGCTGCCTGTCTTTTCTCTCTGCCAGAGGTTATTGCCTCTACAGCAGAGAAAATTGAAAGGCTGGCACATTATGTGCACTGCTCATCGCCTGGCACATTGATTTCAGCTTACATAATCAGTGGGCTGGGCTATGAGTGTAGGTGGCAGTAAGCTTTAATTCATCATCCCTACTGGGATGATGAATCCCTACTGGCAGCAGTAAAGTACTTATCAGCTTCTACAGGTGATAGCCAAATCCCACAGGTATTGAGGGCAAAGCCCTAAATGCCCACCATGCAGGGTGCTGAGCATTGCTACAAAGCACCATTTCCCACATTGCATGTCACACGGTTTGTAAGGGGGCAGGAGGAAGAAGTGCTGGCTTCTAGTGTAGCTGCATCAGATAACCCTGGGGATCAGGAGAGCGCTAGGCACATCCAGGTCTAGTTGGCCCAGGAGAAGTAAGGCCGAGAAACTTTGCAGTTAGGAGTTCAGGCAGCCAAAGTGCTAGAAGTAGCCATTGGAGAAAAAGCCTGGAGAAGGACTTGGAAAACTTAATAATAAGCTCTGTGAAGCCAATCTTTTAAACAGTACTTGAATAGCAACCCCACTGGGCACCTAGAAGGAAATCCCAGGAGGCATCAAGTCAACCAAGTATCAGAAAGTGAGGTGATGGGCAAGTCCTAAATGGTATCCCTCCCAAGGCAGCTGTTTTCCCAGACTTGCCGTGGAGCCTGAGAGCATCTCAGTCTGGCACGTGTTGTTCAAGTATTCACTTGAGTAATGAGAAATGCAGCTCCAACACCTGTTCTAGTCCTACAGGGGAAGGGACTGAACAGTTGCCTCCTAAAGGGACTAGTTTACCTCAGCAAAGTGCTATTGTGGAAATTGCACATCACTTCTCTTTTGTCTGAATAACGTGCAGTCTGAGAATGACTAATCTAACAGACTTTGGGGGGATCTAGTGTGTGAATACATCTGAAGCTGCTTGGCATAGCCAGGGTTCTGTGAATGCCAAACAGCGAGAGACACTGAGGGACCATTTATGGATGCAAATCAGCAGAATTTAAGCACCTCGGGGATGAGGAAGCAATTAGTCAGAACGTCTGAAATTTCTAATAGTAATTTAATTCTGCAAGCAGACATCTTGATTCACAAGTAGGCTTTAGGTTCCTTGGTGGATTTGGCCTTTTTGATCTGAAGATATTTCAAAATGTATCTGTGAATCATTAGGAGTTAGGGGCCTTGATGTCTTCTGTGCTCATTTCCTTGTAAAAGAATCTAAATACCTTTCAGTGTCTGGGTCATGAGGAATTCTGTGAAGCACACTGGAGTGTGAGGCTTTTCCACAGACAGAAGTGACCTTGCTTGAGCAAAGATGTTTCAGCACAAAGCAACATAAAATTTGTACGGTGTTTAGTAACATCAGAAAGACCCTCTAATCTGGGCATTCCTGCATAGAAAAAAAATATATATATTGAAGACACCCAGGCATTGTTAATTATATTCAACCCATTAAGCACAAGCATCATACAGAGCAAAATCATTTAGGATTGACAGGTTTTCATATTGCTACCCTTAGGCTTACCCCATGTTTAGAGCAACTCCCATTGATTTCTGTTGACATTAATGACCCATTAACAGCGGCTGGCAGGCTGCTCTTGCCTACACCCATCCTCACCCCCTGCTCACTAAGCTCTCTTCTCTGCACGTTGCTGCTAAAGCAGTGGCCAAAGAGTGGGGCAGCAGCAACTGCAGTAGAACCAGACCTTCCTAGCATAAGTGAACATCACTGCCATGGCTTTATCTTCAGAGATCATGGTGATGGAAAGTTTTGTTTTCCAGGGTCAGACTTCACCACCTGGCAGCCCAGCCCAGCTACTTTCCCTTCCTCTATCCCAGAAGGTGCAGCAGACGGAGGAGGTCCTGGCTGCAGTGAAGCAATGGGATCCTTGAGTCTCGTAGGAGTGGAGGGTGGAGGTGTGAGGCTGAGTGGGACTGGGTGCTGGGAAGGGGTGACAGGTGTGCAGCTTCCAATTCTAGGGTGGAAATTAAGCAGGCAATGATCCTAGGAAAAGAGGCATGGTGAGACATGGGAGAAGGGTGGAGAGAGGAAAAAAAAAAAAAAAAGTGAATAAGACCTGCTTGCCCTGCCAGACTTCCACAGCTCCCTTAAACCTTTCATTCATCCTGCTCAGAGCCCTTCAGACTTCACTGACCCCCAGTTCCTCCAGGAGGATGAAGTTTCCCCTGACCTCTTCCAATCCCACCCACATACCTGTGAGACCATTAGTGATCTCCATCCTAGCCCCTCTGCTCAGTCTTCTCCAAAGCCCGTCAGTCCTCATGTAGCACCTGGATGGCCTTTCCTCACCACCCAGTGGCCTTTCCTACCCCAGGAGCCTGGGCTAGTCACTCTTAATTACATTGCCAGGAACCCCCACGTGAGCTTGACTGGCTGCACTAACCTTGCTCCTGGTGGGGAGTCTTTTCTCACCCAGCACAGCCCTTTGAAGTCAGCAGGGCTGTTTTTGTGTGGAAGTGCTCACCGCTGAGATGAAGGAGTGCATAATCAAATCCAAAGTATTCTGCTCTGGCACTGTCATCCGCCACACTTCTCCCAGAGCCCAGTCAATACACATTTATGGGTCTGCATCTAGGTGCTCTGCATAACTGGTGAAGATAATTATTCCAGTCTTTCAGTCTTTTTCACCACTACCACTCTCTGTCCCTGTTCTCCTATAGTGAGGAATCCCATAATGAAGACATACTGTAAAGTTTACATGAGACAGTGTTTCTTCTGTATCTTGGTTTTCCAATACTATCTTCTATCTGATACCAGGCTTCAAAGTTGAAAAGTAATGTTATATTCAATGATCAGTGACCATGGGGTTGACAATATCCTTGTAATATGTGATAGTTTTTTGAAATAAACTATTCACTTTTGATGAATGTTGTTGTTTTGATGAATGTTGTTGAATTTTTAATCCCTGATTAACAAACGACCCATATACATGTATATTTTAGGTAGGGATACATTTGATTTTTAATACATATCTTATATTTTAATACATATCAATGTTAACTATGCTTCAAATAATTTTAGCTGCATGGAACAGATGATAGCTGATTCTTTCTTTCCATTCTTCAGTTCCTCCTCACCTAAGTCTGATCATTTTGAGGCAATGGAATAAGTTGCTGGCTAGAAAGAAAGTTTGGTATGGGATCTGAGACTGTGATACCAAAGTAAAGATAACTACACAGAGCACAATGCGTGTAAATGAGACAGAATAAATAACAAGAGAACAAGTTACTGAAAATGGAATTAAAAGAGAGAAAAGAAATAGAGAAAATATAGACATAAAGTAAAGAGCAGAATATAGAACTTTGTTACTGCTTACTATTGTAATGGCCTTGCTAGAAATGCATAAACTAATCCAATTCATAAACTTTAAATCCCCTGCTCCAGATGAAAAATAGTAATGATGTAAAATTCATGGTATTTGTGACTGGTCTTTATTGACAAAGAGTAAACACCCATGGCTCTTAATAGAGCTTCAGCTACTGATATAACATTTCCACTAGAGGCTAATGCTAGAACTTCAGACTGCACAGGAAATATGTCACAGGAGCTTAAGAATCTCTTAACATAAAGTGATTATTATATATCCTAGTCTTATTGCTCTCCCAGCTATTCATATTCAAGCTTTGAAATGTCTGCATTTATTCCAGCTCTACCATCCTTTCTGCTCTTCTTAAGTTGCACAGAAGTTGTTCAGGAAATCAGCACCAGTGTCTTTGTGACTGATATGTAAATCAAAAACAAGTGGGAAAAATATAACAAGCCTTTAGGGAAATGGAGGGGCTCTTTATGGCACTTGCTTGATGCTCTAGCTCCTCTTAGAGTAGCTATTTCTAAGCTATCAATTAGACAGGGATGAGTAAGTGAGATTATTAACATTAGAGCCATTCAGTTCAGGACTGTTATTTCAGCTCTCATTTAGGCAGGTAGTTCCTGAAACCTGTTAGCAGCGCAACAAAGCTCTCTGCTGTTCTCAGTCCATTTCTAGCAAATTAGGGCTGAGAGAACACTGATAGCGTGAACTGTCTCGTCAAAGAGACCTCTTATGAAGATTCAAGACCTTGATGTTTCTAGATGCCAGTTAAATAGCTCCAAAAGGTATCTTTGGGCATTGTAAGATCTGTTTGTAGGTGAACATTAGCAAAAACTCTAAAGCAAGGAAATTCTTACTTGTTATTTATGCTCACCTACAGACACAGTTTTCTCAGGTGCTGAAATTAATTTGTTCTGTTTTGCTCACAGTGTAAGAGTGGCATAAGTTTTGTTGGAGAAATAATGAAGTAAAAAATAAAAATCAACAACAATTACACTAATGAACAGTTATACAAAATCCATTCATTAAGAGGCAGGAAATGAAAGGGATTATAAATCTGCAAGATTTTTGAATGTGGGAAAGGTAACACAGTGGTTAGATCTGCTACTAGCTCAGAAACAATTGCATATGTGATATGTGAGAGGAAAATTAGAGAAACAAAGTTTTCTTCCCAATTTTCTATCTACAGCAGAAAAAAACCAACAACAACAAAAAAAAAAAACATTTGCTTAAATTATACTAGTACCTTTAACATTTCATTTCTAAAGAATTAGCAAAAAATAGGGTTGACAGATTTCCCATCCAGCCACTAGTCATTGCAGTCACAGATTGATATATAGTTATTTAAAACCAGAACACAGATTATTACAGAACAAAAAACACAGAGGCAAGGTGAAAATTGAAAATGCCTTGGTTTGCAGTTATCTTATTTTTGTCATACTGTCCTTTTTCCTTCTTCAGTCAAAAGAAAGAAAAATGCAAAACCAAACCCAATCTAACCCAGAACTGGAAAAAGAAAAGGTATTTAAATTTGCTATGAGTTAAAGGCCTGACTAAAATTTGTAAGAAAAAATAATTAAAACTGAATCTATTAAGATGGATTACTTGACTGACAACAACAAAAGGTCTCTTTCAGGTACTCATTAACCTCAGCAATATCAAGGCACAATGCAGATAAAGCACTTGTTTACTGCAGTACAGCAACAAAAATTAAAAGTAGGGAAATGCAGAAATTTGAAACTGAGTGTTTTTTTTTTCTCATATTTTCCTGCTTTTGCAATATAGTTTCCAATTATTGAGGGTCAAACTGACTTTCATGTGATCATAGATTCACTATTTCCTTAGTTCTTAAATCAATAATTATAACACTTCCCCATGTATTTTCATATCATGCTTATTACATTCATGAAAAGTATCTGAAAGTAATAATATGACAGCAGTATCTTTGTGTTGAGATTACATTTCTTACCAGCTTTGAAGTCGGTTCCTGTCTGAAGTCCCGTGCCCAGTTGTGATAGATCATTAAAAAGAAAATGATCTTGACATTTTATTTTAATAGCCCGATTTTGCTTTGGCCAAACATGAAGCACTGACCTTCTAGGGTATGAACTTTCCCCACTAGTGTATGTTTTGGGAACAGAACACTGGGCTGAAGAGGGAATCAAGAAGGAAAAAACAGTTCAATCAATACCAGACTAATAGCTCCTTACCAAATGAATTACTTTCCAAGATGGAGGGAGGGAAGAAAAATCTTGCCCTATTCTATATCCTGATATTTGTAAACATAAAAATTATTTACAGCATAATCTTGGCCTTTCCTGTTCAGGCTATAAACTTAAGATTCTTATCTTCAGGACAGTCACCCTTTATAAAGCCAGTAATGCATTAATGCATTACCCTGAGCTATGTAAAAGTAGAAAATACATTTATATTAATAGAAGAACAATCTGCACATGTGATTTTAGTGAAATGTATTTCATTTATATATATATATATATATATATATATATATATATATATATTTGCATGCCAATTCCTTATAGCTCAGAATTCATATTAATGTGTCTTCTCCTATGGGACCAAGTGGAAATAAGGCAGATGAGGGAGACAAGGGTGATGCACTGAGTAAGAAGTTTGCTTCAAAGACAGATTGAAGGAACTAGCATCTTCTCTGGAGGAAGAGAAATGAAGATGGGCAATTGTCTAGGTGCCATCATCTCTACCACATGAGGCTATCATAATGTGAGTCACTAGAGAAGTTGGATGTACCCCAGGAGAGGGACCTGTATGTGTCTGGTCTACCTATCCATCTAGTATTGACCACTGTCAAAGACAAGTAATTTGACTAGGTGGATACAACCAAAGAAAAGAGCTTCATGTCTTCTTATGTAAGATAGAGTAGAATTTACCCTTGCACACTGTGCCTGTATATTTATAAACTTATTTCCAATCCACAGCTTAGGAACTTTTTCCAAATATATTGGCTATTGAAAGAGGGAATGACATAGTGGGAAGGCTGAGAGAACTGAGAAGGGATTCTTATCAGCACTGCTGCCAGTAAGAGGAAAACAACAAGCTTAAAACAACAAGCTTACCGACCAAAGGCTTGTGATTTGTGTTTATACACCTGAGATTTGGAGTCAAAGTACAGGCTGTTGCCCATAGTTTTATAAGGCTTCTATTGCTAGAGGGTTAGATAATTCATTTTTCTATCAGGGTATTTGAGCTAGTCATCTGAAACCTTTTCTTTTTTATTTTTTTTATTTTTTTAAACAAATGATCATATTTGATAATATCTGTATTGATTTTAGTAGCATAACCAGTATTCTAAATTCATTGCAATTAATGAAATGAAGAATATCTTTCTCTTTTTTTTTTTTTCTTTTTTTTTTTAATGTCAACAATATGTGTGGGGAAGTGCGATGCCAAAGAGTTCAGAATTTTGGAAAATCTCTGTAGTTCCCCCTGGAAGTATAGGTTTCCATGAAAGCAATCTGAAAGCTGGAAGCAATTTGCTCTGGAATTTCACAATATATTTTTTGATTGAAAAGTAATAATATGTGCTAGGAAATGACTGGACAAGAATATTTACCTGTGCATAGACCAACACAGAATAATCTACAGTACAAGAGAAAGTGCAAATTGTCAGGAACGTTATAAAAATACACACAGTATGTGCAGCAGTAAGTCTTTCAAGACAGTCTGTTAAAACTGAGACTTTTTTTTTTAAAGCTCATGCATGATGAAAAAGATGGAATAGGAAATGTCTAGGTCATTGGTTATTCTTTAAAGGTAGAGGTAACAGTTGTAGAGGTAACAGTTCTCAGCTGCAGCTGTGAAACTTGCTCAAATCTGATCCCAGATCCTATGTTCTTTTCAAAGTAAATAAACATAGTCAGTGTTTCAAAACAGGTCTTTAGTGATCAGTCCTATCACATGTCATCTAAGGTTCCCAAAACAACATGTTTAAATTGTGCTGTCCTACTGATTAAAAAATAACTGTAGAAAAGATAACTTTAGTACAAGTGCTAGGCCCCTATATCAGATCAAGACAATTTTATGAAATCCTGTTCTTATACTACATGGGCAAGTGAAGTCAGGAAATTCTTAAATATCACATTTTTTTCAGCAAGGGAATAAAGTAGTACAAACAGTGTTCTCAGAGAAGAGGCAACAGTTGCATTTTGTGATTTCAGTGTGCTGCTCTGTGGGAAATGTAAAAAGTATGCTTTAAAAGTATGAAATAAAGTAAAGTCCAGAGAATTATATCTCCTTAGCTAAGCTGCCAAAAATATTTATGGAACTAAAAATCTCAAGAGCATAAAGCAATTCATACTATGTTAATGTTTGTACTGGGAACTTTCCATTAGTAAATATATGAGAGAGAATAATCATATCCATCCATCTGCTTGGTGGCTGTTCAACCACGGAAGCTGCTACATGTCAATTATTAATCCTCCTGGGGATAGAAAAGCTTTTCTTTTTTTTTTCCCTCTGGAAAGCTGGTTTTCTGTTTATTTGTTCTTATTTCTTTTCTGCTATATATATAAAAATATCTTTTTCTTACAGATTTTTACAGATATTGGTGGATACATTTTCTTCTCAGCAGTATGTTCCTTTTTCATACAGGTCTACTATCAACCACATTACTTTTTTCATTAGTAAAATCAATGATCAGGATACATGAACCAAATCTTTTTCAACTCATTCAAGTTCTTCTGAGACTGTGACTTCAATGCCTTTCTTGCAGTGATGTTTGTTCCACAGATACTCATTAAGACATTTCAGCAGCCATGCTGCTACCTTTTTCTTGATCAGGTAGTGATCTTTCTAGTTTCTGGCACAGCAACAGACGTGAATGCAAGAAAAATATTTATAAAATATAAATCAGCAATGTCTAATCTAAATGTAGCAACAACAACAAAACAGTGAGCATGGCTTCTGGTACTACTATTTAAAAGCTAATCAAGCAAGCAATGTAACATTGAAAAGAAATTAACATCAGTGAAGGAGGGTCATTTGCTGATGCTAGCCACATTGAGAAATCATTGATTTCAGCTGGAATCAAGAAAGATTAGTTGTTTGTTGTTGCATTATGCTACTTTTCACAGGTTGATTTCTGCTGGGACAGTCTGCATTACTAATGTCACTTTAATAGCATGAGAACGTTAAGTACATTGCATCAAAGAAAATCTTTGCAGTAAACATGAGTACTAATTCAACTTACTTCTCAGAACTGTCACAGAGTAAAAGCTAATTTACTCATGCTAATTATTGAATGTGACTCAACACAAGCAACTAAGTTGAAAATTAATGAATAAACAAGAAAAAACTAAGCTTCATATATTACAGTTATGAAACTATTTGCTTAAGTCATTTTAGGAACATGAGGAAAATCTGAGGATTACAAATTTAAATTTTAATTTACCCAGAAAGTCTTTTGGAAAAGAGGGATAAATAACATTGGGTATATAGTCTGTACAAAAGGTTTGCCCACACAATGTATCAGTGTTTCACTTTATCTTATTTTACTATTATCTGCTAGTAAACAGAAAGCCAAGGGAATTACAATCCCTTTGTGCTGGGCAGTGCCACGTGAATATCTACATCAGGAGCCTGTCTCAGAGACACCACGCTACGTAGACAGTTAGTAACCAGAGGAAGGAAACAAAAATCTTCCCTCCAGCTCACTGACTTTCTGAGTCTGGTCAATGACAAAACTCAGGGCCCAGGAGCACTCATAGTTGTGTGGCTTTTGTTTCACCTTCTGCCCCCCTGCCTTCTTGCACTTCCTCCAATGCTACAGCCTGCTCCAGGCTGAAGTTTTCATTCAATGTTTGAAAGGCATTTGGATAATCCTGTTAATGGTATGTTTTAACTTGTGGCTAGCCCTGAAGTGGCCAAGCAGTAGGACTAGATGATCTCTTGGGCTTGCCTTGTTCTGCACCAGGACTGAGCAGAAGTGAATGAAAAGAATACAGAAATGAGAGGAAATGGCACCAGCCCCAGAGGACAGCGCTGCCACACACAAAATTTTTATGCTCACCTTGCCCCAGTCCTCAGTGAAAGTGCTTATGGCAGTGAGGAACCTGGCTGGATTTGTGGCAGTGTTCCTACCATGTTCTTCAGGCCTGCAGAGCTGGGAGGAAGGTAGACCTCAACATGCAGCTGCAGGGCATTATTTTCAGAGATACTGAGCAGTGCTGTTGCCTAAGGGAGCAGAATGGAAAGAATTAAAATAGACATCTTTCCAGATTCATACTGTGGCTTTTTTCCAGGCAGTTATCAAAGTCCTCTGGGTTGTCCGTATCAAAAGCACAAGGTAGAAGTTCACATCAAGTGCTTTAGACATCATAAACCCAGTCAAAAATCCCTTGTGCATTTCTCAGAATATTTCCAGTTGCTCTGGTGTGCTTTATTTCAGGCTTTAGGTGGAATTCTTTGCTGTATTAGAGATGTATTTACAATCCTCTCATTTTTGTATTCTTTTCAAGTGTTTTGGTTTGAAGTTCTTTAGCTTTGCTTTTATTGTCAACACACTCCTTTCATCTTATGACTTTCTTTGTCTTCTAAGAAAACTGATAGAGAATTGGACACCAAAAACTTATGGGGAGGTAGACAGGGAAAGATTTTACTCTCGAACAGGGCTTGTTTACATCCTGCAGGCAGAATTGTTTGGACATATTTCTGTCAGTAGTACATTGTATTTTTAATGCCACTAAGTAGTGTTCTTTTGTCCTTTCCAGGAGAAAAAGGTTAGATCCCTGATTTCTGCTGAAGCAAGGTAAAATCTTATTTCCAATGGTATAAAAATCATGTTTGTTCTCGCATAACCTTATGCATTTTCTTCAGGTTCAAAACCCACAGACCCTATGAATAATATTCAGGTAGAAACACTAGGCTTCACCTGCTTCCATGTCAAAAGGAAAAATGTAAAATGTAAAGCTATGGCAATTTCAAAGCACAATCACAAAGCAGTCTTTCTGCTGATCAGTTACTACAGCAAAATTGACCAAGATTTGAGAATTTTTTCAGTTATGAACAGTGTGTCAAGTCTGAAATGAAAACCAAAACCTGACAGATTTTGCAAAACTTGGGACTGATATTATTTACACTGATCTGCTGGATATGTACCTTGGATCTGAAAGATTCTTGGCTTTAAGTAACCAATGGCCTCTAATCCTGTTCCCCCTGTTTTTTCTGCATGTAGGGAAAGTGTTGGTTTTTGTATGTTTGTTTTTCCTCTGCATTTAAATAAGTATCAACTGCAAAACTGGGATCCAAATCCCAATTCAGACTTCTCCCAATTTTAGAAGTTTGGGATCTACAGCTTTATTTCGGGCACATTTGTCCTTTCAGGCTCTCTGACACATCAGTTAAGCATTTTCTTAAAAAGCAACACCCAGCCCATCACAACTTGTCCTGAAAGCAGCTCACTACTTCATAGCATGACTTACCTGCAGCCCCAGTGTTCTAAGAAAAAACAAGACTATAATGATACTTGCATATGTATTAAAATACCTTTATACTTATTATAACTTATGTGTATATTAAAAGATAATTTTAGTATATACCTGATGTAATTTATTGCTTATCACTTCATGGTTAGTTGCAGTTCTCAGTTTGAAGGATTTACCCAGCAGAAAACTTGAGGATATAACAGGGTAAGTCTTATGCAGTCTGGAGTGGTGAATGATATGTGTCTGAAAAATTGTTTATTTGCAATTTTTTACACTGAAATGCTTCTTAAGTATTTATCATTTTTCAAGAGCTTGTCCTGTCTACTTAATGGAGAACTGCAGAATGATACCTTCATGAAATAACACATTCGACCAAAGTAACTTGATTTTCTGTCTCTCTAGTACTGTTTCTATCTGACAGTTGTTGAAGGAGGTATTTGACAGGGCTCTTTAGATGCTGTGCACATCACTTCACCCATCTGTGGCCCTAATATGTTTTAGTTCCATTTCTACAAATTAAATAAAATTCCCACCTACCCTGATAGGACTAGGCCTTTTATTTACCATTGCAAAGTCATAATGACAATTCTGCAGAGACATAATAATAATTAAAAAAAAAAAAAATAAAAAAAATTGTGAAATCTGGTTGTTGCATAACACACTCCATCTCCAGATGGTAAAATTAAGTTGTCTGTAAACACTTTCCAGTATTGCAGGGGGAAGGGACGTGGAGAAGAAAAGTCAGGGCTGTGGGTTTGTGACAGAATTTAAACCCTTGCTTACCAATAACATTGCAGGCGAAATCTTCTCATTGCTTTCCTTTCTTGTTCCTTCCAAGATCCATCATTTATGACTTATCATACAAGATAGGATATAAAATTGCAAAGCATTAAACTGTAGACAGAATTAGCTTTTTCACAGGATATCTCCTGCTACTGTGGCAATTGGAGGATCATATCTTGTGCTGTAGAACAGATCCAAGTATTTCAGCATGCAGCAAGGTAAAGCAGGTCAGGAACTGTCTCCAAAGTGTACAGACACATCCAGGTTTCTACTTCTAAAAAGTTACAGTAAAACTCTGACTAAGTCCCCAGTCGGGGAGGGGTTTTGGGGCTTGATTTTTTTGGCTTTTTAATATTTATGGAATACATGTTTTGAGTTCATATTTTGAGCCCAGAAAAGTTGCAAATGTTCTACACATTTCTGAATAACACATACTTTAATTTAAAAATTTTGTTCTTGTGTGAGTTAATGTCACTCTAGACTATAAAATCATTTTTCTCCTCCACTGCTTCCTAATGTTGATGTCTTTAGACCAGATCAACATAACTGGATAGGTGTTAGCTGATGACAGCAAATTAATTTTTGTCATCTGACATATAGAGGCAAAAGAAGCATGCAAGAACCAGAAGAATATCTCTTCTCTGTGACCCCACCTGAAATTATGTTCTGTCTCTTATCAGTCATAGCCCCATCTCCTTGATGCTCCTGAACTGCTGCTGCAGAGTGAGATACTCCAACAAATCATTTCAGTTAGTCATTCTCCAAAGTAATCATCATGCTGTCAGGAACTGAATCAGTCTGTTTATTTACTTTGATAAATCAGCATTGTTACATCGTGGAAGAAAGCTAGAGAAAATACTGGCACAGTGCTATCCCTTTGACCTTGGTGGAAGTGAGGTTCCCGCTTCTGCAGCTCGTCCCTTAGAAAAGTGATCAGGAACCTCAGGGCAAGAATAACCCCAGTCCTGTGTCCTGCACTTCAGCAAAGAACACTTTCAATACAAATGTGTTCCCATGCTTCATATATTATAACTACTGATGTATAATTAATATTTACTGTTAAATAGAGATTCTTCCTCAAGAAAAGTAACAACGCAGGAAGAAGGGAGAAATATTTTTTTAATCCTTCACTTATTACTAGCTTCTCCAGAAAGTGTGAGGCCAGAACTGTGCCTACTCTGATAGTGTTGCATTTAAATCAACTCTTGTCATGAGTGACAACTCCACAGTGCTGTGTCTGCTGCTCTGAATGCACTTCACTTTAGCTGTGGAAAACTGTAGGCGTTTACATTAGGAGATACCTGACCTGACTCTCAATCTCCTGCAAGAGACTGCTTTGCATTAATTCCATCAAAATTCTTAGACCAAATAAGCTTTAACAATCTCTCTCTTCACCATTGTACTCTAGCAACATCATCTAAATGTAAGTAATGAAAAACAAACTCTGATTTTAGAAGAATAGTCTTGGGAGCCTTGATTAGCTGTTGCATTCATGTTTCTAATACTTACATCTGCATAAAGCAGTGAGAAGAATAAAAGATCAGGGAGAGAGTCAACACAATTTTGCCAGGCTTGTCAAAATCTCCTTGTCCAAACTTCTTTCTTCTAAAAGCAAGCTCCTAGACTGCAGGGCTTCTTTGATACTCTGCAGCTGCCTTCAGCATGATGTGCTCTATGACACTCTGGCTTTTCCCTGCCAGCACCTCTTCAGGAAAGGTTACGGCTCTGAAGGCTTGATATGAATGGTGAGTAAAATTTTTGCACTAACTGTAGACATTTGGGCTCTCACCGCCACCTTGGATAGCTTATCCACCACTGATTTTGATTCTGGGCATATTTCATGACAGAGCCCAGAGGATTAATTCCCAGACAGAGTCAAGACCCATTGGCAGCACCAGCAATGCCCCAGCACGCAGCAGGCTGTGCTGCACCGAGCTGGCCTGCCCAGCTTCCTATGAAGCCACCCATAAGATATCATCTAATAGCAGGTGTCTGTGCATACTATGAAAAAAAAAAAAAAAAAAAAAAAGAAAAAAAAAAAGAAAAAGAGCTACTCTGTAGTGCTCTGTTGTCTTTCAGAAGGAAATTCCAGGTTCCAAAATGCTGGCTGACATTTTGAAAATCTTTTCTCCTTAGAGCACAGCCCCAGCTCAAAGCAGGCGTCATTTGCCCTTCTGTGCTAGAAACATCAGGCTTGCCAAATGTGAAGTACACTTGACAGGAAGGTGATCTGCTGCCATGAAGATGTCTCTCTGCAGCACCCCATTTCCACCACACTTCTGCTGTCTTCTAGGTCTTCAAACTATGGGTTTCAGGACTATGCTGAAGAGCCCCCCAGATCAGCCTGTTGTATAAATTTGTATTGATTTTCTCTTAAGGTTAGAGCTCAGGCAGTGTTTGCAGATAACCTCTAGTGAATTGCTCTTTATTATACCTGCCTTGAAAAGTTTGAATTGCTTGAATAGAGTATCACTGAAAGCTGCCCTTGCCCCCAGTTTTTCCCTTTTCTCTGTCATGCTTTTTTAATCCTAAAGCACTAAACCTAATATATGATTTCGAGAAATAAAATAACAATACAGCCTTATTGTATGGGGCAACAACTAGGGAAATTCAGAGAAAACAAGCTGTTAAATTAAATATACCTCTGACTTGGAAGCAGGCAAATTAGGAGTGAGGGAAAGTCAGGAAAGGGAAATGTTACTTAAATATAATTAAGCAGCAAAATGAGGCAGGATGGAGTGTCCTGGCTAGATGTGTGGGGAATATACTGGCAGTAGAAATACATACCACTACAACTATAATGAGAGCCATATTTACTTGAAATAGAAGGCAAAATACAGTGATACCAATTTATTACCAAGTTAAAGGAGATCAACAAAGCTCCAACATATTTTAAAACATAGTATTGATAACAACAAGAGAAAGCCTTAATGAGGCATTTCATAGCCCAATGCACTGAACTTCAGAAATTAATATTTAAGGAGAGTCTCAAGTCTTATTTCTTATTTATTGGTGTTCTGAGATTTCCTTGCAGTAAGGCCTTCTTACAGCCCAGTTTCTTGGCTACAGTTTATTTTGGATAATTATACCATGCCTATCTAAATACATTCTGGTTTTTGTTTGTTTGTTTGTTTTATTTTTTGCCTCTCTGTGGGCATTTTCTGCTATTTGTGAGTCTGCGGCTAGGTCTATGCAGGAGTGGAAAGGGAGAAGTGAGGATCTTTTCCTCCTTGCTCTGCTCACCTTCTTGGGCTCACTGAGCATCTCTATAGACCCACGCATAGCCTGCCTTGACATGCATTTAAATGATTAACAGTTGGCTAATACACATCCATTTTAGTCTTTTTTTTTTTTTTAAATCATAAAACGTTGCATGATGTTGCAATACAGATATGTGTTTACAGATGAGGACTATGTGCAAAACGTAAGGGGTGGACTTTCTATGAAAAATACCGATAGTCACAAATTTTGTAGTCACTATTAGGGAGATCTCTCTTTCCAATGCAATATGCTGTGAAAAACCACAGAGGAGAGACTGTGATACCCATTATATGTGATGTTTGTGTACATCTGGGAGTATTATAATATAAAAATAAGGTTAGAGATGCTGTTGATAAATTGTCTTTTTTTTCTTTTGACAAATTAAAGAAGTTGAAGAAATGAACTCACTGTGTAATACCACTGACAGCCTACAGAATAGTGCCAACCCTTCAGAAACCATGGGCTCTTTCAAATGTGCATGAAAATGTGAGCAACCTGCTAACATATTTGATCTTGAAATCACTGTATTCCCAATAGCAAAACTAAATAGAGCTTTCCTGTCCAATTCTATTGCTTCCACTTAGACTGAAGATAAAATGCAGCAATGAGTCACACATTCACATACATTGTCCACAAAATTAAAATGTTTATCCTTTAAATTGCTTTGTGGCACCCTTGCCATACAGGATTCTTTTTATCAATTTAGCAATATGTTTGTGAATTTAATAAGTGCTTATAACATCATGACAGCTCTGAAGACGTTTGTAGAAGCAAAAAATGGGTAAAACATGAACCCAGAACAAATCTGTTACTGAGAATAGATGTGGACCCTCATATTATCTTACAGTACCTCCAGTACCTAAAGGAGGCCTGCAAGAAAGCTGGAAAGGGACTCTTTATCTGAGAGTGTAGTAATAGGACAAGGGGGCAATGACTTTGAACAAAAAGAAGGTAGATTTACCTTATATATTTGGAAGAGATTATTTACTATGAGGGTGGTGAGGCACTGGATCAGGTTGCCAAGAGAAGCTGTGGATGCCCCATCCCTGGTGTGGTGGTTTTACCGTGCTGGGCAGCTAAACCCCACAACTGCTCTCTCACTCCCCCTCTTTTTAGATGAGGAGGGGGAGAAGTAAAGCAAAGAACAACTCACGAGATAAAGATAATTTAATTAAAGGGAAATAATAATAATAATTAAATAAAGATTATTATGAAATAAACAATTTAACTAAAGGGAAATAAAAAGGGAAAGGGAAAAAGGGAGGGGGAAAGGGAAAATAAAAAGAAGGGAGGAAAACAAACAAATAAAATAAATGAAGGCTATGTGGAAGTGCAGAGGAAATAAATTACTCTCTACTTCCCACAAATGAGCGATGATTGACCACATCCTTGAAGCAGGGCCTCAATGCACGTAGCCGGTGTTCAGGAGGAGGACCAACTTTTTCAAAACGAGAGCCCACTCCTCCCCTCTTCTTCCTGTTTCCACCTTTTATTGCTGAGTGTGACATCACATGGTATGGAATATTCCTTTGGTTGGTTTAGGTCAGCTGCCCTAGTGATGTTTCTCTCCTCACTTTTTGCCCACCCCCTAGGAGGGTTAGAGAGAGGCCCGATGCTGTGCCAGTGCTACTCAGCAGCAGACACAACACTGGTGTGATAACACTGCTGTTCCAGCTACAAGTGCAGAGTACGGCACTGTATGGGCTGCTGCTGGGAAAGTTAACATTCCAGCCAGACCCAGTACACCTGGAAGTGTTCAAGGCCAGGTTGGATGGAGCTTTGAGCAACCTGATCTGGTGGGAGGTGTCCCTGCCCATGGCAGGGGGTTGGAATTAGGTGGTCTTTAAGGTCCCTTCCAACCCAAACTATTCTATGGTTCTGTGATCTTTGATGTCTTCAAGATGGCATTAAGCTGTCCACTGAGCTTTTGTCATGTCTACTGTCTATCATCTCATCTCTGTGCTATTTCCCACTTGGCAACCAAAGCAACTCGATAATCAAGTCAAGGATTTTTAGGGGAAGAATAAAGTTGCCAGCAACCACTTAAACAACCATTTGCACCATAAGTACGACAAAAACTTCTGTTCCAGCTTCTGTGTTGCAGGAGTAGAATTACACCTGAGGTACAAAGGCAAGTTTTATAAGAACAGAGGCATCCGTCTAGAGCCCCAGCAAAAATCTTTTCTATTTGAGTCCTTTCTTTAAGGATCTGAACTGTTCATCCAGCTTGCTTTATGCTGCAGCAAATCTGCCTGCATATGTCCCAGACAAACTACTTTACAGTGGTGGAGGCATCTTTTCCAATATTCAGACTATGCAGAATATATTTGGTATCCTTTTAAATGTGAGACCTGATATTAAATAGTTATGAAGACATTGTGAAGAACTGTACATCTTGTAAAGAACTCTCTCTCCATGTTTTTCATGGTTAAGAAAAGCTGCGTTTCCATGGCATTCGCATGCCCATCTTGCTGATTGCTTTTGTACTGTCCAGAGGTGCTGAATCACAATTGGAAATAAACAGATCTCAATTCAGTTGCTGAATCATAAAGGCAGAGTATTTTTTATTTTACTTTATATATTTTGTGTAATGAAGTATAGGGACAGACAGTTGAAATCCATGGTATGATTTAAAATATGATCACATGCTTCAGCAAACCAAAACAGTTTGAGTGATATCTTTCTCTAAGAAATATGGAAAAAATATCAAGAAATAAAGGTTTGAAGTTGACCCAAAACATAGTTTAACTTAAAAGGAAACATTTTATTTCATTCTGACCAGCCTAGTTTGCATTTGGTTGTGTATTTTCCAATTTTGTCTTTAATATATATTCATTTCTAAATAATACATGAGATTTTGAAAATGAAAAAAAAAAATGTTTTGATAAGGCTGAAACAGAACATCTCAAGACTTTTTAAAAAAAAGTTTGCTCTGTGGCCAAAACTGTTTGTTAAATTTACTCCAAATTCTCAAAAGGTCTGATCCTCTGAAATGTCTTTTTCCTCTAAATTTCCTAATCTGCAAAGTATTTTCCAGATCTTCCACACCTTCCATTCTAGTGGATTTATTTTTTCATTAAAACATGCACTCCAACAAGTAAAACAAATTGATACATATGTTTATAATGTATGAGATACCGTAGAATTTTCCTTGCTCCCATACAGTTGTCTTGTTTCAACTAGGTGTGGCTCTACAACCCTTTATCATGTGATTAACTAGGAATGTGCTTGCAGAAGCATCCTCAGAGTGGGCACTGTACAGTTTAAACATGGGATTCAAAAGTGGTACTGAAATATATGTGAAGACAGAACAGGTACTTAAATGTAACTACAACTCAGCATATCCCAACTTTCACCACAGGTGTTTTGACAACATGTCCTTTGCTAGAGAAAACACCAAAGTCATTTACTGTTCAAATCTCTCTGAAATCAACCAAAAGGTCTCCCTTGACTTTATGAGACTCGTGTGTTTGCCTGGCATATGTTGAAGTCACAGGACCATGTGGCATGTCAGGGGTTTCACATGCCATGCTTTTACTCACAATGCCAGGGATTTCACCTACAATGGAAAAATTAGGTCACCTGACAGTAAAGGTTGATATATTAGGAACTATGACACTCCATTCAGTAAATCCAGGTAGAACGAATATCAATCGATCAGAAACATGAAAGGCCAAGAATATTTATTCAAATATAAACTGTCATTACAATAGTTACTCTTGAATATTTTTTTTTTTTTTTTTTAATATTTACTTAGTATGCTTTTCTCTTGGATTTGGTAAACATAATACTGTATTAGTGTTCCTGCAATGACTTATGCATGTGCATATAGTTGAAGTAATATCATCAAATAAATGCTCAAAACAGCTTTGCAATACAACTTCATGACTTATTCATGAGGCATGCTGTTTGCAAATGAGACCACAAATAACATACACCAAAGGAATTTCTTCTGAATCTCTTCTAGTGCCTGATAACTTATATACAAAGATGCATATGTTTATATGTTTTATATTACAATTGGTTTTGTACCAAACTATTTCTAGGTGAGTCAGATAATGAGCAATAGCAAAATACTTATCCCAAGCTTCATATTTTGCTACTATGTACTCCTGGAGATATTATTAACTATGGTTTTTCTCTTGGGATCTGTTTCTTTCTTCAAACACTAACTGTGATATTTTTATAGGGAAAATATTCTTCAAGTTTACATCCTTCTTCCAAGTTTGCATCCAAATTGTTTACAGAATAGTTACAGAATACTTGGGCTGATTTTATGTAGAAAACGTATATGTGTGACATTTATCTGCCAAAGATAGGCTTATAAATGTAGTG
Source organism: Anas platyrhynchos (assembly GCF_047663525.1). Lineage (NCBI taxonomy): Eukaryota > Metazoa > Chordata > Aves > Anseriformes > Anatidae > Anas > Anas platyrhynchos. The sequence goes on from NC_092590.1 coordinate 34,388,394, forward strand.
ACAATAAAAAGACAAAGATTTGTTGTTGACTGCTTCTCTGTATATCAAGGCTCTTCTGTTATGGTAACGTCTGAGAATTTATTGTGAAAATAACCTTACAGAAAGTCATTTTTCTTTAGGCATATTCTCATAACTGTAGAATTTAAAAGCCAGGGATCATTACTGTACTCATCTGCATAAAAGGTAAGCCTGTTAAGAAAAGACCAGACTTGCTAAGGATTGGTCTTAGGCGAGCTAGTGGTTTCCTATACCTGTATCTTCTAAATCTTTCTCTGTATAACTGACTTCTTAGTTTACAGTTCAAGGTTGCAAATAATAGTGAATGTTGATAACCTGGATTCTTTGAAAAAGCAACAAATGAATGGTAAATAATGTTAAAGTCCTGCTTTTATGCAATGTGTTTTTTTCTATTATATCCAAAATAATTTTGAAATTCTCATTTCACTCACAAAAGGATTCAGAACATACTTCCCCATGTCAGTTCACAAGTGTATAAAGTAATATTCAGACAGCTTCTTACTGAAACCATTGTTTCTCCCTTCCTCTTTCTACTTTGTTAGTGATCACTATTACAGTGTGTTTTCATACCATATCCTAAAGATACTAATTATTTTCTAAGATACTCCTCCCTGGAGAGAGAAGGTCTAAATTCAAAAAGATGTTGATGTTGCACCATGTGACTTCCATGTGTTCCTTCTGTTGAAACAGTGCTGCATAAGTTACCCTACCTGCCTGCATGATGTTGGAGTTTTGGGCTGCTAAGAACTGGAGTCATGGGAGCCATCAAACTGGTTCAGGTGAGCCTCAAATTAAGTAGGTATGGCAACATAAGGAGATGGAAGTATCTGGTGAGGACTCTTGACCATAAGTTATGATGTGAGAGGAGATGTCAAGGGCTTTTTTTAAGAAGTCAGAGACAGTGATTAATGCATTGTGGCCCCCCTTCCACCTTCTCATTTTGCTAAAGTTAGCGTCAAGATTAGCCATAGGTGCTCCATGTGCCAGAAGGATGTCTTTACTACTGTGTGTTTGGAACAATGAGGGTTTTTTTGTTTGTTTATTTGTTGTTTTTGTTGGGGGTGTTTACTTGTAGAAATATTTGGAGATCATCTAGTCAGAGGCTTGAACATGACTGTGGTATACAGACTCAATCCCTTCCCTGTAGACACTCGTTTTCTCCTTTTTTTTTTTTTTTAATCTGGTTTAATATATATTCAGTTACTAATGGAAGTTAACTACCTCCAACAGGAAAGATTGTGATTATCACCTCTTAGCACAACAGTCCCTGCTGACTTCAGAATTTTGCTAGTTTCTAGGATACCTGTATCCAACTCTAATTTCTATCAGACAAAATGGAGCTGTAAAAACAAGAATTTTCACACTCTGAGCCCTCTAACCAGTGATCATTAGAAAAAACACAATATCTGCATGAAGAAGGCCTTGTATCTTCTGTCTTCTTTGTGAAACACAGCCTGGTTCTGAGAACATCTAGATAACTTGACCACTGGAAGTGAGATAGGCTGGGGAAAGCCTGCAGTGAAATTTTTGCCTGGGCTAGGACATGGTGCTATTTGGTGACATAAGGACAGAGCTGCTTTTGCACATGGCTACTGAGAGAAAGGTAGTACATATACTTACAGGGTATGTGACAGATCAGGATATTAGGATACAAGGATATTAGCAGTGTAGCAGACTACCCTGAAGCATGGCAAGTTAGGACTACCATAACAGTAGGCCAAGAAAGCGGGAGGACTGTGATCATTAAGACTGTGTAGCTACTCATCAGTTGTTAGTCTCTTGCATCACAGAAGTTTCTATTACTGCTTCTTTTGAGGTAGTAAATTGTTTAAGCAAAAAATTGAGTGGATCCAAGAGAATAGACCTAATTCAACAAGACTCTCTAGTACTATATGATTGCTGAGTCTACCCCTGACTTAAGAAGGGGAACTTTGAGCTCCTCTTTTCTTTTGTCCATTTAGTATTTCTTGAACGGTTCTCATTTGGGTGTCTGTAAATAAATAATTCTCAATTTTCCCTTAAAGTGTAACGATCACCGTGTAGTAACTGAAAAACAGTAGAAGCACACTTGTAAATGAAATTGCAGTTTCCTTATCTAGTTAAACATAGGATTTAAAACTGATGCTGTTACTCTGAAGTTACAAAAACCCTCAAGATGTTTTTACCTCATCTTCAGCTTCATACAGATATCTCTGTATGTGTACAATGAGACCAAGGAGTTTGTCCTTCAGTAACTAGACCCTTGGAGGTTATTATCAAAGCAGAAGCAAACAGCCCGGAGGTTTGTACTGACTTTCTGTTATAATAGACCTGTGTGACTATGTGAGAAGTCTGAATAATAATGAAATCCTGCTCCTTATCAGAAATTATTCCAGTGAGAAGCTGGAAGTGGCTGAGTTGAAGTGAAAGTTAAATAAGAGTCAGGATAGTTGAGGTTTTGAATCAAAAGAACTTTCTAAGAAACTCCCAAACTTCATATAACTATTTCCATAGCTTTTTGCTAACAACATTTGACAACCAAATTCAATTTCCATTCAGCCACAGCATCTTGAAAAAGGAGTGATTTGCTAATTCCTGAAAAGGCAAGACAAAGAAGAGCTCCCATTCACTTACTACTGATAGTGAGGAACCCCTGAGTGTGAACAACTGAAAATATAAGACATACTTTTTTTACATCTCATTTATTAATAAATGCTAACTAATATTTATGGGCAATCGAAGGTATAAAGTTTCAGCCTGAGCCATTTTAATATCATTGAGCATTGGGCTGCTATTGTGTTTCAACATTCTCAAGCATTTTCAATGTTTATATATAATATTTACTTTCTGCTAATCTTATTTTCCTCTGTTGTGATTGCTATTGGTGCCTTTGTAGCTAAAAGGCCAGTGCAATTTATTATACAATTACTTGTACTTACAAGGAACCAAAATCTACCCATATGTAAAATCTTCTCCCCTAGGCTTATATCATAGCTGAATTGGGTTAAAAAAGTCCTTCATTCTGAAGTACCATCAGGTGATAAAGTCATCCCTTATTCATGCTTAGCAACATGTAGGGGAAGAGGCAGCCTCATGTGAATTTATTTAGATTGAGAGACCTCACTTCACTTTTGTGAAAGATAATTTCCTCTGTCAACGCTGGGACTGCTTTAGAGCTACAGATCAATGCTGGATAAATTTTACTTTCCATGAGAACCTCCAACAGTAACAACTCAGCAGGATGAATCCAATTATATAAAGAAATATAGTGTATTTCTTACAGAACGTAAAGAAGTTTCTTGAATGGCATCTCAGTATTTGCTGAGTTAGAGATGAAGATCTTAATTCAGCAAAGACTAGATTCTGTTGTCAGAAAACTTAACTCAGCACAGTTACCCGTTCCAGTTCGTTGGCTGATTTTCTGCTCAAAACCAGATGCATCTTGTAACAGAAGTTCAGTTAAGCAAGAACGACAGAAGCAAAGGGCAAACAGTCATTTTTTTACAAATTAGAGTCGTGAGAAAATATTCTGAATATAAATATGCAGAATGTAGGTATTGTGCATGACATTTTAAAATAACAGGCAATGGATTGTGATATCAACACTAAGCTATCTTTTTCTTAGGAAAAGAGAGCAGGTCAGAGCTTCACAGAACTGCCCTAGCAACGCAACGCATTGCTGATTCTTGTCCTCAGCCAAATATCTTTTCATGCATAAAGTGAGATGGTTACTCAGGGAAATGGGAAGTGAAGAGGAACATGATGGAAAGGAATACAAAATACAAGGTTTTGATTTAATTCTAGTATTATTAAATGAGTGATAAGTATTTATTAAGTATAGCAAAAAATAGTAACCTGAAGCACAGAAAAGTGATGAAGTTCCTAGTTTCTTCTTACACTTTTTTTCCTTACTAAGCCATTGGAACCACATTCCCTACAGTATTACCTGCCAACCGACTTAATATCAAAAATATTTAAGGAAACAGTATATCATATCTGATAGATTCTCTGCAAGAGAATAATAAGCATACAAAATAAATGGCTGGTCCTCTGTACTGGGGAAGCTAATGTTTTTGTGGATTTGCATAAACTCCTTAAAATTGTGCAAAAGTCTATGACTTTGTTAATCTACAAATGCTTTAAATATCAAATGGAAACAACAGCAAGTCTTAAGAGTGTGTCTTTCACAACCAAACCAGACATATGAAACTACAGTCAGTCATTGCTCCAAGATTTGTTTGTCTGTCAGTCAGAAATGGGCCTTATCATCTTTGGAATAGATAAATAGTGGGAGATTAAAAGATCTATTAATACAGGTCCGTGGGAATCAAGACTTTGTAAAAACTACTTACAAGCATGGGTGAAAAACTATCTAAAATACTAAAACTCAAGAGAGACATTATCCTTTGAAGCTTCAAGAAAAATGACAAAAATTGGTATAAAATAAACCATTCTCCCTCTTATCCCAAGCTGAGATAGATTTTATTTGTTCTTTTCCATGCTCCAGAGTGTATGATAGAAGATCAGGTAGAGGTCAATGTCCTGGGAGGGTCTCAATGACAGAAAAGTGCTTTTGCAACTCTGGGATTTACATAACCAAGATCTGCCCAAAAGTGTACTTCATTCACTGGGACTAGATTATGCCTGTAAGAGTACTCTTGTATTGTACTCAGGAGATGTAATTATATTGGAAGAAAATATATCTAGGCAAGTTTTATTCCTGTGTTTTGGTTAATGTCACCATCAATGCAGCTAGGGCACCGTGTTTTTCAGCAAACCTTAGCTAACAAAGAATACCATGACCACTGGAGGAGGAACAGAAATCTTGCTTGTACATTCATAGATCATCTGTGGTCAGGAGCAGGAACTGGCACAATACATGAGGTACTTTTGAACAGTTCTAATTTAGCTCAGAATTCAGACCTTATTAGCTCTGAAAGGTAAATGTAATTTTCTTTTGAAAGACGCCTCTTGTAACTCATAACCTAGCTCTTTCCTGTATACTAAGTCAAAGAAGATCTTTATCTAAAACAGGAAGTACATAACAGATGGCGGCTCCATGAGCAGTTACATTATTATTGAATAATTTTATTAAGGGACAAAACCAGGACCATTAGGCCATGCAATGAGTAGAGATTGGTCACATCTAATTCATTGTCTCAAACACAACTGAGGAAATTATGTTAGCTATTAAAAATTAATGCAATCTACAGATAAAATTAAAAGGCAAATGTAATGAGTGGGGACTGGATCCTCAGGTGGTTTCTTTCACTAAACTCTGCCTGCAGGAAGTAGAACTTCACTAATGGTCCTCAACTGAGAATAAACGCTTCCAAACATACTCTTTTTCAGCTATATTATGTAGATAAATTATCATTTATTCCTGCTACACACCTGTAATTTTAATAACTGAACTTATCTGAGTGGATGTCATGACTGCTGACAGAGAATAATGACTTGTGAATCAGCAGATAGTTGCTATCTCCGTCATAGCCTCTGATTTGCCAACTAGCCACAGGCAGAGTAACCTTATCTCCCCCATCTGGATTTTATCAGCTGTTTTGTGAGGTTAATAAAATAGTGGAGAGCTGTAAATAAAAAGTTATTATATGTGTTATATTACCTATAATAAGTAGCAGGTCTGTCACAAACTACAGAACATTTAAATGCAAGAGATGCTCTATTGGTTCACTAGTCTCTGTGGAGTATACAATTTGCTTGGTCTGGGGTCAGGGTGTTTTCTCCAGCCCTTCAGACTACCAGCACTCCTGCTTCAGCCACCTTGCTCTTGTAGCTGGCACCAGACAGGAGCACACAGGGGTATTAGACCAAAAGGCACAAACAAGATCAGGTAAGATGTGGTTTTTAGCTTTCACAGATATCAAAGCAATTTCCATCAGGTACAGGTATTGTAAAGACCCACCCACCACTCCTAGTAAAAGAGCACAACTGTCTTTGCAGCAAAATATAGTGTGGACATACCTGAGTCAGTCATCTCAGACTCCCAGCCAATGTGATTTGGTGCAGGGTGGTATGCCTTTACCCGCTGAAATCCGGGAACAGTTTAATGTCAGGTCCAAAGAGCTGGTGTTGCAAACCCACTGGCTCTGCCCCCAGCTTAAGTTTCAAGTTCAGCTTGCAGATCGCCAGTTTTGGTGACCTAAGTGTCAAGTGTATTCATAGCTTCAGGCCTCCAGCAACTCTGTTTTGGACACTGTCTATTATGCAACCAGCATCAGACAACAACTGAATGAGGGGCATCTGTAGCTGAAAGCACAGGGAACGTTGCCAGCTCCTGCAAAATTTTCCAGAGGGAGAGAAAGTCAGCTGGAGCTGTTGATGTGATGAGGGGAGATGCACAAACTCACTTAGAGAGTTGAGGCCCGCATAAGAGTCTCATAGCTGCCTGGCTGACCGCATCTCCAGGGTTGCAGACTCTCAGTTGCAGCTGCTCCGGAAAGCCTCCCTTCATCAACTTAATTAGTCGTACCCTGACAGAAGAAAAGGGGAAGAGCAAACAACATTTGCTTTGCCTAATTCCAGGGCATAAAGCCATGGTATTTTTGCTCTTCTTTCTGCCCTTTGCCTGTGAAAAGAAAACGAAAAATCTGGGAGGTGAGCCTTGTTTAATGTGCTGAGCTTTATCAAGTAGTAGGCATGTGTAGGAGCTGCATCAGACTGCTGCATTTGCAAGGAGCCACAGGTGTGCTACCCTCGGTGTGTGTGGATGTGTGGGTAGGAGGGAAGTGCAACATAAAACCCCAACTCCCTTTCTCAGTGAACTTAGGATCCTCTGTGATATTGGGCCGCTTCATGGTGTGATTGGGCAAAAGGTTCATTCAAAATCTACCACACAAGGAATGCAGCTGATTTCTTGAGGTGCATGTGCTCATTCTTGAGGTTTATGACTCCACAGAAGATGAGGCCTTAGTCTAAAGTGGCAAACTGGCAGGTGTGGCAAGTGACGAGTCCTCTCAGATTGGCATGGCACCCACGGCAAATGATCCCTGGCAGGCTACAGGACTACTAGGATGCTGTGGGAGGTGTGTATGGAAAAGACAACAGTCACTTGCAGCTAGGCCTGGATGTGGGTTTAGATGAAGGATGTGTAGCGAATACACATAAATGGGAGTGGTATCTTCCCAAAGTTGCTGTGAATGGCTTGTGATTAAACTTTCTCAGCAAACTTATAGCATGAAATGCTTTTTCCTGTGAGTTATTCAGAGCCTATAAAGAACTCAAGGCTTAAACAGAATCAGCTAGTACTGTCAGGTCTTGCCTCTTGGTTGCCACTTGGAGACAAAGCAAACACTCCCCTGTCTCCAGTAAAAATGAGCTTTCTGCTCACGTTCGCCTTTCTGAAATACATTCCAAGAGTGGAGAGGGAGCAGTGTCTTCCTTGTTAATAATTTATCTAGTTTTCTTTTGGGTCAGATGGGAGTATTATCTCACAAGTTACCTGAGGGCATGCAGTAGCACCCAAAACACAGGGAATAGAGCCTTGCTACTAGAGAAAATATAAAGTATAAAATGTTTTTTCCTATAAATGCTTCTCAGATATATTTGATGTTCTAATAGATTACTTTAAAGCTGAAAGAGATGTTTTCATATTTGTTGACTTAAATAGTTTTAGGATAAATCATCATGGGGAAGCAGAGGAAGGAAGCTGTATGCCTTAGAGACTACACGCTTATAAATTGACTAAAAACAAAAACAAAACACTTAAATATGTTACTGACAGCAATCCACACAAACCATTAAACAAAAGAGAGTCTTCCAATTAAAGTGGGAAACAATGGAAAATATTTCTGGTAAATGTGCCCTTCTTTTGATTCTTTTGATGAATGGAACTTTAACTTGTGAAAATGAGATCAAGTTACATTTTGGTTTCCAAGAAAGGAGTGAAAATTGAATTTTGACTGCAGAGTTGCTGTATTAGCAAGGCTTGAATAACGCTTTTATTTTACTACATCCAGCATAAACTTACATGTTGTAAACAATCACGTAATGGCAGAAATATAAATGATTTGCCAAAAGTGACTCCTATCGCAGATGACCATCATTGCAGATATATAAAACAGGAGCTCAGAGTGATTAATTAAAAGGTCGATTTCTGCTTGTAATAGGGAGCAGGCAAGCTCACAGAGTAAAAAAATGTCTCTTGGTACAAGTGTCACTGGCTGAATTCAACAGAACTGATTTCATTAAGAACAGCAGAATAACTTGATTCACAAGTGCACATGAATTTGTATGAGAAATCTAAGACATAATATAGACTTATGGAAACGTAAGTACTTTTGGATGGATGTAGACACTTCTTACAATAAGGTAGCCTCTACAAAGGAAAACAAGCAGTGGTATACTTTAATGTTGTTGACTTCAACCTGGACCCAGGCCCTTCTGTCTGTTGGGTTCAAGGCATGAACCAAGTGGAAAGCTATTAGAGAAAAATGGTTGACACTAACAGCATGGCTTTCTGATGAGGATGTTCAGGTTGTTTTAGTACTGCTGTCTTCTAAATTGTGCAAGTTTATTGCATAATTGCTGTTAACCTGGTGAGTCTTAATCAGAGGTTTCTTATTCAGTGCTTGGACATCATTTGTTTGGTGAAGTGGAAATAAGCAGTGCATGTGAACTAAATTATATTCTTGCTCCTACTGACAGCAAAAACAGATTAAACAAAATGAAAAAAAGTAGATGTAATGTTGGAAGGGAAATGTAAAACTTATTTTGGGAGACTTACAGGGGTGATTAGGGTAAGGAAGAAACAAATCTCTTTTTCTCTCTGGTCTGTAATGGAAATGCATGCAATCATAAGACAGCATATCAGAACTCATTCTGTTTGTCCACATTATCTCATCCAGCCAAAAGAGAATTTGAGTTCTCTGATGCAATCCACACTGCAACCCACACTGGCTCTTAGACAAACAGCAGTACAGACGTAATTTTGATATGTTTATACTTGTGACTGAGATCTTTGTGCTGTGGTACAACTCCACAGGAGCTTCTAGGGGAGAGACTGACAGGGAGGAATACCCTAGCAGTCTCTGTGAGTCTTGTCCTCAGGGTGTCCCTCAAACTCAGGCCTGGTAGCAAAAGAGTTGTGACTCCACAGGGATTATTGCTGCAGTGTCTGTAATATGGTCTGTAATAAATAGACATATGGAATGGCTAAATATGTTTATCGATAATTTGGTTTTGGGGTGGCTTTTTTTTTTCTCCTTTGGAGTTACTGTACCACAAAATGTCAGCCCATGTAGTTTCAAAACACTGCATGGAATTAAACACACAATAACATTAGTTCTGACAGATTTTACAACCAAAATCTCACACAGTGAAAATGTATGACATTCTGAAGAGTTTAGTAATCAAACCCAACAGATGGGCAAAAGTAATAATTCCTATAAGCTTGAAATTAGAAAGCTGCTTTGTCTACTTGTTTGTGATTCTTCTGACATCAGAGTTAAGTGACTTCCTAAACTGAGGTATCCAGTGACATTACAGATTCCCTTGAGTGCCCTAAACCATCTGCAAGGCATTGGCAAGTATGACACAGAGCATATGGGAGACCTGCTGCCTTCTGCAATGGCAGCTGTATGCCACTAGGCATTTCAAGAGGCGTTGGACACCTATGCTTAGGAAGCTCTGTCCTTTCCCTTAAATCCTGTATTTTTCCATTAATTCCCTTGCCATTAACTGTAAGTGTTAGAACGTGCAATAATTAGCTGAGAGTTATTGTTTGTCTTTCACAGGTAAGAGCGAGATATATTATCTGTGAAAGTCTGACCATCACATGAATTAATTCTGCCTTTGAAAAGTGACACCAAATGTTATCAACAAAGCTAAAAGGTAATGTGTTTGGATGCTTTAAGTGAGTCATGTGAAGTCCAGTTTCTTGTTATATTACGGGTAGGATGATTCTAGATGTTTTTTGCCAAGGCAGACCAGTACGGCTTTAAGTGAGGGGGAAAGATATGATTGTCTGCTTGACTGGACTGTAAGTGAGCAAGATCTCAAGACTGGTTTGCCACAGTGGTATTTTGACAATATGCCTGCAAGGTCAGGCTCTACCAACAGAACTGCATTACTGATCTTGATGAAGAAGTTATATAAATGAAGTTGTTTAGCCAACTAAAATGTAGTTGGGGGAACAAAGGGTAAACAAAACGTCTGGAAAGGAAATGAAGTAGGCATATAAAGCAAATGCTTAAGGGGTAATTCTTTGGAGTGACTTTCCCTGAACAATATCTTCAGCAGCTCTTGGTTAGAAAAGAATAATCATAGTGTTCATTTGGCTGAATTCATCATTAATTTTATGCCTTGTTTTTGCTGTATTTTCTGTCCCAGTTGTACAAAACTCACAGTAATAGCTTTCAGGTAGATGTCCAGATATGCAAAAGAAATAGCTGAATAATTTCACCTGGCTCTATACCCAAATATTTCTCACTGAAAATGAACTTCAATTTGGAAAAATAGAATAAAAAATAGAATTTTGAAAATTAATCATTTTTCAAATACAAGAGAGGATTCATATTTTAACTTAGAATCTCTTTATTTTGGTAATAGTCTCTAGTTATGATTGAAATATATTTATCATTATACTATTTAGATAACTAAGACTCTGACCTAGAGGCTGTGGAAGTCATTAAAGCCTCTCACTTTAATTTGGTTGGCATTTTATCATACCATGATTTGTTTAGCATCAAGCAGGTTTATTATCTGTTATATGATATCTGATCAATGGAATATGATAGGGACAGTGATGATGTGTAGGAATGTACCTGTTTTTCTTTTACTTCTGTGCTGACTCTGTCAGTTACCAGGGTTTAAACTTGTCTATGTAAAATGATTTTCAGTAAGTGTCTGGCACAGATATATGGTCACTTTTCACAGTAAGTGTAAAGACCGCTGCCATTAAGAGGTTTGTAAAGACCAGTTGGTAGATAGTGTCTGCTTGGTCATGATAAACATGTTAAACTGTCACAGTCGAGAACAATAACTCCGTAACTAAGAAAAACTCTGAGAAACCTTACCAGCTTCTTCCAGGATTTGAGAGGTTTCTCAAATAGCGCTACAAAGATCTGCCAAAGCCTGAGTCTGTGGATTGCAGAGGGTTTCATATTGAAAGAAAATCAGATTTTTTTTATATTACTTTTCTGAGCTGTTTATCAAAATTCAAACTAGAGCAAACATTCCTATATAGCAATTTCATATATTCTTGCAAATTCACACTCTCATTCTGCAATTTGAAATGAAGCATGAGGATTGCTGGAGTTAGCATGTTCTTTTCACTGAAACAGCTGCTGTCAGAACAGGTTGTAGCTCTTTGAATCACTTTAACTATAGCACTAATGGCATTAAGTACAGGTGCATGGGTCACAAGGTAGTACCTTCCATGATTTCCCTAGAGCTGCTCAGAATAATGCTGCTCAGAATAAGGGAATTACCAAAGTGAGCAAGTAGCTTCAAAACCATCACAGCTCCATTATGGGTGGGAGCACTGTTGTAAGTTTGATAGGTCACAATTTGATTCTTCAAGTGCCAAATGGAATGAGTCTGCTATTGCTGGGCACAGAATTGGACAATGTGTTTTACAGAACAGCTCACAGCTTTTAGCCTAAGTGATAGAAGAATTAAGTTTCAAGGGTGTTCAGGTCTTATGTAAAAAGTCTGGCAGTATTCTCTAGGTTATAGCTATTAAAATGGCTGCTACAGACAACTTTGAAAATTGCATCATTTAAAGCACTCACTGCGTTCTTCATGGTCATCAGGTATGGTACATGATATACAGACTAGGCATAATAACGAAAAATAATGGACCTGGGTAATACTGGTCCCTACATATGTAACAGAAGCATTTATAAATTCGTTCTTTCTTTTTTTTTTTTTTTTTTTTTCCAAATAATTGCTTTCAGACCTCTGTTTAATCATTATTATTTTTTAATATGTGCTAGTATTTAACATTTTGTACTTCCCAGGGTTTTAAATATCTGAGTTAATATATCTCCTCAGAGGGCATTTTATTAAGAAGTGTAGTGGGGATGGTGCAAAAGACTGCTAACAAGTAGCCTTCTGTTACCAAAGGCTAATTCCTCAAAGATAGTTTATGCATGCTTTGCACAGGGCTCCCCTGGTCCTTTACTGCTCCTAGAATATTAATCATGTTGTCACCTATTTCACAGGCAGAAATTCAGGCAACTGCACTAAAGAGAACAAAAACCATTTTGTGTGTATTTAAGCAATTATTATACATCCAGCAATCAGCTTTCATATCCCTCTACAACCTTGTTTGACTGGATCTGTAGTGATACAAGGGGAAGGCTCAGGTCTCTCCATTAAACCATTTCCCCATAGCATGTGTTATTTTCAGGTAGGTTTGTTTCATTTAACTCCTAAAACAAGTGGGCTAGGCCAGCTTCTCAGGCTTTTTAGAAGCTAATTAGGACCCAAGATTTAAAACTTTGAGCATTTCTAATTCTATTTAATCGTTGTTTTATCTCATTGTTATTCGAGGAGGAAGCAATGAATCGTATCTGTTAAATAATGAATGTGCTGTAATGGAACATATTCCAAGTTTTAACAGTTCATTTGCAGTTAATGACAGAGAAAGAAAGCATAAGGAGAGAGAAATGCATCTGTCAAGATGTAATATTGAAAGAATACATTATGATTATAGATTATAATACTAAAAGAATAGATTATTATCAAACATCCTATACAAGTTAAGTAACTTGTAACTTAACTGCAGCTGAGACAGTAATCATTCCAATCACAGCAGAGGAGTAGTTACCTGCAATTTGTAGAGGTGAAACAATTTCACCAGAAAGCAATTATAGGAGTCATTTAAGGATGGAGAGAATGATGATACCTGATAACTGCCAGCCTTTGCCATAGGCTATGTCTACCCTTAAGGACTGGCAGTACTGTTTCTGGATTCGGGTGATTATTACAATTACGTGATGATTCTGCACTAACCCAGAGACCAGCATATCCCCATGCTCTATTTCACGATTGACTGAACAAGACAGGTTTGCCTCAGTCAAGGTCTGGCTTTGGCCAGCTGCAGAAACAGGACCCTGGTGAATGCTGAGAGCTCTCATGTCCTTACAGACCTCCCTCCTTTAGGCCACTTCATGCAGACAACTTCAGTTTGCACAAAAAAGCTCTGCAGGCAGGATATATACAGCTTAAATGCATACTGTATTTTTTTATTGGCAAATGTGAACTAAAGTCAGATGAAATTTAATGAGCTACTAGGCTAAGCATTAGTATGCTCATCACCTCTAACAGGACTCCTGGAGGCTTTCTGCTCAGGCAGAAAGGTCAGTCGGGTATCTATCAGTCGGGAAGATGGTCAGGCTCTGCTTCTCTCTGAAACAAGTCCTTAACATTGCTGAGTTGCCATCTTCCACCAAGCCTGTTTTCTTTCTGTGAGGATTTTGTATCTTTTCTAGTGGGTTTGCTTGTTTGTTTGTTTTTATTTTGAATCATTAGCTACTCATGATCATCTTAATTGCCTTGCATCTTAATTTCCTTAGAGGTCTGAGCCAAATTTATATGGCTGGGTTCCATCAGTAGAAGAGCTGTGGGTCCTTAAAGCATAGATGAAACCTTAGAGCATAGATGATGCGGGTCCTTAGAGCATAGATATAATCACTGAAACCTGGGGTATTTTTACCTGAATTTTTAGAAGACTCGGAATTTCACTTGTGGAACAGAGAAATTTATTGCCAGGTCTTTATTCTCATTTTTGACCAAAGGAGCTTTATGAGAACCAACATGGGAGGGAGATAGAAGACAGAAAAACACTCGAGTATCACTCCCTCTTTAGGAACATGGTGTACATTTCTGATCTTGAATGGTGATACATTCTGAGAAATTTTGACTTCAACTCACATTTTTAAAAAATATCTAAAATACATCTTTATGTTAGAATGCTTTCTTTTCAATTGCACATTTGAATAACTCCAGTTTCTTTTAAATATTGTACTGTAGCTAGTGAAGATTGTTTTCTGAAAAGATGAACAAACAGTTACTGTAATCTTTATGCCTCAGTACATGGAACAAAAGAAAGAAAATGCAAATTTAGGGTTGGGGGAGGACCTGAAAGAAATTATAACATTATTCTTTTCTACTGTGTTAGTTAGCTGTAATGCACTATTCATCTGTTCTCAGGATAGATCAGTTCCTGCATTTTTTTGAAGTATTGAGTAGTTTACTAAATAGATTACGTATGAATACATCTGGAGTATTAAGATCTTTCTGGTGGCTTACTAAAGCTGCAGCCTCTATCTTTGTAGGTGTTTCTACAGAAAATTTTATCAGAATTGCAGGTCACTGTTTCTTGGAAAAGTGTGTGCCATGTTTCTATACATCTAAATGCACTGGGAAAACAACAGAATGATGATCTAGCAACAGTGATTGTGCAGGTGGAGCTGTTGCAGGCAGAAATTTATTCACCTGGAAGAGACTTCTCCCCAGTTCCTTGTAGCCTGCTCCCCTGGGTAGGCTGCTATTCCTTTCCTTGCCCCTCTGTACTAGCCTTGGAGTAGTCAGACAGTTGGGTCTGATGGTCTTTGTAGCTCCCTTCCAACTGAACTATTCTATTCTATGAATTTGTAAGAGCTATTTAAGTACACAAGCTAATACAGGATTATTTATTTACTTATTTATTTACTGTTAGTATCTTTCAAGGCTTATGATAACACATAAGAAAATATTGCATGTTTTGTGACAAAACTTGAACCTGCAATGTACTGGGTGGTAGAAAGGAGGAATAAGGGCTCTTGTTTTTGTGTTTATTTTGTTCCTTTTTTCTTTTTCTTTTTTTTTTTTAACTTTTCAAAAAATAATGCTATCAGAACATCTCTGTTAAGTCCTGAAGCACAGAAGATGAATGTCTTATGTTGTACAGTGCAAGGTTCAAACATTTTGTCAGTAATGTCCTTTTCTTTTAGTGTCAGTTGATAAAGCATATTTCAAGGATTTTTAGTTTGTTAGTTTTGGTCAATCTACTTATTGAAAACCATGAAGCACTGAAGAAAAGCATTTTCAAAACTGTGGAGAATGCTACTGGTTCTGTGAAAATCCTCTATGTTGGAGACACTGCATTGCCCTATGCTCCCTATATGAGATTAACTTCTTTCACCCACTCTTTCTCACGGAAATACTGTCTTCTAGCTTTTGGTAAGAACAGGAAATTATTTTATTCCTATTTCATTGTGATTTTTTTTTTTTATGTAAGCTTCTGCTCTGCTCCCAATCCTGCTTCCTCTACCATCCAGAAAACCCAACTTCATAACATAAATATTCCCTCCAAAACAGACAAAAATCTGAGATGAACCTTGCCTCGTGTGGGGCAAGCATGTGTCAGCTCACAGAAAGCTTGATCTAAATCAATGTAAAAGCAACAAAACTATTTCCATTGGCCTGATCAAGAATTAGGTCATGTCTGTTGTATTTACCAGAACCTAATAATAATAATAATAATAACAATAGAAAATATTTCCTAGTATAGGGAATTTTTCATCATAAATGTTGTGAGCTTCAGCATCCCTAATGGATGAAAGTATACCTGAGGTAAGAGCAAATGAAGTCTTGAAAAGAAATGCAGGCACATACCCTAGCAGCTCCCACACATATTTAGTAACACTTTAAATTTGGTAACATTTCTCTCTCCTGACAAATGCTTACATCTCTGGACTTCAGGAAATAAAACATATTTTACTAAATAGCTGTGACACAGTGCTGAGCTTCACTGACCTAAGTAATCTAATGGCTCATCTGGCTATCAGATGTATGTGTTTATAGTATATATTTTTGTGTTCTAGTAGCTGACTGGGGGCACGTTACCAAGAAAATGGATTTGGACCCCCAAGAAAATGCCTCCTGGTACTGGAAAATCCCAGAACATAGGTTAATGCCCATAAGTTGCAATTTGAGAGTGCAGATTGGATGTTAGGAAAACCTTCATGCAGCGCTAGAACAGGGTGCCAATGTGGTTGTAAAATCCATTCTCAGAGATTTTCAGACTTGATAGATGAAGCCACATGTGACTTTATCTAGACTGGGCCTAGTCCTTCTTCAAGTATGGTGTTGGACTTGATGACCTCCAGAAACGCCTTCTAACTGACATCCCTATGAGAACAAAAGCACAAGGAAGTGCAGAACAAGTCTCCTAAGTTTTGTAAATACTATCTGGTATGTTTCATTTTCTTCAAGCTTTGGTATGAATCAGAATTCTGCTTCAGGCACTTTCTAACCACAACAGAAGATGGTGTCTACCCCATCCAGAGTGAGGAAGCATGCAAAGTTCAAAAAACAATAACAGTTTCTCTAGGGATCATGCTTTAAAAGACCTTTTCCTTTAAAAAGATACCCAACCTAGATGGCATCACATACAGTAACTAACCAGCTTGGATTTGTAGTGCAGGAAGGAAGGAACCTTTGAAAGATTTCTACTCTGCAACTGCAAGGAGTGACCTCTAAGGAATGAAGCTCAATATAATTTGGCCTATTTCCTTCTGATTAATGATTTTCCTACTGTGAAAGAAATCTATAGTTGTTAACAAGACTGTCATGACCACTTGCAAATATCAGTTGCTCTGTTCACTGAACTCCGTTTTGTTGTGTGTTTTTTTTTTGTTTTTTTGCTTTTTTTTAAATTCATAGAGGATATATTGTTAATAAGAAATTGACAGCATAATGAATTAACTGCAGCATTTATCTTTCTAAATGCTATGGGATTGTGATACATGTTTCAAATCATGTGCACTGAACTCTGAAGTATTTTCTGTCTCCTTGAGAGGCCCACCTTAAACATAAGCAAAACCAAAGCAGAAAGTATCACAGAATTGGTTATTACTTATTTCCAGTATAATACTCAACACTTGACAAGGTACTAAAAACTCATTAAAAGATTACTGCAGTAAGAACCACCTAACAATACCACATGATTTACTTGCAAATACAAACTTAAAAGAAATGTAGGAAAATGAGAATGCTGCAAATGAAAATATTTGACAGATGAAGGTATATGTATGTCTTATTTCAAACATTCTTAGTAAGAGCAAAAACGTGTGAATGGAGTTTGGTTCCACTTTTCAGTATTTGAGCACACAAAAAGGTCTTTGGAACAAATCTCTTTCCATTTTGAGGAAAGGAACGAATTATTCATGACACTGTCAACACTCTAAAATAAAATGAAATTCTAAAATACATTTTCAGAGTGAAATAGATAGTTTCAAAAGTATACCTAAAAAGTAGAAGACCATGACACATTTGACAAGCAACTTTCCTTCCTGTGCTCAGCTTGTGATGGCATCTATCCTTGTCTTCTTCAGTTCACTCATTCAGCTTGGTCACAGATTTAAAAATGCACCTTTTAATGCTTCCTGTCCCTGGTGACAGTTTGTTGTTGTTGTTTTCACCACCCTCTCACTATCCATTCCTCTTCCTGTATTTTGCAATCAGTGTTTTATATCCATCATACCTCAGCTTCGCCTCTTAAAAAGGCCTAGATTATCTTTCCAAGCTCTTCTACTTATTTCTCCTTGCAGTCTCAGTGTCTGCAATGTTTCCTCACTCCAGTGCCCTGCACTGACCTCTCCAGCTGCCTTACCTAATAATGAAACTGATCCCACCATGCTCTAACACCTTCTTCCTCAACAACACATACAAATGGCCATTTACCTCCACCAGTGTCTTGGTGTCCACCAGCATCTTAGCTTCTCCGGCCTTGTCCATTCTTGTTCCTCCTCCTGTTGCTCTTCCAAGGGGTTCTTTTTCACTAATGAGCAGGAACATAACTTTTGTTACAAGCAATCAATGTGTTTCATGTATTCTTTTAAGCAAGGGATCCTGCTAAATTCCTGATATCCCTTTTATTTTGTCTTAAAGTTGTATCGTTGTTTCTAACTGGTTAATACAGATTTTCTGTTATTATGAACATCAAAAGGAAAGTCTGGAGACTGTGACAGCAGTGATAATTTTACAATCAATAAAATGCATGTTTTGCCTCAGACCCCAATTTTATCTTTGTAATTTACCTTCTGCCTCAGAAAAATGCTCTGCCAGTAGCTTTCATCCAGTTTGCTCTTTAATATTCTCTGCATCATGAGTAGCATCTCTGAAGTTATTCATTTTTTCACCTGCTTCCTGACTGTGATCAGAAGCTATGCACTTATCTGAACTCCATGCAGATAAGGACATAAATTTATTCCTCTTCTTAGGAGCTCCTTTCTTTTTTGTACTCTGGTGTATAGATAGAAGAAGCTGTAAGTCCAGACATCCCCACTGATATGGTGGGAAGGAGATACTGTCGTATCTGTATGTGCAAAGCCAGGTGTCTTTCTATCACACGAGCCATTGGCCCACTCCTGATGAATTCTGGAATGTACCAGACGCTGTAGGAGAGACCTCTCTGATGTTGCCTGGTACATGTTGTAGGACAGCATTGTCCAGTTGGCAGACTACACTGTTGGATCCTGGCAGCAGGATAGCTCTGTCTGTAGCTAGAGCTGGGAAATGGAAATAGTGCTTCATTTGCCAAGTTTTCCGTAGGGATGACAGGTTTACTGCAGCAGGAACCCCCTTGATGACAGCAGCAACTAGTCATTTTATAGGGCTGCAGCCATGTGGACTGTACTCTGCAAATACCTTCTGTTACTGATGCTGATGTGGCTGAGTGTCCAGAAGCTTGTTCTTCCCATTAAAGAAGCAACTTTCTGTAGATGTGAATGGGATACAGAAAAGCTTTTCATGGCTTCTTGTAGCCAGGATTGGTTCTAGATCAGTCTTTACTCCTGGTAAGGAGTAAATGTAGTCTCTGAGATGGTCCAGATAACTTAGTGCTTGTTCTTCGTTCTGTCACTCTCATAGATAGACAGAGGGATAGACAGAGGATTCTTCTGACCTGGAGACAGAAGTTGTTGTTTTGCCTGCAACAGAGAGTTTGAAACTTCATTTCAAAGTATTTGGGGAACTTCGTGACACCTCTGTGAATTCTCCTAGCAGCTGTCCTCAGGCTGGGACTCAGCAACTGGTATAAAGCTCACTGTGGCATGCTCAAGGCTCACTGGGGATGTGGCAGTAGAGTTATGCAGGAATAATGTGGCCCTGAAGAAGTGCAATTAGCAGACTAATAAATATAGAATGAGGGAACAACAGCATGCAGAGGGTAAATAGGTGAAATAACAGTCCGATTCCCAGTAATAAAATAATAAATAAACTGTATTCCATTTTCTTCTTCTGCATTCTTTTCTTTCATGGTGTGTCTGCTGTTTAATGATTTTTATGAGCAGCCCTCAAAGGTTTATAATGCTCTTTTTTTTTTTTTTCCAGTGTGGGTTGATCTATTTCCACTTCAAGTGTTGCCTTTTAATCACAAATGCCATTCAGCTGTGCATGGAGTTTAAGCTCTGTGCAAATCCCTCACATGTACCAGAACTACTGCTTGTTTAAAGTGAAATCTCTGAGAACTCTGTGAGGTGGAAATCTCTGCAGAACTTTGCTCCGAATTCGGGTAGTGCTGTGGAAAACACCCCTATGTCTGAGCAGTAATCAGCAAATACAGAACAAGTAGCCTGGGATTCTTATCTTTCAAACCCTAGCAGCTCACACAGACCATAAAGATATCATGGACTCCAGGAGGAGAGCACAGCTGATACACAAAGCTGGAGGGGAAGCAGGGAACTTGACAGAAGAGAAGAATGAACACTACAAACTCCTTATCATCCAACATCAACTTCACATTGTTACCTAGCATGTAGAAGAAATGGATGGAGTCATCATTCTAACTATCCCTAGGGGAACACAGAAGCTGTTTCCAGCATGTTGAATCTGGGCTGGTTCCAGACCAACCCAGATCTTGTAGAACAGTTTGTGTCAACGTTGCCAAAAAGTGTCAGTTTCCAAAGCTAGGAGGTGACAAGCACTGAGACCACCCATATAAACTCTTTGTTCATTGCTGTTTGTGTTGATATTTCTATAAAAAGAAAAGAAGATAAGATAAAAATGAATACAAGACAGGTTTTGTTGTTGCCTATAATAAAGTCATTTCATTTGGTATTGATGGGTCATCTGTGCATTAGAGGAGTACAAAAAAATGCACAACTGGTCTTGCAGTTTATTGTTCTAGTGCTGACATACACCCTAAAGTACAGAAGAGCCAAAAATCCACCTAATATACCCAACAGCATCTAATAATAATGGACTGTGTAGCATGCAGTCTCATGATCCTGAGTTCCTGTTATTATTTGTCAACTGAATGAGACAGTCTTTCTCTGATTCTACCAACATGAAACTTCCACTTGGACGACTTTCAGTTCTGATGGTTAGGCTGCCTTCTCTATTTTTTGCCACTTTATTTGTGACTAGGTTGCACCCATCTCTCATTACATTAAGACCATTCTCTGTTTAAGTAATTCTTCTCCGTGTGGTGTTGCAGACATTTCCCATGCTCGTGACACGGTTTCTCTGTCCTCCTGGTCATCCTGCCATTTGTTCCAAATGTTATGTGCACAACATGGAAACGTGCTGACTACAAAGGGTTAGAGCAGGCTGGAACAAGTTAGGAGAGAGGCACAGCAAGGCGTATCATACCAGAACAACAGCATTGATGATTATCAGGCTATCTGTCAAAATCCAGCTGTCTCTCTCTTTCTTTTGGTAGGTGTGTTGATGCATCCTGGAGCTGCACTGGCACGCATCACTCTGGCTTCTCATGGTCAGCCTGTGATTACTTGGCTCTTCCAAGACATAACACTTTTATGTGTGTTTCCAACAGATAAGAGTGTATGTTTAGGAAAAAAAAAAAAAATCAATTTTGTTTCACTTTATATGAGACAATTGCCAAAATATTTTTTTCTTTCTTTTTATTTTTTTTTCTTCTCCCCATATTCTTCATTATTGGCAAGCTGTTTTACAACTCTTCTAATGTCAGGGATCCAAAATTCTGTAGTGTGTTTAATCAATGTAATCCGTGCATATGAATGGCTTTTCTCTATGAACATCCATGTGCCTTTCAAATGTTTTTTTAGAAGAATGAATTATGCTAGTTTTCCAACTAGTCAGAAGTATTGAAGCCTTTAGACTTCTGCTTCTGAAGTCTGAGTATAGCAGCTGATCTATAAAGCAATGTTTGTCCTTTCCCTCTTGTCTCTTGCTGTTTTCTGTTGTTGTCTGCTGGCAGGTTTTCCAAATCAATTTTGAAAAGAATGTAAGACAGGACTTATTAAATGATAATATTAAATATCCCTCATTTTCACTTTGATAGTTTTTCAAATAAAAAAAAAATGAAAAGTAAGCATAACTAGATTCCTTTGCTTGGTACCAATTCTGCTTTCCTTGCAAGGGTCTTCTGAAAGAAGAAATGACAGAAAAGTGTTACTTTTGCACTTATTTCAGTGGCCTGAAAATTTGACACTGCCATCAGACTGCAAAGAGAGAAAAAGATACCACAAATGTGTGTACCTCAGCAGCTGTCTCCCTTCTGGATCTTCTCCTTGAAGAACTTTAAGAACTTCTTTACTGAAAGGGTTGTTAGGCACTGGAACAGGCTGCCCAGGGAGGTGGTGGAGTCACCATCCCTGGAAGTCTTCAAAAGACGTTTAGATGTAGAGCTTAGGGATATGGTTTAGTGGGGACTGTTAGTGTTAGGTTAGAGGTTGGACTCGATGATCTTGAGGTCTCTTCCAACCTAGAAATTCTGTGATTCTGTGATTCTGTGAACTTAGTCTGTGTTGACAAGGCATTAAGTCTTACTATCAGTGACATAAAGATATTATGATCTAGAATGGATAGGTTAAATTAGTCATGAACAGATTAACTAGAATCAAATAAATAGACCAGGGTAGATTAAATTATTTAAAGAGCGATTAGGTTAGGAGTACCGGCTTAGGTGGAATAGATATCTCTAAGAGCTATGTTCAGGTAATTTGAAGGACATTCAACAGTTCTTGAAAGGTTAACAAAAAGAAATCCTCAACTCTGAGTCTCTAAGGTGGTACAGCCATGTTAAACACTAATGAGATCCTGGAATACACAAAGGGGAGGCATTTTCTTTAAAGGGAGTCTGTTAAAGATGCTTCAGATAAGTAAAAGCTTATCTGAAATACAGGTACTATAATTATCATTCAAAAAACAAATTCAGTCTGGAAAAAATAAAGAGAAAAATAGGTATGGCTATGAGGGAAATTCTAAGTCCTGTTTATTAGAAGCCAGAATTGGCTTTCATTCACTGTAATAGGTGAAGTGAGTATCAACCAGCAGCAATATCAACCTTTTAAGAAAAATACTTATCTTATGTATGAAAATGACAGAGACTTTCTTAGGTCAACTGAGAGACTCAGCCTAATATTCTTGATATATTTGATTGAAAACCAGGCATATTTTTTCATAGTGATGAGATAATAGTCACATATTTTAGAATAGACATATGCTGAAATACAATAAAAACTTCCTGAAGAAGGGAATCAAGATATGGCCCAGGTTAAACAGAAGATACTCAACACCTTGCAGAGCTAAACACACCACGATCACAGTCTAACATGGGTTATAGCTGGGTTCTTTTCCTAATTCTTTTTTGTCATATTTTTTCATTTTTCTTTGTTAGACATTTTCATCGGTTGTATTCCTAACAAAAAGAATGTCATTTTTTATTTATGTTCTATTTCTGAATTTTTCCCTGGAGTTAATTTCCTAGATTCAGAAATGTTAATGAATTTTTCTAATGAAGAAAAATCAAACAAAGCTGGCAGAAATAAGGTCAATAAATATGTTATACCATGACTGCCTGTATTTTTTATCAAATTCATTATGAAGAATAACCTCAGTGTAAAATATGTTCACAAAAATCTAAATGAATTTTTGGAAGCTGGCACTTCCATGGCTGCTGATGTTGGCACTAACATACTTTGCATTAGTTTTCCACAGCTGGAGATCTTGATTCACAGACATGAAAAGAATCAAAATAATTTCCTTCTTTTCCCTTTCTTTCCTTCCTTCCTTCCTTCCTTCCTTCTTTCATTTCTGCTTATAAACCCATTTGAATCTCAGTGTAAAATTGTGCACCAGCAGGAAAATATCGGCTGTGGAATGAGGCAAATGGTCCATTGCACAGAAAAGGAGGCAATCCAATTTTTTCCATTGTTAATGTGGAGGCTAAATGGAAATGTATTTATATACAGAGGACTGAAAGGATATATACCCACTATTTAGAGTCTCTGGGGGTGATGCCATAATGGCTGACATCTAGGTATCTGAACACCAGACTTCAACAAAGCATTTTAGCTTTAAGTTTTCCTCTGAAATCAACTAGGCACCTAAAAAAAATTAAGAGTACAGATGTTGTATTGAATCTGGGCCACGGTGTACTTTTATTCCCTTATTCTCAGTATTGCTGAGGGTGACAGGGCAGAAGGCTCTCACTGAGATCATTTTCAGTCCTGTCAAATGCTGAAAAAGTATTGAAAATTACTGTATGGGTAAAATCAGTTCTAATTAGTCTCTGCTGGAGCATAAAATGGGCAAAGGATAGTGAGGGGAGGATGAAAAAAGAAAAATACCAAACACAGGGCTGGTGTCTGCAGGTTGAATGCATCGTGTTTGGAAGGATGCTTGCAATACCTGTAATTGAGCTAAATAGAGAATGTCAGAGGAAAAGCTATTTGCTATTCTAAAGATAAAAAAGAGCTTTCTCTTGTATATAGGTGTGCATAATGACAGTAATAATAATAATTTGACACACATTAAGGTAAGGACTCTTTCAGTTCTATGTGTCCATTATTTTGTTCACATATTACCCATGGCCAAACAAAGAATCTAGCATGCCTATTCTATCGTTCCTGCTCCTGTTAACACTGGAGAGAAAGCATTTCTTCTGCAGAGCAGAAAATCTGTGCTTTCTTTGCTCCCCCCTTTCTGGAATAACTCCCTTCACCCTTCTGTGAGGACCAGAGACGGGGAAGATGTGAGCATCCCTCAGACACTGTTCTGATGGACAGAGAGGGGAACCACAGCCAGGATTTATTTAACACCAGGCAAAGGGCAAACACAACTCCTATACAAGAAACGACCTTTCAGTTTATTTTGAGGAGTATTCAACACTTACAAGGACCTGGCCTCAAGTTTGTAATTCTAAAGATCCCACAGTTTGCAGAGATTAAAACTTCTGTTCCTTTAATGACAGGGATATTTGTCATGCTGATGTGGCAGACAGGTAGGCGTTCTTTTTGCCTCAATAAGGTGAAGATTTATCTTAGACTTATGGGAAAACCACAGTGTAAAGGTACATCCTAAATCTATTCCTCAGCTTTATCTTGGCCCAGCATATGGCAGTATAGATTTATATTGGTTAATCAGAATTCCTCAGGAAGTTAGTCCTGTCTAATACCAAGATCATTAATCTTATGTCTGAGAGATACTCTGCAGATCTGTTGTCACTGGCACACATTAACTATATGACTGCCTCCACTTAGCGAGCAACAATAATGAGTTCATTTCATTTTCAGGATTTTTTTCCAGACATACATTCATCTCATCTGATGTTTCTTACTGAGCCTTCCCAATGCTAGGAATATCATAGATAACAATTATAATCTACTTTATTTTGTAGGAAAATTGGAAGTATGAATATTAAAATCCAAATTATGCTAAAAACTGGGATCAAAGTTACACTTTGTAAAACAAAATAAAGTTTAATCTTTCTGCCAAGAAACCAAACATTTAAATTGCCTTCTTAATTATAATTTACTAAGTCATTAAGTTATGTACTAACTCACATATATGTTCCCCCTGCTGAATTGTTGTATGCATTGCTACAAACATTTTCACATGCCTATATAGAGCTTGCACCTACATGAAGATGCAAGTGTGTAAGAAGGGTAGAATTGTAACACATTATCTATCATTTTAATCCGAACAGAAGCAAGCTTTGTACCTTGCAAATGACTTCAAATTTGTATGCCGTAAGCATTGCATTGACCTATCAGCCAGTGTGCAAATATTTCATTTTTACGTTCCCCAAGAACCCATGAACACTTTCCAGTGATGTCAGGTTCAAAAATTGAGTTTGTGGTTCATTGCTGAGCTGGGACTTGTGTACCTCAAAGCTCTTGTCCAGGCTCAGAGCTTCCTGATCACAGAGAGCTACTCCTTGGAAATGAAGAGGGTAACAATGCTTACATGCTTCTAGTTGTTCATTCTGTGTTGCTCTTCCTCTCAATAGATTGATTTCAGTCTGTGTTCTAATCCAAGAAGCCAAAAGAAATAGTTCTGTAACACCGCCATAGCTAAAATCAGACATAGGATAAATAAAAAATTAAAAAAAAAAAAATCAACACTTGCTGGGATCAGCCTACTATGTTAAATTGCATTGTATAAGCTCATGTATCTTCCTGCTGGCAGAAAGTTTATTACAATGATGATGGCCAGAATGAGATTGTAACCGGTTGAACTGTTGATGGCCAGAATGAGATTGTGACTGGTTCTGGCATCATTTCGAAAAGGAGTCTAAATCTTTATGAGTGTCAAGGAATGATACAGTTATAATCCCTTACAAACCAGATAGAGATGAATTGTGTACTGAGGGCTAGCAGGACACTTGACTGAACATGATTATCAAGTAAAAAGCTAAGGTGTACTCTATACCTCCCTCCAATCCAGGACATGCTAGAAGTGCACCTCTCAAGCCTCCTTTAAAACATTGTGGCCCTTTACCATAGGTAGCTTACAGATAAATACACTACCAGAATCTTAATTTCAGAGGCACCACGAGTATACTAGAAGTTAATAGGCTTCATGCTACTCAGTTCTTCCAAAACTCTGTGTATAGTTTTCCAGGGCATTTATGGTAGAAAGGGAAGATCAGAAAACAAAGTTATACAAATATTACAAAGATTATAATTGTGCACACACACACATTTACACATTTAAGTTCTTTCGTTTGTATATTCAAGCATGCTCAAATTTTATAAATGTACAAAATGGATTTCCTTTAAAGGACTGGCATTCTTCAGCCAGCTTGCTAAATCAAACCCAATTTACCAGAAGCAATGCTATTATCTCTATCAAAAGACATTGCATTTTAAAGAACTGAATCAGATAATCTTAGATTAATATGGAAACACAATATGAGCTTATAATCTTCAGTCAAACAAAGATGTTCATCCATCAGAAAAAGTGTATCTGGAATAATTGAAAAGCAAAACATTAGCATGATTTAAAACAGTTTATATCATATAGTAGCAATCTATCATTTGCCAAATACATTTGCAATTTGATTATATATTGATCCCAAATAAATATCTTTTGGGGGAACTCTGAAAAGTTAGTTCAGTTCCAGAAAGAGCTGTCTTACTGAATACAAGTTCATGATTAAGTTAAAAAAAAAAAAAAAAAGTCATTATGGCAAAGGAACTGTTCATACAAAATTTAGTAGATGTGTCAATGTATGGTTCATTGCATGTCAATAGGTAACCAACAGAAGGTTAATTAAATTACTTACCACGGTTCTTACATTCCTGCAAGAAGTTTAAGATTCTAACTATTGTATTAAGTAAATCATTTTCTAAAGCCCTGTCAGAAGAAGAAAATTCTTATTTTGATTATATCATAATCATCCTAATGATATTTCCTTTTCACATCATTAAGCAATAATTCATGATGCAGTGCAAATAGTTCAGTTTCATTCTAAGAATGTCAAAATCATTTACCTATTTTGAACATGATACATGTTCCTGTGTCCTGGAAGCAGTGAAGTGTGTTTCTGTTTGATCTTTCAAATGTAACTTTAAATCCAATTTCAGTTTCCACCTCCATGTTTCCCATACACTCCTCCTCTAGAGTTACGCTGACAACATGATCACTGAGAATTCACCCCTTTGGATGAAAGCTAATGACTTGTACTACCATGAAAACTGGATAAAAACAGATACTCTGGTTTGGGGGTTTTGTGTTTATTGTTTGTTTCAGATCAGTTTCGTGATCTGAACTTACAGACTCCATTAAAGCTCTCTAGACTGGAAACACAAAATATTTCCTTCACTCAACATGCAGAGACTGAACAGTGTAAGAGGTGCTGGGACTGACAGTTGTACAGGCAGCCCTGTCTGACCAACCCATCTCAAAAATACAGTGTAAAGAATAATTACATAGAAAATAATGCTGCATAAGGAATAAAGTTCAGGGAAAATGTCAATATATGCAGGGTTAAAAATGCAAAGAAGAGTCTGGAAGACCTGCAGTCACTGCACTTTATAATTTTCATGTCTGGTCAGGGACATCTTTCAAGGGTAGAAGTAATACCTGGAAACATCTTGACCATGTAAAGGAAAAATCACTTAAGCTTCTTGCAAGATGTAAATATATAACATTCAGCAAATGCAGCTTATTTCATCTGCATAAACATGTGGGTTTACCCCCTTGCTCCCTGTGGGATGTCTGCCTTGCATGATGTGCTCTTGGTAAGCACAGTGAATCAGCAAGCACAGTGTGTGTGCTGGTGCAAGTAGCTGTGCTCTTTTTGAGAGGCACATATGGGTGCCCCTTCCTCGGTGTCCTACTAGAGCCCCAAAGCAAGGTTCCTTTGCTTCCTTATGGGAGAATAACTGCCCACTTTTAAAAAGTGTATAACTGGAGGTAACCCAAAGGTGTCTTTTTTAAATATCCAGCAGAAAGATGGTGCAAGTGTAGCAATTAATCCAGTCATGCTGTCCTTCCTTAGGACGACGGCAGAGGATTGACTCTTCTTGTTTAGGGGCCCGGATTCAGTTTTCCAAAGTGCCAGATATTCAGATACACTGAGGTGCTTATGGCTCCTGTTGTGCTTCAGCAGTTCCAAAGCAGTTCCAAAGAATGGCTGGAATTGGAAGGGACCTCCAGAGATCGCCTGCTCCAGCTCCCCTTTTGTCTGTGTGCTTTTAACAGCTATAATGCAGACTACTTATATCTGTAGCACACTTCTAACATCTATTAATAATTTAACTATCTTCCATAAACTATTCATAAATCAATTCCTAGTAGAAAGTGTAGCCAAAAATCCAGTATTTTCCCTGATGTGAAGCAGAGCTCTAAGAATATGGCCCCAAGGGTGGGTACAGAGCACCTAAGTTTTGGACTCAAGCCATAGGTCAGTAAAAGCCCCTTCAAGCAACCTGAACATGCTCTCATAGTCCATCTCTGGATCTCAGCAGGATGAAAGCCTGGCAGCAGATCACATCAGCTGTAAGGTCTTAACTAACCCATAGTGCAATATTAGTATTTTAGTAGTGAAGTTAATTGAATATTATGCTTAATAGATTTCACTCTACAGAAACACATTAGATTGGTGATTTGTGTGCATGATTAAAATAAAGGCACTTCCTAGATTCCTAGATTGCCTTTTACCCATTTTGTACCTCCTGATAGATCAGTTTGGGTAAAATTCTGGCTGATTTTGCCAGAATGAGTCATATCAATACCAAAAAGAAATGTATTTGGTTTAATTTCATTTTACATCATTAAAGAACCCATCTGCTACATAGCCTGGTTTTGAATCTCCTGCACCTGGACTGTAGATGAGCAGAGTTATTTGATTATGTATGGCTCTGAAGATTGCAGTTTCCTAGGGCTACACATGTCATGCTTTCCATGTCCAATGGCATCTCCCCAAGGGTGGTGTGGTGGAACACCACTTGCCTAAGGGAAGCTCTGCAAGTGGATATTCGTACTTCATTCTGCTGAAATAATAGATTCTGTTTGTTCAAAATATAAAATTTTCTTTGCTCTAATTACAATTGAAGTGTACTGTAGTGTTTTACTGACCCTTTTAATAGGCAAAATGTAATTTTTCAGTAAAAAATGAAGCCTGGAATACATGCAATATTATAATACCCTATCACCCTTGACTTATATTCCTGTTTGATCATTGCTCCATACAAGGAGTGTTGTGGTAGAATTAACTTCCAAAATTATCAGCAAGAGAGAAAACTCATACCAGGCATGTTTGCTATGTTTATTTGGATTTATACAACAATTTGGATTTATACTTTTGGATCGATATAATCACTTAATTATTTTGTTGTTCTAACAGACATAATGCTCTTTTAAGTTAATCTTCTATAGCTTTCACTGAATCAAAAAAGAATAACACATACTTTTTTTCCATCTCACCATGCATTCAGTTTTCTTAAATTGCACATCATAATCGTCCCCTCCACTCAGACTCCCCAGTTCCCTGGCATCCTTCATTCACCTTCTCTCTTGGTTATCTCTTGTGCAATGCATCATGGAGATAAAAACTTCCTCTAGTCTTTGGGCTGATATTACTCTTAGATGGGTGCACGTCACTTTGGAGTGAAAGTCTTCACTTCCTAATGCAGAGCACTCCAGGTGTTTGAGAGATCTCAAGTTCCACTTAAAGTTGTACAAAAAACATGAACCATGTGCTAATAACTTCATAATTCATGATAGACAGGCCATGCCTCAGAGAACTTAAACCAGATAAGGGGGAATGTTTGCCTTCAATATTGAAGACATTCTTCTATCTATCAAATATTTAAATACTGCACAAATAAGAACGTAGACTGAGGTCTTTAAATCCCTAAAGATGGGGTTCATAAACTACAGATCCTTAGGATTTTCATAAGCCCTATACCCTTTGTGAAACGTTATGAGCATACAAGAAGATAATTTTTGCCTCAATAGATACAAAATCACTAAGAAAAATTTACAGAGAGCAATCATTTTACATTCATTCTCTAAACTGCACTATTTTAATGGCAAAAGCATAGAATACACTGAGCACCATGCCAAACTAATTTGTCTTGAACAAAATAGGAACACATTACTCTGGAGGGAAATATTCATTAGAATTGTTTCCATTGTACCTGCTTCCTCAGGTACCTCCTACATAACCAACTTGGTGTTTTGCAATTAAGTCAAGTTGTTCAATGCAGTAACTTTCCTTTTTCTCTCCTCCTGTCAGTCAAATCATATTATAAAAGCTTCTTCTACACTCAGCCAGACAGCTTGTTGTAAAGTGCTCACTTTTCTCTTAAAAAATAGACATGACATGCAACCCACTGCTCTGTACAGTCTGTCATCAAATCATCTGTGTGGCATAATCCCCACCCTGTTATGTCAGAAAGGTAGAGTGTATTCAGCTGTCTATCACTTCTTTATGCTCGTTAAACCTTTGATGAAGTCAGTGAGCCAAAATAGGATGTGAAAAATAGACGATCCTTTGAAGGCTTTATGAAAGGGTACTCAGACATGCAGTCATTTAAAGGAAAATATAGTATGTAAGTATGAAAAGAAAAATAGGTATCATATGAGTGCATGCTATTTTTAACTTCAATTCCCATTAAAATAACAATCTGCATTGTTGGTTATATATTAATGAAAATAACTTCTGTGCAGCTTAATGGCAACTTTACCATAAGCTTTAGGCAGATGAATGAACTTGAAACAAATAAAATATCATTATCCTACTAATTCATTTAAGACATCATGGAAGACAGACAACTCTGCATTTCTTACCTGTGGGAATAAGACAACAAAATGTCATCTTGGCTATCTTGGGTATTTTGGCATAATCTACTGATAATATATATACTTTTATATGTCTGCATAAACACACACTTTAGATCTTTGTCTACATTTATTGCATGCATTAATCAATATAAAAATACAAACCCAATGTCATACCAAAGACTGGTGTTCTTAAATGAGGCTCTGCATGATGGATTTGTGTAAATTGCTATTTAGTGTGACAAAAGGAGGTTTCTTCACCCAAGTGGTGAATAAAAATCCCTAAATTAGGTGTCTTAAACACCCATGGGATTTTAATCTTAATTAAATATACATATTTTGTGTGTTCCTTGATTTAAGAGTCTCTAGGTACACTTTTTACATGGCTTCAACTATATTTTTCTGCAGCCCTGAGAACTAGAAAATTTAGTTCCTTATAACGAAGTCTGAAGCTGATTAATTTCATGACTGTGCTGGTTGTCATTAATGTACGTAGTTTGTAAGGCTGCCAACAAAATCTTGAGACCCAGCCACCCTTACACAGTCCAGTTTGCTCAGTGGTCTAACAGGCCAGCTGGGGGCCTACTACTGCATCTTCATAGGCAGCAAACCTCCTCTTCAGCTAATTATCCTGCCTGGATTTTGAAGATAAATTTAAAAATGTTTGGCCATGACTATTCGCAATAAGAAGTGCATGGCAGGTTCTCCTCATAACCTCTGAAGGTCAGCATCTGAAGAAGCAGTAATTTTAAGCCACTAGAAAACTGAGACTTTATGTAACTTTATCTACAACAATGTTTAGGATACAGGAGAGAAGATGCAATGAAAAGTTGTCTTCTGTCCTTCCTATATAAAGTGCCTTTGCTAGCTGAGAGAAGTAATCTTCCCCTTTTGACTTAAATATGCTTTTTCCACCACATAAAAAATAAAATAAATCATAACTTAATATCCACCAAAATACAAATACAGGTAGCCATCAGTGAGTAGAATATAACATAGATTTTAGAGATGAAAACTACTTTCATTTTAATGGTAGAATTCAAGATGACTTGAAGAACCCATTGACATATGCACTGTTAAACCTATGTACAGCCTTTGAGTATGTGTCTTTGTTAGCCAGTAGTGCTGAAAAGCAAGAACAAATCTCTGCAATGCAGAGCAGTGTGCAACAAATGGGGATGATTGGATATTTGCTTCAAAAGCACACTTCTGATCTGAACTAAAGTGCTATTGGAGAAGTTGCCTTTGTCTCCTTTGCCTAAGAACCTCAGCAGTCCTTATCCATAAGGATTAGAGGAGGTGATCAGAGTATTAGAGAAAGAAGGAAAAAAGAAGGAAAAAAAAAAAAAGAGAGAGAGAGAGAGAGAGGATGCATTTGTTACTTGCCGTACCTTCAGGCAAGTAAGAAAAAACAAGCTAAAAACCATTCTGAAGACGGATGATTGTTTCTCTGATTTTTTTTATATTTTTTTTTTGTGCAGCCAGTATCATTGCAGAATGTTTTACATTTCTTCACTTGTTCGCATACAGATTTGACTAGGAGATGTGAGCATTTATCATCAAAAAGTGTGATGGCAGGCATGGGCAAGTGCAAAGACAACTGGAGTGCCCTTTCCCACCACTGTGTTATGTTTGTTTGGTCATGCACATAATGACTTAGATGAAACACATCTGAAGCTTGGTGGTTACACTGGTACACTCAAGGCAGGTAGAAACAAAGAAATTGAGTTTTTGAGCTAGAAGAGAAAGGTCACAGGTGTTATATTTTGGAGATGAGAAGAAGAAGACTAACTAAGAGGGGAGAGTAAGGTTGTCAAGGCTGTGGCAGTGAGGCAGTCACATGCATGACATCTACCACAAAGTAAGTACAACAGCCCCTGCTCAAGAAAGCTGTTTTGTTTGCAGTTAAGATTATATAACAGAGCTATTCTGCATTGTTTGTTTGTTTGTTTGTTTCCTTGTTTCAGTTCTCCAAATGCAGTGCAGTAAATACCATGTGGAAATATATGCAGCTACACTCTGTCACAAAGCCTCTGCTCACTGTAAATTAGTTCAACTCTTCAGCAAACACCATCCTAAGCATTATACTGATTTTCAGAGCAAAAAACATCAACTTTTCATAGAAAAAGGCAAATGTATCTAGATTTATTTAACTCTGAAGCATTCAGTCACAAAGAAAACTGCCTTCCTCCAGTGCATCCTCGTGGACAAATCTGTATCACTGGCTTTTTCCTACATCAGTCACAGTTTGTTGCTCTGCAAAAGTCATACCCTGTAGATATTACAGCAGCCAAAATATCTAATTACTTCATGTGTATTATATCTTTTTAGGCAGCACGAAGAGGACAAAAGTACTTATTATGCTACTAATTATATACGTATATGCAGACAGAAATAGGCAATGGAGCATGAGGAAGACAAAAAAAAGAAAAAAAAAAAAAGGATGTGTCTAGTTTTCCTGTCCCTCTTCTGTGAGTTTTGTATGAAAACAAGAACTGCATATTCTGATATGCCCTCTGTGAAAGTCATCACTGTTTTATGATTCAAAGGAATATAATCAATTGCTTTAGCGTGCCACTTGTTTCAACTCTGGATTGTTAGCATCTAACGCAATTACAGAGCTGATTACAGACTCACAAATCTACCCATCTACTTCCTCAAAATCATGATGAACTATACTTATGACATTCATAGCACATGTTTGCCATGCACTTCTCATAATGAGGATTCAGCCATCTTCCCAGGCTCTGTCCATCAGTGCTTTTACATCCTTGCTAGTAGAACAGCTTAATGTGTGAGCCAAGTCTTGTCTGTCACAATTTAAGCCCATCTCAACCTTAGAGAACACACACACAAAAAAAAAGTTTATTTCCTTCCTACTTACTGCAGCCCCTTTTATACCTAAAGATTGCTCTCACGTCCCTTTCCCTCTGCTTTGACCTAAAAATTTACACCTGGAACTTTTTATGCATCTTTTACACCTGGAACTTTTTATTTTTTATTTCCACAGAGTTTTGAATGGCAGTATTTCTCAACAGACATTTGTACTTGAAGTTTTACTTCTACAGACCTAGGATCTGTACTAAGGTCTTTGTGAAAACCTTCATTTCAACACTGAAAGTCTTGCATGGCAAGTACCAAGCTACAAACCTGGGCCAGTGGAACAAGGCATTTCTAAATTCATGCATAAGAAATGAAGCTGATACACAAGGAATGACATGAAGGCAGAGAGAATAAGGCAGGAAATTAGAAATGGATAGACTGGATCCGTTTAAATGAAGTTCTTACTAAAGGGAAACCAAAATTAAACATGCTGAAGGCTCAGAAAAGAATCATGTGCAACTCTCCAGCTCATCACTCTTCTGTCAGCAGTTTTCTCTTTTGGAGAGGTCTGCTCTTCCAGCTGCCAGCAGGTGCTTTGTAGATACTGCAGAGATGTGCAAAAAACTTCAAGCAACTTGAGTAGAAGCATTCTGACAGCCCCACAGGTTCTGCAAGAGGACTGATCAGGGCAGAAGCTGAGGGGCTTTGCTCTCAATTGCAAGCACACTTTGCTTGCAATTTACATGCTGATGACAAACTTGGGCACAAATATATTCCCCACTGTCTGGTGGTGATTATAACTAATCTGCTTTTTTTTTTTTTTTTTTTTTTTTTTTTTTTTTTTTGTCTTCTCTTTTGTGGCTTTGTTACTTTAACAAAATCCTAAGCAAAGTGTCTGAGACAAGATCCTAGAATTCACAACCATTTTTAAATTCATTCCTCATTCTTCAGTAGGAATAAAAGACTGAAAAAACTGTATAGAAATTGGATAAGAAACTTACTAAATGTTTTTTTTTGTTAGAGAAATATCTTAGCATGAAGATTCATGAAGTTAGATTTCTACAAAGATCTAGTCATTAGAATTACAAGGGACAAACAGTCTCTCCATTGCTAACAAGGTATTTTTTTTCACATTGTATCTCATTGGAATATGTTTTTCCTTCTGCTCTAAGTCACCACCAGTTCAATCTAATACACAATTATGAAAAAAAATATATTATTCATCCCTCCATTTACAGTTACATTTATGGATGGAGAAATTCAGTGGTTGATAAAAACAATTCCTGAGCAATAAAATAATTGATTATATTTCAGGGGAAAAACAAATGTGCAATTTTGTGTGTGTGTGTGTGTGTGTGTGTGTGTGTGCGCGCGCACCTGTACAAATGATAAATAAGTAACCCAAGGATTAAATTCTGAAAATGACAGAGCTGTTATTTGAGCAATGCATGCAGCACTATGTGTTAAGTAAATAATTCCAATATACACCATCTCTGTAAAAATGCTGTCTGAATGGTCTTTTTTACTAAAAATTTCCCCTAAC
Organism: Anas platyrhynchos; assembly: GCF_047663525.1. Lineage (NCBI taxonomy): Eukaryota > Metazoa > Chordata > Aves > Anseriformes > Anatidae > Anas > Anas platyrhynchos. The sequence continues at coordinate 34,423,264 of NC_092590.1, forward strand.
CTTAGCAGCATTGCCGCCTCTTGAGGGACATACCAAGAGGCATACAGACTTCTAATTCAGTTCAGTCACTGCCTAAATTTGGAGATCAAAACAAAGGCAATAGATAGACTGTCAAGGAGGGTGGGTATCTGTGGGTCTCACCCAATTCAACAGAACAGCCAATAAAGGCAAGCTATAACAGCAAAAGTGTCAAGACATAACAATAAATAGAAGATAGCTTAATGAGGCTGTCTTCACCCCAATTATGTTACGTGTGTCATCAAGTTCTCTAATACCCAAAGCTTTTGCTCTAGGTAATCACTGAGGGTGCATTTTCAGAACAATATGCTCTGAAAAAATGAGAACAGATAATAAAGCTATGAGATCTCTTCTTAATTCACTAGAGAAGGAAGAAGAAGAAGAACAAAACAATACTTTCTAGACAAAGCAGAAACATTAAATCATTAAAGATGTATGTCACAAGGTTTTATGTATTGTCAGATTATAGCAGCTCTGGGCATATGAGGCCACATTGCGTACAGTATTGTTTAAATATAGTTTTCTTTCTCATCTTCTTCTGCTTCTTCTTCCAGATATGTTATTATTATTACTAATATAATAATAAAATTCATATCGTTTTTAGAAAGAGGACGAGCAACCAATCCACTGGAGATCAAGACATGAATAATCAACATCAAGGGAAAATTTATAAAACATTTCCTGGTGTTACTACACCCACTCAGGCTCCAAGGAAAATGATTATCAATACTTCATACTGAACTTTTATCAGTTGCCTTAAGGACTGTGCTGTTATGCAAAATTACAAATAATTTAAGATCAAAAGAAGCATATTAGCATGTAAAATTTGTCTTCTGATAAAATTAATAATAACAAAGATAATTGACCTCCTTATGAAAGATAATTGCCTCTGAAGAACAGTTAATGTTATATTTATTAATAGTAAGCACACATAAGGATTACTAACTTAATAAGCCACATATTAACTAATATATTGAAGAAATCATGTAAGCATGCTGTGTTCATATTTAGATTTTATTTTTTAAGTTTTCTAGGTTTCCCTGTGATAAATAAAATTAAAATAAATATTCATAAGTTGGCTATATTTTATTAAATCTTCTGTATGTGTACAATACTCGTATTTTATTAACCATTTTTAATAATCTGTTTTAAAACTCGAGCCGTGGCTTCATCAAAGGAGCTCAGTTATCTCTCAATTGATTATCCATTATCTTGCCAAAATGAAAGAAAATTAGTTCTCCTAAAAGAAATAGTTGCCTTAAAAAGTCAGCTAATCTATCCCATAGCCAAAAAAAAAAAAAAAAGAGCAATGTATACCCTGCGGGGTAGAAAATAAAACCATAAAACCTACTGTACTAAGCAGTAGGAAGAAAACAATTATGAAGTAACTGCTCGTCAAAAGCTTGTTTCCTACCTTGCCAAATTCTGCATTACCCTATAACTTTCTGACCTTATGTGGCACTCCCAATTGCTCAGTAGAATGGCTGTGCAAAATGAGGATAAATGGCTGAAAGGCAGGGCAGCGTGGAGAAGTTGCCATTTATGAAATAATAGAAAGAGCTTTCCTCCAACAGCCATTTGCAGAGTCCTGGGCTGCGAACCAACAGAAAGCATGTGTTTTGCTAAGACGAGGAATTTATAAAGTGCTGCAAAGCAGCTGAGGACAAAGAGAACATCTGGTGCTAAATGTAACTGGGAGTTAACAGGACAGTCACCATCACGCTCACAACACGACATATCTTTGCAGCTGAAAAATGCAAATTTCAAGAGCTTAAGACAAGGCTGTCTCTGTGGACACTGTGGCATTGTGCCTTGCCTGTGAGTTGCCAGAGGAAGGTACCCAAACCTCTCCACCTGTAGTCAGGCTTTCTCTGATGGCAGGTGGATTCTGCCAGCTTGGCATGGGCAAAAAGTGAAATGCTTCTTCAATCAGTGTACAGAGCTTGTGAAGTATTTGGATACACCAGGGTGCAACTGTAGGTGTGATATTTTAGTTTTCCAGCAAGACTTGTTAAGAAAGTCTGAGCTCCTCTTAACGGAGCCCTGTTAATGGCCCCCTTGCACCTGACACCAGAGATGTCTTGCCCTTTTGTTGTATTTTGGGATTTTCTGTAAAGTGTTCTGCAGGCATGAGACATATTTTGCTGTGCAAGGGCTACCCAGTGGAAAGGAATTGCCAGGCACACAGATTTTATTAGTTCCCCAAAGTCCCGTGACTTTCTCTGTCACCCACTCAGCCCAACACAGGATAGCTCCTTGGGAAAGGTAAGAACAAGATCTTAAGCTCAGGTTCTTGTCGTCTCACTCCAGCCCTTTAACCTCATGCCCAAATTTCTCCATGGATTGCTTCAAATGTAATTTCCTTTGCCCTCACAAGACCTTTCAGAACTTGTTCCCATCCAACATCATGCTCCTCACTGCTACTTCTGACCAGCCCCTGACACAATCTTATCTCCATCATCTCTTGTCACGCATCCTTAAAAGCATTTTCACGCCTTTCCCCATGCCGCTTCTCACTTTCAGAGGCGTTCCCAATAAATACTAACACAGATATGCCATTCTTCCCATTTATCTCCCAACTTTATTTTTTTTCTTTCTCTAGATGCCAACAATGCAATTAGCAATAGTTATGCTACTAGCATGCTGGTGGCTATCTGTCTGGCTGATCTGATAACATTTTTTCTTATACCATTTCTCCTATTTTTTTCTCCTCTAGCTGCCTTGGTACATAATAAGCTGCTGAGGACAAGAACACGCCTTTTCTGTAGATTTTGTTCTCTGCCTAGTACAGCTGGGTCTCTATGCATAGCCTGATCCCCTCGTGCTACCCAAATACAGATTAATATATTGCTGCAATAACAATCGCTCTTGAAAATGACCAATATTGAAATAACCCATGCCTTCACAGCAGCAATTAGCAAATCTTCATCTTTTCAGATTAGATATATTATTTAGTTATATATTTAAATTATTATTTATATATATATTTTTAATTGTTATTTAGTTAAATATTTATATTACATAGTCATATTATTTCTCAGTAGCTTTATAAGAGATTCTGGTGAGGTACGACTGGTACCAAAGACCAGTTTGATGGGTATGACCATCAGTATTTAACCCACACAGCAACACTGTAAAGGAGACTTGTCACAGTACCAAATATTTCTGTCTTGTGGGAATTTAATTATATCTCTCCTGTTTCATGGAAACTGTAACCTAGATACAGAGCCACCAAACTGATAAACATAACTCAATATTTGGCATGTTATGAACAACCATATTTCAGAGGAAATTATTTGAATTCACTCATATAGATCATAAGCCTTGAAAGTAAATTACAGTCACAAATTTTGGTTCAGCAGAGTTCTCTGAACTGTAATAGTGAAGTCTGAGATAAGGTCTGGTTTTTTAGACTTCCAAAAAACAGAGAGAAATTTTGCTTTTTTCTTGTAATAATGTCAACCCTACCACTGTACATCTGAGCCTATAGTAACATTTTAATTATAAACCTAGTTTTCAGTAAGTTGGACTAAGTGAAAAACAAAAGTGTTTCAGGTTGAAAGGAATTGCCAGTTTGGGAGCAAATGATAAACAGGGGTTATTCGGTTATCTTATGCAAATATAAGGAAAAGAACAGATTAAGACTGACTTGGGAATGTCTTCACTTTCCTCACAAAGTTAAATTTGACCCCCTCACACTTTTTTCTTTTTCTTTTTTTTTTTCAAACCACTCAAGGTATTTTCTAATGAAAAACATTAAACTTCCATTTTCATATGTAAATACAACTGGTAATTCTAATTTTAGAAAGTATGGCTTTTTTTTTTTTTCCCAGCATCCTCACAAGAAAAGTATCTTCCAGTCTCTCTGGTTGTTAAATGAATAATGAAATTAGCTCATTATGCTTCAACAAGGGAAAATGTGTGATATAAAAATCTCAAAAAAAAGAACCAAATTTTCAAATCAAACATTGCTGTAACCATGACCTACCTAGAGATGTTGTAGATTGACATTTGTAATCCCATGCTGATTTTGACTATTAACAACTTCACAAGCAAAACAATAAAAGCTCAACCTAGCTTTGAAACAGTTGTTCTTATCAAGCATCTAATTTATTCTTATGCAGCATCAGAACACAACAGGAAAAGGGCACGGCACCATAAAAGCATAAACTAGAGCAGAAAGTCATTGCTGCTCTGCTTAAAGTTTTTGATTGTGTCACCAAGGAACTTACCATAACATGTGGATTTCTGAATTCCTTTGTAAAAATTAAATTTTTATTCTTAAATATTATATGGCATTTAAAGGATTTAAACTTGTTGGATCAAGTTCCCATGCTCAGCTGAGCTTTGCTTGAAAGAACACGCAACATAAAAGTGACTTGTGCCATCTCATCTTTCTTTTCTTTGTCCTGTCTCTGCCAGTTTCCAGAGTAGGTTTTGAGTGCACATTCATATCAAGGTGTTTCCTATTTCAGCTGTACTATCTTCATTTATCTCCAGCAATTATACACTTATCAGGATGACTAAAAATAAATCAAAGGGAGACTTTGTTCCACTCTATTAAGGAGTTTTCAGTATATCTGATACAAGTTATGAAGTGATACAAGCTGTGTTATCTCACAATTAATTATTCTATTTGCTTGTGTAAATGATGCATGAAGTTTTGTTACCAAGAGAAAGGAACGGTCTGTTATTCACTGAGACATTAAAATTACCAGGCATTTAGATGTGAAAATGTACACTTAATTAGGATTACCACTTGAACTTACAAAGCCAAGAAATTAAAAAAGTTGATAATCGTGTTAATGTACCTGATGGAATTTTATTGTCTGATTGAGCTTAAAAAAGTAATATTATTATATTCTAATTTATGGTCTTCATAATTTTATTATCTTTCTGAAAATGTAATATTTTGTGTAGTTTTAGAATTAAATTGTACATAGCCACTTGTCATCTTGCTCCACGTTTTCACGTTTTATATGAGAGGTCTTAAGACTGCCAAACTGACACTTGGCAGTGAAGACTGTCAGAATAATGAATTTTTTTAGAGACGGCTACTAAATGCCGTTGATACGGAACATGGTGGCTGTGACTGCAAGGTAGGAGGCTACTCACTCCAGTGAGACTAAAAGGTAGAGACTGAAAGGTGAGAGTGAAAGGTACGCTAGAAATCAATTCTTGTGTTGACAATTGCTCACCACAATTCTCTCAGAGAATCTTCCATTTTGGTGTTTAATGGTTTGTGAGACCAAATTTTTAAAGTTTTTGTGAATTCTTGTCCCAGTGCCTTATCTGAGAAGAACCTAAAAAATAAAAATAAAAAATAGCATCTGCAAAGAAAAATAACTAGAAGGTTTTGCTCAGATTCCTGGCAAGAGCACGCAAGTAAACAGTATTTCCTACTCCACGAGATACTGCAGTGCTTTTACATACAGCAGAATCTAATTATTTTGAACTTCACTAGTCATATCTTGATTAAGCCACACAATCCAAGCAGCAAAATTTAACGAGTTATTTCCATATCCAGTAAAATAATTAACAGCAGAAGCTAAGGGGTGCTTTATTTCCAGTAAATCATAGGTTTTACAGAAATAAAATTTGCTGTTTCCACTTGTCTGCAAATAATTAAAACTAAAACTGTATTGCCAGTATTAATTAAAGCTAATTCCCAGATTTCACTGTACTTCAAGATAACTATACTGTTACTTTCATCAAGAATGCATTTTCTTTTCAGAGGAGGAAGAGGTATAATTCTGCCAACAATATTCCTGTGAAGCTCTGAATCTTCCCCTTCCATGGGAAAGTATGTAAACAGATGAGTGAAATGGAAATTGTTACATGAAACACTGAATCTGCCAGAAAGAATTTTTTTTTCTTTTTTAGTTCATCAGCACGAAATGATACTAATATGGAATCCAACCAATTTTCTACTGTAAGCAAAACTAAGGATCAGCGCAGTATCTCCTTCAGGTTGGACACATCTTCAGTGCTTTCAGTTTAAAGAAGTCATGCTATTCATGGAGTCTGATGATAGTATAAGCCAACATTTCAGAGTAAAACCTTAGTGGAAACAAATGATGTGTGGCAGATACAGAAACAACATTTAATTAAAGATATGCAACATTGCCAGATATTTAATTCAGGTTCTGAACAACTGTTTCCTGTTTGTTCTTTTTTATTTATTTATAACCCATAGCAATCTTGGCTGGGCCGAGAATGCCAAAAATTGAAAATTAAACTGAGTTGCATTATATAAAATAACAGATGGGGAAATGAGTGGTTTAAACACAAAGAAAAATCCCACTGCTGAAAATTAAGCACAAGAGAAGGAACAAAAAAACACTTATTCAAAGGACTAAGTCCAGCAACTGAATGACAAGAAACTCATAAATATCCTTCTGTACAACATTAAAAATAAGAACACCTGTTTTACTAAAATTATTACAAACCTCCAGGTTTAGCATAAATAATGTTGTTTTTTATGTACAAGCCCATCATCCTAATCAACAAAAGAACAGCACTGCAAAAGTGGGATGCAGCCCAAAGGTTTTGTAGAGCTTGAAATCTTGCAGGCTTTTCACACCTTTGTAGTTTTAATTGGCAATGAATATTCAGGCTGCTGCTTTTTATCCAACTTCTGTCTGTGGTCATACTTGCATATAAAAGATTTTATGTTAATTATTTGGTCCTGCAAGAAATCCAGACAAAAATAGAGTGACAAGATTCTCACTTTTGATTTTTGAAAAACATATAAAAATAAATAAACAGACAAACAAAAAGTTTATATGTGGTTAGGGACATGTTATAGGAGGTACTGACCTCTACTATATCACATATTATGCCTCTGTTTAACATTGCTTATCTTTCCTGACCTGGTGCTGCTTTTTTCTGAGAGTGTAGGGAATAGCAAAATGGCTGCTCTAACTCATCCCACTTCCAAAATACCTGTAATGCACTCTGTGTCAAAGAAAAATGCATGGCAGAGGTCTGTTGTACTGTTCTGGCTCTGACACTGTGTCCTCCCTTTCTCCTAGTGGCATGGTGAATGGTTGAGTATCTCAGGGATAAAGCAGAGCTCTTCCTGCTGCGCCTGAGAGAGTGTCACCATCACTCCAGTCCTGGGGAAATGAAGCAGATGTCAAAGAGCAGATCACTGCAACACAGATTCCTCGCTCTGGTCCTCGAGAGTGAAAACTGCATCCATCTGGCCCAAGTGTCCAGCTTTTTTCTCCAGATACCTGAGTGTGATAAGGAGCTTGACATATATTACATTTACAGTTAAACTGATATTTGTCAACTATGGTACTGTAAATTAAAATTAAAAGTAAAATGCAAAGCATAAGTTCTTATCTTGCTTGCAACTGTATGAGTAGGAGCACAGGGAGCTGAGCAAGCTGTATGGAGGAAATAGATGGAAAACTGATGATTCAGAGTGAGCCTAATTCATCACAGGCACATGTGGAATTGTCCGCTGTTCTAGCATCTAATTAGGACTCTTGTGCTCAGGAAAGTAAATTGAAAAATATTCTTAAGGCAATCCTCCAGATGACGGGAAAATCAATGTAAAAACATCTTGAAAGTTTTTAACATTGTATTTTAATTTGTATTTTAGTAGACAAAATGCGGCGACTTACACTGCAATTTTGTCACTGACAAGTGGTACTAAAAAAAAAAAAAAAAAAAAAAGAGTACAACATAATCTGGTTCCGAATAAGGTTACAATGTAGTTAGCAACCTCCAGCCAGCTTCCTACCTTATTGGAATTCTTTGAACATATCCAGATTAAACTACACAATAACACAACAAGGCTGATAAACTTTCAAATACTTTCCTTAGTCTGGAATAGATCAGAAAAAGTACAAGGACAGCTTTTCATCACCAAAACTCATTCAATACCTTTTATTCCAACCAAAGGAAAGTGAAACTGTTTTTTAAAAAATTGCTGACCTTTTTCATTGTAAAGAAAAATTGATTGGAAAGTGCCCTTGTTTTAATCTAGTTGCCTCAACAATTTAAATATCTTTTCAACTGTCTCAGATACCTGAAGTCCCTCTTCAAATCCTTTCACTAGGTTTCTTTCATCTGCCACATTAGATTTTGTCTTTACAGATGAAGCCCTACTCCCCTCCAACTGCTCTCTTCAATAAGGATACAGTTCTACCTTTGAAACACCTGTTTGAAAGTGAGGCGTCAGACTTCTTACATTCACCATGTCCAGATGGTCTAATCCTTTCTGCAGAGCACTTATTGCCAACACATGGACCCATCTTGTGTCCTCTCACCCTGTATGTGCTGACATTACTCCTCCCTCTCTTTCTACTTTATTGTTTCTCTAAGAGAAACTTTTTTCCTTCACATCTGTGCAAAGAAGTGCTAATCTAACAAAACAGAGGACAGCAGGATTACAATAATCACTTTTATTAGAATCACCACAGGTTTTATATGGTCACATTTATTCCTTATATTGCAGATTTTTAGACTATAAAACCATAAAATCTCTTTTTCAACAAAGCTCCTAAGACCACTGGGTCATACAGGAGCATCAGTGCTGCTGAGCCAGTCATCCATCAAATGTTCCAGTTCCTGCTGGCATCAGCTACAATGTCCTGGTCTTGCACAGCTGCAAAGTGGCTTTACATTGAAATGTCTACTCCAAATAAATATACCAGTTTGTATGGCGGAAGCTTGCTAAAGTTGCCTTTTGATATGAAAGCAGATCCTGGACCTCACTAGTAACAGCCTCTGCATTTTAATAAATAAATAAGTAATATAAAATAAAATACAACATGTGGCAAGCCAGTTCTGTCCAGTTTTAGAGGATTTCAAGAAAGTATCACACCTGCCAAAGCTCAGAAAGGTTTGTTGGAAAATGAGTTTCCTGCTAGAGTTCTTAACTTATGATGCTGGCAATAAATAAATAACAACAAATCATAAAAAATAATATATATATTTTTTAATTGTAATGTTCTCACATTCCAGACAATGGACTTTATCAGTTTATCAAGTTATTGTAGCAGATAGACAGTGTGCCAGTCTATATGTGTATTCAAACTGATTGAACTTTGCCCACTAACTGCTCTACAGTTAATTTCAGAAAATATGTGCTGGTGGGTGATTTAATCTTGCATGAAACTATATAACCTAACCCTTCATTTGAAAGGGTTTTTAAGAGAATGTATTCCTTATGTCATCGGAAATAATATTTTTTTCTCATCCATACTTAGGCTTCAGCTTAGAGTGGATGGGTTTCTTGATTGGATCTTTTGTTTGCTGGTCTCTGTGAGACTGCAGAGATAGAACTAGTCTTGCTGTGAGGTGAGTCACTGTTGTCATTTCAATTACCAAAGAATTGTTTTGCCAAATAATATAAGCATTTCTTGTTATACAGCATTTTGCATTTCAGAGTATATGAATATAACTCATCAACATCACAGTCCTCTGTGTTGTTTTTGTTCTCTTCACACTCAGTGTACAACTAGTAACACTTTTAGTGACAAATATCTTTCACAGCCCCAAACTCTCTGCTCACACAGCCAGAGACTCTGCTCTCTTTCCTTGTTACAGCACTGTAGAGTGGTGCATCAGCATGCAGCACATTACAGCTACCCAGCTTTCCAGAAGACCTTGTTTCTTTCCAGGGTTTGCTTGTGTTACTTCTGAAAATACCTCTCACATTCAATACCCCTCAGAAGGCTGCTGCAGAGACTTCCAGAAGCTTCTTCCCTGGTGGAGACCTTGTTGCCTACCTCCTTTCACAAGGTGGCCTCCAGAAGATATCTAGTCCGAGCATGCTATCACATTTCCTGCGACACTGAGTCTACATCAGGTTAAGCCAAATTTCTGTAACATCCACACTGAAATACATTTTAGATTATGGGTAGTACTGACAAGAGGAAGAAACAAACAATACAGAAAAGAGTACGCAGATTTGTCGGCACATGGTGCAGCTGTGCCAAGGATGGGTAGTAAGTGAACATGAAGAGAAAATAGTGTCAGATGGTTTGCGTGAAGTAGTCTATTTTCACTTTTTGATTGAAGTTCCTTGTAGCTGAACAAGGACTGGCCTTGAAAATATTCCCTTGACCAGTACATTAGGAAGAAACAGTACCTGTCTGTGTTACTGTGTTTCCTGAATTAACCTTCTAAAATGAGTTTTTTCAAAATATCATACCTCTAAACGTGAATAGGGTACAGCAGAATTACCAGGTATCCTCTGTGATAGAGGGAGAATGTAATGCCAAAGAATTTACCAATGTAAATATCAGCATTGCCAGGTTCTTAAATAATAATAATAAATATAATAATAAACATAGCATGTATATTTGCATATCTAGCACAGGAAATGTTAAAACCATAAATACCATCAGCCTTATCTAGCAAATGGTATTTATTTGCTATTCAGAGTGGGTTTTAGGGATTCTTCAGAACATTCAGAGATAAACAGCCCTATTGGCAAGTATCATGCAAACAAACAAGCAACACAAACTGTGAAAGTAGCTAATCCAAATTATATCTCTTTACTTCCTTTTTTTGACAAGTACCCACACTGGAAAACTGCATAAAGGCTAGGGAAGCAGGTAATGTTTAAGATGATGTTGGTTCTGTGTGCACACTGATTTTCTTCATAGGTCCCAACAGATTTCCTACAAATCTCAGTTTAAAAACTTTTCTGTTAATGAATCATATACGAAATTGCTCTACCAACCTTACAGCTATGAAGCAACAAACCCAGTGGGGCACAGTGAATCACAATATTTGGCAACTGACGAGAGAACTCACAGAAAGAAAGAAAAAAGAAAAAAAAAAAAAAAGGAGAGAGAGAAAGAGAGAGAGAGGTAAAATTCAAAAGCACAGCTGCAAAAGTAAGATTCCTGACATTTCCCCCTCCCACTGATATCCAACTGTACCAAGTGCAAATGACTTAAGGTCAAGTGCTCACTAAGCAAAGCAGTGTATGCTCGGTGTAGTATAAAACCCACCACTGTTATTATCACAAAGCCTGTTTACAGTGAGAAAATGAAAAATGTCAATAAAAATATTTTTACCAGGGAAAAAATTTTAAGAAAGTTCAGGGCTGAATGGTGCTGTTAGAAAAATGATAACATTTGCCTCAATAGAAGTAATGTCTCCCTGGATTGGTTAATTATCCCCCTTATCTGCTGCTTCAAAACTCTTATTTACCTTCAGACAATACCACTTCCCTTCTACCAATTAGAAATTAACTTTAGACTAGCAGCCAGAAAGAAGGAAAAAAAAAAAAAAAAAAGTAAATGAGTAAATGTTTCCTAATAAAATTCTCAAAAATATGTTAATCCTTATTCTGAAGATTTACAAATGAACCACATTTGCTAATTTAATTTTACTGCATTTTTAGCTAAGATGACTTCACTGGATTTTTTTTTCCTTCTCTCAACTCTGCTTTTTTGTGCTTCATGAGATCTGTGTGGATGTGAAGAAAGTGCAGAGCCCCTCCATAAACGCTCATGTACCCAGGTAGTAGCCATGAGGGAAGAAATGAACTATGTTCCCCAGCTTCTCTGGAGTCTATTACAGAAGTCAATGATTCCTTTACATCACTAGCAAGTGGTGTTTTGGGAAGAGGAATGAATTCTTGCAGCTTAGCAGTGAAACATGTTTCATAAAGACTTTGGTCCGTATTTGAGGTTCATCCTGATTTTTTTTTTCACTCTGAAGTTCCTGGAACTTCAATATTTATGAACAAAACTCTTCTCCCCTCCTGATCTGATGTGAATTACTAATAAGTAGGGTGAGAGCTACAGAGAAGAGCTTGGGCTTTTTATATCTCTGTCTCTGCCAAGAGCTGAGGAGAAGGGCTCTGGCTCTGGCATTTCCTGGCAGAAGATGACAACCAGCTCCCTGCTCCTCTTCCAGTTTGAAATGAGCTGGAACAACCTAGCTGAATCCTCCCCCTGGCCTGATGGCTTGCCACCCCTCACTTCAGTATTCAGATAGCCAGCTGCTGTGCCAGCTCAGCCCCTGCTGCCCATGACATGACATACCTGAGCTTAGGAGCTTCGTTTACACAATTCAAGAGCCACACGCTGTTTCAGACCCAGGAGCTACTTTCCCTGGTTTAGATGGATAAATAGGGGCATGCTGTATCCTAGCCCCTACAAACCTGAAATATCCATATTCCTCAGAGGAGATGCCAGGATGTTTCAGAGGACCTGCTTCTTAAAATCCTTTCCTGTTTTGCTATGGTTCACATCATGTGGTAAAAGCGATCTTACCATCATATGCTAAGAATGAATGACAATAACATTCTCATTTCAACATCTGCACAGGAAATGGTCTTGTCAGCAAATTCTTTTTGCAATAAAATATGTGATAATTGGACTAAACAAAAAGTGTAAAAGAAATGGGGAAAAAAGTATGATGCTTACATAAATAAATAATAATCATCATAAATAATTCTGTATGATCTGGAGATACTCCATTATCTCTAGAATGTCTTTTGAAAGGAAGTAGAGGGAATGGCATGTCTAGAATTTTTTTCTTCCTTATATGATCAGTAGAATCCAGGATTTTTGTTTGGTTCTTAGCTTTATAAGTAAGAATTCAGGGTGCTTCAATAAAACATGATGTTTAATTTAGGAGAAGAACAATTTTACTTCAGCAATGAACCCAAACCCTTTTTTCTGTTGCACACATCACTGTAGTTCAGCATCCTGAACCTATCATTTCTGTGGAAGGGTCAGTGAGTCAGGCTCCTGTGTAGAATACCACTGGGCAAAAGAGGAATCCTTGCAGTTTAAATCAGTTAGAGACCTTCTGGGGGCTGGGCCAAGTCCTGTCCTAGACCAGCCATGAAAGCAAGCCTTCTCTGCATGCTTATGCCTCCAGCAGAAGCCTGGATTGAGCTGCTTAATGCAACAGATCCAAATACATCAGGTATCACAGCAGGTACTTAAGCATGGAGAAATCCCAGAGATAGCTGGAGATAGTTTCAGCTCAAGCAGTGATGTTCATTAAAGGTTCTGTAGGTTTCATAAAGGCCAGCAATTTCCCTGTCATTTTGCGTTGCTTGCACAAGATTAATTACTGGTTACCTGTTGGAGTGTACATGCTAATGTGTCAGGCAGTGTACCTGGGAAGACCTCTTTGACTGGCCGAATAAACACTTTCCCAAACTGTGGCATGCAAAATGGAAATAAATTGTATCTACAGCAGCAAGTGTCTTCTGACACACCAGATGTTTTCCATTTTTCTGTGTCAGGCTGCTGCTTCAGAAAAGGTGAATGGTAATTAAGGCACAATCTAAGCAGAAATGGTCCTGAACTGACTGAATAGCACTGTACTCTGAAAACCTTGCAGCCAGGAAGCTACCACCCTGGCTCTGTGAGAAAATAGATAATATAACAGACTCCATCACAGTGCTGTACTGCAGTTTCCAGGGTTGGCTGGCACCAGGCAGTCTTGACATGCAGGCAGGATGGATGCATGGCTGCTCGCATACAGATGTAGATGTTCGTGAAGTCACCTCAAATGTGTCTTTCATGACTGGCAGAAGGAGTTGTGGAGACTTCGATTTCTCCTTATAGGTTTTGCTTCTTGGTAAAACATGGGAGAGGAGTGCAACAAAGGCAGTAAAACAGCTTCTGTATAAACCTATTTAGCTAAAATTATTATTTAGCTATAGGTAAGTCACTTATAATCAAATTGGACAGACTGCCTAGAAAACACAAAGTTATGACTTTTTAACTAAGAAACTACATTTCATCAAACAATCTGAAATACTGATTCAGAAGTTGGTGATTTATGTCATAAACATTTTTTTTTCCTAAAATGTGTCATTGAGCATATCTGAGGTCCAAAGGGAAGGTTTTCTGAGGCCATTTTATCCAACCGCCCAGATCCTCTGTTTCACTATGATTGGCATTGTCATGAAGTCATCATACTGTGTCATCTCCCACCTTGCTGAAGGGAGAGTACTGAACTTCAAAAGAAACGTAATTGATGTCACAATGGAACAATATTTTTTGTTAGGCAGAAGGTTGAAGATGTCTTGATTCAACAGAGACTTGTTTATATCCAGTATCAACATCTGATAATTTTGGTCAAAGAGCTTCTGCTAGTTGAACCTGCACTAGAAATAATTGTCATCCTACCTATCCTATCCATGTCCTCTTTTGGATTATTGCATATAAAGATTTTGCAAGGAATGGGTAAGATTTACTTTGAATTAGCCACCGTTATTTGTGGATGTGTTATCTGTCATTTGTGTTTGCAAGACTGCAATGGAGAGTGGAAGTAAACTGCTAAGTCTTCAATACAAAGAGATCATACAAACCTCCATGCATGCTGAAGCTTTGTTCCTTACAAAGAATATTTCAGGGAATAAAGCAGATATTTTATTTTATCCAAACACTTCAGCAGAAGCAAGAAGGAAAAAAAAAAAGTTAGATGATAAAATCCACTAAAGAGTTTTATTAATAATCCTGACTCTTTTATAGTGTCTCTTCTGAGAGTCTGTGGATGCCATAAACACTCCACAGTTACTGATAGTGTCCTTTAGAATCACAGTACCTTTTTATCGCTTTGAACACTTTTATCTGAATGCTACTAATCCTTGCATAATTAATTTTTTATTGACAAAGAATTTGTCTAAGTAAGAATCAACACCATGTATCAGTAAATAATTAGACTACTACTCAACTACTCCCTCCTGTATTGATTAGACTAATTCCTTGACTTTTTCACTGTTTGTACCTGGCATTTTGTCCCTTTATTTTCACAGAATCATAGAATTTTAAAATCACAGAACCACAGAATGGTTTGGGTTGGAAAAGCCTTTAAAACCCACCCAGTTCCAACCCTTGGTCCTGGGCAGGGACACTTTCCACCAGACCAGGTTGCCCAAAGCCCCATCCAGCCTGGCCTTGAACACCTCCAGGGATGGGGCATCCACAGCTTCTCTGGGCAGCCTGTGCCAGGGCCTCACCACCCTGAGTGAAGGATTTCTTATGAGTATCTCATCTAAATCCACACTTTTAGTTTAAAACCACTGCCCCTTGTCCTATCACTATACTCTTTGTTGTTATTCTGTAAACAAAACAAAACAACAAAAAAAAGTACTGAAGAACATGTGTGTGTGTGTGTGTGCATGCTGATCATGGATTAAAATTGCCACCATTAATAGGCAGTCTTCAGTGATGGCCTGCACAAAGAAAAGAAACAATTATACATTGCAAAAGCAGTCACTTCAAACAACTCACAGGACAGATTGACCAAAGACCAAATTAAGCCCTTAGGACAGATCAATCCATACAAGACAAAGCAGTGACATTAATTATTCCTAATGCGGTCTTTGGAGAAGTTAGACAACCCAGAACCAAAGCTATTGCATGCCCGACAGTGGGAGGGGGGCATTGGCAATATGTCCTTCTCTCCACAGAAGACACCAGAGATGGATCTTCTATGGTCAGTGTGAAGCTGTCAGCAGCATCTCCATGCTAACACAAACTTGGCAGGCATTTTTTTAAAAAACAGTTTGCAGGAGGAAAGAATGCAAACAGGAAAACAAGAACTGAGGGGGGATGAAGTGTAGGCTTTCAAGACTTTTTGTCCTAGAACAAAATCTACTGCTTCAAAACATTTCATAAATATCGACACACACACCCTTCACAAAGAAAGAAAAAAAAAAAAAGTGAACAGCAACAACAAGAAAAGTACCTTGGACCCAAGAAAATTTCTCAGCAAAACAGCATTTTCCACCAATGTACCTGTCATTAACATGTCACAGCTTATTCCAGTGCAGAGCCTCGAAAATGAGTTGTCTTGAAGTCAGCCCACACATCACATGGGTTCTGCTGCCTGGTGCTCAGGCCACGGGGTCTGGGCAAACAAATTTAAGTTTCTGAACAGGATGAACATTGGTCTTTCTAGAAGCAGCGTAATTGCAGCAACTTCTGATGAGGGTCATAAAAAACAACACTGACAGAATCGATTGCTGATGGAGTTGCTTTCTTTCATGTATTTTACATAAAGAATAAGCTCTCTAACATGACTCTGAGAGAGACTTTGCTGCTGCAATCAATCTTGCCATTTTAAAATATGTGAAGTCAGGTGTGAGAAGAGGAAAACAAAATGCTTACTCTATCCTTGTGTTCTCCCTGGTGGAGAAAACCTTTACTGACTTCAGTGGCAGGCAGTTTCTGGCTAAGGATTTTTACAGATAGCCAGTACTTTCATCAGTTTCTGGCAGGCCTGGTGTGCAGACCAACCAGAGAGCTAGTAACAAACAGAGTACTCAATGTACAGCCTGTGGATTTATCTAAATGTTTGAAAATTTAGCACAATTTTTTGTAAGGGGTTGCCAGGGCCTTTTGCTTCCTCTGGTGCCATGGGACTGTCCTCACCCTGGCTCACCTCCCTGGGGAGCTGCCCTGCTCTCACCACTGCGTGTACAAGATGATTTCCAAACATCCCTTTAAATGTCAAAGCATTTTCCCCAGCTGAATATGTTGTATGATAACATGTTATTCCTTGGCCCTTTGGTTCAAGGCCAGACAGTACATTTTATGGTCGCTATGGGAAAAAGAGTAGGATCTTTTTCCTGGTTTGCAGGACCTCTGTAAGCAGAGTAATTGCTCCCATGCACCAGAGAAGGCTTCCTAGCCATGGTATATCCCACAGGAGAAGGGAGAAGCGTCCCACAGGAGGAAGGAGATGGTTTTCAAGTGTTCAGTCAGAGGGTTCCTCTCTGATCACTGTAATGTCAAGGCAGATAGCTAACCCTCTGGGAGAGCCCTACAGCTCTGAGCTCCAGATGTGACAGCTGGAAGGTCATGGCAACATCTGCAAAATTCATTTGCTATCAAGTAATTGGTCCTCAAAAATCTCACCTGTCTCCATTTCTCTGGTGGAAACACAATATTAGACATATTGTAAGTTTTCTCACACCTATATGTAACCCTCTTCACAAATACAGATATATCATCCAAATTTGTAGTGTTTGCAGCTCTGAAATAGACTGCAGAGCACTGTGACACTGTTACATAAGTATAATTTGCCAATCAATTCTTCACCTTGTATCTGCATTCAAGTCTCTAACCCATCTGCCTGGGACACCACAAAGAATTTCAAACCACTCAGCAAACTCCAGCAGCATCTGTCTCCTCCAAAAAACGTGTTTGGCAGAATCATGTTTTCACCACTTTCTGCAAGTTTCTCAAACACCCACAGACTTTCCTTCCCTCAAAGCCACCTGGCATGAAGCCTGGATTCAGTCCAGAAGCAACAGGACTAGGATGAGTTACTGACCAAAGTGCAATTTTTCTCTAAGTTTCCCATGCCCTATAAGTCCATGGTGACATCGTGTGCCCTGTAAGCACAGCACTACAGGCAGGGGAATACTGGCAAGAGAAGGGGAAAGGCAGGGGAGGGAAATGGCACAACTAGAACTAAGTAAGCATCCTATCTCCCACCTTCCCTTTCTAGCTCTAAGCATGACCTCGAAACCTCTGAAGCAGCAGGAAAAATGAAGTTCAGCAGTAATTTACAGGGGGAATACAATTAGTATATTAAAGCTGTTTTACTAAATAATCCTATTTGCTCCATCACAATAGTGCCTTCCCTGATCTCTGCTGAGAAGGACTGCAAACACCATAGGAGATAGGCTGAAAGCCACCACGGAGAGTTACTCAATGAATGTTTTTCTGCACAGAAGCTCTATTGGAGCAGCATGCCTTTGGAGCAGAGAGCACGCAGCTACCACCCTTTTAACCTTTCAGAGAGACTGTGGAGAAAGAAGGGCTGCTGGTAGGATTCAGGGCACTTCTCTGCATCCCAGGAACTTTGAGAACATTTTCTGTTGTTCATTTTTTCTTCCCCTCCCCAAACTAAATTGCATATTATTTTTCACTCCTTTGTTTTGAGTTGCTAGTCCATCACAGTTTACGTAACTTCACCATCTAGTGCCCCGGTCCACAGCAGTTGCTCAAAACAACAAAAGCCTAGCATGGTCCTAGAAAGCAGTGGTAAGAGGTCTAACAAAAAGAGTGTTACATCAGACCTGTGTTGTCTTGCACTTCAGATCATCTTGTTCCTGGGTCCGTCAGTATAATTCCAGGGTTCCTCCATGAGCTCTGCTGGACTGCTCGTTCCAGAGGCCCTATCAATTTTAGAGAATCGAAAAACATGAGTGCCTGGTCTAGTGCAAAGAAAGCCTCAAATTTCATATGGGTATTCAAAAAATTTTGAAAAAATGTTTCAAGACATGACTCTATTCTCTCAAAGAGGTTGTTGATGATGGCTGTCCTTATACTGCAGGTACCAAAGACTTGATTATTTTTTGTTGATAACCCTTTTTTCACAGAAGCATTGGAAGAATAATGGAATAAACTGTCAGAAGTTCATTTGCAAATAGCATCATTTTAAATGCAGTTCAGCAGCCCCTTGTGGGGTGTTACACATGAACTCTCCCTGTGACTGGTGCCTGAATCTGAGGCTTTTCCAGCAGCACTGCATATTCCATGTGGCTCTTTGCATGATCAGCTGTACTTACGAGAACTTTCAAAGATCTGTTGAATTGGCTACATGAGAACAGTTTTATCACAACTACCTACCAACTCCTCTACCAAAACACACTTAAATAGATGCACTTTAGAAGAACAAAACAAATGACGAATTCCAGCAACAAGAACTTGAAAGGAGATGACAAGCTGTCCTCAGACACAGGGAGTCCGTCTGTGACTGGCAAGAACCCTTAATATTTAGTATATTTACTGAAGCTTGATGGTTATTTATATTTTACTTTCACATTATTTATTTATATTTACATTGGAAAATTAGTATTTTAAAATTATATATTTAACCTTTATCATTTAGTATATTTATTTATTTAGTATAAGGCACAGAGCCTTGGCATTACTGAACTGTGATGAAAACTATTACGCTTCATTAAATATTTTGCATCATAATGTGAAGTAGAATATGTGAGTGACCATGCTGTCCCTCCCTGCCATCCAAGCATGTTAAGCCATCCATTTGCAGGTCCTGCTGGAGCAGATCGGCCCTCTGGCTGGTTTCATGCTTCGAGTCTGTTACCTGGCAGGCAGCAATGAAGCCATGAGGGCGAAGAACATAAGCTAATTCACCACAAAACCATTTAGGTAAAGGCTGGTGACTGGTGACAATGACTGTATGAATTCACCTGGTTTCACCCTGGTGTAAAGTTAAGATTTCTCAGAAGAGAAAGAAGGAGAGATAAAGGCAAGAGCAAGCAAGTCACATGCCTTACTCCCACTGTTGGGAATGAAAGCACACTTAAGCAGTTACCATGGATCCATTAGGATGCTGTAGCTGCAATTTCAGCTTGGTTTATGGTTACTGCTCACGTAAGCAAGCTGTACAATAAATAGATGTGGTGTGAAATCAATGAAAGTTATCTGCAGCCACTGGGAGGCAAACAAAATGGCCTGGCCTCTGTGTGTACCGCTGGAGCCTTTTGCTTTCTCGTACATGGTATCAAAAAGCTTTTTGTAAGACAAGTAATTTGTAAGAGTTAACTTCTCTGGACCGAAAAAATGCTTGAAATAAAAACCTCTCATTAAAGACAGAGAGCACTTGTCAATGGAAATGTTGATTAATGACCTGTTTCAATCAAATATTTAAGCTATTTTTGTCTAAACTGTATGAAGGTAGAAAAAGAATGATTAAAAAACCTCTGTGGGTTTCTTGGCAACAGATTATTTGGTTTGGCAGAGTAAAATGCATTTTCATAGGACCTTTGATGGAGCTTAGCAGGAAGGTAATGCATGCAAAACTCATTTGGCAGTATGAACGAAATGGTTGCAGAGTGATGAATGATAGCAGTACACTTATGTTAACATTTATATAGTACTTATATTGTTTATATAGGACCTTTTAAAAATAATAGCACTTTAAGATTTTCCACAACAGAGTCCCAAGAACTTGAAGTGTCCCTAGAAATACAATCCAGTGCTATATCAAGCTGTTCAAGAGAGATTTACTCTTGAGAGAAACCAGCCTTCCCCCAGGCTGTAGGATATTCCTCTTTTTTTTTTTTTTTTTTTTTTTTAATTCCATGAAATGCTAGGAGGCTACAAGGAACAAGTAGTTCATCTATATTTCTTTCTTCCAATTCTCGAATGAATAAATTGTAAATAATTTTCCAAGTGCTGTAAACACTAGAGTTCACTGAACTTACAATGGTAATGATATGGTAGGTACATGGTATGGCAATGAATACTTGACACATGATCACAGCTGTTAAAGAGCAGTGTGATCACAGTCACTGCTACACACACTGCCAGTGCAGCAGATCTTTGAAAACAGATCGTTAATGTATTAATAGATACTCCAAATAAGTAACTTTTGTGTATTTGAATACGAATATTGGTGGTGTGATAAGGCTTAATGGTTTCGCACATCCATCAGTAGCTCATTTCAAGAGCACTGGACTTTGGAAGAAATCAAACCCCTTTTTACAGCAGGGGACTCAATGCCATGGCTTTTTAAGTCTCTCCCAACAATGTACCTTAATAAATATATATCTTCAGGTAGAAGGACAGACAACAACTGAAACTACACCAGCTCAGTCTTTCAAAATTTGTAAGGAATGACTGCTGAAGTTCACCGAGAGCACCTCTGTACAGCAGTTGTTGAGAGCTACACCAGTGAGAGACACAGGCTGCTCCCACAGGAGTAGACATGAAAAAAAGACACTGCAGATAGGAGAGGGAAAAGGAGGGGAGGGGAGGGGAGGGGAGGGGAGGGGAGGGGAGGGGAGGGGAGGGGAGGGGAGGGGAGGGGAGGGGAAGAAAGAGGTGATTTCAGTCAGAAGAAACCTACAAAATGGCGTCAGCGGAGCGGAGCGGAGAGAAGAGTTGAGGAGAGGTGAGGACAGCTCAGGCGAGGCGAGGAGAAGAGAGTCAGACGGGACCTACAAAATGGCGCCTGAGGAGTGGAGTGCAGTGGAGTATATAGGAGAGGAGAGGAGTGTATAGGAGTGTATAGGAGTGTACATGAGAGGAGAGGAGAGGAGTGTATAGGAGAGGAGTGTATAGGAGAGGATTGTATAGGAGAGGAGAGGATTGTATAGGAGAGGAGAGGATTGTATAGGAGAGGAGAGGAGAGGATTGTATAGGAGAGGAGAGGAGAGGATTGTATAGGAGAGGATTGTATAGGAGAGGATTGTATAGGAGAGGAGAGGAGAGGAGAGGATTGTATAGGAGAGGAGAGGAGAGGATTGTATAGGAGAGGATTGTATAGGAGAGGATTGTATAGGAGAGGATTGTATAGGAGAGGAGAGGATTGTATAGGAGAGGAGAGGAGAGGATTGTATAGGAGAGGAGAGGAGAGGAGAGGAGAGGATTGTATAGGAGAGGAGAGGATTGTATAGGAGAGGATTGTATAGGAGAGGAGAGGAGAGGATTGTATAGGAGAGGAGAGGAGAGGATTGTATAGGAGAGGATTGTATAGGAGAGGATTGTATAGGAGAGGATTGTATAGGAGAGGATTGTATAGGAGAGGAGAGGATTGTATAGGAGAGGAGAGGATTGTATAGGAGAGGAGAGGAGAGGATTGTATAGGAGAGGAGAGGAGAGGATTGTATAGGAGAGGATTGTATAGGAGAGGATTGTATAGGAGAGGATTGTATAGGAGAGGATTGTATAGGAGAGGATTGTATAGGAGAGGAGAGGAGAGGATTGTATAGGAGAGGAGAGGAGAGGATTGTATAGGAGAGGATTGTATAGGAGAGGATTGTATAGGAGAGGATTGTATAGGAGAGGATTGTATAGGAGAGGATTGTATAGGAGAGGATTGTATAGGAGAGGATTGTATAGGAGAGGATTGTATAGGAGAGGAGAGGAGAGGATTGTATAGGAGAGGATTGTATAGGAGAGGATTGTATAGGAGAGGATTGTATAGGAGAGGAGAGGAGAGGAGAGGAGAGGAGAGGAGAGGAGAGGAGAGGAGAGGAGAGGAGAGGAGAGGAGAGGAGAGGAGAGGAGAGGAGAGGAGAGGAGAGGAGAGGAGAGGAGAGAGAGGAGAGGAGAGGAGAGGAGAGGAGAGGAGAGGAGAGGAGAGGAGAGGAGAGGAGAGGAGAGGAGAGGAGAGGAGAGGAGAGGAGAGGAGAGGAGAGGAGAGGAGAGGAGAGGAGAGGAGAGGAGAGGAGAGGAGAGAGAGGAGAGGAGAGGAGAGGAGAGGAGAGGAGAGGAGAGGAGAGGAGAGGAGAGGAGAGGAGAGGAGAGGAGAGGAGAGGAGAGGAGAGGAGAGGAGAGGAGAGGAGAGGAGAGGAGAGGAGAGGAGAGGAGAGGAGAGGAGAGGAGAGGAGAGGAGAGGAGAGGAGAGGAGAGGAGAGGAGGAGGAGAGGAGAGGGAGTTATATGCTCCTCTACGCTCCTATACTCTCAAATACGCTCCTAGCAGTCCTCTCCTATACACTCCTATACACTCCCATACAGTCCTATACACTCCTCTCCTATACACTCCTCTCCTCTACGCTCCTCTCCTTTACTCTCCTCTCCTTTACTCTCCTCTCCTATACAATCCTCTCCTATACAATCCTCTCCTATACAATCCTCTCCTATACACTCCTCTCCTATACACTCCTCTCCTCTCCTCTCATGTACACTCCTATACACTCCTATACACTCCTCTCCTCTCCTATATACTCCACTGCACTCCACTCCTCAGGCGCCATTTTGTAGGTCCCGTCTGACTCTCTTCTCCTCGCCTCGCCTCAGCTGTCCTCACCTCTCCTCAACTCTTCTCTCCGCTCCGCTCCGCTGACGCCATTTTGTAGGTTTCTTCTGACTGAAATCACCTCTTTCTTCCCCTCCCCTCCCCTCCCCTCCCCTCCTTTTCCCTCTCCTATCTGCAGTGTCTTTTTTTCATGTCTACTCCTGTGGGAGCAGCCTGTGTCTCTCACTGGTGTAGCTCTCAACAACTGCTGTACAGAGGTGCTCTCGGTGAACTTCAGCAGTCATTCCTTACAAATTTTGAAAGACTGAGCTGGTGTAGTTTCAGTTGTTGTCTGTCCTTCTACCTGAAGATATATATTTATTAAGGTACATTGTTGGGAGAGACTTAAAAAGCCATGGCATTGAGTCCCCTGCTGTAAAAAGGGGTTTGATTTCTTCCAAAGTCCAGTGCTCTTGAAATGAGCTACTGATGGATGTGCGAAACCATTAAGCCTTATCACACCACCAATATTCGTATTCAAATACACAAAAGTTACTTATTTGGAGTATCTATTAATACATTAACGATCTGTTTTCAAAGATCTGCTGCACTGGCAGTGTGTGTAGCAGTGACTGTGATCACACTGCTCTTTAACAGCTGTGATCATGTGTCAAGTATTCATTGCCATACCATGTACCTACCATATCATTACCATTGTAAGTTCAGTGAACTCTAGTGTTTACAGCACTTGGAAAATTATTTACAATTTATTCATTCATTATTCATTACTCCTCTCCTCTCCTCTCCTCTCCTCTCCTCTCCTCTCCGCTCCTCTCCGCTCCTCTCCTCTCCTCTCCTCTCCGCTCCTCTCCTCTCCTCTCCTCTCCTCTCCTCTCCTCTCCTCTCCTCTCCTCTCCTCTCCTCTCCTCTCCTCTCCTCTCCTCTCCTCTCCTCTCCTCTCCTCTCCTCTCCTCTCCTCTCCTCTCCTCTCCTCTCCTCTCCTCTCCTCTCCTCTCCTCTCCTCTCCTCTACGCTCCTCTACGCTCCTCTCCTCTCCTCTCCTCTACGCTCCTCTACGCTCCTCTACACTCCTCTACGCTCCTCTCCTCTACGCTCCTCTACGCTCCTCTACGCTCCTCTCCTCTACGCTCCTCTCCTCCACGCTCCTCTCCTCTACACTCCTCTCCTCTACGCTCCTCCACTCCTATGCACTCCTATGCACTCGTATGCACTCCTATACACTACTATGCACTCCTATATGAGTGTATGGGAGTGTATAGGAATGTATAAGAGTGTATAAGAATGTATAGGAGTGTATAGGAGTGTGTAGGAGTGTATAGGAGTGTGTAGGATTGTATAAAAGAGGAGTGTATAGGAGTGTATGGGAGTGTATAGGAGTGTATAAGTGTGTATAAGAATTTATAGGAGTGTATAGGAGTGTATAGGAGAGGAGTGTATACGAGTGTATAGGATTGTATAGGAGTGCATAGGAGTGTATAGGAATGTATAGGAGTGTATAGGAGTGCATAGGAGTGCATAGGAGTGTATAGGAGAAGAGTGTATAGGAGTGTATAGGAGTGTATAGGAGTGCATAGGAGTGTATAGGAGTGTATAGGAGCATATAGGAGAGGAGAGGAGTGTATAGTAGTGTATAGGAGTGTATAGGAGAGGAGTGCATAGGAGTGCATAGGAGTGTACAGGAGTGTACAGGAGTGTATAGGAATGTATAGGAATGTATTGGAGTGTATAGGAATGTATAGGAGCATATAGGAGAGGAGTGTAAACGAGTGCATAAGATTGTATAGGAGTGCATAGGAGTGCATAGGAGTGTATAGGAGTGTATAGGAGAGGAGCGTAGAGAAGTGTATAGGAGTGCATAGGAGTGTAAAGCGGTGTATAGGAGATGAGTGCATAGGAGTGCCTAGTAGTGTATAGGAGTGCATAGGAGTGCATAGGAGTGGAGGAGCGTAGAGGAGAGGAGCGTAGAGGAGAGGAGCGTAGAGGAGCATAGAGGAGGGGAGAGGAGGGGAGAGGAGGGGAGAGGAGGGGAGAGGAGGGGAGAGGAGGGGAGGAGTGTATTGGAGTGTATAGGACAGGAGTGTATAGGACTGTATGGGAGTGTATAGGAGTGTATAGGAGAGGACTGTATAGGAGCGTATTTGAGAGTATAGGAGCGTATAGGAGCGTATAGGAGTGTATAGGAGTGTACAGGAGAGGAGTGTATAGGAGAGGAGAGGAGAGGACTGTATAGGAGCGTATAGGAGTGTATAGGAGCAAATAGGAGAGGAGAGGAGTGTATGGGAGTGCGTAGGAGTGTATAGGAGTGTATAGGAGTGTATAGGAGAGGAGTTTATAGGAGTGTATAGGAGTGCATAGGAGTGCATAGGAGTGTATAGGAGTGTATAGGAGCGGAGTGTATACGAGTGTATAGGAGTGTATAGGAGTGCATAGGTGTGCATAGGAGTGTATAGGAGTGGAGTTTATAGGAGTGCACAGGAGTGTATAGGATTGTATAGGAGAGGAGTGTAGAGAAGTGTATAGGAGTGCATAGGAGTGTAAAGCAGTGTATAGGAGAGGAGTGCATAGGAGTGCCTAGTAGTGTATAGGAGTGCATAGGAGTGCATAGGAGTGCATAGGAGTGGAGGAGCGTAGAGGAGAGGATCGTAGAGGAGACGAGCGTAGAGGAGCGTAGAGGAGAGGAGCGTAGAGGAGCGTAGAGGAGAGGAGCGTAGAGGAGAGGAGAGGAGAGGAGCATAGAGGAGCGTAGAGGAGCGTAGAGGAGAGGAGCGTAGAGGAGCGTAGAGGAGCGTAGAGGAGAGGAGCGTACAGGAGAGGAGAGGAGCGTACAGGAGAGGAGCGTAGAGGAGCGTACAGGAGAGGAGCGTACAGGAGAGGAGCGTAGAGGAGAGGAGCGTACAGGAGAGGAGCGTAGAGGAGCGTAGAGGAGCATAGAGGAGAGGAGCGTAGAGGAGAGGAGCGTAGAGGAGAGGAGAGGAGCGTAGAGGAGAGGAGCGTAGAGGAGAGGAGCGTAGAGGAGCGTAGAGGAGAGGAGCGTAGAGGAGCGTAGAGGAGAGGAGCATAGAGGAGCGTAGAGGAGCGTAGAGGAGAGGAGCGTAGAGGAGAGGAGCGTAGAGGAGAGGAGAGGAGCGTAGAGGAGCGTAGAGGAGCGTAGAGGAGAGGAGCGTAGAGGAGCGTAGAGGAGCGTAGAGCAGAGGAGCGTAGAGGAGCGTAGAGGAGCGTAGAGGAGAGGAGCGTAGAGGAGAGGAGCGTAGAGGAGCGTAGAGGAGCGTAGAGGAGCGTAGAGGAGCGTAGCGTAGAGGAGAGGAGCGTAGAGGAGCGTAGAGGAGCGTAGAGGAGAGGAGAGGAGCGTAGAGGAGAGGAGAGGAGAGGAGAGGAGAGGAGCGTAGAGGAGCGTAGAGGAGAGGAGAGGAGAGGAGAGGAGAGGAGAGGAGAGGAGAGGAGAGGAGAGGAGAGGAGAGGAGAGGAGAGGAGAGGAGAGGAGAGGAGAGGAGAGGAGAGGAGAGGAGAGGAGAGGAGAGGAGAGGAGAGGAGAGGAGAGGAGAGGAGACAGCTGTAGGAATGGTGAAAAACGTAAGCACCTTTGCTGGTCCCTGAAATGTTAGGGTTGGGGTGTTGTTGAGGTGAATTTGCCTTAGTTGAGTAATTAAAGGAGTGACTCAGTGATCTCCTCATTTTGTTCTTACTGCACATTGGCTTGAAGAAACCCAAACCTGCATTTTGGTAAATTAATTTTATATTTCTAACATTTTCACCAAGCCTGTGAAAAATGGTCTAGCTTGTGCACTAATGCTGATTTTCTATAAAAACAAAACTTAGAATTGTAAATTTGTAATTTTTTCACCATTATGTTAGTGGAGATGGTGATGGATTTCTCTCCCAGGTAGAAACTGAAATACAGTTTGTGTATTGTTTGAATCATTAACATGTTATGGAACAAATAGCAATCGTATAATCTTACACTTCAGGAAGAAAGCAGAAAATACTGAAACCTTGGGGGAAATGTAGATAGTGGAATGTAATTAGTCATATTAGTTTCTGTCTAAAAGATTAGATTTTATATCTATACACTTATTAAAAGCTTTACTAAGTGATGGCAACTGGCGAGACTTTCTAATTGTACCCAAAAATAGAAATAAAGATATTTGTCTGTTGCATGGCGTTTTATACTGGGGTCTGCTTTTTCTGAAGAACTAAGGAGACCCTGTGATGGGTCTCCAGTCAGGCCTCAGAATTTGAACATGTAAGACAAGTACATGTACTGAATGCAAAGCCAACCTGTGTAACTGACTTAATTGTGACTTCAAGTTGTACTTTGAAGAAATATAGACAGTCAGTGGTGTTGTTAATACTGAAAAGTTAGATATCACAGAATCACAGAATCACAGAATTTCTAGGTTAGAAGAGACCTCAAGATCATCGAGTCCAACCTCTGACCTAATGCTAACAGTCCCCACTAAACCATATCCCTAAGCTCTACATCTAAACATCTTTTAAAGACCTCCAGGGATGGTGACTCCACCACTTCCCTGGGCAGCCTGTTCCAATGTCTAAAATGGAGATGTCTATATGATCATCTCTATTGCAAGGAAACCAGACGCAAACATATGAATGACATTTTAAATATAGCAAGCTAAACACCAAAATATGCAAGACTAATCTAGGTATTCAGACTTAATGCAATGTCTTGTCTTGATTTTTTTTTTCAAAAAAAAATACAATTTCAAAAACCCCTGTACTAGCTTTAATACATACCAAAAAATAAATAAAAATAAAATAAAGTGTCCCAACAAAATTTCTTGAGAAGCTCTTGTATAGAAAAGTCAGATTGCCCTTATCTACTTGAAGACAGTAAAATTCTCCCCATTTGAGTAGAAGCTTAGGGGTTTTTAGTCAGTATTAGAATTTCCTAGCAAATTACCCAGAACAACTATCCCTGCTGAATACCCCTGCAGCTCTTCTATGAACGTGGTCCTAAATTCACAGTTAATAGTCACCACTTCCCCAACTCATACCTCTGGGCAGCAGTACTAAAAGGGTTTAATTTGATCTAACTTTGCAGTAGTATTTCAAGAAGAAAGGTTATTTTTTTTCCTTCTTTGGCAGGTTATTTTAAGGTGTCAGTTCAAATTTTTGGCACTGACGTCAAGTCTTTCTGCAGAAAAGCTGTTCCTATTCTCCACAGGGCTGTTAAATTTAAAAGCAATAAACTCCATTCTTCACTAACTGTAATTTTTCCACTATCCTATTACTATAATTTTCCATCATGCTATAGACAGGCTTGTTGGCTCTGCCTCACCAGAAGAAAGGGTTGATTCATTTGTTGCGATGACAATTGCATCAGAAAGGAGGAGCTGGCCTCCAGCACACACAGCTTGCTTTGGGGCAGAAAGGAGAAGAGCCATGGCTGTGGCTGTGCTGTGAACACATGTAGCTCACAGTTGTATAGTTCATATGAAGAATAAATCTAACAACAGCAGTAATAACTATAATGACAGTGATGTGTGCAGTTACGTTTTACAGTACAGGAAGATTTTCCGATCAACTGTGACTCTAAACATCCCTGTATGACACTAAAAAATGCACCTGAACTGTCTGGAAATGTCCTATGAAGATGAGTAGGGACATGGATCTCTTGTCACAGACTGCTGTCTCACCACAATGAATTCCTCTATTTCAGTGTGTCTTTTTGTACAATAAGGTGCTGCTAAGTGGCAGTCATACTTCACAGGTTCAGGAAAGAAGAGAGGAATATATCAGTATAAAGCAATTCACCAAGAAAATGCACGATGCAACGAATCTTTTCTCTGTGTTTAAATGCCTCGCTCTTCCTGAGTGCCTTGTCCAGAGGACTGAGCTGCACCAAAACTGCAGGTGGTAGCAGCTGCAACAAGGTGCTCGGAGAGGTCAAGGGCTCTGACTTGAGCTTCATGTGATTTAGGCTTAATGCTCAGCAGTATTTCCTATGCAGTATGAGTTATTCCTATTGTGTTAGCCTAGGACATCAGGAATGCAAAATATTTAGAAATGGGATGTAATGTTAAACTAACCATCTTAACCTGTTCGGGAGGAGAGAGCCAACTGCTCTGCTTTCTCTGCTTAGCCAGGAATGATTGTGCCATTTGGGATTTTGAAATCAATTAATCATGGCCTCCATCAGTTTTGACCGTTCTGCAAATGTATAATTCTGTCCCATCCTTTGTATTACTTCTTAAGAAGCAGGAAGCAGCTTTTTAAGGTAATTTTTAATGATTAGATGTTTGCTTTATGGAGCTATTCTCTTCCAGAGACAGATGTGTTCGAGGTCTACATGTGCTGACAAAGTGTAGTGAAAGTCCTAAGCAGTGAACTGCAGCCTCTGTCTTGGGGAGGTGGTGGCTCTGCTACAGGAACAGATCATGCTGCAATTGTCTTACTCAGAATTGCAGAGAAAGAGAAAACTTCAAATTGCAGCCCCAAAAGAGGGGCTCATTCATTGGGAGAAGCTGGGTTGTTTTAACTTTAGATCCTTCAGCAAATCAGTTTTAAGGAGGTTTGCTGAACTTTCTATGGTGAAGAGTTTACAGCTAGTTCTCCTTGTGCAAGGAGAAATTTTTAAAGTGTTTTGCTGCCCCTGTACATACACAAGATTCAGAACATCTGCTAGGATTATATGCTTATATGCTCACCATTCTTTTCCTGCAACACCAACAGTTTTTGCCATCTGTAAATAAACTGCTTTGGCTTTACAATATTCAGAATTGTAATTATCCAAGGGAGCTGAAAGATGAGTGAAATGTTAACTTTTGTAATCATTTCCCAAATTGCTGTGCCATGAAACAGCTACTTTCACTAAAAAAAAAAAAAAAGGTCAGAAGTTCAAGTGAACTTTGACAGAGCAGAGGAGTGAATAATAGATCTTATAATTGAATAGCAGATCTTATGCTGCAAATATGTCATTATGTTCTGTTGAACCAACAATTCAGTGTCATCTACACAGACAAAAGTACCTCAAAACTGTGCTAACAAGCACCAGAAGAAACCTGATTCTGTTCCAGACTCAGTTGGTGCCCATACTGAGCCAGGTGAGAACCTGCAATTTGTGCAGGACCCAGAGGAGCTCCCAGTGGGAGCCCACCTTGAAAATGAGCCATCACTGGAAACAGCTGAGTAGAAAAGTCAAGAGATGATAGCTCCACTGAGAGAGGAACAAGCTGGCTTTGTTCATGGAGAACCGGGATACTTGGCTTTGGCCAGCATTTACAGCACCACTGGCTTGAATTCAGTCAGTCCCCTAACTTCTAAAACCTTGAAATAACCATGTGAAATTATAGTGTAGTTAGTAAAAACTGCTGGGAGAGGTAATGCAACCAGAATCGCTGAGCAGGCTCATCTGTCCTTCTTTTCTTACCACTCCTCTTATAGTTTTAAAAATTTTTATGACAAACAGGGGATGATGCTCTTTTGGCTACTGAGGGATCCCACATATCGAAGCTGCAATTCAATTTTCTGTGAAGCTTTTCAGAAATCTTCAACACTGCAGAAAAATTTAGCATGGATTAACTTCCAGCTGAGAAAATAATAGGTGGAAGTTTTGCTCCTTTCCATACAGGAGAACAAAACCATGGATATTTTAAATAAGATTGTAGTGATTTCTTCTCTATGTGTAAATCATTGTTGATAAATTGGTGTAGAGGAGGCAGCTACTGATTTAGCAGTTCAGGCCTTTACCTACAACTCCATATGTGTAATTTTGTTTGTGTGAGCCTGACTCCTTCAAACTTGCACTTTTTTTCTTTTTTTTTCCCTGCAGACACTGATTCGAAGAGCAGAGAAATAACCACAGTCATTCAATTTTCATTTGAGATCTCTTTTCTAGGCTACCACAATATTTGCAGCATTCTAATGTTAGAAAGAAAATACAAGGTCTTGGGGTTAAATTCCATGGCATGTTTCAACTTCTTTAAGTTCCTGTGGATCAAAAACCCTATGTAACTGCTCTGATTTAGACTGGAAATGTGCAAAAACAGCTATTGCCTTCCCGGGAGTCCAAAGCAATGCCTGTAACAGTCTCAGTTTTAGTTTTGTTCTGTTTTTTTCTTTCCATCTGGCTGAAGGTGCTTAAAATGACAATTGTGTACCTAGACCTACAGCCTGAGCCCAGCAGTCCCTTGCACAGAACCATATGGGGGAACCTCATGGTGACCTGCAGGTCTGTTTTCAAGAGAAGTGGTGTTGCCTGCCTGAGGGCTCTGCAGGGCAAAGTACCCATCACTGGCAGCTGGGGCTCCTCTGGGGCTCAGGTGGGAGCCAGGCAGCTCAACAGCTTGCAGATGAGCAGGAGCCTGCGCTCAGCTTCTTTGCTCCTCGATGAGGAGACACAAGAGCATGTTTCTCTTTGCAGGGGAATACATGCTGGATGTATGCTGCTGAGAGCTCCATCAGGTAAGGGAATTCCATCTTTATATGGCTTCTTTTTGAACTTTGATGTTTTTAGAGTCTTTTTGATGCTCTGAGTTATGCTGGTGCTAGTTTACTTATGTGTCCTTGTTTCTTGTGTGGACCGGGTTTTACTGGTGCTCTAAATCCCATTGGTGTTGTTCACCAGCAAGACAGTTACCACTGCTACCAGCAGTGAAGAGCAATTTAAATGATGTCCTGGGTCATGAATCAGCTAAACCGGTGGTTAATTCTTGCTGCAGAAATCTTGTTGAGGAGGCAGAAGGGAAAGGGGAAAAAATAGAGCTTCCTGACCATGCTCTGCTGTTTTACGTCAGTCTTGTACTTCCCAAGCTGTCTTTCCAGGCTACCATGCTTGCAAGTGGAAGGTTGTGCTGTGATGTGTGAGGTAGCTATTTGGAGAAATATGTCTGAAATGTAGTCCCAGAATATCCCCCCCCTGTCAACACCTACTAGTTCCTTCAGTAAGTGTGGAGAACTCTACTGGTGGGATGGAGAAGAGAGGATAAATTGGTCTGCTCAGAAGCCTTCGGTGACTAAGGAGACTAACCAGGGAAACACTGTGAGGAAAACAAAGCACCTGTGCAGAGGGAAACAAGAAACTGGGAGTGAAACAATGCACACATTTAGATTCTGAGATGAGGAAATGAATGATACCCACCAACACCCTAGCTGATACCAACACAGTGGTAGCTAATTACAAGAGGAAACATTTATGTTAATGATTCTATTTTGTGATTCAATTTTCTTTCAACTTCTACCATCTGTTTTAAAATACATGTTTCTGTTAGGACTTTAATAAGTACACGTGGTTTAATGCTGCCTTCTAGTCACCAGTAGCACTCACTGATTTAAATGCAAATTATATTTTCTCTGAATCTGGTCTGCTAGATCTGGTCTGCGTTTGAATTACAGTTTCTGAGAAATGCGGAAGGGAGGGAAACACAGAAAGATATGTTCATGTGTCTCTCCTGCTTTATTTGGAAATGGTCTGTAAAAACGTGGCTAAACTCTGTTAGGTTTGGAATTATATTTTGGGCCAGTGGGACCCATTTATAGCAGGCAAATGTCTGGTTTTCTTCATTGGCTGCTGCATAGCAGATTTTGTGATTAGAGGTGGCACTGTTTGGGCATCTCCTTCAGTTATAAGTGAAATTTATCTACCTATACTTAAATACAAGTCTTCAGAAATGTGAAGTTAAGTTGTTGATGTAGTGTTTCCCCCCAAGCAAGGAAGAAAACCAGTGGTTTTGAACAGTTTAATGAAGTTCTTCTCAAAGGGGTAATAGTGAATGCTTTGCATCCAAGATTTGTATGATGCTTTGAGCACCTGAAGCCTCCAAGTGCTATGGCACAAAACTAGTCAGAGAGAAAGTTATTAGCAACACCACTCAAACCTGCCTCAGCACACTCACCGCTGCCTCAAGCCTGAGTGTGGAGCATAAGATTTTCCTGCTCCTCAGTAAAAAAAAAAAAAAAAAAAACCTTGTGTATGTGAAGCATTTATTTTGTTAAGAGACACTTGATTTCTACATAAAGTTTTCACTGTGAGTCTTGGAGATTGGCTTAGTGGTGTGTTACTGCTGGTCCAGTATTAGTACAGGAGAATGCTGGTGGTGTCTGGCCACAAATACAGGTAGTTTGTTTGAGCTTGTTTGGCTGTTCAAAGTGATGGTATGGAACAGGCAGAGGAAAGGAAAAAGGTGGAGTCCTTTGCAGAGCCATACAACGATATGCTTTGTTTTGTTTTCAAATTGCTTTGTACACATGTGGAACAAATTTTTCCTTCCAAAATCTATGAGAAGCAAAGAACACTGCTGAATGTAGAAGTTGGCTGGTTCTTGGGGATCTGTATGACTCACCTCTGCTAAAATTAGCCAAGCTTAATTTGTAACTTGTTGCTCAGTAAACACACACACACACACACACAAAAAAGACCAAGGGGGTAGTGCTGGTTTTGTTTTCTCAATGACAAAGTGGTGGGGGGGGGGAACACTCCTTACACTCCTTACTGGTATTTCTGAGCATCAGAAGATGAACAAGCTATGGTATTTTGTCTCTCTCCCTCATCTTGCTTTAGCCTGACTGATGCTGAGCAATGTGTGGGAACACACAAACGGTCCAGAAGTTAGTACTGTGGATTGCACTCTCATGAGATATCTTCTTTTATAGCAGAGGCACACGAGTGTAAAAATGGGAGTTGATATCAAACTTACCATTTAAGCTTTGTCATTTTGCCAGAAAGGTCATAATCACATTTAACTTTAAAAAAAAAAAAAAAAAAAAAAAAAAACCTTCAGTAAATTTTATATATATATTTTAAGATCTTTAATGTAGTTGTTTTCATGTGCAGCCTTTTTTCTTTCTTTGACAATGGCTGCTGAAATGATAAGTTTTCATCTGAAAGGACAGCTGCACCAGCCAAGAGAGATATAACGCTTTCTGTGCTACTGAAAAATAGACGCAACTTCCCAAAATGGTGATTCTTTTTCCTAAAAGAGTGGCCCTTAATTTAGTTTTAACAAATTTGATTTCATAGATGGACATTAATACTAAGCAGATGAAGAATCCTTTTGGATTTGCATTTTATATCGTTTTAGTACCAGAAAAATTAATCGTGACTATGTTCATTTTTAGCGTAGTAATAAAACTTAATCAGAAATGTCTGTCTTTCATTTTGAATGTTATAAATCACATACTAGTTTTACATCTTAAAAAAAAAAAAAAAAACTTATTTGCGAAGAGGATTAGAAGATCCTTTCTAATCCTCATTCCATTTCATCTGTTTTATTAACAAACTATAAATACTCCTTCTAATTATGTCATGCTCTCCATGGGTCTGATCCTGAGAGATGCTGACAGTCTGGGCTCACAGGGACCACCATCGATGTTCTCCTCCGTTGGTCCTGCTTTCTCAGCAGTCTGCTTTAAGCGGAGCCTTTTTGTCCTCTCTTGTCCTGGCTCTGGCTATATACAGTTGGTGTGTCTTCCAAGCAGTCTGCTTGTGTATTGCAGTCCTTTAGATTTCTCTGCTTGAAAAGGATGGTGTAGCTGCAGCAGATCTCATGGGGCATCAAGCCTTCAGAGGCAAGCCTGTACTTAAATGTCTATGTCATGTATTCCACTGGGCTTTGCATGTGTGCCAGTAATTGCATGGCTCAGGAAGCATTGTATTACACACAGTAAGATCAAAAATTGCAGATGTCCGTGTCTGGCTGTTGTTTATGCCAGCAGTCATGGGTAAGAGCGAGAGGGAAGGTTCATGTGTATGACAGTACAATGTGGTATTTTAACACCAGTATTGAGTGATATGTGCAAGGTAACTTAGTTAAAATTTATCCACTTGAGTCTCCCCACATTTAATAACATATAATAATGTTGATGAAATTGGTATGAATTCTGCTTTTGACTTTGGTACCATCAGAGATTTGCAGATTATTTGTAATAATGCCACTAAGAGGAGGGAGACTTGGAATGGGTGCAGGTGGGGAAAGAGAAGAAGGGGCTAAAATATACTGGGGGCACCTAGTGCAAAGGGGAGAGTGAAGGCATAAAACTGCTGCTGCTCCTTCTGCAAAACATTCATGCAGACAACAGGAGAACAGAAACAAGCTGAACAGCACATTTCAAGAAACTCCATCCAAGCAGTTTCCTTTATACTGCTTTTCAGGGTTTTATAGTGCAGCACTGTGCCAATAAAGGAGATTGATAGCGAATCTCCTAGAACAAAGGTGCCTCAGCAATTATCCAGGACAGTGTGCCACTTCTCCTGGGGCCTGTCAGGAGCAGGCTGTGAGCCAGACGTGACTTCTTTGGTAGCAGTAGCATGCTCCAGACCCTGGGGGTTTCCTACTGTACTAAGATGGGGGTGCATCCAGTCGTGGAGTAGGGAAGTTTGAGAGGAGCTCCTTTAGGGTGGCCTCAAACATAGCCCTGCTTGGCTTCCATTTTGGGCAGAGGTTTTCCTGCTGTGAAAGGAGATATGAACTAATGTATTGCTAGACAGTCCACTAAGAGTGACAACTCAGGGTCTTAAACACCACTGAACAATGGAAAAATTGCCTGAAGTACTTCTATTTTGTGTGGGAGGAGGCCACTGAAGAAAAACCAACTGTATATAGTCCAGTAACATCAGGTCACCATAATGAAAGTCACTTCTGTGAGGGAGCAAAGCTCTTGCTGCTGCATTTGATAGACAGCTTTCCTCAAACAGTTTGTAGAGACAGAGATGACCTTGAGGAGCTGGGGGGAAAACTATGTGTATGAAAAGTACCCAACAATTCCTGTGTTCATTGCACTATGTGATTTTTAACTTTTAACAACCACCTGAAAGAAAACATTCAGACTTAGTAACTCTCAAAATCATGCACTTACTGCAACACTACCAAACTCCTGAGACAGATCGACAGATCCCTCAAACTTCATGGCCATAGCACTAAAATAATATACAGCACAGTTCTTGTTAGGTCTTGTTAAAAATTTACCTTCTGATTTTTGAGATTCCAGAGTTCCCTTGAGTCATACTTACAAGTTTTTCTTTGAAACCGGAGTCAGTAAGAAAACATCATTTAATTGGCTATTTTTTTTTTTTTCCCTCCAGCAGCTGGAGGACCCTATGACAAAAAGTTTCAGCAAATTTGTGAAAGCTGAAGGTACTGAATTTGAATTAATGCATTCAAAAATACAAAGTTAGTTGTTTCTTTTAGTAACGTAAGGGGGAGATTACTGCCTGTGAACCTCAGTGAGTAAACAGCTATGTAATCAGAAACTATTGTCAAGAAAAACAGGAGAAAACTTGGCTGCAAGTAAACCTTGGATGCAAAATGTGAGAAAGTCCTAACTCAGAAGAGCAAGGCTCTGGACAAGCCCCTGCAATAGTCATGGGACCAGTAGTTGTCCTCCAAGAGGAAGGTTACTGGACTCATGAAAGGAACTGAGTCTGGCACCCTGCTTTCTCCATGAGCATCTTAGTAGGGATCCTGGTCTTCCTAAAAAGAGAAACCCCCTCTGTGGCAACCCCCCAGTGATGCTTTTTGTTAACAGCAAGTGCTTCTACAAGGAGATCAAAATGTTTTAACTTAAACTCTCTCATTTTTATTCCACAGTAAGAGACTGTGAAACTTTCTTTGAGATGTAAACCAATAATGATCTATAAAGTACTTAACTGTGTATCGAGTAAAAGCCCTATTTGCATGCGTTAGATTGTGCCTTTCATTAGAGTCTCTCAGATTATGCTGCAATGCTGGCCAGGCATGATTTTGGGAGATGTAAAAGGAACAAAGAAAAGTAATTTGAACTTGTTTAATTCTAGCTTGTGGCTTTGTTGTTGTTATGTGTCTAAAACATTAAGCACTTCACAGCCTTTTTTTTTTCTTTCAAATATTCTGGTCATCTCAAACTTTCTTTGATATAACTTGTGAGAGGAGAAACCGGATTTGAACCATCTAAATGAAGGCTCGTACGATCATTTGCTTCAAAGTATAGTGTAGTAAAATGCAATTAATATTTTGATGTGAATAACAGTGACCTTTCCCATCTGATGCCACCTCCAACAAGATGCTTGCTCTCACAAATGTACTGCTCTGAAAAGCTGATGTGTCTGCACGATCTATTAAAAGGAAAAATAAGAGCTTATTTCTCCCTGACACCCAGTTCTCAATGAACTATTGCAATTTATTATGAAAAATGGTAAAAGGTCTCAGATCTTCAGGGCTGATATGCCCTGCTTGCTGTCGTGTCAGCTTCTTGTTAGGACACCCTTGCGCTTCTCTGTGCTATGTCCTTTGCTGGCAACTGGTCTCTTCCACACAGACATCGACACTGTGTTACATACCAGCTCCTCGCTCCCACAAAGCAGTTACAGGGGGATGCAGTTTATAACTTTTTGGATAGACTAGGAGTACACAGATGTGATCAAATAATGTCTTGGTTTTCAAGTTTGAGAGACTCACTTTAATACAAGCCAGGCTGAGGTTAAAGTAAACAAAAATATTTTATTTATGGAATTCAAACTTGCAGAGGTTATTGAAGATTCAGGACAGAAAATAAAGGAAACTTTGTGCAGCTGAGACACTACAAGATGAAATCTTTGAAGGCTTCTCTTCCTGCAGGCCAGTGACAGGAGGGCTTACCTGGCATGCATTGCCAGGGACTCGCTGTGCTGAACACCCCCTCTCTGCTGCAGAGCTGTTCTCCAAGTCTGTCCCCAGCCTGTGCTGCCAACTGCACAGCCAGCTTGCTGCAGCTACCCAGCACAACTGAGTTTGTCTTCTAGTTTACCACGTAATCCTTTTCCCCACATGCTGAATCCCATTTTGCACGGACCACACTTCCATCGCTCACATTCTGCATCGCTGTGTAGATGAGATTAGTGCCCACCTCTTGCTGAGGACAACATTTGACAGTAGAGAAGTGCTCTAGAGTGATGCTGGGTGATTTGGGATAACTGAGCTCTTCCATCCTATCGCTGGCATGCTATGTGTAAATAATATGCATTCGACATAGTATTCGTGTATACCCTGGTTTGATAACATTCCCTCAGTAGATCAAAAAGCTGCGACTTAATCCTTTTCTTAACGTAGCAAAATTTGACAAGTTGTTGCTGAAGCTGAGTGCTATTTATAGGTTGCTTTACTATTTAGTTCAGAGCCCGTGGTGCCTAAATGATAAAAATGATACTGTACAATCATCAAGTATTTTTAAATACTCTCCAGCAAGTCTCTCTTAACACTTATTTTGATTTATTTAATACATATATATATATATTTTTTATGAAGTAAAGGCCAACGGTAAGCTTAAAATAGTTGTCCCTTTCCCTTTTAGGGGAAAGAAACACAAAATAGCATATTTCTAATCCACTACTTAAAAAAAAAAAAGTATTGCATAACAAAATTTCAGCATTGAAATACCAGCTGACTGAAGTCAATGGGATTTTTTTTGCCAATAATCCTGCTGTTGCTGAGCTTCCTTTGCACCCTTTTTCTGCTGAATGAGGAAGGTTGGGATCAGTCAGGAATGCAAGTGTGTTGCCTGTGGGGAATTCAGCTTGGTATAATTCAGTGAAATTCTTCCCTGTGTCAGAGTATGCTTCCGTTTGTCTTGCCTCCAGGTAATTCTGTAACAAGTTAGTGGTGGGTTGATCCACAGAAAGCAAACAGTGTTACCCCCATTTCCTTGCCACTTGCATCTGAATTCTTCCAGGCTACTGCAGTGGCTGTCCCCTTCCACAGCTGGAGGTACTTCAAGCCTGAGGAGAGTGGATGGAGAGGTGGGGGAAAGAGAAGAAGCAGGGACGGGATTTCTACCTCGAGGTGCAATGGATTGGGAGGGTCTCCAGTAATCCGTTCAAGGAAGACTAAAGATACAGGAGGGGACACAGAGCTAGGACTCCAAGCTTACCCACATCAAACGGCTGTGCTTCCAGTACCTGTGCTAAAACCTGTTGGCTAAAGCTTTTTGGCTTGTTTAAGTATTCCCACTGAAATCTGAGGGGCAGGACAAGTGGGAGAGGGTGCTGCAGCTGCAGGGGCTGCCCCTTTGGATGTTTCCTTGTCTTTGCCCTAGCACTTGGAGCCCAGGGGTGCCCCGCAGCACCTGCACGTGCCTTGTTCTTCACATGTCAGGCTACTGCAGAATTATAGCTCATCCATCTGGGCCAATTAAGTCAGGTAATTAAGATGGCTTTTTTCCCTCCATCAGATTAATCTCTTAGCAATAGTGTTAGAATTCGGACTCTACTATTATTATTATTATTATTAATCTTCTAAAACCTCATTTTCTGTGCCTGTGTGTTGAGGCACCAGCTCAAAATAACAGCAGTGTGGCAGAAAAAGCCAAGCTGCTCCCACTGGACAAAAGCCAGTGTCGTTATTCGAAGCACACTGAGAACCGATAGGATCTGGCCGCCTTAGAGACTTGAAAGACATTTTTAATTTCTTTAAAACTGGGAGTTAGCCAAATCCCTACCTTTTGAGTGTGCTGAAATTTATAGTATGGCTGGGAGTTTTTGTGTAGCAAGCAACAGCCCTTTGCTGCCCTAAAAGTGGGCTCCCACTAAGGCAGGTGTTCCCAGGGAGATGCCCTTTGCTGCCAGGGGGACCCACTGATGGCAGCATCCACAGTCGTCCCTGCATGGTTTGGGATGTCACTGTGCAGTCCCTCAACGTTCTTTTTTAAGCTTGTCTTCAATAGTAGCAAAGATAGGCTTCATCACAAGCCTTGATTCCATCTTCTTTGCCTCTCTTCTACCCTGCCTGGATATTTCAGGGGAGGAGATGATTTGATCCTGAGAAGAGACTATCTAGGTCTGGAAAAAAAATCTTGAAGAAAACACTTTTGCATGGTATTTGTTTCTGTTGTGTTTAGTTTTGTTGTTTGACTTTTTTTTTTTTCTCAGTGAATTTAAAAAAAAAAAAAAAGGCTGTATGCACAAATAAAAGATCACAGAATTTCTAGGTTGGAAGAGACCTCAAGATCATCGAGTCCAACCTCTGACCTAACACTAACAAGTCCTCCACTAAACTATATCACTAAGCTCTACATCTAAACATCTTTTAAAGACCTCCAGGGATGGTGACTCCACCACCTCCCTGGGCAGCCCATTCCAGTGCCTAACAACCCTTTCAGTAAAGAAGTTCTTCCTAACATCCAACCTAAAACTGCCCTGGTGCAACTTAAGCCCATTCCCCCTCGTCCTGTCACCAGGCACGTGGGAGAACAGGCCAACCCCCACCTCTCTACAGCCTCCTTTAAGGTATCTGTAGAGAGCGATAAGGTCACCCCTGAGCCTCCTCTTCTCCAGGCTGAACAAGCCCAGCTCCCTCATACACCTTTCAAAATCAGATGACATTTTAGACATTTGATGCTGGCAAACTTAGTGCTGAGTTTTGGCTGTGGTCCACCACAGCTGAATAAAGCCAATGCATGCTCAAGACTGATCTTGTTGTCCTTTTGTGAAACTCATTCTCTTCTCTCAAAAAATCATGAATTTGTTGCAGTATAGAGGCTTTGTTCAGTGACAGCTTATTCTGTAAAGTTATTGTAGTGAGTGTCTTTGAGTATGATAGCATGAACAAGAGCTTTGGGGAGAGGGGAAAAAAAAAAATATTTAATAAGTTCATTCATGTGAGAATGTTTCTCGAAAACCTCCTCAAATTCTTCAGTTACGATCAAGTATTACAATGACGGAGATAGAAGTGACCCACCTTTAGAAAATTAGACTATCTTCCATTTCATAAAGCTGTAAATTCATTTAATAATCAGAGCTTTCATTGCCTTACTAATTTAAATTACCATTGGTTGTCTTTTCATTGTAGTCTGATATTAATAACGAGTGATGTTACATCGTGTTCTCAGTCTGGTACCTTGCAAGTACAAGGACTCACTGTGAATACCATGTTTCATCTTTCACTTGCTATTACTGAGCTGTGCTGTCTTCAAAGCCTAACTGGAGCTACTGACTTTACTCCCCTGATTTCCATCAGGATTCAGTCTAATAGAGATAATGCAGTTGCATCTGAAACTGCTGTTTAAAATGTGTTGGTTGAAAAGTAGGTGATGTTTTGGTTTGTTGCTGTCAGTTTGTGTTTTTTGGTTATTGTTGTTTTGCTTGTCAGGCTTGTGTTCACGTTCTTCTTGGCCTAGGCATAAAGTGCCTTTCCAGTTAAAGCCAGCATATGGTGTGAAACTCCTAGTAGCAAAAAAACTTTGATTCCAGGAGTAGAAATTTGTAAAAGAACCAAGCTAAGAAATCACAAACTAGCCTCTACGTTTTTTCCCCATGTTGTAGTTCAATCGCTCAAGACTTTAAAGTCTGATTCAGCTAAGATTTGATTAAGAACTGACTTTAACATTTGTATGGGACATTAAACAAATCACTCTCTTCCTACTGCTTTCTAAAATTCGGATGCATATCCACTAGAAAATAAACTTCTTGGTGCATTTAAAAAAAAAAAAAAGTCTGCTTCACCAATGACATTAACATTCTGTGAATTAAATAGTTGTAGACTTATCTCTTGATCCCTTATTAAATTGGTGCTTAGCCAAATATTCATATTCAGCTTTCATAATCTTTCCTCATACATTTGTCCCTCCAAATCCACAGTCACTTTGATGCTTTTCTCTGAGTTCCCTGTGAATGTCTTTGTTTTGGATTATTTTTCCCCAGAGGTAATAGTTTCCATATTTTCCAGCCAGAAAAACATGTTACTTTCTGTCCTGGATCTGTACGTTGTTCTCATCGATAACTGGAACGTTTCCAGGCTGCAGATGCTCTGTACCTCCAATAATGCATGTATTTTCTCATGTAGGTCAGGACTTAACACATGTGCGTCAGCAAATAACACACATGTACCATGTATTTCTTCCTGCTCTGGGCCAGCGTTTGCTTTAAACATGACTTGTTTACAGCCCTTTTGGTTCTCCACCCCTAACTTACTTAGCAGAACAATTACGGAGGCTGATCTACCTTGAGGGCTGGTTAGAGCCTTGCAGGGCTTCCGTTATCTCTCTCAGCAGGGTACCTTGGATTATCCCAGCGCCTCAGCATGTGACTGACTCTCCTGCGGTCAGATGCTTGAAACCTCTTTCTTCCATTCTTTGAGCTTTGTGCATCGGGGACTGTGTCTAACCAGGTCCTAGCAGCCCAGCCTAATGCCTCTGGGTGTTGGGAAGCACCAGGCAAGTCCTAAAAGATTGGAAGCTAAAAATGAATGAAAAAATGAAGTAGAGGCAAAAATGCATGTCTTGGTGCATAACAACTTGTTAAATTGTAGATTAAAAATAAAAACCCAACCCACCACAGCAGCTGATGTGGATGTACTGGAGACTTGGGCGAGTTCGCAGTCAGGGAATCCAGCCCAGGAGCGTTAGTGATGTACTGGGTTTGTGCAGTCAGTGCCTTCTGCAGCTGCTGCCTTTTTGCATCCCTAGCTCAAACTCTCATTTCAGAAAGCTGCACTTAGCTTTGGGGATTTTTACCCCATATACCGCACTGATAACTGAGATGGTGCAGACGGTGCCTACATGTGAAGTAACTGGAAATAAAGTTCTTTTAAGCATGTGATGAAGTATCTATGTCATAATCCTCAGCCAGTAAACTTATTTTTATCCTTTCTTTTGGTTGTACCACAGTACCTGTTTATTAGTTATATCAATATAACATATGTCTCAGTCACATGGGACCATTTCTCCATTGGGTTGGGTATCTTGTTGGCAAAGAGGATCATTAGAGTATGCATGTGATAGTTGTATCAAACTCTTCCTCTGTAAAAAAAATAAAAAAGAAAAAAGAACATCTCTAAAATATTATTCATAACGAAAAGAGCTGAGATTATATTTGATACTTTGCAGAAATCTGTAATGTAGGCTTCCTACAGCACAGCTCTGTTAAGGATAAGAGAAAATATAACCAGTGACAGACACATCTGAGCAGGCAGAAGTCTGTACACTGGTAATGCTGAAAGTAATATTCTACTATCTTATCTCAAAAGCAACCCTAAAGGTGGATATAGTCTATATGGAAATAGTGTGGAAACCCATACAAGGAGAATAGGTTGATAGCAAACAGTGCAACTGCAAGCAGTCAGCAAGCTTTTAAGTAAAAGAATCAGACACACAAGGGGTGTGCTGGGTTTGGGATTTCTTTTTAAAGAAAAAAGTGTGAGCTGACAAGAAAGAAACAGCAAATAATTTTCACTTAAATATAGTAGTAGCCTGAAGTCTATTGTGGAAGAGAAGTCAATGACATAGAAAAATGTCCTCAAAAGGCAGGAAAAATGCCACGTGAAGGTCTACAAAATGATACTATAGAAATGAAACCAGAAGAATCTAAAGACAGCTGACAAGAAAGGTAATGCAGCTTGAGGTACAGCTTGTTTGAGCTGACTTGGAAATTAGGCCAAAAACAGCAAATGTTTTCTTTCTCAGAACTTTTATTTATTTATTTTGGTGTGGCTCACTAGTAACCTGTGTATAATACCCTCTTACACAAGTAGGCGCATGACAGTGGAGTTCGATTATCATACCAGCTTCCTGACATCCCTCCTCTGCAGTGGAGTTCCCTTCAGCCCATCTCATTCTTCTCTTGATACAGACTGAACATTAAAACTGCACTTTGTGGTCTGACACTTCTGGAAATTGGTGGCCACCTTGTTGGCCCTCATTTATTTTATTTTATTTTTTAATCAGAACAACTTTTTCAAAAATAAGATAGCTCGTTTCCTTCAGCAGTTACAAAAATTGAGTAACTGTTAACATCAAGTTGTTCATTAAACAGCTACTGCATGTACTTACTGAAATATGTTCAATTATTTCTGAAATACTTAAGGTAAAATATACTGAAAAAGTTAATCACAGCTTGCTTTCCAGGGTTGTAATATATCTGTGTCTTATCTACACTAAGATTGACTATAAATGAGAATATCCTACCCAAACAAACATATGCCTACCCTGGAATTATGAATCATAAAAATCCAACAAATTTAAAAGAAGCTAAGAAGCAGCTATCCGTGTAAATGCAATTAAAAATTGTTCACTG
Organism: Anas platyrhynchos; assembly: GCF_047663525.1. NCBI lineage: Eukaryota > Metazoa > Chordata > Aves > Anseriformes > Anatidae > Anas > Anas platyrhynchos. Next base: position 34,466,944 of record NC_092590.1, read on the forward strand.
GTACTTAGATTTTTATCCCTACTTTTCTCATCTTCTCTGCAACTCTTTCCCATGTAATTAAATTGCTTTTCTTTTTTTTTAATGAACTATTAAACCACCAAGAATATGAGTAAAATTCCATTAATTTTTTTAAAATGTTACATTAAAAAAAATCAAACTCTTTCATAAACTTTTAAACAAAATACTCAAGTGAAGCTTCCTTTAGTTACGCTGATCCTCCTTTTCAGGTTGCTGGTATATTCTTACTTGGTTAGACGCCACTCCTGTTTAGCAAGTAATGTACAATTATTTGAATATAAGCACATAAAATATATTTTCTGTTGTTGTTTTCCTAGCCAAAGGAGATGAAGCTTTAAAATTATTTCTGGCTAGCTTGTAGTAACGAGGCTGTTAAAAACCTGGGGAAGTGTTTGAACAGTTTGTCCTTTGCATCATTATCCATAGTTTTCTAACATCTTGGGATGTATTTAATTATTCCTGAAGCTGAAAAGCTGCAGAACTAGTATACAGGGAGGAGGGAAAAAGGAACGTGGAAAGCTTAGTACCAACATAAGAACCCTCAAAATATGCAAAATGCTCTATTAGGAGAAGAAGACTGAAAAATCATTCTCTTTACCCCAGTGGATTAATGTAAATTTAAGGAAGAATAGCCAATAAGTCAAATCTTACCTATTCAGAAGTACACCTTCCTTCCATTTTGAAATACTGGAATATCATGCAATTGAAGTGGGTTTAACAAGCACAAATCCAGTATGAAATGGAACAAATGGCTTTTCTGGCATGTAATTCTGGAGCAGGAGCACAAAGATTCTGGGAGCCACTACTCAAACGGGATTCCTGTGCCAACCTTTCCCTAGCCCAAGAAGCAGCTGTGGCTGCTTTCTTTCAGTGGGGTTTGAATATGGGGTGTGGGGGGTACACAGACATGAAGCTGAGCTCCCAAAAGCCCACAGCATTGATATATTAGTTAGCTTTGGAAAAGCTTTACCTCTCACTAAACACATTTCTGTGGTGCAGGTTCAACCAGAGCTAAATACAGCTGATCTCCACGTGCTCGTGGAATACTCCCACAGTTTTATTCACAGCAGCATCAAGTAGCTACTGAAATATTAGACAAACTTCACACGAAGCTGTGAAAGAGAAGCAGGAAAATGTAGCTGATGTATTCATGGAGACAAGCTGTTACCAGCATGTAAAAGTGGTAGGTAGCTTTGAAAGTTTCCTGAACCAAGGGGAGTTCTCAGGAGCTTAGCAAATGCCGCCTGTATGTGGGAGAAATCGAGTTTTTGCAAATAAAGTACTGCCTCTGTTCAAAGTTAAGATGCCCTGATCCAATTTATGTTGCAAGATTTGGCACCCTGTGGTCTCTGATGCCTTTCTGGAAGATGTGCTTTCATTAGGTATGTTATTGGGCTTGCTCCAGGGCATGTAATGAAATTCAGCAGTGTGTATGTTTGTGTTGCTGGCTGAACGGGGTGATAGGAGTTCCCTCTGGTCTTCATCTAGCGCTTCCATAGCCTAAATCCTTGGAGGGGATGACTGAATAAAATAAATATGATTTCATGGTAGCTGAAAACCGAATGCTTTTTTAAAGGAAAAACATGTAATAAAAATTTCATCAAAATATACGCCTTTAGTGTTCAAAGGAGTCCAGGTAGCTTTCTCTTATGAACATTGCCTTAGACAATGAAGGTGGCTTTTTTTACTTTCTTTTAAAGTTACCTAGTCCAAAACTTTGTGTGCTCCTCAAAATCTTTGTCATTCTGTGGAAATTGTGAGATGATTGTTTTGCATGCACCCAAGCCCTTCTTTGCCATTTAGCTCCTCTCCAGTCAGAACCAGTTCATTTCTGAAAGCATGCACAGACTTTCCTGATAGATATTACTCTATTCTTTTAGAGCCCAATTTACCTATGATGCAGGTTCATGTGTTAAAGTATGTACCTCCAAACAACAAAATGACCTTCATAGCTCTTTTATTCAAAAAGAAAGGGAGGGATGAAAGTACTCTTCTCTCATCAGTTTGAATCCAACCTGCTAATCTGACTTCTCTAGGAGTGCATTGCAAAGAGTAAGTTCTGGCTAGGAAGAGGTTGTGGGGAAAGGAGAGAAACATTCTTACATTTGTCTTTGTCCTTGCTGTTGAATCTGTGGAACAGAGCAAGGGAGACATGAAGATTTCGGACAGAAGGGCCCTGTTGGTGCAGGGACCACCTGAAGCACTCAGCACAAGTAGAAATGTCTTATTTTTCTTCTTCATTAGGTTAATAATGTCAGTATCAAAGCACAGTTAGGCTCCTAAATCGTAAAGGGGTGAGATTTAAGACACAAATTTTTAATTTCCCATTGATTTAGTAAGTTTTCATTTGCTTGGAAAGCTGACTGTTTTATCCCTTGAAATGTTTTGACTTCCCTGTACAAACTAATTGAGTGAATACCATTCCTGACATTCTAGTTCTGCGCTCTTCACTCACACACTGCGACATTTCCAACTTTGACAAAGATCGTTTGACTCAGTATTTGTTTTTATATATTAGTGAATACTTCCCTCTGCAGGAAACTGTAAGTCAATAGCAGCTGTAGCCCGTGGTAGTGCAGAAAAAAACGTTCAAGACCTGAAGTGGTAATTCTTGTAGTTAAAGAACTGGGTACTTGTTTCTTGGCCAGCTGCCCTGGCGGTATGGCTATGTTTTACCTAAGTTTTCCATCAAGGTATTTCCACTGAGTCTCACAGATTTTCACTGGTTCTTGACAGCAAGTACTCTGCCAATATCCACACCGAATATTATAACTTTGGCCAAAGGTGCTCAGAAATACTAACCTCTTTGCATGGTGGGATGAGAACAGGAGAGAGAGAGAAAAGATGTTCATGTCAGACACACTCTGCCATGGCTTTTTAAGGGAATTTGACTTCCTACCTAAACTGAGCTGTAACATACAGACCAGTCTCAGTGAGCTGCAGTTTGCCTTTGTAAACACTTGATTCTCATACTGATTAATTTCAATTTCTGATTATCACAGTCAACAAATAGTTGACAAGCTCCTGTGCCTGAATGACATCCCCCATGTAAAAAATGGCAATACTACACGTTCTTTCTGGAGCACCACAAGCTTGTAAGTGTGAAGTATGATTGCTGCTGTTTGATCTACAAGCCAGTACTGTTCTCAGTGGCTCTTACCTTGTATTTTCAACTCTTTCGAGTCCAGAACTTTACCTGCTAGCTCAAAATCACTGCAGTCTCCAAATGTAAGACTGGAATTGAGACCAAACTACCTTATTTTTGTCGCCTTCTTTTTGAAGATGTTTAGGTGTCCTCACGCTTCTTGAAATTCCACCCACCTCTGAGCAGTATGTATAACTTTCTTCCTAATTCTGTACGCATATTTGCATTTTAGAGTCCTAAAAATTCCACCTAGCTTAACTGTGTTTTTGTTTTTATGTATTATGTTTTTTTATATATTATTTCAATGGCCGTTGTTTATAATTTGAGACAGAAAAGCCTCTTTTCAAGAAAAGGACAAAGATTATAAAAATTAAGCCCTTCTGTGTGTAAGGCCAAAATTGTATCAGTTGGATGACAGAAGACCATTTAAACAAAAAATAAGCTATTACTGAGACAGACTTGGATTTTTTTTTTTTTTTGCCAATGAATGCTTCTCTGTGGTAGTCTTGCAGTCGCCTTTGCTTTTATGGCCCTGAGACTTTGGAAGTGGCCTGCCTTCGCCATGGTCCTGTGTGTCTGACACCATTGCTGATGCCCTGGTGCCATCGGGTGGTTTGAGCAGTGCTTTCACGGGGCAACGTGGGCTTTGCCTCCTGAGGATGTTATGGGTTAGTTACTGCAGTACTGAGTATAGCTGGTGATGTAGGAAGGAGGGCACAGCTTTTTACTCTTTCTGACTGTTAAGCTTAATAGTACACCCACAGATAACTAACAACTATTTCAGGTTGTGGCATCTCCTAACAGCCTTGTTAGCATGGTGGAAAAACTGAGAGGGGTGGAAGAAGGAGCTCTAATGATTGTTCTAAACTTTCCTTCATCTTGACTGTTGTAAGGTTGTAAGTGCAGGACACTTGTATCTAACAGTGCTAAACCATCATCTATTTTCCTTCCTCTTCCTATTAAGCTGAACACCAAATAGCTGCTAAACTATCTGGAGAGGCTAAGCTGATCAGCAACAACTCTATTAAGGAATTTAAAGAAACAGATTTGTAAAACTGACTTCTTTAGGGTTGCTTTTACCTTAAGGTTGTGTTAATTTAATAACTACCAGCTGACTTGTTCTTTAGTAGTTTTTTATTAAAAGGAAATTCCCATTAATTTAGCAACTTCCCTTTGTGTTACTCAAAAAGACACTAGCTGCTGGTGACAAATGGCCTTAGCTTCCCCCAGAAAAAATAGAGAGAGTGGAAGATGCAGGCTGTTGCCCACAATACAATTGCTTCACAACGTTGGCATAACCATGTGCCAAGGCTTAAAAAAAGGAATAGATAAAAAGGAACCTAAGATGAAGGACCACCCTTTCTTATACAGGGCATTTTTAATGCAGTGGGTTTAGTGCAAAGGAACTTGAGCAAAACTTAGTTTCAATGAAGTCAGTGACCTCTGCTTTCAGAAGGACTTCTACTTTCTACACCAATTTTAGAACAGGACTCTATATAGATCCACCTCTATCAGTGTTATACAATAGTACTGTAAAATACATGGAAAAGAGAGAATATGGTTTTGCAATGTTTTTAGAATATTTTTTTTCCGAAAGGTTAATAAGCTCCAGTGAGACATGTATAAATATGAAAATTATGCTTACATTTTTGAATGCTGATTATAGAGTTTTAATGATGTGTTCTAAATAAACTTCAAAAACATTGAATTACAGCAACGTAGTGCTACTGCTGCTTATTCCTTACACCTTTGTTCTTATCTGCAAAACAAAGACCAAATTCTGGCTGAAAGCTGCACTTCGCTTATAGCTGCCCAGTACTCGTTACACTCAAATGTTTGATCGTGCTTTTGTACAGTCAAGCTTACTGGGAATACTTAAAATAATTGCAAAAGGTACATGCTCGTGTTAATAATGATGGGAGTTGCTGGTTTGTAGCAAAACTGCTTTTTGTACAAGACTTTCAAATATGGGTGCAAGGTTTCAAACCCAGATAGGAAGGATGGCTAGTATAGCAGGTCCATAAATGTTTTGGTATTATGCAACCTCTGTGTACTTCATCACCTGACTCCTGTAAGTAGTTAGCCATGCTCATTGTATCAGGTTTCCATTAGAAGGACAACAGAACATTGTTTTATCAAGTCTTTCTTGCACATGTGAGAAGTCTATTGTATTGTTAAGGTGTCAATTAGAAAACCTTGCCCTAAGAACGTGAATCTTAAGCAAGATTCATGACAAAAACAAAGCTTGTTTCAGCAGCTTGTAGAGGGGAATTCTAAAGCTGCCAGGCACCACTACTTTGATCTTAGTTCTGCCCTACCTTATCAGCATGATATGGTATTATTCTACCTCAGATACTGACTTCTGTCTTGGTCTCAGGGACCACTCACTTTAAACACAAAGTTAAGCAAGCCCCCTCTTCTTTCCTCTCAACAGAATTTCTGAGGAAATTTTAGGAGTGTAGCAGCTTTTCAGAGTGACAGAAGCTCCTAAGCAAACACGCTTTTAAAAAGGGTGTTTTCATTTTCTTTTTTCACTTAGACTTGTGTGTTCAACAAAGCATCTGAACTGGAGCCTCTGGCCAAAGTTTGCTACTGGAGAAAGCAAAGCAAACCTTACAAAATATGTTTACAAAGGTACTATATGTAAATTTCTAATATTTAAGTAAACACACATAATACTAACAGAATAAATTTAATATCAATGTTCAAATTCAAGTACAGAAGTCAAAAATGATTTCAACATTAAAAATTACAACACTTAAAACACCTACGTAGCTAATATGAAATACAAATAAAATTTAACTACTCTATCAGTATCTAAATTAACACAAAAAATTCAATGTATTGATGCAACATGGTCAACTAAAATATGTAACGTCAATATTTGACTGCATTAAGAAAAAATATTCAACTTTAAATCTCTCCATTGCATTGTTTTCTGTCTACATAATATTCTTTTTTTGACAAGCTTTTCAAACAAAACAGCTTACAACCAATACTTGTATAAGTCAGGCCGTTAGACTCTTAACATAAGCTACTTGGCCCATTCCTTGACCAGGAACTGAAACTACATACCAAGTTTAAAAAGGAGGTTGATCCACTGTATTTGTTTCAGGAATAAAAGGAAAAAAAAAAATTGTCATTCAATAAATAAAGCACTTTACTGAGAAATGCTGAATAGTTAACACTACAGGAGTAAAGATAGCTCACTCAAAATGAATTACATATACCCGATTTAAAAACTTAAGAACTATTTTCCATTTAATGCTAAGAGATTCTTTTGAAGCAGCATATGGCCTGATTAAAGTGAGCAAGCTGCTGTTCAACGTGACAACCACAGGCAAATAGAACTGCTGGTTACAAGGAATAACCTAGGTACAAGTAAGGCTTCCATGAACTCACAAAAACGTATGTATACTTGTTACGGTCTCTCTCCTAGGACATGTATCTTATGTACAGTTCACTAAGCTGCAATTTTTGTGTCACACTTTTTTCTTTCGCCAATTTTTGTCTCAAGAATTATCTGAAGTGTTGAACCTGTGTTATGACTATAGCATTATACCTTACGTAGCCTGACAGTATGTTGACGTAAGGCCCTTCAAAATACCACTCCATCACTGACATAATGCTATTCCAGAAGCAAAAGTTTTATTGGACGTGTTCTTCCTATAAAATTTGGCATTAAGTTACAGAAACAAGTCTTTTGAGTATCGCATTTGCATTTCATATTTGAGCTCCAACTGGAATACTGGGAATTATGTTTATGTATTAAAAGGCAGGGTTGCCAGGTGGTTTTTTTAAGTGTTTACTTCAGATTTATTACTTACAACTGAAACTAAAAAGATATTCTGCATGTAACTCACAATACAAGCACCGAATTATTTCAACACTAAAGATAAGCTACTGTTGTATAAACTATTACAGGTAATAAAAATCTTTTAAACAAGTTCTCTCTTCAAAACAAATTTAACTAAAACGATTTAACATTCAATTGCACTAATCTTCAAAAATCAAAAGTTAAAAAAATGTACTTTGAAAAATAATTCATCACGAAACGTGTAATCTGAATTTCCAGTAATTGTGCATTAGTGTGGTGTTCTTTTTCCTTCGATGGCAAGATCCAGTGTAACAAATTTCAAACTTTCAACTGCTCAACTTGTTCTTCAGGGCAATTCAAGCAGAGTACGGTGCACAGTTGGCTGCAGGAAAAAGGAATAAAAAAAGGGAAAAAAGTTGGGGGAGAGAAGAGAAGACAACTTCTCATTTCAGCAACCATACTGCATTACCTATTCAAACATGAAATAAGGAATTTAGGATAATGGTGTAATGAAAGCATTCAGTGTCTTATCCCAATGCTGCATTCCCTTTCTTCTGCACCCCTAATATTAACTCAAATACTTAAGGAAAGTATTTAACCATACTACTTTACCTCCACTGAGAACAAATTTTTAGTGAAAAAAAATTAAATAGAACAATGATCTAATAGGCATAAATTGTCTCAATTTCTTACATATAACGCTATCATAGCAGTAGTCTTTCATATTAATGCTTTAGGTCAAAGTGAGCATTAACGATGGAGTACCGTGTTCTGGCAGCCCTACTTCATAAATAAACTGTCTTCAGCATAATCAGCAACTGACTAGAAAAGCCCAATAAATTTACTCTTATTTTGAAGTTACTGACTCTACTGATGTCAGTCAAATTATTTCATGCATAAACATAGACCAACCTTGTTCTATCTTTCTGACTTGTTTTTCTCCAAGTTCTCCTACACAGGCCTAGATTTACAAGCTTATGGTCCCCATCTGTAAGCAGCAGGACAGGAAAATAACAATCTTTAGGACAAATCCTGGGTGACTCAGATTAGAAGCTCCCAGCAATGAAGCTAACACGGAGCATGGATTTAACTTTATTTTCAAACTCCCTTATAAGCTTTTAAAAAGCTATCTCACGACACTCAGAGAAAATGGTAATCCCCATCTTAAAATGGGTGAAGCCTCAGCAATGACAGCCATTGACACATTAAATTCATCCACAGAGACACACACCAAAAAAAGAGAACATTTACCATTGTGGCATATCATGCAGAAAGTTAAAAATAATGTTATTTTTATTTTCTTCAAAAGAGAGGAGGAACACAGACTTTTTTTTTACATGAAACTGGCTCCCCAGAGAAATAGCCCCTATTATAAGTGTAGTAACAACTCTGGTTCTTAACACAAATCTAAACCTTATCTGGAAATGCAACTGATTCAGAGATCAGTTTAAAGTCATTCTAGGAATTAAAACCCTAACTTCTGTGCTGTACTATCCAAGTGAACATCAGACTGGCTGATCCATCAGCAGGTCTATAACAGTCTCCTTTGAAAACAGACACTAGACTAGGTATTTCTAAGAGCCTTGCTGGTCTCAAGGTTATTTCGGTATATGCACACCCCCAACTGCTCTAACTAACAGCTCAAACAGTAGTGCTGAGAATGTTTTTGATGGAAAGAAAACTGCAGCAAGTAATCTTGGGATGTTTGCTCATTCCTACTCTCTCACTGGTGCTTTTAGGGACACAAAAAGCATATGGTTGCTTCAGGATTGTTACAAAAACAATTGTGTAAGCCATCTGATAAATATTTGAGATTTAAATTAATACTGTAAAAGGAACATTCTATACTACATTATAAAAATCACAAACAAAAAATACCAACCACCACTTATGATTGTATTTGATAAAGCCAGTAATTTACATGTATGTATTTTTTAAGCATCTTACCTTTTGTACTCAGCTGTTAATTGTTTGAACAGCAATAAAGGTAATTTTTATAACACAAACCAAGGCAATGTCAAAGTAAAGAAAATGCTTATAATGAAATAGTAGAGAAAAAAAAATCAACTGTGACACGTTTAAGTTAAATGTCCCAAATCCATGACAGAAGTCTACCAATACAACTGTTCAAAAAGCCAGATGCTGAGTATACTCTTGAACTAGTTTACGTAAGTTTTGTGAATTTTTGTGAATTGCTACTGCATGCAATAGTTAAAAAGCTTAAACAAGTGAATCTGCAATAAGATACGAAACTCAATCCACTCACTTCAGAATGCATGCAGTAAACAATACCACATGGTGAACTGGAACTAAACTGCTACTTATATGCTCTAATTAGCCACTACAATGCTTTTCCTTGATTCACAGATGTAGTAGTATCTTTACTTTTCTAGTGCTTCTAAATGCTTTCTTCTACCTGAAAATTAACTTCTTAAAGTGTGTCACAGTGCAATGTCACATGGAATAGCAGGTGCAGGGGAACAAAGGATATTTTATTGTTGAATACACTTACAAAATCTGGCAGATCCCTAAAACTGAGAAAATTTTAATGAAACTTCTTCCCCTTAACTCCCAAGTCAGATTCAGCAGGGAGAAACCTCCCAGGACCCAGCCTCTTGCTGCAGAGAGTATTATCTTAAGGACTAGAAACAGATTCTACCATCTTCCAATGTGCTGCATAGGTCTACATGTGCTGATGGAGTTTCCCTGAATGAAATTTTAAATTGTAAATTCAGGAGACCATTTGCATCAGCACTGGAAGAATCATACACTGCACGGACATTTTGTAACACAGAAACCTTGACACTATATGAACCAAATTGTTAATATCCAGATGGATAGTAGCAAAGCTTACTTAATTGTTATAGGACAGTATAGGATTTATAGTTCCCTCACCAGATTTGTGAAGAAATTTGCTTTTTAGGAATGTCTAATCAAGAAAAAAAAGTCACTAACTGCTGTGTAGCCATGCAACAGCCCTTCATAAACCCTGTAACACAGAACTAAGGAGAAGCAGCTTGGACAAAGTCTAAAAGAAGTCTAAAAGAAATCAAGATACAAAACATTTGTGTCTTGTTCCATAAAGACATCAAAACTGTAACTCTGTCTCTTCTAACGAGAGAAATAACATGTGATGTCCAGTACATTTTTAATAGAGCAGTTTGCTGAAGTCTCATTTTTTGTTTCCCATTACTATATAGGGAATATCATAGAATGAGTCACAGACCAGCTCGGGTTGGAAGGGACCTTAGAGATCATATAGTTCCAACCCCCCTGCCATGAGCAGGAATGTACTCTGCTGGAAATTAAGAGGATTTTTTTTATTATTATTCTTAAACCTCTTTAAGGAAAGCAAAACTTAAACAAAAAAAAAAAATAAAGGAGTTCTCTGGTAAATATAAAGGAGTTATTTCAAGTTGAGGGACTATATTAACTTCAGTCAAGAACCACGTTTTCTGACCCCTGGTAATCTAATAATAATTTATTCTGCACAGTGTTCCACTGAAATCAGATGGGCTACCTAGGAAATATTGAACATTAGCAAAAAAAAAAAAAATATTGTTTCTTTTCTAAATGCTTTAGAATCCTGGCAGAGCTAGTTTTGAATCGAGTACTTTATTTCTTACACTAAGTGGTCAGGGAGTGGGACTCTACGTTTGTAGGTTCCTTCCAACTGACTATGCTAAGTTCTCATTTTCTGCAGAACATATGAAGTCTTCCATTTTAAATGTTAACTATTTATAAGAAAAACAAAACAGAAATAGTAATTTATTTTGCAGATAAACAGTACAAATAAAACTTTAGTTTCCAGATGTTTTGTCTATCTTTGTGTTTTACAAGACATCTGATGTTTTGTTATCAAGAAAGGCAATGCTATTCTTTTTAAACTTGCTTAAATAAATGAAGAAGGTCTTCACTTGGACCAAATATAGTTCAAGTATTTTTTCATCTAAATTTAGTTTCAGCTGGGGGAGAAGGAGAGGAGAGAGCTGTTTACTCTTTATTCTGATCTTACTAAAAAAAGCTTTAGCTAAATAACAATATAGACTCTTGCATTTTTGTAAACTAGAATTTGCCAAACATCTGAATTTACAATTCAGGTTCTCTCTCTCCAAAATACAGCAGTAAAAACAACACTGATCTTTAAAGAGGCTATCACAACATTCTAAGACTAACAAGATTTTACTTAGTGATGTTATTTCCACAAAAAAAAATAAAATAAAAAAATTGAGGACTATGTAAAACAGAGTCCTGCTATAATATGAACTTAGTACAAGACTATGAAAGCTTTTACTCCTAACAGAAGGAAACTGAAGGGACTATCCTCAGCCTCCAAAATAGATCATGAAAATGAGTAAGATGGGAGAGGAAGATCTACAACTACAGGGACCTTTCTGAATCTCCACCACTTCCAGATAGGAACATGACTACAGCATATGCAGGAAACCAAACACTGGATGTGTTGTTGTTTTTTTTTTTTGTTTGGTTGGTTGTTTGTAATAAATAAATAGAAAATTGATAGCCAGTCACTAACCAAGCAGAGAAGTCACTAGTAAACACAATGGACCTCAGTGCTACAGTTACATCAGAAAAGCTTTTCAGAACTCTTAGATATTAAAGCACCTGTATGTTTACTAAGTATAGGGGTCACAGCTACTTAACTCTGTATTTATACCTGCATGCACTATTACAATTGACCCCATTTAATATGTCCATTCTAAAATAAATGCGTATCTATGCAATTACATTCACCAAACAGAAGCTAGTATTTCACAAGAAAATGTAGTGTATATGAATTTGAGTATAACTTAACAAGCAATTATATCCAAATAAATTTCTTATACAAGAAATTAATGAACACAATTAAAATAAAGTCAGTTTAATGTGTAATCTAACAAACAAATCAAAATTTCCTTATACCAGTGGAGTTCCACCAGCAGTAAGTAAAGCCAGAAATCATTCTGAGAAGAACGTTCTGTTCTGCTTTTTCTGGCCTCAGATGATTACATTTACTGAAGAAAGGGAGGTAGAAATTATCCTGCAACTCAAATTGACACAACTTCAGGTTCTCCTTTACCTGTACTTCAACGTCATCTGGATGAGCCAAATTGATTCCAGAACCTACAAAGCTGTATTAATGATGCAAGGTACCTGACAGATAAATAACACCTCTCAACAGACTTTTTAGTTTCAATTCGGCTCTGCACTATGTCACTGCTGGTCTTGGAGCAACTTCTGCGTTAATTAATGCAGCTATATAGTCTCAAAATTGGAGCTGCCTTGTGTCTAGTTAGCCTGAAGGACAGAGTCCAAAAAGGCAGGAGTTGGAAGCGTTACCACCCATGTTTTTCTACATGGGCACCACACTTGACAGCAAAGCATAACTTGAGAACACCAAGGTGCCATGCAACTTCTAGAGACAAACCCACACTAAAACGATGTTCAAAATAACAGAGAAAGTAACCATTTCTTCTACAGGGCGTAGAGTTTTCTTTCTATTCTGTGTCTTCCCTCTAATCCCTCCCAACCTGAACTGTAAACTGTCACCTTCTTCTGGAACTTCAACATGCAGCCTGGCTCCATATCCCAAAAATGAACACCTAGATATATAGTTTCCATATATTTAAATAAATCATGAACAGAACAAGGAATTAAAAAACTCCAGGCTTATCTAGTAACATTAAAATATAGCTTATTTGTCTCTCACTGAAATCGTGTCTTCTGAGAACCATTTTCAAAATATTCAGGTGACACCAAGTGGTAAGTTGTTGTACTGCTATCTATTCAGAACTACTGTATACAGCAACAAGTACTGTTGATACAGAAATACCTGTTTTTAATAATAGAGCGCTTTATACTAGATACAGGAGATTAGTAAAGATGTCATTACTGTGTGAATATCCTGATTTTATATATCTCGCTTATTGTGTTGATAAAAAAAACTGCTCTAACATTAAAAAATAACTTTCTACTTGTAGTATAACATTTAGATAAAAATACACTATTTGCAATGACCAACAGAAAAATACTGAAGTTACATAATCAGTATTTTATGATTTTTACGATATTTTTTTTCTCTAAAAACCTTTATTCCTGCACTTTCAGTTCTCCTTTTTCTTCTCTTGACCATATACAAAGTACACCCAAAATGTTCATGAAAAACAGACTGAGTATTCTCCAAACTTTACCAGGTGCATAACATAGTTGGTAAAAAAAAAAAAAACAACAACAACAACAAAAAAACTTGTTTTGACATTCAACTTAAGTTGATCAAAATGTGAATGTTTACATAAAAAGAAATGTTTGTGTAAAAATGTGATCTTAGAGATCTTAGATCACCAGATGATCTCAAACAATAATACACCAAATTCAGAGGAACAGAGACCTTTCTGAATCTACAAGGTCCTTCTACATACCCTAAGACATACACATGGTAAGAGAGAAATATCAATAAATCCTCTTTTCTCATGGAGATTACCTATACTCTATGTGCAGCACTGCAGCATCATGAAAACTGTTTTCTGAAAACTGCGAAGTGCAGCTACTCTGCATTATGTAGCAACTACCAGTAGTATATGCTACTCTGCATTATGTAGCAACCACCAGTAGTATATGCCTTTTTTTTTCCTCCTGTATTCTAGCAGGTTTCCAGGGATGGTATACCTACCCCATACCAGCCTTGAGGTGTTGACCAACCACAAGCTGCTGTTTTGCTTTTGTACTTACTGCTACTGTACAGAGTTAAGATGTTGACAGTATTTCTGACACCATGTAACCTCAGAGATGTCACCTGGGGAATGGGGCTGCACACCTCAAAAAGGAAAGAGTTGCAGTAAGCTGTTAAAACACTACCTACTCTGCAGAACATCCACAGCTTTCTTTAAAAAGCTCAGTGCCAGTCTACGCACAAAAAATAAATATATCCAAAGTAAGTCCAATTCATCTCCTTATCAACAAAAGAAATAATAACATGCATCTTGTTGAAATTTTGTCTACCTTTGCAAGAAATAGGACTAGCTAAGAGTGTCTTCTTCGGCTTTAAGAATTAAGAAACTTTGTCAAATCACGTATTTTTGCTTTAAGAAGCAATGTGTGAGGAGTTAGAAAACAAAACTTAATACATCTTGAAGTGTACCAAGTAAACCAAAACAAGACGTAAGGAAAAAATGATTAGGGGAAGCCTGCCTTTACCAACAGTTTGTCTATCAACACCAAACGAAGTATATAGCTGCAAAGTTTGTGACTGCTCAGCACAAATGATAGCATAAGGAACCTGAAATTCAATTCTTTTGCATAAAGGTCAAAAAGACAGTCTTCAACATAATGCACCCTTCAAACCTTAATGAAAGTCATTATGGGGAAAAAAAAAAAAAAGACAAAACCTTGACTCTGCCTTTCAAACACAACTACTAAAACAGCAAAACAGCAAACAAAGTAAGTACAGATATTCTCTTAACTTTTACAGTCACAATTCTTTTTTTCTTCCTAAAATAAGGCAAAAATTATGTTCTGCTGTTACCTCTTAAACCTTCTGGAAAACTCATACTCTTGCCCCACTGTTTGGATAGTCTCTGGACTTCAGCATGGCACCCATTACTAGGAAGAAGACTTTTTCATTCTGGTTTCTAACAGCTTTTCTCCATGTATTCTATTTTCAAATTCTCTCAGAGCAGCCCTTTCTCCTTCACCTTAATCTGCTTACATGACTTTTAAAAGAAACAAACTATAAACATTACAGAAAATTAAGCAGACAACACCTTTATGTTCCTGTAAGAAAATTACTTACCAGCTGGAATTATTCTGGGTCATCTTTGCATACTCGTATTTATAGCAAGTTGCTTCCAAGATGAAGTACACAGAGACTTTTCTCAAAATCATTGCTACTTACAAGCACACATACCCATGCAGCATCATTGAACATGTCAGACCATATGACAGACGCTTCACTGAGTAAGAGGGATCTTCTGTCCCATCCAGCAACAGGTATTTCTTTCAACAGAGTATATTAACTTAGAATAAAAACTTCTGTAGATTAGATGGGGGGAAATACAGAAAAACAAAACACTATTTCTACAGTCCTTAAAGCTATGTTTTGGTATTACAACAATGTGAAACACCAAACAGAGGTTTTTAAATCAACATGAAAAAGGTGTGTCTTTCAGAAGTCAGTTACACTTGCTCTGAAAGAAGGCTGTGCATGCTCTGTGCTGAACCAAATCCTCAGAAAAGAGGATGCACAGAGACAATAGAAGAATAAAGAACATTCGGAGTTCAAAGATAACAAGACAGCATTACCAGTACCAGGCCATTAGGTGGCTTTTAAAAATCCAAACCTGGGATTTGGGAATTCTGGTAAAAACTCACACCACTTGCAGTACACATAGAACCCTGAAATGTTACAAAGCTTTAAAATACTGTTAGTTTAAATTCACTTTAAAACATTTTCCCTTATAGAGCTTACAACTATAATTGAAGATAAAAAGCTCAACACACACTTCATTTTTATTTTTTTTAAACTTGTTGCATTGTGGATTTGATAACAGCTGTGGATAGGCATTCTCAGTTTAAAATTCTCTCTTATACTCCTCTGAGAAAGAAATCACCAAAACAATTTCGAGCACACCTTTTTATAATGGTAGCTTTAAGCCACAAAATGGGCAGATATGCACGGCCAGATATGCAGGGAAACAAAGCACAGAATGGAGAATGCTGTCTTGAAGCATTTCTTAGGAACAGAAGTGTCATTAACACAGGAGCACACTTAACCTTGTGGTTATCATTTTTCCCCTGAAAATTTAGGGTTACTGGACCAAAATTATTAAGTGAAGCCATTATAATAAACTCTTCTTTATCTAATCTCATTTATCCTCCCTTCATATCTAAAAAAGAATCAAACCAAAAAATTATAACCAGCAGCAGAAGATACTTTGAGAAGAGAACGCAGCAAGCCATACATAATTTGACTTTTTTTTTTTTTTAAACTATTATTCACGTGGATGCATTGCTGAGCGCTGCATGCATGCACAGCTAAGCAGAAATGACTATTTGCTGCATTGTACAATCTTACCATGCCACTATCTAGAGCTGCACGATCCAGCATCACCAAGCCCAATGCCTCAGACACTGCCTGTAAGGAATTTTGTGCCTTTCAACCTGCAAGTTCAGCCCCAGGAGACTGACATTCTAACACATGCTTTTCCTAAAACCAGAAAGTGAGAAAAACACTGTGGTCTCTTTAATACACTGAAATAAAAGTAACAGAAGTACAAACTGCCCGAAATTCCTAGATATTAGATATGACTTGTAGATAATTTGCCTATGGCCACTCCAAAACCCAAACTATGCCTTAGCCCAAACAACTCTTGCTTTGCCCCTCTTTTAAATGGTAATAAAAGCTAACTATAAGTCTTTTACATAGAATAGGACAATAAACTAGTTTGTGTTAGCTGAACAGCCTATTATCTCCAATATAATTCTTCACAGAAAGAAAGGAAGCCTCTGGCTCTAGAAATAACTAGAAATATTTTTTAATGACAGAAAAATATTCATGTTGCTGCACAAAAGTCTAGCAAGAATTAATTTCACAATACAGCACCTACAGATCTGGGCATGCTGAAAGAAAGCATGGTACTGATACACAAGAATATTACTCAGCAGATCAGAGAAGTCAAGTGACGGTTCATAATACCTGCAAAACTATAAAGGTCAGTCCTATCTCATCTTGAAATACACCAGGATGAAAAAGGAAGGGAAGAGAAAGTACAACTGCTGATAAGAGTAGATGGAATGAATTACACAACGTTTCATCTGGAAATACAATTTTTTAAAGCATATGGTATGTCTGTGTAACAGCCTTCAAATCCATTTACCGAAGGGCCGAAATTCTGATTTCATTTTGAATGTTTTATCAGCTGAGGGCTGCTACAATTACTAATGAAATGACGTGACACTATAAATCAGTTCTGTGTTTTGGATGCTACAGCACAGTATTACAGAACTGAAAAATACTGGACAGGAACCAGATGTCAAACATTACATTTTATATTATTTTCGTATTTTGACTTCAAACAGAAGGAGGGATAATGGACTGTCAGAATTGCAGTAATTTGCTTTCTCAGTTACAAGAAGAACGGGTATCATAGGTTTTTATAATATTAGAACTTCTACTTTCTAGCAGCCACATTCTAATTTTAAGAAATAAATACAAACGAAAATGCTAAACTTTGAAAGAATTAAGAATAACTGCATCTGTTTTCTCCCTTTTTTGGTTTAGAAAAAATAATTAGAAAGCACGTTTCACTTCAAGAACACTCCAATGATACCATTATAGTGCTGAAAATGTCTATATAGAGCAATGAAAAAAAAAGAGCTTTCCAAAACTATACACAAAGAACAATGCTGAAGTTAACTTTTTTAGCTTTGTTTCTTAAGAACTATTTAAAAGCATTTATGCTTACCTAGATGCAGAAGTGTCAACTGTGCTGCCAATTCCTTCGCATCTTCTAATGTTGTACAGAGTTTGTCTGGCATGAAGTAACTCTGGGAACCATATGCAATACTAGGAACAAGTACCTTGTACACCAGAAGTATTTTCCCATCCTGACTCGTGGTTGAATACAGGTAGTATTCTGGTGGTACCCAGTTATTTTTATAGCAAAAATAATCCAGGTGCATTACTGCAGAACTGAAGTGACTAGATTTTAAGGAATACATACTAATTGGAGTAAGCTTTGTTCCTGGAAGAAATGGGTATGTACACCTTTCAACTTCAGGGGGGCTTGGACTGTGCTGACCATTAAGACGAACTGAAAGGTTTGCTTGTTTCCATGCAGATTTTTGATGACCATCCTCTTTGCTGGGAAACCCTAAGAGACTTTCAGAAGAGGGACTTATCTGATCATTAAAATGTTGCTTCCAAGTACTTTCTTTGTTAATTGGCTTTGCCAGTGTTACCTCAATACTAGCTCCATCAATGCACCTCCCATTCATTACAGACATGGCAGCAACTGCATCCTCTCGGTTGAAAAAATGAACAAAAGCATAGTCTCTCAGCTTCTTCACACGTTCAACTACTCCTGGCTTGAACTTGTTGAATTCAGCTTTAATCGTGTCTTCTGTAGTAGAGAGCATTAAATTTCTTACATACAACACTTTGACTCTCTGCATTGTTTCTTCATCAACTTCTTTCTCTGGGTCTGCCCAATCTACTTGAATAGTATGACCCCAGAGCTGGAACGTTCCTACAGCAAAGAAGCATTACATCAATAAGAAAGGCGCAAAGGAAAACAAAGCCATTCTTATAGATTACCTCTATAAAAAGCAAACAAACATGATGCACACCACCAGAAACAGACGGTTCTGTTGTCTGCCACTTAAGCAAAATTTGTAAAATGTTACTACCTGAAATAATTAAAAAAAATAATCAAAACAAATGATTCTCTACTAAAGTATTAAAGACATGCTTTCAACCATCTTTAAAATATGAAATATCAGTAACTTCATTCATACCCCTCAATGAAAACAAGGGACACAATCTGAGCTCAGCTTTGAAAGAATTCCCGTGCAGGGACTAGTACATGCAAATGAAGACTGGATGCTTGCCCAAGCAAATATCTATCTTGTAAATTGCAGTAACTTGTGTTAATAAAACGCTTCTTTTTGTTCTTGGAACTGCTTAAAATTTCACTTATTTTAAAAAATGATTCATAAACAAAAACTGTTTTAGCTGAAAAGCACTACTACAGTTTTGTAACTCTCAAAGTAAAATAAATCAAAGAGAAAAGAGATTACTATTACCCCCCCCCCAAAAAAAAAAAAAAAAAGAGTTACATATTCTGCCACCCCAGAATTTGATTTAATTAAAAAGAGGTTTACCTGGGATTAGCCTCCTTCTAGCCATTGCAGCTGCTCTGTGAGACTCATATTCTACGAAAGCAAAGCCACGATTTTTAGTTTTGTCAGTGGCATTTGGATAAACGATGACATCCACCACTCCTTCTGTAACTTTTTTCATTTCATTCAGTATTTCTTGTTTTTTCTTTTCTTTTGGAATAGCTCCAATAAATAGTCTGCAGTTGTCCAAGCTGACGCAGACACCAATAAACTTCCCTGGACGAATTTCGTAGTTGTTAAGAATCTTGATGGCTAGCTGGGCTTCCTCTTTAGCAGTGTACATTACAAAAGCATAGCCTCGATTCTCACCACTGAATTCCATCATCAGCCTAAACTCGTAGATCTTCCCAGCTCTCTCGAAAATAGGAACCAATTCATCTTCATACATATCACGAGGAATCTTACCCACAAAAACTTCACATCCACGAGGTGGTGGAGGACCTTCCCAACCTTAAAATAAATTGTCCAACAGAAACCTTAGTACAAATGCCAGACAGGCACACCTCCACAACACAATCTGGGGTTGGGAGTTATTTACTTACTATCAGTCTCTGTTTAAAACTGGTATATTCTCACCTTAAGTATTTATGTTTAAATACAAACTGTACACATAGGGCAATAGTCCTTTCTTTCCCTTTTTTTCCTGTTTTTCTAAATTCTTTTTCCATTTCTTTCACTTGAATTTGGATGGCAAGCCACCGAAACTAACATTACCTAAAACACTGACAAGCTTGTTGTCAGTCTACATTTCAATCATTTTTTGCCCCTTAAAATTATATGTTACTTATTAGTACAACTGATATGAGGTAACTCAATTGCTAGAGAAAGAACTTGTTGTACTTTATACATTTAACATTTTACAATTTTAAACATTTCATCACACTTCTTGCCCACATTTTAAGAAGCTTTCAGAAGTCCCCAGAGCTTTTTGTCCCCCCTCAACACCACTCAAAAGGTCCAACATCTTGGTTTCACAATCTCCGTTCATCCACTAAAACAAGAAATCCCTAAGGATGGTAGAATATGAAACCATCCTTTTTTTCAGTACCCAAGAACACTGAATATTTTTCCTCCCCAAATGGATCAGTTTTCACATGCTTGAATTGGATGCTAAGGGGCGAAAAAAAAGTAAAATCCACAGAACAGATCCATGCATCTTGTCCTTATGCCAAGCACACTGATGTATAATAAAGACTGTATGTCTGCCATACATGCCGCGTTCATACATGTTCAACAGATAATGTAAAAAATGAGTATACGCTTTTAAAAATACGGAGTAATGGTCCGTAATGATGTCATTTATTTTCCAAAAACCTGTATTTAAAAAAAAAAAAAGTGGCTCATTTTTATTTTTTTAAGTTAGGCAAATAAATTAGAAAAGAGTTGCAAATCAGACAAATCATTCAATGATAACTAGTATATTTTTGAAGGCTTTGACAAGAAAGATTCTCTACAGAAGAGAAAGCGAGGGGTACAAAACTGTTAGAAAAAAAATTGGTAACTAAGTATGAGTATGAAATGACAAAGCATAAGGAAGCAAAGGAAGAATATGACAGTTATCAAGTTACAACAAGAAAAATAATTAAATGTTTCACTTTGGCTTGAATTTCACGATCACCTAAATATGATTTATTCTGTAATTAACTTACATTTTTTCCCTCACATACATATCACCAAAGGGCAAGTAATTTACTCCTGAATTTAATTTTTTTTTTAAATAGAACCACTAGGAAATTTTTGCTTTCTTGCAGATTAAGTTTATAAACTGTACACTAATTACACACATAAGAATATTATGTTTGCAGCAATCTAAGCAGAGGAACAAACAAAGGAATTAAAATTGTTTTGTTTTTTCAAAAACACTTTTCTGATAAACAGCTGAGGCAGGGGAAATTTAGGCTTGACATCAGGAGGGGGTTCTTCACAGAGAGGGTGGTTGCACACTGGAACAGGCTCCCCAGGGAAGTGGTCACTGCACCGAGCCTGTCTGAATTTAAGAAGAGATTGGACTGTGCACTTAGTCACATGGTCTGAACTTTTGGGTAGACCTGTGCGATGTCAAGAGTTGGACTTGATGATCCTTAAGGGTCCCTTCCAACTCAGGATATTCTATGATTCTATGAAACTTTCTTCAAGTGGCAAAAGTGACAAGAACCTTGCTACTGACAGTGAAGGTGATGAAAAATTAAAAATAATTAATGAATCAGGTTTTATGGTTCATTTTGAGCCAGATCAACTGCTTGCTCTGGATAATACGACAGCCAAACAAACAGCATGGTAACAGAAAAATGAAGCTATGTCTCCTTCAACAACAACACAAGCTTATATGAACTACGTCATAAACAATCAAAATTCACAAAAAAATTGCAAATAGTAATTGTAGTTTCTCAGAAACCATCTTAAACATCCAGGCCTCATTTGTCCTAGAAAAATGTTCGTAGTTATTTAGGGCAACTTCCAGCCTAAGCAAATAAGAAAATACATGAAGACTTGAAGTAGACAAATAATGTCAGTGAACAGATCTATCGAAAATACCTTGTCCAACAGATCTAATTTCAGAAAAGATTAACAAAGTCCATTAATAAACATACTTTTTGCCAAAGGAATACACCTAATATTCTGTAACATTCTAATTAAAATTGTAATTTTACATTACACAATGTTTTCATTATGAAAATATGTATTTATATATTAGCATAGAAACAGGCTGAATTCTCAGAAAGCAGTCAGCAAAGCCCTGCAGTTCTGTATTCAGGGTCATTTTCAAAAGAATTTCATTCGGCCCTCTTCTTCTATTTTACCAATGCTGATAAAAGTGGGCTGGTAATTTTAGTCAGGAAAAGCTTCCAAACAGCAATCATTTTGATACAGCTGTCTGTTAAACTGCATGTAGGAATGAGCAGTAGGGCTCAGGCTTACAAACATGACTTAAAGCCATGGGATCACAGGTCACTAGGGAGAATGATCCAAAACAGCAGCACGAAGAATCTACCATCTTTCTGCTTGTGTAAATGCATAATCTGTCTCAAAAAGAAGAGTTACAGCCGCAACTTAAGGCAAAATTATTATATATAGGTAACTGACAGTATTGTTAGAGAGAATGGCAGGTACTAAATGTCTTATCAGGAAAACTCAGAAAAACTATTTCAGACTAGAAAAAAAGCCTGAATTCAGCATGAGAGATGTTACCCATATTAACAAGCTAAGGGTAGAGTAGACAAACCCATCTTCCACGGCTCTCAAAACCAAAGCCAGATACTTTTCTGAAAATGCATTTTTGGGGAAAAAAAAAGTCATCAGGCTCAACACAGCAGCAACGAAGGAGAAAGTAAATACCCAAGAAGTTGAAACTACATGATTTAGAAACCATCTCTTTTCTTAAAACGTTCTCAAGAACACCGAGAATAAAAAACACCGTGACGTTTTGGTAAAAGAAAACAAAACCATGTGTTCAAACTCTTGAATACAAGAACAATGAAAAAAATGTAATTAAGAAAGACACCTAGTGAACTATTCCTCCTTCTGTACTTAAGTTTCTTCACTCAAAATGAAAACAACAAAAAACATTCTTTTGGGTTTTATCCATTTATTTCATAAGCTTTCAGCACTTCCAGCACAAAATATTAGTTTCACACATCCCCATAATCATGCCAGTTGCATGACCTTGCAATGTCTTTAAACAAAAACACTCTTCATGAGTTCTACTCAAAACTAAGGGTATTGCTATTCTTAAACAAAAACCTCAACTTTGTGATCTCAAATAAATGCTTACCTGGTGGAGGACCACCAAATTTTCTTTGCCCATTTTCTTGAACCATGCTGTATCCAGTCTTCTCCATCAGAGCCAGTAAGGCAGCCTCATTCTGAGTACTACTTCTGGTTTTGCCACATCCATTTGTTGCAGCTGTATTTTCCTCATGCATATCTGCAACAGCTTCAACAGAATATCACAGATACTTCAGGGCAGGTAAGTCTAAGCTGTTGTCTGAATACAGAAACTACCAAAGCACGGAAAAACACAACTTATGCTACATTTGGCTATTTAATGTGACTTTATTTAGCGTAAGACTGCAATCCTACATGCAATTACTACCATCTACATACTTGTTTTCAAAACATTGTTCCGTAGCTGTAATAATCTTCAACTCGAAGCAGCAATTTTATATTCTGTGTGTTGTTGGGTTTTTTTTTATACAAATAGTATCACAACTATTTTCTAAGTATGCTGTCCTTCAAGTTACAATAATGAATTCTTTCATAAAGCTTGTTATCACAGTTGTATAGAGACCTAAACGCTACTCAAAGGGACAAATTCCTCTCTCTTATTACTCTATTTTATGGAAGTACCAATGATTTTAAAACTGGATTTGAGTCCAAAAAAAAGACTTCAGAAATGCACTAAGTCCATGTCTAATTAACGTAAAGAATTCAAAGAATTCAGGAACAAAAATAATTTAATTAAAACCAATATATAATAAAACTTGGCAGAACTGTCAGTCAAAACTAAGAAGCTGAGATAATTCCACCCCAGGGTCCTTATTTTCATGCCTTTATCCATTTTCACATCAAAACTGAAAAAGGTTTATCAATATCAAGCTTTTATCAAAAGACTTGTTGCTGCCATGACCACTATTTCCCAGCGTGCCAAGATATCCTACAACAGCTTTAAGTTTCTGTTATCTAGGTCACAGGAAACTAATCACACCCAGAAAACCACACAGTAATTAAGAACTTTACTAGTCACACTACTCACAAAGTCTGACTTCAAAGTCAGATTTTTTCACTGACTTTCTCTCCTTGCCCTGTTTTTTTCCCAAGATTTTCTGCTGTAAGGTCCACAATACTTAGCCAAACAATCTTCTTCAACACTTCAATCCCTGGTCCAAGTGGCCTGTCCACGTGGTATGTCCCTCATTCTCCAAAAGACACGCAGCCAAAAAAAAAAATCACCATGAGAAACATCAACTACAACTGTTTATTCTTTAATGCCCTTTATATTTTCATCTTGCTTTGTCTTCAATAAATTGAAGCTTCACTGAGTAACATCCTGAAGAATTCTCTACTCCACCCCCACCATGAAAAACAGCTAATACCAGGCTTGATTTCACAAAAAACGTCTCGTCAAAACTCAGTTATCTGCTGAACAATTAAGTTCCCTTCACTGGACCTAGTTAAGACCTTCAATAGTGAAGTATATGGAAAGCAGAGAATAAAGGGTGCTAAACCACAGAGAGTAAGCATTCATGTGCCTGTCTCTTTGTTGGACTTCCCATCACTCAAGGTCCCAAGAAACAAATTACTTCAAGTGCTGCACCAAACTTGAACTAATTCCATTGCTGCATTAAATTGATCGATGCTGCCGAAAAGGAAGGAAGAAGGATCCCAAAGCAGCTATAATTGCATCCATTTTCTACAGTCTGAAGCAGAAGTCACCTTGTCCCCTTCATCTTGTTACTCTTGGTTTTTTTTTGTACAAACTAAACTTCAATGAACTTTTACTTCTAGCTTCATTACCCAAATAAGCACCATTATCTATACAGCTTATTTTTCACACAACAGCCGTCCTGTCCAGGTAACTTCCTACTGCTACCAGAAACAAGAACTACTAAAAATAAAGCCATACATACAAATAGGTAACATAGCAAAACTTATCCCACCCACCCTTTCACATAGAAGGGTTTTCAGATGATTGCTTGTCACGCTGACCAAGTTCTTACCTCCATACTAAAGACATTAACCAGCCCCATGGTTGTTAGAAGTCTTACTGTTCTTCACTTAGATATTCCACTAAAACCACTACAGTTCCTCAATCCAAAGTAAGTCTGTGTATGTTTATAAAGGTTTTTCAGAAGATTTACGCCATAACTACTTGTGGCTAGACTGGTTTTAATGATTAAGCCCCTTCCACCGCCACATTTAATGCACATTTTACCGTGATATTACTGTTCTGTGTTTGCATTATTTTGCCCAACAGCTTAGCCCCTTTAACCAACCTTTGAATCACGGCCCTGTTCTTGAGTCATGGCCCTGTTCTTTGGTGCAGTCTTTCCACAACAGCTGACACTTTAACAGCCTATACACGTCCCTTAATTAGAACACTGACAGAATAAACACAACTCCTTTCTTTCCATCCCAGAAAAAGAAAGGTTTTGTGTATATAATTATACAGAATTTAGCTTATAGATTTATAGCAGTATTGTGTAATAATGTAAGTTGTGTACATAATTACATACGGTCTAGTTTATGAAATTCTGTGGTAGTAATATCAATCTATTTTATATATATATATATATATATGTATGCATTTTTCTTTTCTATCAACCAGGTATTCATTCTGGGACAGGAACCTATGTAAGCAACCATTCTGGAAAGATAACGTTCACGCAATGCCCAATACAAAACAATAATTTAAAAAAAAAAAATCCCCTAAAACTTGACTTCAAAACCTTGAGCTTTGGACGCGGCCAGCAGCCAGCAGCCCACAAACACCCCGCCCGCCTCCTCAGGGCGCCATTTACCCGAGCGGGACGCCCTCAGGCCGGCTCCGCCGTCTGTCCGCCCCTCACAGCACCGCTGCCAGGCAGAGCTGACACCGCCGCCACAGCTTTCCCTCTCCCTGCCCCGGCTCAGCCAATCAGCAGCCGGCTGAGGTGGGCGCGGGAGTGATTGACAGCAAGCGCTGGCCAGTCAGAGTGAGCCAGAGGGCAGAGGGGCGGGGCACGCGAGCTCTTTTAAAATGGCGGCCGTTGCGGGCCGTTAGGGCGCGTGGCGGCTGACGGGAGCGTTGGGGCGCGAGGTGGGGCCGCCATGAGGGGGATGAGGGGAGAGCGGTGGCCCCCTCAGGGCCCCTCATGAGGGACGCGCAGGGGCTGCTGCCGCCCCTCAGACCGGCCTCCATCCCTCCTTTAGGCAGGAGGAGCCCTGGTTGGGCTCAGACGCAGCTTTTTTGTGTCTTTTTGGCTTGTAACTGTTCTTGGAAGGCCTGTCTAGGATAGGCTGTGGTGTAAGCATGTGCTTCCTGTTGTGCTGGTTCCTGTTGGCCAATGTAATGCTTCAGTGAAATAAACCTGTTTTCAATTCCTGCTGTTGTAGTTCAGTTTTTACTCAGGCCTAATAACATAATTATTAGTGCCATAACAAAAACAGGCCCTTCCCAAAGCAGTTGGGCTCTGAAGGCCTTGTGGTTTTAGCACTGCTTCAGAGCCCATGTCAAAGCTCCTCAGAAGCGCTGGAGAAGAGCTTTGATGGGCACACATCAAGTGCACAGCTGACAATAAAAAGTATGAGATTAGCCTGGAAGTTCTTTAATTTGTTGCTATCCAAGTATTGTAGCCGATTTTCCATATCTAGCAAACCAAAGACTCACTGACAAGAAACATGGAGCAGAGACTTCCTTCCTTACACACCTTGCCTAAGCTATAAACACAAAACCGGTTTTGAATATACTAGAGAATCCCAAGAAATTTAGCTGAAGGACATGCAAATTCATCTTTATTACAAATACGTCCTAGAGTTTTTAGCAGTCTACTTTTTAATATATACTATCATAAAATTGTATTTTAATAGAGCATATTAAATATTTATCTATTTGAGTTTCTTTTTTAAAAAGAAAAAGCTTATCTTTTAATCAATAATGGCATGATACACTCACCGTGTGTTTTACAAGTGACATGACACCATTTAAAAGTCCTGAATGGCCAAAAATGCTATTGCCTTCAAGATTAAATGCCACCACCTTTTTCGTTCAGGTGCCTGCTGTTTTTTTGACCGTATCTAACTCAGCTGTGAAACCTGTAATAGGAATGAATTAGAGGTATATTACAATAAATAAAGTTTTGTGTGTTTTGTCTGTAACTCAGTGCCCTTGTTACCTTGGAGACTCCTCATTTTGTGGCAGAAAACCCCATGTGTTTCATTTGTTATTGCTAGTGGAAAGAATTGAAAGAACATGAACAACAACTTCTAAGTGAAAAACCTCTTCAGCATTTTCTTTGAATTTCACAAATTTGACATCTCACTGGGCAGGTGACCATGCACAACCATTTCTGAGGTACAACTTACAGTTTGCTGATGAGCAGCTGCTCAGCAAGGAATTTTAACCCATTCCAGTAATTCAACAGCAGCAGATCTTAAGGAAACACACAACTTTGCTATCAGGTCTTCCTCTTTATGGCATCACATGAAGAAAATCAAAATAGCAAAAAAGTCTTAGTTGTTATTTCTTATTAAACATCAAAGTAAGCTGTAGTAACTAAAGACTCAGTTGGTTTTCTTGCTGACCCCTCCCTATTTAACAGAAATTAAGATCCTTTTCTTCTTTTGATCCATGTGTGCTAATTGGGTATTAGAGCTCTCACTACTGCCTTGCCCACAGGTGCTAGCTGTTTCTTTCTGACAATCCAAATTGCTCAGTATAATTAAGTTTTACTATGAACAGCTGTTTCTAACCTGTATTTGTCTTGGATTCTGCTGTGACTTGTCAAATGTGATAAAGTCTGAGCTTAATATTTTCGAGTCTTTTCTAACAGTAAGGCAGTATTTACAAGGGAATACAATACTATATGTATATCAAACAGCATATCGAATAACTTCAGGTATCCAAAAAAAGACTTGGCATAGCTGAAAACATGTCATGGCTAGAACAAATCTACTTATTGAACCCAGATAACACTCTCAAAAACAGCTTTTCTTGTATTAGAGCTAGAAGAGTCCTCAACAAGCAACCTTCTCAGTCAATCTTTTATTTTAAAAAGTTAATGTAGTTAATTTTATGCTTTTATACAACGTGTAATTGTGTCAAGTAACTTGGAACAGTTGAAGGAACTTCTCTGTTCCTCCAGATAGGCACTGCCACCAGTGAATTCTGCCTTGCTTTCATGTCTTTCCCATTGTCTCACATAGTACTGGATTGTATTGTGCATTCAAAAGACACAGCTCATTTATCAGTAGCCATCATTTGTAAAGGTGATTTGTAAAGGAAGGAGAAGGTCAATGAACATTTTAATTCTCATTTCTAGGAGTGATAACTCTTCACAGCAAAGAGACAGTTTCTCTCATTACTCTCTCTTCTCCCCACCCCCATATATAAATACCACTCATCCAAAGACATGACATATTTTAATGCACTTATTTTTAATGAAGATTAACTAAAAGATGGGAAAGAGGACCAGGCTTAGAAGAACGTTTGTTATTTATCAGAGGACTTAGTTTTTACTGCCTTATTTAATTGGTACCGTAGCACATACCTGTTAAACGCTTAAGCCTGATAAATAGAAGCCTTTTGGGGGGTTATTTTACAAGAGTCATAAGTATTTGGCATAAATTCTGGTTAGAAAATTACCTAAAATTGCAAATAATGTGCTGTTTGCCCTAAAGCTTTATTCAATTCCTCTTAATATAAAGGAGACACTGAGTTAGTTTCTTCATGAATGTCTTTTTGAAACTGTCACAAATCTGATGGATGAGGAATGAGGGCAGAGATGCCAAGATTATGACATTTATTCCTTTGGCTAAATTTGAAAATGTGAAAGAGGCCTTTTTCTTACACATTTTATTTTATAGCACTGCATCAGACGGTTGCTTTTCTTTTCCTTTAAGTTATTTTAGGTAGCTGTAACACAGAAGTCCTTGATGTTGTTTAACTTCTGTTTCATTGGAATGCTAGCAAGCCCCAGCATATATTCCTGGAGTGGACTGACTGCCACTGCAGTTGTAATATGTTTTAATAGAAGCATAAGATTTTTTTTTTCCTTTTTTTTTCTTTTTTTTTTTTTTTAATTCTTTTGGTCAGAGTAAATTTCACTATGGCCTGGAGCAGGAAAAGAGGGTATGTAGTATTTCTGCACTCTGACAGGTTTGATATGTAGGTAGTGGAAATACTTTAAAAGGAAGCAGACATCCTTTGAAGTTTAAACAAAGGTCTTTGTAGAAAACCTAGACATAATATGATTGTAAATCTAATTATACCAAGCTGTCCAGAAAGACTTAATTTCAGTCAGTCGGTCCACTTTCTTTCAGGTTCCAGTTCATCAAGTAGCTGTAATGCCTGTTTTGTAGGATCCTCCTAACAAGGCATCCTAGTGCCCGAAGGGTCTGTTTTCTTGAAAAGTACCATTTGCTCTTGTTCAGCTTTTTGCCTCTGAAGAGTTGCAATCCTTTTTAAATATAAAATCTGATATTACTGGAAGAAGCATTAGGGGCAACAATGTAGAGAAATCATCATACAGAATTGTTTTCTTTCCTTTGTAAACCACTTCAAGACACACATATGATTTTTAACATGCAGATGTGCAATGAATATGAAAAGAATATAAATTCTGAAGCATGTTCTGTGCTCACCTAGATGAACGTGAATATCAACAGTTTTATTGAAGTAAATTGAACTAAACCAAATTTAAATCAATATCGCTGACTACAGTGAGGTAAAATGTTTATAACGAGGTGTATCAAATCTCTTCTTTTTTTTTTTCCCTCATGACCTCCAGAGTTATTGCTTTCTTCCTCCTTTATATCTTGCTCTCAAAACCCTATACGACAAACCATACCTTTAATCACTGAAATGGCTGTTTTCTGGGAATGCAGCTGACCCAGAGAAGGGAAGGAGCAGTTTGGAATTGCTGAAAAAAGTAACACTGCAGAGGGTTGGTGAAAGAAGAGCTAAATGTCAGAAAAGAGAAGGGAAGATAGTACGGGAAGGAGGGAAGAGCTGCAGGAGATGGAGAATCCTTTCCTTTAGTACTGCAGTATTTTGATTCTACACAGTTACACAATGCTTTTCCATCTGTTTTTTAGGCAGACAATAACCTGAAATGACAGCATATCCCCTGAATGTCTGCAACAGCAGCAATTAAAGAAATCTGGCTTTTCTGGCACTTTTGAAATACTGTTGTAACAAAACTTGAGACCAGAACTTTCTTTCCACACCAATGTGAAGCACAAGGAGCTGCAGAGCCGGCTTCCTTTAGTCACAACACTGGTGTCCCAGTCCTCACCGGAGGCCTTGGAAAGGTCAGAGGTAGTTCCATCTCAGTCACTGCTCAGTTTTTGGTTTCTTTGCAAATCCTATCAGAAAATATTTTATTTATGGTAGTTTCTGTGGAAGTTTTATAGCATGGTTTCAGCATTGGAACCAAACAGGCATCAAACTGTAAAGTCTTTAGTCATATCTGATCTGACCTAGAAATTAACTGAAGGTTTACAAGGTAGACTAAAGATTTACCTATTGAATATTTAATAATTCTGGAAATAAATTATATTGAGTGCAGCAGGGGAGAACAAGGTTCAGTTTTTATTTTTCCTAGAATGAAATATTTAAAGTATGTTCATGGTAGCTTAAAAAGTGGAGTGTTCACTGTTTCCTTAGGCTATTCATACTTGACTTTGAATTCCAGTTTATTCTCACAATCCTAAAAGGCATTGATTTAAGCACACATCCTTTTAATTTATTATCCTTTTATATCCTTTTAATTTATTATCAAGCTCACATCCTTTTAATTTATTATCCAGCTGCTGTGAACTGCTAACTAGCTTTTAAGTCAGGAAGCTCAGGAAACTCAGGACTGTCAATGCCAATTACAATTAAACAACGTATGATACTTCCTTATAATTTTCTCTGTATTTTTCCTGAGACTTTAAGGAGATTGTGCTATGTTTAGAGACATAATTAAGGAAGTCTGAAACAATGCAGCCTGCTTTTTTTGTGGGTCTTTTGTTGGTTCTTTCATATGCTTTCATATATTAGACACACATAGAATGTCATCATTTATCTTTCTTTTTTTTTTTTTTTTTTTTGTAGTAGTATTCACTAAGTAAGGCTAACAAAATAATTTTTAAATGCCTTTTTTGTACCTAACTCTTGCTTTCCTTATGAGGCCAAGAGACATAATCAAAACTACAATGAAAAAAAAAATCAGGAACCACCACACTGTGGATAGCTATGAAGAAATCCAAGTGCTCTGCAGCTCAGCTGTCCCTTCCCCATTTCTGGTTAGGTGTTACACCAATGAAACGGGAATTTAGCACAAACACTTTTGTGCCTCCTCAGTAAGCTTCAGTACTTACTCAGCTGTGCCAGCTCCAAAAGCATGGATGTACTGGTGCGTTACGGGCCAATGCCAGCGTTAAGTGATCCCAGTTTGCTGAAAAGTCTGGCACAGCGTTCTGCTGACAGGCCTGTGGGAGAACATGAGTAAAGAACGACTGCAAGACCTTCCCTGGAAAGCCACTAGGTGGGATTAGCTGATTTTAACAGAAGGACTGTGAGCTGCGGCTCTTCTTATTTTGAGCGAGGCCTGCAACTCCCTTCTCCCATCAGTTGCAGATGGTGCAACATCGTCCACACCACATCGAGGTCTTGACAAATGGGGGATTTTCAATGCTCATGCCCACACAGGGCACCAGGGAGAAGCCACCCTCCTTCCCGTGCCCCAAGCCACAGGAGGCAAAGGCCTGCTGTGAAGGCTGCCCTTCAGACGGGGCAACCCTCCCAAACAGGGAGCTCAGTAAGCTCGTTACATCAAAAACCCCAGGGAACAAGGATAAAAAAGTTTCAGATCACCTTGCTAACATAAAAGCTAATAACGAAAAGCCTCATTAAAATAAACCATAAGTCAGGCATTTGCCAGAGTCAGAGAATTGACACATAATAAAGAAAGGGCCTTTGGGGAAAGATACCTCTCTTACGAAGAAAGGCTGAGAGAGCTGGGGATATTCAGCCTGAAGAGAAGGCTCTGGGGTGACTTTATTGCAGCCTTTCAATACTTAAAGGGGGCTTATAAAAAAGATGGAGAGCGACTCTTTGCTCAGGCAGACAGTGATAGGACAAGGGGGAATAGTTTTAAACTAAAAGAGGGGAGATTTAGATTAGAGGTTCACTCAGAGGGTGGTGAGGCGCTGGAATGGGCTGCCCAGAGAAGCTGTCGATGCCCCATTCCTGGAGGTGTTCAAGGCCAGGTTGAACTAGGCCCTGACCAACCTGATCGAGTGGGAGGTGTCCGGGCCCATGGCAGGGGGTTGGAACTGGGAAATCTTTAAGGTCTCTTTCAACACAAACCATTCTATGGTTCTGTGATTAGCCATAGCTTTAGATAGATAGATAGATAGATAGATAGATAGATAGATAGATAGATAGATGTGTGTGCGTATATCAGCAATATTAAAAAAAAAAAAAAAAAAAAAAAAAAAAAAAAAAAAGGTAGAGATTTCCACAGTAAAGCCATTAATTTTCACAATTATTTTTTACAGGAAACATATCCTCATATTAGTCCTAAACTGAGGGATCAAAAGAAGCTGCTTTATGAGGAATTAGTAAACTTAAAGTAACAAACTGGCAAGGCTGGGCATATTCAAGGCTAAAGAAACTCCAGCATGATACCGTGGGACTGAGAGGTGTAATGTGTAATAAATTTTTGAAAGCAGCCATTGTACCGGAAGAATGGTGCCAAATGAACCATTTTCAGAAGAATCCCAGCATGAATGTGTGGAAAGCACTAAATCTGAGTTCCGTACCAGGAACATCTGAGAATTCTAAGGCTAAGTGGAGAAAAGGCATGCAAAATGAATATTCATTGTTCCCTGTAGTAAAAGAAGGGAAGAACAGCTAATTTAATCATCAGACAGTCATTTTAAAATAAAGTGCCTTTCTGTATAAATCGTAACTAATGTTGCCATTGAACCATTTGGAGGCCAGACAGAGAAGTTAAAATAGGAATAAGAGAAGTTCATGTAGGGTAAATTCATTGGTGAGCATTAAACTTGATGTAATGAATGCAGGCTTCAAAACAGGAACATCATGAATTGTTGCTTATGGAAATTTTTGAAACTATATCAAGACTCTGCCTGTACCCATACCCTGCCCCTAAGCACTCACTGTTGCTCATTGGCAGAGAATGATACTGGGCTAAACCGACCTTTGGATATTGCCAAGTTCATTCCTCTGTTCCCATATTGCTGAAAAAAAAAATTGGCCCTCCACTGTAAGCTCAGGGCCCTCAAAGGTAGTTAAGCTGCTAACAGTGTCTGGTTGTAAAGGATATGCTTGTCTCAGCTCTGAATCAAGAGTCCAAGTTTCCTAAAAAATAATGGGAGTAGTTGTATGCACAGGAAAAGACCTTGGGAAGCCAGATGAAAGGTGCATTGCCTAAACTAGCAAAAAGCTAGGTAGAAATGCAAGTGGCAGCACCAAAGGAACTGGCTGTAAGCAGTTGTCTGAATAGATTTGAAAAGCTATGAAAAATAAAGCTGCACAGTTTATGGCCTGTAAGATTCTTCAAATCATAATTCAGTGCAAGTTCCTTAGTGATCAGGATGTTTATTTCTGAACACCATCATTACGTTGCCGCAGGCACAAGATATTGGGGAGATCAGGGAATGGAAGGGAGTACATCATATTTAGTCTTGTTCCATGTGAAGCCAGTAACAAAGCCACTGTTGATTTTAGCTGGAAGAAATGGAATGGTGTTGTTATAATGAAAAAGCTTGGAGTACTATGTACTTGGTGGTGGGTCTGGTGAATTGCTGAGAATGTGTCCTGCTGGGGTATTTTTAAATATGCATTGCAAGTAAAGTGATTAAAAAAAAAATCTAAACTTTTAGGTAACCTATTTTTTTGTTAGGATCAAATGTGGTTTTTTTGTATAAGCAGATGTCTCACTCCTGTGCCACGTTCCTTTCCTGCTCAGATATAGTGAGCTCACAACTAACGTCACAAATTCAGTGTCTTTCCCATAAGAAAAAATGGTTGTTGCCAACACAGATTTATATTTAATTGCAGGATTGAGTACTGTCTGTGAGAGAGATTTTAACACATACATTCCCTAAACTGAAAATGCAAACTAGAAAGTTACTGAGGGAAAGTAATTTCTGTAACTGGTTTGGGTGGATATTTTCAGCTTGCTTGTAAAAAAACGCTTTACAAGTCATAAAAACCTCATTATAATTTTGAAATGTATTTCATGACTATGTATCAGGTCTCCTGCCTGTATAATTTTCAATACTTTAACAGTTTAGGAGTTACTGGAATTGCTCAAAGATATCAGAAATAGAAATGCTCCATTCCTCACTGGAATTTCAGTTTGTTGGCCAAGCAGAAATACTGCTTTCTCCAGGCAAGTTTTTGAAAGGCATTTCTACTCTAACCCTGGTCTGCAAATGATCAAATTGTACAAATAACTATTTAGAATGACAATTGAGTTGTTCTTATGGTGTGACCAAAGCAGTCTGCTAGCCAACATAAGTTGGGAGTAATACCTAAAGAAAAATAAAGTGTCACCTTTTCCGTGCAATTGTCAGTGCTCAATGGCTGATGCACTGGATGAGAAGAGGTTACATTTACCTCTGTTTGTCCAGGTCATGTCCTAATCTATTACACACCTTGATTTCCAGAGGAGCTTCCCAAGCTTTGTGGAAGACCAAGGAATGGGATACAGCAACATGACTGTAAATGTCATGGGCTACATCTTCAAGTATACTTTAGGCCTTAGACACCTTCCAGTCTGGAGCGATTCTCAGCCCTGAGTAATGCATTCAGTCTTCTCTTCCAAACCTTGGAAGAGTTAGATACCTCAGGAAGGACTCCTCAGAAACTGGCTGAGCTACAGCCTGTGGAAAGTAACACATGAATAACATGAGGTTTGGCATGGAACTGAAAGAGTCTGGGGCATATTTGCATGAATCAGAGCCTAAGCTCATACTTCAGGCAAGTTGGTATGACTACAAAACAGGACAGGATCACGAGAGGGTATCTGTTCGGGTTTCACAAGCAACAGAGATGTGATAGCATGATGTCGAACCAAACAGCCTTCTTCCCTTAGTGCTAGATGCAGTTACGTGTTTTCCACAGCTATAACACTTCAGGTTCTGGAGGCCACCATGCAATCATCGGCTCCGGGCTACTTATACTGTGCACATTGCTTAGAACAACTCTGAATGAATGTGGTTGAAACCAGGAGCCTCCCTGCTCCTGAGCATTTCCTTGGAGTTAAGTATAATCTTGTTCACAAATGGAAATGGCAAAAGTTACTGTGTTTAACACCTAACCCTAACTACCTAAATCTTTCAGCCAAGGGTGCGGGATACCTCTCGTTATCTTTACACCCACATCTCCCCATTTTTGAGTAGAATTAATTACTAATTTATTTCCTACTATGTGGCAGTAACGGACCCACTCTTCCCTGTGCTTCTGTGTGCTACATGGAAGTGTGCAGGTATTGTCAACAAAACTGCAAGAAAACAGGTGCAAGTCTGAGTCTGGCCTAAGACTATGCAGAACATTAGCTTTGTACACAACATTGTAGTTTGACAAGTTTAGCAGAGCATAACCTTTAATTTGCTGGTATTCTTAATTATATAAAGTAGTATATCTCCTTAGCCTCACAGAAAACTCGGATTTCATAGGCAATGAAGTTGCCTTCTGGTAAGGACCCATGTATTTCATTTGTTTGGTATGTTCAATGCAAGAAACTCACAACCTTATGCAAATATTAACCAAGTCTGGCATCTGGAAAGAAGACAGAAAGATGATTGTTGTCTCAGTTACAGACATGGGAGACATATAAAAGAATTTAAAAAAAAAAAAAAAAAAAAAAAGAAAGAAAGAAAAGAAAAACTAAAGGCAATAGCTAGTTACAGCAGGTATCTGAACACTTCACCAAAAAATCCCACTACACCAAAGCAGCAAATCTTTGTTCCAACCTGATAGCCTCTTCCTTATATCTGCCTGAAAGTTTGTGCTGTGTCAAAGTAGGAAAACATCCCAAACTTAGCATTTCTAGTTCCTGACTAAGCCTAGGTACCTGGTTCCCACTCAGAACCACACTGAGGCCCACAGACCATGAGGACCAACAGCCCTCTTGGGGGTGCCAAACACACAGAGCCCCAAGAGAACCTGCTCCAACCCTGAGGGAACAGGGAGCCATTTTGTCCTTCAAACTCAGAGCCACAGGTGCTGCCCTGATAACCTGACTGATAAAAGTACTTCAGTCATCAACTGACCTAATCATGAGAGAAAATTAGGAAAGGTGAAGGGTAGCCACCTCATAGTTTTATCAAAAGTTTGGTGATTCTCCTGGAGGCAGACTGAGAAGGCCCTAGGACCAGGCCTCCCATGTCCCCAGAAATGCTGTAGACATCACATTAGTGCACACCTAAGAAAACAGGATTGCCATTTCCACTCAAGTGCTGCTACACGAAGGAATTCAAGGTTTTCAGTAACAAATGGGCCAAGCCAGGTCTACTTTAAAATTCTGGCCAGGTGAATCTATGAAAGGAAGTCATAGAATAGGTTTGTCTATTCGTGTGGTGGTCGTCCATATTACTTGGCTGTTTGCATGATCCCAGATGCAGCCACATTAAGTAGTGCTCTCTTGGAGCTCGCCTTGGGACAGCAGAGGCTGGGGAGTGCTTCCAAGAGCTGTGAGAGGCACAGCCACGCTGTGCTGGTGAGGGTGTTGCTATATAGGCATGAGTCACAGCGAACCACCACTGTGTCAAAAGATGGACTCTAGCCCATTTTATTGAGCAGTTTAGATTACAGCCTGTGGCATTTATGGTGTAATTCTCAATTTAAACAGCTTAATTTGCCTTCCCTTAGTCTCAGCCCTAACACAACCTCATTTCATCCCCCCTAAGCTCCAGCTGGGGACAAGAGAGCAGACACGTTGTGCCCAGCATGCCAAACCAAGCAGTGTCTCAGTCTTCACAGGCACACAGCCCTCACTGACTGGTCCTACAGCATGCTTAATATGCCCTGACTTTGCAAGTAAAAAAAACCTACATTACCTACCCCCCCACACTTTCACTGCCTTAACACCTAAAGCTGAGTGCCCAGTCTGAATGTGATGCATTGTAGGGGACTGGGCAGCTGAGTTGCTCAAAATCACACTATCGCAGCGCAGACAGTGATTCTTTTCCAGTTCACAGATCTGCTATGAAGAAGAGGTAGCAAGTAAAACGTGGGCACAGGGCTTGATAAAGTACTCTAATAAATGGGGAAACAAACAAAGAAACAAAAAAATCAACAAAGCACCTCACAAAAAGAGTTCTAACCTGTGAGACAGAAGCTGTTGTAAGTGTAAAATTGCCAGTTCTGTCCCAGACAGAGCTGCTGTGCTGCAGTCAGTGTAACTGTGATTTAAGTATCCTAAAGATTGCCCCACTTCCTCCCCTTCACCCTCTGTGCACTCAGGACGGTACCCTAAGCGTACCCTTGACTTCAGAAGTGAAGCTGTGGCATGATATACAGGCAAGAACTGAGTTTTCTTAAAACATGCCAAAAAACAGCCCTCAAATAACTTTGTGATATATTCACAAAGTAGAGGAGATGGTTTACTTTATCAGTGCAGTATCCTGAAAGATTTCTGTAAGGCTTACCAGAAAGTGCAATGCACTCCAGCCATAGCATCTTCCGTTCAGAGCAGGAAGCCTGTTCTTAGCAATTAAGTGCTTAGCGAGATCAGTCCTGAGCAATTACAAAGCCCACATCACAACTGGCTTTGAGTGTCACCTGAGAGCTTTTCAATTTCAATGGTAAAAGGAGATGCTAGCTAATGACCGTCTAACACAGTTCTGGATCATTCAGTGGTGTGAGACACTTTATTTAATGTGAGAACATGCAGTAAATAATACATAGAGATCGCAGCTGTAATGTTTCTTGTAGATGCAGCTTGCTTTCTAAAACCTGTCTGGATGATGTCAAGTCACACAGGTTTAATTCCTCCCCCACCCCACCCCACCCCCCGACTACAGCAAGTATTGCTGATTTTGTTTTCATTAAAAGCCTCAATGGTATTTCTGTGTAGCACTCTCCTTCAGCACAGGAGGACCCAAAGGTGAAATCAAGCAGCAGATGACTGCTGTGCTCACCCACAAAATGAGTAATCATTTACGCTACGAGCTAAAATAAACACAAACAGAAAGCTCAGTGTTCTAATGGCTTTCTCCATTTAGCTTTTTTTTTTCTTTTTCGAGCCTTATGAATGCCCATTTTATTTTTGTTTTCTTTGGAAAGCCTGAAGTGAAACATCTATCCTTTTCACTCGATGTCTTCACTACTTGCATTTCCCAGCGGCACTGGGGTGATGGTTACACTCCCCCATTACACATCCAGGCTTAACCACACAACTTTTCAAAACAGCCCCACCACTAGAAGACCTGCAGCTTCATACTTACACTTCCCATCACCACTGCTTACAGTCACCAATGAGCAACGCTGCTCCTAAACACACACAATTTTAAGCAGTGGAGCTACTCCACAGTTTTCCGCGGTTTTCTTTTATAAGTAGCTCCTTCATTTCAATGGCATGATAGTTTGAGCTCAAGCCTGAAATGCAATGCTCCACCTAGGGCAAGTGCTTATTTTTACTCAAGCAATTACAGAAAAAAGTTGACATTGACATTTACCAAAATATTTCAGAGCACATACACCACCCACTGAGCTGAACATGAGAATTCATGCCTGACTTTCACAAAATTTCCAGATCTCTTCTAGAATTACTGTTGGTAGGAAAAACTCCTTACCACACAGCAGAACTTCTCTGCCTTTACCCATGCTATTACTTGTCTCTGATGAATGGACACAGCAGGACAGCCTATGCTATTTCATAGTATTTCATAAGCTTCTTAAAACTTTATGCTTTGAAGGAAAATTCTCTTCTAATGCTTCTGGAAGTCCGCAAGGAGCTGGCTTCATTTCTTCTGTAGAGACCCCTATGAAAATCCCAGTTCAGTCCCCCAGATTAATCCAAATGCTTCCTGCTCAACACCATCAGCAAAGCTGTTCCTAGAGCAGGAACTTTTCTCTGCCTTCCAACAATCCCACTTACAATCTGGTTACTGGTCATGACCCCGCTGTTTATTGTATAAGTGAATCATAAGAATTATTGGAATTCTTATAAATCCCAGCTAAATAAAGGGGAAAATAAAAGCCCACCTGTAATCAGACACCGTGTAACTGCATGTAAATGGGCTGTTCACTGCCCTTCTGGGATAAGTAAGAGAAATGCTACAGCATTATACGCCATATCAAGAGACCGTTAGACATTTTCAAATGAATAAATTCTATTTATATAATTACAGTAGTGACTACAGTTCATACCTTATGCACAGCAAGTAAAAAAACACATAGGAATTTAATGTAAATATTACTAATGCATACACTATGAAAAAGCAATTCATGTTGATTTAAAAAAAAAAAAAAAAAAGAAAACACCTTAACTTTAAAAGGGTTACCAGCCACAGTTACGTGGAGCATTACAATCTTTGAAAGCAGAACAGAAGCTGTTTACAAGGATCCAACAGTAATTGATATCCAGCTGCTTAGGAGCTAGGCTGCAGACTGATCGTGTCCTGAAAGCTAGGCTGAAATCCCCTCTCAGTTGATGACTGCAGCAATAATGCTGTTGTTTCCTATGAGACTGGAATTTCACCCCGGTCTTTACATTCTTTGTCGGTTATAGCAGAGGAGCCAGAAGAAGAAAGATTAGAGGGCGGCCAAAGAGACTCACAGTTCAAGAACCCAATCTTCAAACAGCTGTAGGTCTAGAGGAGGGAGTAGCGGGGGTAGAATATAGTTAATCAGAGTCTTACTGTAGAAATAGGACAAAATGGAAACTTTGGTAGCAGAGCTGATCAGGATACTGAACACGGCTGAGAAAGAAGTGAATCTGAGCTTGAGTCCTTGGAAAAGACACCATAGTATTTGCCTTTAACTAGAAAAGAAGGTGAGCATAGTGCATGAACGTGTAAGTGCGTGTATAGCATGCCATTCCAGGAACTGAACAATTTCTCTGCATACATTAAGACATTGCAAAAGAAAAATGACAACAAAACAATGTTTTGTAGCACTGAAACAATTAGTTAGATGAACTTGATTTCAAATCCAGCTTTACACATTCTTGATAGAAAGGCATCAACACTGGGGATTTTTAGCACCGACTGCTGGCTTACAACTTATTTGCAAGGGACGAGTATAAAAATATGTCTTCTTTCATGAAGAGGCATCCTGTTTTAAGGCAATATCCAAAACAATACAGTGACCACAGGAACCACGCCAACAACGCCTGATGCTTTACAGCACCCACGAAGTTCCAGTTACTGTGGGAAAGTGGGAACTAGATGGGCATTCATATTTCTTTTCCTCCTCCTTCCAGCCACATGCCCTGAAAGACTGGAAATCTGCAATATTTATGTATCACTAGCTTTCAAAAAGCAAACTGGTTTTCTCCCATACCAACGAGAACCCCTCTGTAGCCAGCCATACCAACCACCAGCAGCAGCAAGGAGAATGCTGAGGTATTGCAGGCTTTCCTTGAAAGTTGTTCAATACATAGCAAGTGTTTATGCAATCAATACAAATGAGAAATTTGTGAGCACTTCCCAGAAGGGAACTCACAGGACCACAGCCGGATACACTACTGCAGCACAGAGCACCCAGGCAAGGGCTGCTTTTGGCTATCAGAGAGGCAGTTTACCTACTTGTGTCTCCCCTAAAGGATATTCTTAAAAAGACAGTAACTTTTGAATATTAAGCATATCTGTCAAAGAAAGAGGCAAGTAGTTTGTTCTCCATATCCACCGCTTTGTGGCACTGCACCATCCGTTTTATCAATAGCTGAGGCACCCAGGTATGCAGCTAAGAAATTAAAGCACGCAAAGGATATCAGCAGAATCAATTATGGCTAAAGGCAAGGAGCAGAACTGCATCGCACCCCTACTTTTTAGTGATTTTAAGGGTGCGCGAGAATGTACTGACTGAGATTTTCAGGAAATCTATTACTCGGCTTACACAGTAAGCTATGCCTCATGCGCTGTATGCCAGACACAGCGGTCCTGCAAAACAGCACACGAGGTTAAGAAACGTTACACAACGCCGGTGAGTAATTTGTGCTTTTATAAATACAGTAGTGTACATCCTATATACAGGCGCCGTCCGCAGGCCCTCGGGAACGCCATCAGCCCGCCATCCACAGCAAGAAGGTGACGAGGATGGTGGGCAGCGTGGTGGAGGGCGCCAGGCCCAGGCAGACCACCGCCGCCAAGCCCACCAGCACCGAGGCGAGCACGCTCCTCTGGTCGCGGATGATCATCTTCACCGTCTCGCAGAACTGCAAAAAAGAACAAGCGGACAAACGCAGGGCGGCGGGGTTAGCGGGGCAGGAGGCGACACCTGAGGGGCTTCTCCCCGCTACGCCCCCCGTGTCCCCGCTGCCCCCCTACCTTGTCGGTCTGCAGGCTGACCGGGGCGCCGTAGCGGCAGTAGGTGACGAAGTGCTCGCAGTTGTTCCAGAGCAGGCTGTACGCCGTGGCTCCCACCAGCTTCTCGGCACGGCGGGCGGCCTCCTCGCTGCCCAGCAGGCGGTCCTTGAAGAGCCGGTCCATGTGGTTGACCAGGATGCTGCCGCCGTAGGCGAAGTCCTCCACCGTGTCCACGCGGATGCTGGCCGTCTTGGTGACGACGCCCAGGATGAGGCGCTTGTTGGTCACCACCCGCTGGATCTGCCGCCGGTCGTCGGTGAGGGCGGGCAGGATGTCGGGCATCAGGTGTGCCACGCGGTTCTCGCCCAGGTAGATGCCGAAGTGGACGAAGAGGGTGCGCGGCACCTCCAGCAGGTCGCCCCGCTGCAAGCACCCGGCGCCGGGCGGCGGCGGGGCTGGTGCCGGTGCCGGCGGCGGCTCCCCCCGGTCGGTGTCGGTGTCGGTGCCGGCGGCGGGCAGCGGCCGGAGGTGTGCGAGGAGCAGCAGCTTCTCCAGCAGCAGCGCGGCCGCCTGCGGCACCGCCTTCTTCATGGCCGGCCGGCCGCGGGACACCTCGGCGCCGCCGAAAGGGCCCCGGCCCCCGGCCCCGCTTTTCTAGGCTGCCGGGCGCGGCGGGGCGGGGCGGCCACCGGGGCCAGCCCACAGGGCCAGCGGCGAGCCGAGGGAGGCGAGCGGGGAGAGACCGCCCCGCCCGGCCCCGGGGGAGCCGCCTTGGTGGAGCCGAGGGGTAAATCCTGCCCTCAGAGCCGCGGAGGAGCCGCTCTCTGCATCCACAGCCCCCCCTCAGCCCCGGCACCCCGCTGTGGCTGAAGGTGCGGCTTTCCCCATCCCGCCGCCTTCCAGCAGGTTGGCCGTGGCTGCTGCAGCGCCCCGTGGGCTATCAGTGAAGCAGGAGCAACACGGGCGTCTAACACCACCCCGCCTCACCGGAGACAAACCCATTTCACACAGCAAGGTGCTTTTTTTGCTCCCCACTTGCTTTCTGTGATCCACGTTCACTGTGGCTTCAGGCCAAGACGCTGCTTATAAGGCTCTCCAGCAGTACGACTCCTTCAATCACTCCACTCCTTCAATCACTCCAGCAAAATAAATAAATAAATAAACAAATAAACGTTTCGACATCCCTGGCACAAATAAAAGGCAGAGGGGACAGGCAAGACCCGCCAGGTGAGAGCCTCCTACCACCTGAGCCAAGGCCCAGGGAGGATCCTGGGGACAGGACCGATGAGGCTTATCATTGACCCAGAGCAATTTTTCCACCACTCCCCAGTGAAGAAAATGTGCCATGGGTGTGGGTTCCTCCGCTGCTCATCAACAGGAAACGAGCACTGGTATCACCCTCCCCCTTTCCTCCTGCTCCCAGCAGAAAAGGAGCTTCCTGGGAAACTCCAGGTTATTCTCTGCTTGGTTCAGCTGCAGAGAGAGGTCCACAGTAACCTTGTTTAGCCACTGGTAACAAGTGCTGGGGCTCTGGCCTGTAATCAATGGGATCAGGCATTTGGGATTTTCTCTGGAGAGTCTCAGCCAAATTTTTATGCAACAGAGGCTTAGCTCTCTTTCATGCCCCCTACTGCATCTCACACCACTCACAAAGGAGGAAATACCTCATAGATGTGGTTCATGGTGGTGGTAGGAACCCTGTGGATTAGCCACCAGCCATGCAGCTACTTAAGATCTTTTGAAATCCAGACATTTAAACATATTGGGAAGGTCTGAGGCTTTTGTTCATGCCTACAAGTAAATAAAAACAGGCACAGAGTTTTTTCTTTGCATTTCAGTGCATTTTTAAGGTTTTGGAGAAAAGAGATTAAAAACATGACCTACGCAACAGAAGGGAGAGGAATTCAGCTGAACTCCCTGACAGAAACAGCTATTTCCTAACTGGATCTTTTACTTGGAGGCATCCTTTGTTTGCTTTCTTAACATTAGTGAGCTTTAATCCCCGAAATCACCAGGGTCCATTTCAAGTAAATCCAGAGAGGAAGCCAGGATGAAACCGAAGAAGAGGAATCACAATGAGGAGGAGACTTGAAGTCTTACTCCATGGGAGGGTTTCAAAGAAATAAGGTGATCTGTGTGACATTTCTTCAGTGATAGTTTCCTCATACCCAAAGCACTAATGAGCTTTGTCTCTCCCTGCCCCCCAAACCACTTACCTACAGGTTCAGAACCCCACCTGCAATGAGCACTAAAGGCACTACACAGCCGACAGATCTGTGAAAGAGCTTCACTCCTCCAGCTAAACACACACACAGTGGCAGCAAGCGAACGCCATCCCAATAATGCTTCATCACTACCCTGAAACTGTCTGACTATGCAAAACACTTAGTACAAACTCATTTCTGAATTATGCTTAATACGATAAACTCATTGCTGAATTAAACCGTTCAGAATATCGAAAGGAAAACCTACATGCCATTTTCTGTAGTCAAATTCCAAGGGTTGCAACACTTCTCTCAAACTGCCACCATGCAAAACAGAATTTAAATGTATACTTACCATTATTTTTTTCCTCTGCTCAAAGGTAAAAAAAATAAAAAATAAAAAAATAATGTAAGAATCATTTCACTGGAGATGGCTAAATTGAAAACATACTTTTTTTGCCTCAAGCTGGGACTCCAATGGCTGACTTCTTACCCATCCTCTTGGACTGCTTTTGTGCTGTAACTTTTATACCTTCATTAGACAGATTAAATTGCCTGAAAGCTGGCAAAATCATTTGAAGTATTAAATATAACACAGGAAACAAATTACTTGTTTGGACTGCTAGCTGCTATAGAATAATTTCATGATAGACCCCATGATTTATTCTTGAGATTTAGGTAAGATACAGTAATGAAGCTTTCAGAGGTGAAAAAGAAAACGCAGCCTTTGTTTTGTATTGCATTTGAGCTGCAGCACAACAAATTCCCAGGTAAGAGGTGTGAGCCAGCTTCCATTACACTGAAAGCCATTAGAAGGATCCTTGTTTTTAGAATTTTAGTCGTTATTATTTCCATCCTGCCTTCACAGCTAACACAACAGGGAAAAAGCAGGAAAGAAAGGCAACTGGAAGGGAGGGTGAGTACTTGCCTATAAGAGGAACAGCCCCGGTTTAACAAGCAAGTGAAATGCATTTGTTAACTGATTGAAGTTAAGCCAATGCTGGCTGCATGCATGCTCACCTTCCAGTACAATTTGTTTTAATCAAACTTTGTTTTCAATTGCTCAGTTTCTACTGTAGATTAACAAGCAAATGCAGCTTTAACAAGCTTTCAGGTCAGCTGGGATTGCTGGAACAAGTACAGGATCGTGAATTCAGAACATACTAAGGGGGATAAAAACTTTGGATAGGGATTTCTGGAGGATATGTTTTGCAAGAAAAGTATCTGAAAGGAAATGCCACTCGATTTAAGCTGGTGCACTGAAAGAAATAATGGACAGAAAACATGTTTGTGAAGGATGGTTTCACAGCATCCAAAAGGGCAATTCCACAGATAAAAAACCCCTTTGTAGTCCCATATCCAATCCACTTGAACACTGTACAGTTCTTTTAAACAAATTACAGACTCTATTGTAGAGCTGTAAATGACCAACCCTCTACAACATCGTATTGCTCTTTTCAGTTTTTGTATTTAACAAAGACCAGGGACACAAGAGATAAACTCTGAA
The DNA here is from genome assembly GCF_047663525.1 of Anas platyrhynchos. Taxonomy (NCBI): domain Eukaryota; kingdom Metazoa; phylum Chordata; class Aves; order Anseriformes; family Anatidae; genus Anas; species Anas platyrhynchos. The sequence goes on from NC_092590.1 coordinate 34,511,715, forward strand.
TGAAGAGGGGAACCAACAAGGCAAAGCATGAAACTCCAAGTAAGTGAAAGAACCCCCAAACAGAACATTAAGAACCTCTGAACTAAGTAGCACTGTCTTCCAGGAGAAAAAACAACTTAAATGACTTGAACAAATTAATACTTATAAATGTATACTTTAATTCTAAAATAGTTGCATACACATTTACAGAGTCACTTAAGCAGCATATACAGTAAATTACATACATGTATATTTACTGTAGCCTTTTTACCCTTGTAGGTTTGCTATTGAGGTTTATCACTTTTTTTTTTAATTTCCTCTCAATACATTTGTATGTTTTGCTGAACTAACAGGCTTCCAAATTATTAACAAGTTTTCTGTATGAACAATGAATGTAAACATGATAAAAACAGCACACCCTTTTCCCTTTAAAATTATAAAGTTGGATACTTTTCTGCAGTGAAGTACTGACTCATTTTTCGTGACAAATAGATTGAACTGTGATGATTACACAGGTAGAACTTTCAACTGGCTAACAGAGTAACATGTTTAGATGGATAATGCTTTCACTTATACCTTCAAGTCAAATGAACAAGACCACAGAAAAAGGTGGGAACAATTCCTTGTGCAGTCCTCATTAAAATCAAAAAGCAAGGAAATTAATAATAATAGCACAGACTGAGATTCACTAAAACTGAAGAGTTTTGGTGGTTTACAAAATACTTATCTTCATATTTTTTCCATGATATTATTAGTAACACCTCATTTTGTCAGCACTAAACAAGTAATACAGTCTCCCCAAAATAAAGGGAAAGATAAACTTCTGAATAAAATACATCTGAACATACAGAGTAATATTCATATGGCTTTTGTGGAGGAAATACAGACAGCTATTAGGAGAGAAGTTGCATCCTGATATTGCCATAAGCAGCATGACAAGGATCTTAGAGTTTCTGCTTGCTTATTTAAGTGAAATGGTCTAGGAGTATCCTAGTTTGAGCATGGTAGCAATATTTTGCTGCTAGGGAGAAGGTTGGATGCAAAAAAGGAAATAGTGGTAACCGGCAGTCGGAACAGAAACAAGAGTGCACTTTATTCAGCACAGGACTCCTTCACAGCAGGAGACAAACCTTTCTGTAGACGGCTTGCAGACCATTCTGCGGGAAATGCAATGCAAATGACAGCCAAATAGACTTAATCCAGACAGGACTCTGGTACACAAAATAAAGATTTAGCAGGCCCAAAAGAAAACAAGGCACACCTGCACTGCCTGGTCCCCCCTTCTCCCTGCTAGGACTACCTCATAGCAAGAGAGAGTGAGCAGAAAGCGTAGCTCACACCGTTCTCCTGTCTGCATTTTCCAATTGATTCTCTTACCAAGGATCACAATTTGTTACTGGTTAGTGCTTTTCAACTGATGTTCCCAACATCACTAAGATGTTGGGAATAGTAAAGAAATCTGTCATTAATTGGACAAAGTGCTGGCAGTTCAGTGAATCACCAGCAAAGGTGATTATTAATTAACTGATTTACTATCAGTTAATATGTAATTGTTAACATTACATTTCTTTACTGCCCTATACTGCCCTTGTGCTTAAGGACATGGTTTAGTGGGTAACATCAGTGGTAGGGGGACAGTTGGACCAGGTGATCTTGGAGGTCTTTTCCAACCTTAGTGGTTCTGTGATTCTATAGGGAAAGCTGTTCTCCAGTGCTAACTTCTTAGCGACGCACATCAGGTTACCTAACTTCGCTCTATGTGCAGGTCAAATACAGTTGACAGGAGTTCAACTATATCAGTCCATTTAGTTTTTAAATAAAGATTTAGAGAAGGAAAAGAGATGAACGGAACAGGAGGCAATTTTCATCTTGGAACAAAGATTATCTTGTCTCATAATTAAATGTTGCAATTTGTTTAATTCTATTTTACAGGAAATAAATTAATTCTTCATCCAATGTATTATCTAGACAGGAAATGTTATCAGTCACAGACAAAGCTATTAGTCTGCTATTACTCAAAACAGTTGCTAATCTGTGCCATTTAAGCTAAGCCTCAGAGAGAACTGTCACTAATTTCTCCTCTGTGACTTTTTTAAGTCTGACTTAAGAAGCCAGTTCTTGCTTATAGTATTTTTATACTGCTCAGTGTTAAAAAAAAATATATGTATCAAACACCTGTTATTCTATCAGTGATTTTAAATCAGGAACATTTTTAATCTGGAAATCCAGAAGCATCTGCCCGAGTGCTTTGCCCTGTAAGAAAAAAAAAAAAAAAAAAAAAGGTAAGCAACACATCATCATTCTATCTAAATATATAACTTTCGTAAATCAAAACTGTTTCATATGGGATTTATTTTTTTTTCCTATCAGTGTAAGAGCCCTTTCATCAGTGTAAGAACTCAGCATGTTTTGTATGTTTAATGTGTATTTACCTCTATATACCTTTATACAGATTTTGGGTGAGTTTTTCATCAAGACTTGGATTATATATTCACTCAAATTATACTTTTTTCTATATGCTACATTTACCTTTTCATTTTATTACGTTAATTCACAAGTGAGGCAAATAAGTAAGAAATACTACACAGTTGAGTCTTCAAGCATTTAATCCTTAAGACTGAATAGTTCCTTCAATTTGTTACCTACTGCTAAAATCAATTTGATTATTATTCAGCTCTGCTGTCCAATTCATACCTAGCATCATCTCACTTTGTGAACAAACCTATTGACTATCCTGAGATTATTTGTACACTTGAGTATTTCTCAGCCTGTAGTGGCAGAACTATGATTTACTATAGCTATAGGACTGCCATGTTAAGAGATCTCATCATCAGGTTTAGATGTCTCAAATATTTAATAATCAAAATGTACACTTGCAAAAAAATAATTTGCATAATAATTCACATAATATGGTCAACACAAAAGATCTATGTATCTATTTCAGATACATATCTATATATCTGTATCTCTTTCAGATTTATATTAATAATAATTTAACTATATTAATTATGGTTCAAGCTAGAGGAGTCAGTGCACAGCTGATGGTTTCTGTGTGTACTACGAAACACTATCAGAATTGTGCAGTAAATTTGTATTCTCCAAAACAGCCTTTTGAAAAGCTAATTTAGTTGGTCCATCTAAAACCACAGGTAAGGACAAACTATTAAGAGAATCTTCAGATCAGTTATCTTGTACGTACCTTTTTCACCAGATATTCTACATCAACTCTCTACTTCACTATGCTGTTTTCAAACCTTGAAACAATGATGTAGATAATGTACGCTAACAGGAAATGAATAGGAACTACAGAGTCAAAAACAAAAGCTTACAGTTCCAGCTCATAAAGATGGAAGAGACTGTGTGATACTAGTCACAGAAGATAAAACTGCATTAAATCAATACATGCCTGTGGGTCACTTCTCAGGGATGCTATGCCACCACCACCAAGGGAATTCTTCAGAACAAAATTTAATCCATGGACTCCTGGCAACTCGTACCTGTAAAATAAAGTTTACTTTTTTCTTTTCTTTTCTTTTCTCTCCAGGAGATTTTGGAGGAAAAAAAAAAACACACACACACAAAAAAAAAAAAAAAGACAACATGCAAAAATTTGGATGCTCATGGTAGCATCCTCACTGATGAATCAAGTCTAAAAGTTAACTGATGGTTAACCATGGCTTTCTCTGACTTCTCGTTCCTCACCCTTACCCCAAATCAACTATATCTGACAGTTTTAAAAGAGGATCATAAAGCAATCAGTCTCTTATTATTCAACTTCAAAACTCAATGATTTCTAGTAAGGTAGTTTCCTGCTCCTTCCCTCTTTCTTCTCCATATAGAAAGCTCCATAGGCAAGAGGTTCAAATCCAGTCAGTGTGAGTTAACAAAAATGGACAGAAGGAAGTATTTTTAATATTTCCTACTTCTAATGCTGAAAAATACAATCACGTAGTTCCCAGAACTCAGTTTTGCTGACAATGACTGCCAGCTGATTTGGAAGTCATGCTCTCCATTACTGAGAAATAACTATGAGTCACTAACTCAAACTCGTACAACTAACAATAGAGAATTTTATAACAAACAACAAGTAAAGCTACACTTCAACACTGCTGGAGCCATGTGCTTTGTTAAGATACAATTATTTTATTTTAGTGTAACTGACCCATTTTTCTGTTCCACCGCCACTGTAAGCATTTTTCCATCCTTGCTTTTGGCTAGTGCAGTTCCAATTCAGAAACTTTTGTAGAAGTTTGTCAAATGGCTTTGTGGTTTCCTAACAAAGCTATTTCAAATTCCATAAATAGGTCTATATCATATTTCTATTTTCCCGTCCCTTCATAGTTTTTCAGTGTTTTGTCTACTTCCTTGTACTCTTCCAGTGCTTCTTGGTTTTTGCCTTCCTGCAATATTTTATTTATCTAAGGACTTGATGGCTTTCCCTTTTTCTCCCTTAGTAAAAGATTTCATCAGATCATCAGCAAGATGAGTGACTGAAAAAAGACCGTATCTGACTCTTACTATGTCTCTGAATGTTTGACTGCTACAGTTTAAATCATATTTCCTCCAATGCTGCCCGAATTTCTTTAGTCATCTATCTGATAATCATCTGTTTGCAAAAGATTCTTCAAAATCTGTGCTCCAAAAGAGATGTAATTTCTTGAAGCACTATTGTACAGCTGATTCTGTCATTCTGAGGTTTTTCTCCAATCCCTTTTTTTAGGGCTGTGAAAATTATGGCTGTTGCTGATACTCACTACTCAGCATGCCCTTGTGTCCTGGGGAGATGCCCTAAACCTTTCATGGAAGCAAATGTGGTCAACCTATGATTCTGCTGAACAGCCTGGCAAACACTTCATTCTCATTATGCTCTTGCAAGCACCAATCAGTATATCTGCACGCAACTCCCAGGAAATGATTTGTCATTGTTCTTTCTACTCTTTCATTCTTATTTATTATTAACATTATTAGCTGTTATTAGCAAGAAATTTGCTGCTCTCATTCTGTTGACCTTCCTTTAAATCTGGTTGCCAGGCAACATTATCATGCTTAAAAGGCATATTCACTGGGAAAGCAGGATTCCATTTTATTTTTAAAATTTATTTTTTTTTATTAATCCAACAGTGCTCTACCAAACAAGCATATGAAAAATAAAGCAATTTCAACAATAAGTCATCTATGGAACACATTAAATTTAATAACATAATCAATCACACACCAAGGATCAGATAACCTTGCAAATTTTTTGGTTAAAAAACCCTATGCAAATTACAAATGACAATATGCTATGAGAACTACAGGTCTACCAAAACAATAGACTGAAAAGTTTTACCCTGAAAAACCTACAAAGAAACAACCATCATAATAGTCCTAAGCAGCAACAATACACCAGTCACGTTGCCATGCATTTACCCAACATCATTAAACAATTTAAGTTAAATTGAGTGAGATCTAAAAGAAAAGCTTTTGATTGAATTGCATGATTAAATAATGTTTAAGAGCTGCTTTTTAAGAGCACAGAACACAAACTTTTCAAAGAATAAGGCTGTGACAGAAACCAATAAAATAATGCAAATTCACTGTTGTAGCTAAATTCCTACACTTATTCTCAACAGGGGGGGCTGCTTAACTACTTCCCCTAAAGTAATGTCCATACTTATTCAAAGAAGTTATGTTTCCCTGTGAATTTCCTGTGAAAATACACAGAAATTATAATGTTATAAATATTGTTTATTGCATTTATATTGATAAAAAGACATCATTCCTCCTGTACGAAAAAAGCAGAAGCTGAATACATAGACTAAAAAAGATGTCTGCAGATGAAATATACTGTAGAGAGCTACATGAGGTGTTTTTTCCCCGCATAATAAATACACATACAAAAATCAATTTAAAAGCATCTGTATCCACAGAAAAGTAGTTTTGTTTTTCAGCTCCTAGTAAAAAAATCCCATAGAAAGCAATTAGCTGTCATATTGTTTTTCTGAGCACTAGAATGTTCTCAAAAGACAGAGAAGATAACCATACTTCAGAGAGAGAAGACAAAAGCAGCAAGTTCTCCCATGATAAATGGACAATCCTTCTTAAATAACTGACCTGAGACCAGAAATGAAAAGTTTCTTTTCTGTTTCTTCAAAAATCCTCAAAAAGAAGTGTATCTGTGAGAAGTTTTAATAGAGATACAGCCCTATATAATGGAAATATGTAACTGCAGAATTGAGGATGAAAGCTGTGTATAATTCCAGTGCTGATAAGAGATGAGCAAGTTATCAGTATGGCAAATGCTATAAACTAGTCAAGTTTTATCTATTGAAGAACTTTCCCTTCTCCAATCATATTCACTCTCTAGTACTTCTTTAGAATGACCACCTCTCCATTTCTAAAGACTCGTATATGCAACACCACATATAACCTAGTCTCAGAAAGAGAGAGGGCAAAATGCCTGAAGAAAAAGTCTTTCACATGCATTAAAAAAAAAAAAAAAAAAAAATCTTTCACATGATCTTGTGGCTACCCTGCACCTTACTGTAGCATTGATGTTATTTTTAAAGGCAGTACCTGTCAGAAGACTTGTATGTGCATTCGCAGAATTCAAGACTGTTATCCTTTTCTAAATTTAAAGCCAATTTCTGTCTGCATTCAACTCTGTTCCTTAGCTTCACTTAGATTAGTCTAACTTTTCATGTTGAGCTTGCACGTCACTGCTATGCACCAGAAAAACTCTGATTAACTGCTGAAAGAATAGGATAGGCTTTTTTATGACAGTGAAAACTAAAAATAAATAACTCAAAAGCAACTACAGAGACTGAAGCACATGAGCATAATCATAGTTCTAAACATTTCCACATAAGAATCTATTCCCCCCCTCAGCACCCCAGTAGTTTTTCAATTCACTCACAGAACTCCATTATCACATCATTCACATTCATGTGAAGCCAAAACCAGGAACAGATTAATTAATTAATTAATCAAAATCAATTGGCTTTACCCAGACACAGCAAATTTCAACTTTTATTTATGAACATAAACAGCATTAAGGAACCATAATGTATCAATTTCTATATGTATAATTAGGAGGCCTAACTTTTTTTCTTCTATCTCCACTCTGTTTCAGAGGAAATTCAATTCTTTCTTGATATTAGAATTCACTAGATCCATAGATTTGTTAGCACTTATGAAACAGTGGGCAAGTGCATCAAGTGCATTGATTTGCTTATCAAGAGAAAGAACAGCACAACTAACAAAATCAAAAATTAAAATAGCACCACACTCTGAACTTTCAGATGCACCCTTCTGACTCAAGCTCTGAACAAGCAAAGAGACACTTAATAGTTTCCCAGCACCTACAGAAATACATGATTTTGGCAGAATGTCCATTGTTGCAGAGTAATTGACTCTATACCAAAACAGGTTTTAGAAGACTGGAAAGTTTATTAGAACAAAGTTCTTTGTTTTTAATGAGACACCAAAGTTAAAACCTGTTGACTTTTACTGGACATATACAGATAAACACTATTACCTCATTCTACAAGAACATAAGTATGTTTTACTTGTCAGTCCCCAGAAAACATCTGAGCATCATCCCACGGTAGCATGAAAACAAAAATGTTACGTATGCTGTCTACTGGCAGAGGATTAGGATGCAAAATGTGAAATTAACTGATTTACTCCCTTTGTCCAACTTCAGGAGGGAACTGAATTCATTTTCTTTTCCCATGACTACCCCTCAGGTTGTTATTTAAAAAAAATGCAAAGGAAGACACTTAAATGTTAAATATACACAGGTTTGCAAAACTTAAGTTAATATCCTTTAAAATAATTTCTGATACCATCATGTATTTATTTTACAACTGAACTGCACAGCTAGCTACTCACCTTGTTACTAGTTCTTCTTCAGGTTTTTCTCGCTCTAAAAGGTGTTGGAAGTAGTTCTCCAGGGCTTGAGCAGTTAAAGTTTTCTTTAGGTATGGATAGTAGAGGGGATGCCGTGCTATGACACCTGTTAGGTATGATTAGCATGAGTTAGAATATGAGCTACTGAAACCAAATTGAAATTATCCTTTCAAAACTGACTTGAAGTCATCCTCTCAATTGAAACTGTATATATGGATCCTCTTTAATGAGCTCCCGAATAAAGTAGCACGACACCTTTCCCTCTGTCAGCAGAGAGATTGTGAGGAGCATGATATGGAAGAAGGCTCCAAGACTACATGATATTAACCATTATTTTTCTGGATGCAAGTGGTCCCAGCCACTGGAAAACACCTGAAGAAAAACCAACAAGATACCAATGAACAACCCACGTGCAGTTCTCTTCCCCTAAATGGCTTGTGTGATTTTGAAAAGTAATTGCGATTAACCGTAACAAGGCATAATCTGATCAGCTGTGAGCATGGTGACTGAAGCTTTGGTTCTTGCCCCACTACTGATTAAGTGCAAGAAATTATAATTAAGTTTTTATTGCTGTAAGTATGCTTTGATAAGCTTCAGATAACTGTATGTTGAAGCCAAGGTTCCACAGCACGATCATGAAAGCAGATTTGCGTCACAGATCTTTTTATCTGAGAACTTCCAAGTTAATTTCATCTCATAGGTCAAGTTTGCTGTTGTTCTTTAATAAAGGATTTGTTTCTTTGTATCTGGGCAAGTCTATTAGCAATGTATGCATCGTTTATGATTTGCAGATGATATATTGCAATAATGGTCAGCTACAAATTGAACAAAAAACAAAAACAAATCTTTTATTCTTCAACCAAAAAAGGTTTCAAAAACAAGGACAAGAGAACTGTATTCCTTAAATATAAATGAACAAACCATCAGTTTTTAGCATGACAGCTGATAGCAAATCAAATCCCAAACGCACCTTTTAATTCATACTGAGCTTTGAACACCACACGCTCTCATCTTCCAACAAGTAAGAGAGCCAATTGTTGCATGCAGAAGTAAGGAATAGAAGGAATTATTAAATAATGCAAGAAGCACCACAATCAAATGTAAAGACTTCATACTGAAATACACCATTTGGATTAACAACTTAATTAAACATTCTCTTACATGCAAGAACAACTTTGCTATTTCCTAACACTATTGATGTTTTAGCCATATACATGTTATAAACTTCACATGCAGAGATATTACACATGTTCAGACAACCAAGAGATTGCATTACATAACAGATACAGGAAGCAGCAGCAACTAACATGTAAAGGAAACCTTAAAAAAAAAAAAAGGCATCTCCTAACTTTGGGATGCTTGATCTTTGCAACCCTAAACGAAGCTTTGGAGTATGATAAAGATATTATTTAATACCCCAGATTTCAAACAGTTACTGAACATAGACCTACAGATATTTCATCATTAAGATCCTTGTTTTATATGGATTACATTTTCTTTGAGTATCGAGGCAATAAAATAATCAAGTTCTCTAAGAGATTTCCCAAAAATTAAGAAGATCACTTGATGCCTAACTCTTATTTGAAAGTCTTACATCACTTTAGAAAGAAAGGTAAAGCAAAATACCTATGTTTGCAGAGTTGCCTTTGTCTCCACTTCTAGTATAGGCAAGATCTTCTAAGCGGTAAGTATGGGGACCACTTGGCAGATCTATACAATATAAAAAAAAGGCATATTAATGATAGCTACAAATAACGGTACATATTGAAGTAATTGCCTTTAAAGTGTTGGCATTCTGCATTGTTTGTAGTATTTTCTTGAGAAAAAAAAATTAAAAGCTTTCTTCCTACTGGAACACCTATAGGACAAGTTGTGAAGCTAGGGTGAAAATTACGAAAATTGATCATTTTTGACCTTTCATCTAAATCCCTTTTACCTTTATACAGCTGAATACTGTGCCATGCATCCCCCTTCCACCACTCTTGAATATGAAAATTCATCTCCATTTTAACAGTGTGGTATCCATGAAGGTGGCTTAGCAGATACTTATTTATTGACTAGCTTACAACTGTTAACACACAAATCTCTCTGCTTCCAGTACAGATGGAAAACACACGAAGCTACTGATGTCTTGATAATTAGTTGTGTGTAGAAAAGTGTCCTAACTTAAAAGACCATTTCAAGACAATGTGTCTCTCTCACTTTCATACGTGCTGCTATGAAGGGGGATTATTCAGTTGCATAGATGAAAATTTATTTCTCAAATAGCTAATTTTGTAAATATCATAGTGTTATATAAGAAAAGGTATTTCATGGTCATAAATGCATACACTAGGAAAGCAGTCTTGAATTTTTATTTTTTAAACTTGTCTGGAACATTAGATTTTCAAATCTTCATGAAGAATGAGTATCACTGTATTTTACTGAACACAAGATGTTATTTTTATCCATTTATACATCAGAAAATAAAGCAATCCTACTCATGCCCAAATCCAGAAATTCAATCCTGTTGAAACCTTAAACAAGGTTTGATGGTTTAGTTACACACTTACAGACCCCTTGCAATTCTTGATTAGTAACTATTAGGCTGCCACCACCTAGCTTCTGTTCTCTAAAGAGAGGTGAAGTGCTTACCTTGCTACCAAGTTTCAGTTATTCACTGATAACAGCTCAAATACTGAAACTTGAAGCGTAGGTTTTAATATTTTATATATATTTTATATATTTATTTATATATATTAATATATATATATATATATATATATATAATGTATAAAAGCAGAGAGAATCCAGGCATTTCCAACTTGCTTTGCTTCTGATCCAACTTCCTTCTGCATGTATCAGCTCTCCTGGCACCCCTGTGCCAATATCTGTAACACATTCTACACTCTTGCACATAGAATTTCCATTAGAGTGAGCATTCATGCAACAGAAGTGGCATTCTTCCTGCTTTCTGTCACAGTTTCTGGTGAAACAACTGTTGGTAGCAGCCACAAGAAGCAACTGACAAACATCTAAAACTTTTATCTGTTTTGTTTTGTTTTTGTTTGTTTGTTTAAAAAAGGAAAATTTAGCCCAAGGCACACAGTTACCACATTCTCAGTCTAATGCGTTAAAAACTCAAACTTCAAGGAAGTGAAACGATGGTCTTGAAAATCAAATACGCTGGATAACCTTCAGTTGTCTGTAATTGTCTGTCAATGCAATTTGAAAATCCGTCAGTGTTCCTTGTCTGTATCATTACTACTTCTGCTGAGAATAGCAAACGACTGCTGTTTTTTGTTTGTTTAATTTTAGAGAGTAAAAGACCCAATACTAAGATGTTATGCTGTAGGTGTGCCACATATGGAGTACTGGCTAGAGGCACATTGAGAAGTATTCACCAGTGTAACAACACCTGTTAATTTAAATTCATCCTCAAGATACTGATGAGTGTTTGAATAATACTTAAGTTTAACACAGTGGTAAGTGCAATTTAAAGTGTACCTACTATCAAGGCATGAGTAAATGTGCACTTTGTGAACTGTGGCAGGTAACGATGTAAAACCAGCCTCAGGCAAACAGTCACCACCTTCAATTCCACTCTGTCTACAGAGAATTACTGAATGCTCACACGAGCTGAAAGTGATTATAGCTTAGTCTAGCATAAGTTTCATGTATTACCAGCAAAGAATCATTGAAATGGTAACAATATACAATAAATGAGTTAACGTAAGAGGTTTGTTAAGAGCGCAATGCTCAATATTTTCCATACTCACTTCCATGAAAAAAGCAAGCAGAAGTGTGCAATGAAGCTTGCCAGGTAAAGGGTGTATTTATTCAACCGAGGAATATTATTTATGATTAAACATCTACATCAAAAGAGGATCTGAAAGAGTCCACTTAAGGCTCATTCCTTATTTTGAACAAGCCTACCATACTCTGTATACCACAGATATATATTGTAAATAATTTTATTCAATCCATAATTCAAACAAAAAGTGTTTCTTCAAAGGCTGAAATGTGATGGCGTTCAAACTATGTAAGATGTAGAAGTCATCAACATTTCACACAGTCTTTGACAGCCTCCATTTAAACAAAACTAGTTCAAGATAGTGTTCTGGTGTTCTCATTTATTATTATCCTAATTGATTTATCCTCCATGATCTGTTTATCAGGAAATTGTTTTCTTTTAATAAACATCTTAAATCTACAGAAGAATTCTCTTCGAAGCTAGGGCAAACGGTAATTTCAAATTCCGCCCTCCCAGAACCACATCTAGCAGCATTTTTGAAATCTATTTTCGCATATTTCTCTTATCTGTTCAAAGACAACTAACAGTCCCTCACACTTGAGATAACCACAAAACCAAGGAAAATACTTCCATCCTTACTAAATGCTGACAAAATGTTTTAGCAGAAGTTACTTCTCTCACAGTCTAACCCATCTGTCTATTTCTCATGCATGTTGTCCATGCGTTAAGCCACATAAGTAGGTAAGTACTTTGTCACAGGCAGAAAACATTTCTATTTACAACTAAGGGCAAAAGTTTAGAGGTCTTTCTCAGGCGAATCAGAGCTCTGCTGACCCTCAAAACAGGAGTTTTGCCTGAATAAAGCTTGAAGAATTCAGTACTTAAATGCTGATGTCAGGCACCTCAGAGAGGTAACTTGAATGGTAAGAAGGCATTTGAGAGCAACAAGGAGTCAGAACTGTTTGTTTCTCCAATATTTAGCAATGCAGTTGCCTTGAAATAAAAAATGAAAAAAAAAATCATCAGGAACTTTGTTAACCTTCTGTTAAACACAGCAGTGACTTCCTACTCCTTAACTCACCCAGTCTGATGTTACTCTGCCCTCACTGGAGTCCCAGATAGAGATTTCGCTAAAAACTTTGATTTGCAACAGAAATAATCAAGAGCTGAAAACATACTGAAGACCTACAATTATTTGTGGGTACACAAAAAACTTCAATGAAGTGATGCGTGAAAAGATCACGCATCAGGAGAGAAAGAACTCACACGCTGCAGACAGGCATTCAGTATCAGTGACTTTCAAATTGCAATAAACAGCCACACATGTATTTGAAAAATTCTCCACATGATACAGAACACCCCCAATTAAGTCACAGTTATCAATTCTATAACAGTTTTGAGAAATACTACTCATCTGGAATAGAGAATAAATTATATGAATGCACCAAAATGCTACGATATAATTCTTTTAGAAAATATGTATTTTTTGAGTATACACATAGTCAAATACCTAAATTACTTTCAATATTAATATATTTAAGTATTTAGAAAAATAAATCTTTATTTTAAGTCAACTGATTTAGGTTTGAAACTGTCTATTCAGAGCTTTAAATTAATTATGTAATTTCTCTGATGAGAAGGAGTAACAGTTCCCTTTTTGTCCAGCCAGAATCTTTATTAAGAAGTTTGCTATAATTTTAGGAAATATAGTATCTAGCTCTGACATTAGAAAGGATATGGAAAATCTTAAATGTCTAAGTGTCTGCAATTCTTAAACTACCTAATACCTAGCTTCTATGAACAACTCAGAGTGAACACATCCTTTTTGTTGCAGACATTCTCACCTGCTCATTTCAGCTCATTGGTTTACCCTTCAAGTTTTTTCCTTTCTTTCTTTAGAGAAATTGATTAGAAAAGTCAATTAGGACCGATCATAAGGGATCATTATTCTAATACGTTTTCAAGTTATTATTTCCAGATGGTCCCATTCTCGTTCATTTTTATAATGCCTGACTTATGTAATATAACTGAATTTATTTACCCAAATTACAAGGTTCTGTATGTCTACCCTCCATTCTGAACACAAGTATATTGATCTAAGAGAAGATCAACTATATCCTGGATTAACAAAATTTGCTGTGTACTCCGAAGCAATGTTTCAATTTCAAGTAGCATTCAAGTGTTTTCTTGGGTCTATGGCTTTGGTGTTTTTTTTTGTTTTTAATTAACAATTTACTTGTTAATTAGTTGTTAGCCCTGTTATAGCCTCAAATACATTTTATATTGCTTGATGCTAATCTTCATCCTTCCTAAACTACTTTTCTTAAGTGTTTTGCAAAACGAATTAAAATGCATATTATAAGGTAAAATGTATTTCATGGACAAAATTTAGTACATGATTTTATAGGACAAAGACTGCAAATGATACATTGAAAAAGAGAAGATGAACATACCTTTCAATTCACTGTCAATCTTGGGTGGATTATAGGGAACAGGTTCATCTGATGTAAATGTGAGATCTTCCTCAAATGTCTCAACATGCTGACCATTTAAAAACAAGCTGATCTGGAAAAAATACCCATTTCCAAATTGTCAAATTACACAGAAATCCAATGCAACACACAAATAAAGCATTTTTCTAATGAAATATTATCTAGCACATTTTTAGTAACAGCTTTGTAGATAAGGTTTTACTCCTGCTTTTTAAAAAGTAAAAACAACAATGATCCATTCTCATCTTAAAAATATCTTTGCACAAGGAAGAAATCGTAAAAATCATGTGCTTTCATAATAGAATAAATTTAACATATTGCTGTAGTAGATCAAAGAAAGATTAAGAAATGTACTTTAATATGGTAAAGTGACTGTTCTGTATGCTGTTGTCTCTGTTGTAAGGAAAAAACTAAAGTGATTCTGTAAGGGAACACATACAATGGCTGAATAGTTATGGCATTCACCTCTAGCTCTGGTAAGTCCATCTGATACAATATTTATAAAGTCTTGGGTAATTTAGCTTTGTACATTTTATTTCTGTGACTGCCATGGTCCAACATTTTTCCCCTTCAAAATCTATTCCTACACCTCCACACTGAAGAAATAACTTTTCTCCTTCATTTCCTAACAAGGGAGATTTTTCAACCCTGCATCATCAAGCAGGTATGACCTCTATCAGTCAGAAATATGGGTGAATAGGTAGCATCAGAAACAAATTAATAATGGGTGTTTTATTTTTATGTTGAGATGAAACTATGAACTAAAAAACGCTATGCTGTTCATCTTGCATGAACAGAATACAAAAGAATCACAGAATTTCTAGGTTGGAAGAGACCTCAAGATCATCGAGTCCAACCTCTGACCTAACACTAACAGTCCTCACTAAACCATATCCCTAAGCTAAGAGGAACTCTTCTTCCTCAACACCATGTAGTCTGAAAAAATAGAGCCTGAAGTGTATTTCGTTAGGTGATTGGGCAATTCACACACATTACAAGCAAAGGTTCCTTTGGTTACGTCATACAGCACAATAACATAGAAAAATTAACTGTATCTATTTCATCTGCATTGGAGGATGTCCAGTGGTAAGTACTTAGACATACAGCCATGTTACACCGCTACAGCGAACTAGTGTATACCAACTTGGCTGCAGCAGTTATTACCATTTGTTCTCAGTCCTCAGCAAATATAAGATAATTTTGCTCAGCAGTCTGAGAACTTATGAAAGAACACAGCAACAGAGGCCTCCAGTGCTTATCCAAGAAGAAGATAAAAATAAGTATTTCAGAAAAGTTCTTGCCTTCAGTAGGCTTGCTAGTATGATTCTTCTCAGTGAAAGTTCTAGGTTACATTTTAAACAAGAAAAAAGCACACTTGGAAAATAAATACTAGTTTCACTTTAAAACCACTAGTGACCTGTGGTAAAATTGGGGCAATTGCATAAGAGCAGTGAAAACAACACACAACAAATGTGATATTGAATCCAACCTGAAATCCAGAAAAGTGTTATCAAACACAAAACAAAAGAGCCCACTGTGACAACATTAACATATCTGAAAATCTCCTTACGTGGCATTTTTGGTTTTAGGTCAGATACTAGGTTATTTCAACAGAAATTCCAATCTAGAAAAGCAGTTAATTCATGCCTTATTTGCTCTGTAATCTCTAGCTAGACTTTTGCTGTTAATACCCAGCTAAAACTTTGAACCAAGGCCTTGAATCACTTACACCACACTTTTACATAACCTTTGCTGCACTTCAACAGCAGTACGTCACAAATTTTTTTTACTAGCATATCAGTGTGTTCATCAGATTAGTTACTTAGAGCAAGGAATTTGATTTTCTGTATGGAATAAGAGTAAGAGACACCACTTTCTTCCCCTGCTGAATTAGGTTACTATTTAATCTCAGCAGGCATTTTACTAAGTCTGGAACACAGTGCTAATTAATAATTTTACATTTAGTTTGATAAACAAAACAGCAGGCTAAACTTCCATGAAGATAATTACATATTAAACTTGGCAAAGACAAGCCATTCATATGCAGCAAAACATAAACCACCATAAAAATGACAAGTGCTTGAACTTCACAAAGCTGCACCAGGAAGGTTCTGGTCAGGTATTAGGAAAAATTTCTTTACCATGAGGGTGGCCAAACACTGGAACAGACTTCCTAGAGAGGTGGTTGATGTCCTGTTCCTGTCACTGTTTGAGAGGCATTGGGATAATGCCCTCAGTAACATGGTTCAACGTCTGGTTAGCCCTGAAGTGGTCAGGATGTTGGACTAGATGATCTTTGTGGGTCTGTTGCTGTCTAACACGGAACAACATTCTGTCCTTTGGTCAATTTTTCAATTAAGTGAATGAGTGAGAAAGCTCTTGCATCAATTATTAGGATGCCTTAGCATAAATATGTACGCAGTAACTGAAAGTCAGTTAAAAGCCTCCGAAAAGGAAGGGCATATAATGCATTTTTGCCTGCAGTCTCCAATTAAAATACTTAATTTAATTTACTGAATTGTCGGATGATATTCAGAAAAAGAGGGACTGACATTTACAAATCCAAACATTTTGTATTTTCAGTAAAGCCAGTTTCTGCCTCTGCTTTATCTTGAAGCCTTAAAACTACACACAGGTACAAGCATAATGGAAAAGAAGTACGGCTCTAGCTTAATGTTTCCTCTTACACTGTACTTTCTCACCTAGGATTGCAGTCATCCAAACCACAGTGTTTCAGGCTGAAAAAAAACATTCTTATGAACTGAATATGGTCACAGATAGATCTCATTCACAGGCTTCTCCATGATACTCATCACAACAGCACATTAGTGTCTCAGACTTCTACTTATATTGGAGAAAGTGTAAAATTACAGAAGTCTACTTCCATTTTTATAGACAGGGTAGTCAGAAGGAAAAGGTTCAGCCAACTCTGTTGATAAAATCTGTGTTAATCGGAGGAAGATCACTGAGTTTAACAGCTATTTCCAGTAGCACATACGAAGAGTAGAGTTGCATCAATTACAATGCAAGGTTGGCAAGTTCAACTGCTCTAAAATATTGTGTGAATAACACTCTGGGAGATCTGGAAAGATATTTTTCAATGTTACCATTATATTTTGCAGTTTCACGACTCAAAGTTGCTGAAAAAAATGCCAAAGTCAGCATATTTTTTTTCAAATGGCTTCAAAAAAAACAGAGCAGGCTTTAAAAAGTAGTAAGTCTTACCTGGACATCACTTTTTGGATAATGGAAGAAAAATGGCTTCAAAACTGGAGACCTAGACACACAAAACAAGAATTATAGATGCATTTTATCAGAAATCAATAAAAATATCAGGTCATTTATCTTTCAGTTATTCATATACCTGGCAAACACTTGGAAACTTAAAAGCTATTTGGCCATGATTAGCAATCATTTTCTAAACAATTAGGAAAGTCCAAGAAATGCAGAAATTCCTTAAATTTCAGTATTAAGAAAGCAAGACTTTGATTTAAAATTTAAAAAATCACTTACACTCTAGGGCGCCCTCCAACTATTCCAGTGAGGCCGGGTGCTGGAAATCGAAAATAAATTCACAAAAATAACTGTAAGAAACATTTTCAGAATACCAAAGCTTATAGCTTAACATAATTTGAATTATTCCTATAATGCAGATTTAATAAATACTAGACAACATCTGGCAAGTTACAAATGGTATCAAATTAAAACAGCCAAACATTTTATACAGCAGTGAAAAGGGCAAAATGTGTAAAAACTACTGTGACTTAAAATAAAAATACATGTTTCAAAAGGTCAAATCAAACTATTTTGGAAGAACCAAATGAAGATTTTCCGCCCTTTTTTTTTTTTTTTTTTAATGCCAATGTCAGTCAGGTAGTCTGCATTTGGTAGAAGTACAACAGTCTGGGGGTTGGAGGAGGTAGTGATGGTTTTTTGTTCACTTTTAAAGAAAGCGGAGAAACAACTCTGACCCAATCCATATACTTGCTTAGTACAGTTTTATTAGATTTACTATTTTAGACGCATCTCTCAAGCATTTTCACTGGCTAATGTAGCTGGTTTTACAGTACTCTGTATTCTAAATCCCATTCTCTCTTTAATACATAGGCAATTTTGGAGCTTAAGACATTACTGATTTACTGCAAATCTAGGATCATATGTTGGTCAAACTCATCTATTCTCAACATCAGGTTGCCAGATTTACCTAACACATCACTATTTCTGAAAGAAACAGTTCTGCTCTCCCTAGTATAGCTTCTGGCCCTTCTGTCTGGCACAAACAATATGCATACATGATACATCAGAAATCCATATAGAACTGCAGGGGAAGGAAATGGTAAAGTGAGTATGGTAAATCTAGGAATTAACACCCACATGGTGCATTTACCCAGCTTAATCCTGGCTAACACAGGTTCACTTTGCTTCATGCTTCTTTCAGGTGTGAATTCTCTCCACCTGTGCTCCAAACAGACCAAATGCCATGTAATCATGCTGTTGGGGTTCTAAACTTGCACCAATAACCTCCACCTCTCAGCAAGCTGCCTTAGCTTGGTTTCAGTGCCATGGTAATACAGACATATAACAGTGGTGGTACTGGTTGGTGCAACACAGCATAGGTCCAGAATAGAGAATCTAGCCATATCCACATTCACCAGATGAATGATTTCCCTGAAATAGTGTTTAATAAGATCCGTTACTGAAGCCTATGGAAAGACATGCAATCACATAGCCCTTACCTTGACTGCACTGTTCTACAAATCAGAGACATATTTTGATACATCAAAAATTAAAGTCAGTGCACATTTGAACAACTGATTTGGGGATGGTTGATTACAGTATGTAGGTCTTAAAGTTTCAGAAGAGATCTCTTGCCTGAAGCTAGTCCATAGTAGCTCTGCAAGCTTGGCCAGTGTGCTACTGCAGTACTTGCACATTACAACTAGAGTTAGTGAAATATGGTTATCTTGTGAACTATCTTCACAGCTAGAGGCTGGAAATAAAAGCAAAACAAAAAAAACACAGCAAGCTTTAGGAGGTGATATATGAGAACAATCTGAAGGGATTGGGTGTTAGTATCGACTCCACTCTCTCCCTCAAAAAAAAAAAAACTTACCATTTTTTTAGCACAGTCTCTATCAAAAAAAGCCACAAATAACCACCTCTCTACCTAAAGTTCTGCTGCAAAGAACACGCCAGTAGTCAGAATAGGAACTAACCCCTTACGTTACAGTTACATAATGTTAAATGACACAGGGAAGATTCAGCCCTACACATATTACCTTTATGCTCTTTCAAGCAGAAAATAGCCACTCAACATTAAAAACTAACTGGGTTAATTTACTGATGGACTTATGCTCCTAATTTGTTTATTTAGGTTGTCGAGGGAGGAGGCGGAATATGGTAAGGTCATGTTGAACATAGGTTCAGAAAGTTAATTTAAATTATCTGTGGATAGTCACATGGCTCACTTCCTGCTAGGCAGCTGAACTGCTCATTAAGGGTACCAGATATTGCTCCAAAATATATTTCAGCTTCGTGAAAGCTTTCAAAGAAAATTGTTCACTTGCCTGCTCTCATACAATGGAATTCGGCTTCTACAATGAAACAGTTCTCTAAAAACTAATAAGGAAGTGATCCACCTAAAAACATGGACTACTCACACTTTGAGGCTACAATAACCTTGTACTGCTACTTGCTATTATTAGTCTTGCAAACTTCTGCAGTACAAAAGCTTCTGTTACAGCAGATTCCTCTGTAAACACATTACAGCTACCTCTGCACATAAATGCAATTTCAGAGCAAAGCGACAACAACTTTATTCATTTCTACCTTACAATTATTCAATTCATTGTTCGTGTTAGTGTAACTAAGTTGGGAGCATATATAATTTTGTTTTTTTTCCCTACATAGGGGTGTATGTGTATATATGCAACACCTCTTCCACTTCTCTTCAGACAAAAGCAGAGGAAACAAATCTTAAATTGATCATGGCCTGTGACTGGTGATTTGTTATTTCTGTAAACAGATCGCACTAGAGCTCAAAACCTCACCTGCATCTAAGGGCTTTGATACCTATCATGTTTCTCAAATAAGACTGAAAGAAGGCAATGGAAGTTTAAGCATAACTCTGTAAGAGCAGATTTACTGCTGTGGCCATACATTTTTCTCCTGAGTTACTTAGAAATTCCTCAGATCAACTGTTGTCACAAGACACTCTCCAGCTGGGAAAAAAAAAAAAAAAAAAGATCTACTTGTGCTGTACTTCATACCTGCTTGGTTGGTTACTTAAGCATCTGTGCAGATGCTCTCCCCTCCTTCCTTTCTGGAGGAAGGTCTATCTCAAATAAAATGAAGTATGACTAATTTGCCATACTTGTAGAGAACATCCATCAGGCTGCACCATCAAGTAGATAAGATCTTCAGCTAAATTGAAGTTGTTGATCTCCTTTCCCAGAAACTTTACATGAGCACCTTCTGTTATCGGAACCCCATTCATTAGTCCCTCAAGGCAAATATCTGGTGGCAGATAAGGTATCGCTAAGCATGGTGTCATCCTATCTGCCTCCAGTCATCCACTTGAACAAGATCTTTCACTTGAAGCTGACCAACAACTCACCATCACAATCTGGCTGTCAGCTTCTGTGCCTCAGAACAGCACAAAATTCACATCAAAAAGGAGCTGAATGCCTTTCAGTTCACAAAACAGTTGGAGACTTTTTTAATCCATCTATATTCTGTTCATGTTCATCTGTAGGTATAGAATTTGCCTGGTATAATTGTCATACTGAATATGATATTTATTTTGCCTCAAGAGTCTGATCAGGTAGCTTGCCACACCCAGGAGCATTTTCGCTCACATGCCTGAGCACCTAACCTGACACTGCCAATTCCTCAGGTGACTGGACATTTAAAAGCAGTGAGTCAGTATTGGAGATCATGCCACTTAATTTCCACTGATTTCATTAACTCCTAAATATATGGCATGATTGGAGAAGTGTATGGCACTACGTCCACTAAATTTACTTCTTTCTAGGTGACTAAATACTAGTTTAGTACCCTTCCTTTGGGTATCAGTGCTTAAAAAGGTTTGGATCTATAAATAAAGAATCAATTATTATTCAGCAGATCCTGCTCTTCTGTTGATCTGTGTAAATCTTTACAGTATTACCATGTCTTTTCACTTTGACTCCTTCTTCTTAGCCCATGTTCAATTTTATGAATTTTCAGCCCAACTACAGTAGGAAAAAAGTCATCCTCCCTGTGTACCCATATATATTTTATATTTATCAACGTTTTTCTTTTGTGTTCATGATTCTCCAGCATACCTGCAAGCTAAATTTTGGGCCCAATGGACAGTTTCTTCCAAATCTGAAGAACCTTGAGTATGTCAAAGTATACTAACGCTCCTTCTCCACCCCTATGTGATTCAGCAGCAGTATGCTGATGGATGAGCATGTAGGGAACACGAGGTGAAGTCCACTTAAGATATACTTCCTAATACAATAATTCCACCATTTCTGATCCCCTGTACATGTTTTCACTCCTCATCTGCCACTGTGTTTAGTTTCTCACCCAACAGAACTTACAGAAGGATTGCCTTGCAAATACCAATACTTTTAAAGCTCATGTGTTTGAAGACAGCAAGTTTCCAACTAATTTCATGAACACTGGTATCACAAAACAAATGCCATGACTTCCAAGAATTACAACCATCTGTGGCCACCTTCCTCATTGTTTGTCACATGTTCTTCTCTCTTCCCCTACACCACCTCTAGTTTTCATGCAAGCATTTGTGGGAGTGGATCCACTGAAAACCGGCCATGGCAATAATGAATGCTTAACACAGGCCCAAAGGAACACCTATTTCAACATGTATAACAGCCACGTTCTAAGATATTCTAAATGCATGCCAGAGATATGACGCCTGTAAGACACCCACGGCAGGAAAAATTTCTGTTGCAACCTGCAATTAGAGAGAGAAATCTGCAGCAAAACAAGCTTCATTAATTACAGCTCTCGTAATTCCCCACTGGATTTTCTGATGGCAGGATAGCCTTATTATTTTGCCCTCTTTAGTAGTTCTGTCCTATTCAAATCCTACCTTAAAAGGCCACACCTAATTTTTGTTTCTTATTTCTTTTTATCCTTTACTCTTGTCAAAAATACAATTCTGCACAATTCTGTGGACTTTTCAACAGAAAAGAACATTACACAGTATATGAAAGAAAGATGCTATACTGCATGACATTTTTTGTAAAATGTTTTGAGTAAAAAGCAATAAAATAGTCTGACTACTTTTAAAGCTTTTAAACTTCCACTAGTTTAAATGTGAAAGGTGACACTTCTTTCTTTGAAGCTTCACTGAGTTCTGGAAGACAATCTTGTCTCGTGTTCACCAACTTACATTTTTTGACCTTAAACTGTTTGTCCCTCATTTTTCTGGTGATTCAATTAGTTCAACCGAAAGCTTATTAAATGCATTTACCCCATATTCTAAGGAATTATGTATGTGGCATATATTTGTAACTCAACTGTTCCTACAATATAGTTAAGTACAAAATACGTACTTCTGCAATGTGGTCAATTATACATTCTAATTATTCTGTGTCCACTGAATACAGCAGATACACTATCTTCTGCAATGTTATTCTCAAACAAAAAAAAAAAAACAGGGCCTGTAATAAACCGCTAGGACCAGGACATTTCTTGAAGTATCTTCCAACACACTTATGAGATCAGTCATAATATTTACATACACTCAAGCACTTTAAAATCTCAAGCTGTATTAACCAGCTGTCATCTTAGTGTCAAACTCCGGTCATTTTAATGTGAAATAAGGGTCAGCACATGATTTTAGCTATTAATAAAACATTTCTTAGCTACTGAACTATTAAACTATAAATGACAGTTTCCCTCATCAAGGCTCTTCTTAAGCCTCTTGTACACCAGGCTTTATTCACAATGATCTATACAAATAAAAAAAATACAATATAAAATACACTGTAACAAAAGAAACTGTTTAAATGCTAACCATAAGGCTGATTGGACCGTATGTGATTTTTGCCAGTACTTTCACTGAACAGTACAAGCCTGGTCTCTGCCAACTGCCTCTTATGAAGTGAGGATGCATTTCCATAGACTGGGCTATGCAGGACCGTGCTGAACTCCCAGAGGCTACTACTGACTTAAAAATCTGAGCCTATGCATCTCAGATTCTTCACTGCAAAGGATAAAACATAGAACAAGAAAACAGCTCTAAAACCCTGCTATTAAGGCTCAACATTAAAGACAAACTTATTTTTCAGAAGACTATGTGCATTAAAAATCAAACAAAATTGCTATTATTGTTAAAGAAACATCAATTTTCAATGTACTGAGAAATAAAACCTAGTAAACTGAAAGCATTATTTCACCAATTGGAAGTTTAGCAATTTTGGGTGCTACTTGTAAAAAAGATAAGATTGTTTTCTTTTAATAGTAAGTATCACTTCAAGCCTTTTAAATGTGCATAAGCCAAATGAGAACTGATTAAGTGTTTGAACCGGCAAACTAAATACCAGGCTCAAGAGAAGTTTACAGTGAAAGCGTTCCATCCCAAACAGAAAATAAACAACAAATCACTCTAATGTATGGCATGTCTATATACAGTTACTTCAGATTCTTCTCTAGGCTTAAGAATCTCATCTGCAATTTGAATAATATGAACTAGATATTTGTACTTTAGAACAGTTAGCACTGTGCAAGTACGCTCATGTGCCTCAGTGGATTCAATAAAAACAATGAAAATTTAAAACACATTAGTAAAAAAAAAAAGTTATAAGATTGCTATAAAAATCCTTGTTTTCTTTATTATGTAAGCTTGTTATTTTTTTAATGCCACCTTACCAAACTTCTCTCTTGCAGATCTAACGCCTTCTATATATTGCAGAGCAGAAAACCACACATGCTTCAGCCATATTCCAAGCATTCCAACACATTAAAAAAATATTCCTTTATTTTTCTTTTCTGATTCTCATTGAGAATGAGAGTTCATAAGAAACAGGGAATTTCAAAACAGCACACTGCTTTGGGACGGTTGTCTTCCTACTGATTTTCTGAAATAGAAATCTACCATAAAGGGGAACAAATAATAAACAGCAATCCCAAACTGATCAAAAATTATACAGATCTCCTTTTATGAGGACTAAGTTCTATTACCCTTTCTATATACAAATATATAAAAATATATCTAAAAACATTTTAAAGTAATCAAAGTCACAAAAATGAGTCAAAATAAAATAAATACAGACATTAAAGGCTTAAGATTCATTACGACAACTAAAAAGCATGTCTGACACAAGATATAGCACACAGTTTTAAGTCTCTGCTGTGAAGCATTATGAAGATCATTCTTCAGCAACATTGTTGCAATATGCCTTTTAATCACAGCAAGAATTTATTTTCATCTTGCTCTTGTTCCCTGCAAGGATGGAGAAGTTAACTGAAAATTCCTTGAAAATTTTATTGGGCAAAAAGAGTTCAAAAAGTTTTGAGCAATGTGATTTAAACTTAGTCTAAGTGAAATCCACCAAAACTAGGTTTTTATTACTGGCCACTAATGAAATTAATACCTTTATTAACTACAATTTGTAACTCCCATATTATGGCATTATTACCAAACTGAAACTACCTACCAGGTCTAGCTCAAGGCACCATAAGAAATGACTAGCAGGCTGAAACAACCTGGACTGACAGCGTTCCTAGATTCCATCACAAAAGATATCGCTGACAAACACCACTAAATTTAAGAGCCTGGGTTTGACACTGCCTTCCTCTGAAAAAAAAAGAAAAAAAAAAAAACACACCTCATGGACTGGAGAAGGAATTCAGGACTTCCCATCCTTTTTCTGACCTATTAAAGCTCCTCTCTCTACTGTTCATTCCTAGATGAAGAGTATTTGGCTAATCCAGTCCCCTTAAGTACCAGTGGAGGTCCTCTCTACCATTTTTTACAGGGAAAGCAGAACCAAAGACCCTGACTGAGGTTCTTTTGTGGTCATGCCTCCTTCCACTATCTCAGGAAACCATCTGTACAGCAGACAGACCACCTTGCAGTGTTACTGCACTACAAAGCTTTTTTGGTCATGTTACATAGCCTTCTAAAGATTCCTGGATGAAATGTGGTATATATTAAAATTATCTCTACAACTGTCCACACATCACAGAGTAACAAACACCAAACTGCTATTGAGGTGAAAGAAGAATGAAGTTATAAACCATACTGCACAGTCACTAGATACAGTCCAAGTAGAGGAGGCAAACTTTTCTAGTTTTCCCCCCCATACTTTTTGTCTAGTACAGACAAAATGGATACTGTTTTCTTAAGTCACTCAAAATGTTCAAAAAAATTGAATTGTTTTAGTTCAAGTGACATCACCCTGCAATTCAGCAATTCCCCCTTTCCCCTTATTGCTGGTTATGATGGTTAATTTGTTCCTGTTTCTTTATTTTTCATTGAAAACGCCTACAGAAGAAGGTGTTTGTCCCTGTCCACCCCCCGAGTCAATCACTCTTAAAATCACTACCTGTCCTCCTTGAAGACACAGAAGAGCTCAGGGGCCCATGACAAAGCTGGAAGGCAATCACTGAAACCCAGAGCTTTGTTGCTTAAAGTGCAAGCATGTACTTTATAAGAAAAATACATGTTTAAAGCCCCAACTGGTGTGCAGCTCCTCAACTGTCACCATTTCAGGAGAATTAAGTCACTCATTCTACATACATACACAGACCCATGTGGGATGTGCAAAACCACATCTGATAAGCACCCTGCACACACACAAGAGGCAGCATCCACAGCTATTTTCATTTAATGTCCAGTAAGAGAAAGTGAAACAACACCATATAACATAGTGCCTCAGGTGCTAGTGCACAGAGCCCTTACTCAAGGTACAGGAGTTTTGAATTCTGGGTCCTCCTCTGTCCGTGGACACTCCTGACCTTGAGTGAAACAGAGGACAGAAGCTTGGAGAAAGGGGGAAGGAAGCTATGAACATCAGGTCCTGCTGTTAGAGAATTCACCTACGGGAACATCAATCTGAGTTCTGGCTTCTGTTCCCAGCATCGCTTGTACATCTGTCCAACAAAAGATCAAATTTGAGTCTTGTTAATGGAGCTGCCTGGTTTAGGACACTCAAGCAGCAAGCATTCCTTGTTCTGCTCTTCACAGCATGTTCTGGCAGCCTACACCACTGTCAGAAACGAAGCATCAGAAGGTGATTCATTGATTAGCACCCTACTAGCGATTGTCTGGCAGTGTTGCATTTATTATTCTCTTTAGAGAGATTTAGCAAAAACAAACAAACAAAAGGAGATGCTTCAAAACCACTGCTTTAGGAGTATTCCACATCAACAAGCAGCCCACTAAACATTTTAAATCCCAAATCTGGCTCTTCTCTACACATGTATTTTATCTGTGCAAACAGTATGGAAATCTGCTACATCACAGCAACTGAAAGCATTGACTGTATGAAGCAATCTTAATCTTTACAAATCAGAAAACTGACTATTCATGGGTTTGTGATCAAGGATTTGG
Organism: Anas platyrhynchos; assembly: GCF_047663525.1. NCBI lineage: Eukaryota > Metazoa > Chordata > Aves > Anseriformes > Anatidae > Anas > Anas platyrhynchos. The sequence goes on from NC_092590.1 coordinate 34,538,380, forward strand.
AAGCATTGTAGTAAACAGCTCTGATGCCCTCTGATACTAGTAGCTTACTTCAAGGAGACCAAAAATTTTGTTGGATTCTTGTACCTGGCAAGCAAAAGTGCTATTTATCACCAGATGCACCAGATAATTCCAGTAATACGCTCCTTCCCACTACTGCTCATTAGCAGCAGTCCTATGAAGTAAAGGAGACTTTTTAGTTAATAAATGCTGCAAGATATTTTATAAAGTTTAAGCTGTCCATTTACAAAACAAAGCCAGCATCACCACAATCTCACATTCAGGCTGTCTAACCTGACGGTACCAGAAAAAACATCTGTTCCACCAAGAGTTCTGAAAACATGAACTGAAAGCTTGCCAGCCACCTTAAAAATAGATGTTCACATACTATGGTAACTCAATTATAATACTATGCTATACTATCCAAGTTGGGTAGCACAGATTTTTGACTTTTTCATTCTTTAGACAATTTAGACAACAGTAGAGAGAAGAAAAACGGAAACCTTAACAAATCTAGCACCTTCTGACATCGAACAAGGTTTATTTGCACAGTAGTTGCTTGTAAACGAAGAGGCACACATTAAGAATTTGGAGAGACAAGTATATATGCATTAACATCAGATCCTAAAAGTAGGCACTTGTTTTAAAATCTAGCCAGCTTTCTCTTGTTCACAAAGATACCTGCTAGGGATTGTCTGTGCATATATAAAACAAAGAATAGATCTTTACTTCCAGGAATGTTACATAGCCTACATAAATAATGACAAAGGAGAAACTACTTCAATTATGAATCCTTAACAAATTTTAGAAATGGTAGCTTGGTCTAACTGTGAAAATACTACTTTTCATTCATTAGAAAACAGCGTGGAAACTGTGTGTATCCGTGGTAAATGCTGACCTGCTAACCAACCTTCTAAAATGCAAAATATTTTAAAATCAACTCCACGAATATTCCTGATTACTTCTACATAATTGTATTCAATCCTTTAGAAGGGAGAAGGAAAAAAAAAAAAAAAGAATGTGACCATACATCAACCTTGCCTCCATAAATATAGCTTTTAAAAGAATACTACATTATCTACAGCCCTGATACCACTCTAAAAACTGCAACACAACGTGCTTTGTTCCATACAATTTTGAATCCAATAAAAATAAAGCACTGACTAATTTTTTAATTGCAAGGCAACAAGTAGTCCCCATTAATCAGGATGCTAGACGTGCTATAGAAGTTGACATTCAGGTTAAGCTCAAGTAATTCAATTTTGAAGATTCATGTAAACCCTCAGTGCATTTCTCCATAAGTTACAGAGAAGCAACTGCAACATACCTGAGCTCTCATCTTCAAAACTAAGCTGCCCAAATTTAAAATGGATGTTTAAAAAACGGGCGAAGTATCTATAGTATAAGCAGCAGTCAAATCACAAGATGTGAATGTGCTACTTAAAACTGAGATGGATATAGTAGCGACACTTAGATGTGACTTGGAAAGAGAACAGAGAGGAGAGGAAAAAAAAAGAAGAGTTTGCTTAAAGTGATCAAATAGTAAACCTTTCTTGAAAGCTACAAGAACACAATGAAATTTACAAAAAACAAACATGAAAGTTTTTGGAACAGACACCTAATAAACGAAAGAAGCATACATCATTCACAACTTCATGCAAATACTTAAACTACATATACTTAAAACTAAGACTGGCTTATAATTAAATCCTGGTATTTTATCTTTCTCTCTCAAGCCCATGGAAAACATCTTGCAATGGTTGCCTGACATCATGTTCATTCAAAGTCAAATGTTAAAGCCATTAATTTGAGGTTAGACATAATTGTGCAGAACCAGAATTTAAGCTGGGGAGCTAATATGCACAGTGTGAATAAAGAATTAGATGCAGCCCATTAGCATTCTCACTGCAGTATCATATTAAAACACTTTTAATTAGATCTGAAAGTTTGACGTCTATACATAAGCAGCTACACATTAAACAGCTTAGAAGTACAGTAGTATCTTTAAAAAAACCACTACAGTAACATCAGATAACTGAGTGGTGAAGAGTACCTATAAAACCCTTAAACTATACAGTTCCTAATGTACTGCAATGTTATAAAAAGTCATTGTGATAGATTTTTGCCAGCTGATTACCATTCTTAACATTTAGTTTTGGTGAGTTCTAAATAGGATTACTGAGTTTTAATAACATGATAAAACAGAATAAAAGCATTGTCACGTATCAGTGCAACCATGAGTAGGAAAATAAAACTAAATGATAGAAAAAATGTTTTCCTTTTACTATTTTACTATCTTTTACTATCCATTTTACTATTTTTATTTTTGTTACGTGTCTGTACATCTCATTTCTATAACAAATACACTGAAAAGGAACTATGGTTATACTACTATCAGTACAATGAAACTGAATGGAATTAAGTTTTTCGGTGCTCGTCAGGCTCAGGAACAAGAAAAGGTAACTTTAAGTTCCTAAAGAAAGATTTGGACTCGATGATCTTGAGGTCTCTTCCAACCTAGAAATTCTGTGATTCTGTGATTTGAGTATTTACCCATGCCAGTTCCAGCTGGTGCAATCTCTTTGGAGAAGATTTCTAAAGCTTCTTTTCGCTTATGATGTACAGCAAGCCAAATAACAGCTTCTCGAGGACCCTGCTTCAAAGAAAGTAGAAGTAAGATTTGCTTTGAAGAACATCTATTATATTTGGCAAATTGAAAAGTAACTGTAGCTCAGCATTCAAATTACATCTAATGGGAACATTCAGTGCTTATCCAACATCACTAGAATTTTTGGTTAATGTTTTATTATCTTTTTCTTTTGCTTCCATGAAATCAACTACTGGAAATTTCAGACTGCTACAATACCAAGTAATTTCTCCATCCCAAAGAATCAAGCACTATAACAAACAGTAATTTATAAGAAAATAAATACCTTGCTTCACTCAGTGGGATGAGCAAACCAACTGTCCTCTTATTTTTAAGCACGTTGAGAATACTTCGGGGGTCAAGTAAGCCTGCCAAGTTTACTTCTCTTAGCATCAAAAAGCAAACAGATCTACTCAGGAAAAAGAAGTCAAATCTAATCCTTGGGAGTTAAACAGGAGAACAGAACTTTTTTAAACCAGCAGTTGCCCAACAAAAACACTGGATGCCCTTCCAGGTAAACCCAACCACTACTGTCCCTACTCTACAATCAATACAATTCCCTCTGTAGATAAGCACTCTCTCATGATTTTTCTTTTGTAAAAATCTTTTTGCCACTGAAAGAATTCACCACTGGAAACCATATACTGGCAAAAGCCTTGGAGTGATCTTCTAACTCTAGTATTCTAAGCAGGTTTCAAATTCTAAGTCTGTCCTTAAGCATCTCCTGTTTTTTCCCTAAAACAAACATAGCTGTTACCATCATATACAATTCCAAAATTACTTAAAGCAATTGCCAGTATACACAGCTTGGCATTCTGAAAAATGCTAAACCATTATTCCTAAAGAAAATATATGGATTTATTCATTAGATTCCTCTTAAATTTAATGGTAGCATAACAAACCCTTTTTCTTTTCATATTTTAAGACTTCAGTAAACATTTTAAGCTCAAAAACACACACACGTGTATGTAAGTACGTATGTGCGTGTATGTTTTCCTCTTCAAAATAACTACAGAAACTCCAAGCTGGATCTGAACTCCAGAACTGCCTTTTAACACATTTTCTAACTCTAGTGCTACTTACTTGAATTGCCCACATTTCTGCAAAGCTACATTCTTTAAAAATGTTATATAAAATTAAACAGCAAATTTAATTTTAGCTTTTGAAATGCTGATATCTTGTATATTAGGATCATTTTGTGTGTGTATACTGTTACGTTTTCACAAAAAAATGATACTAAAGAACTTGTCAGCATTAGAAAATCAAATCAATTTCAGGAATTTAAGTAACTTCAACAATGTAAGAACACGGATGCATTTCCTATTGGCAGCTGCTGAAACGGTGTTTATAATAAATGCTGGAGTACTCCACACCAAGCATTCTGGATAGCGTAAGATTATCCCAAAGAGGGGGGTTATATTAACAGACTACTAAATTCTGTATTCCAATTCAAACATATGGTAAAATCCCTTAATGAACAAACTCACTGATGCCAGCTCATACCAATGTAGGGAAATTTACCAGTTTATCATAACTGGTGACCAGCTAAAACCCAGTTAATGAAGGGCCTTCACAGAAAAATATGGCTATGATACAAATTCAACTTTAAAAAAAAAATCATTCCCATACTATCAAGAGATTCATTAAATTACTACTATTAACAAGTAATAGGAAATACTCTTGCAGAAAGCATGCTTATACATTCACATCTGCTTCCTGCTTCTAAACTGTACCATGTCTTCAGTAGTCTAAGTTCTGTTTACCTCCATGCCCACAGATGCAAGGTAGTGAATGATACTACGGTCTAAGAAAACAGTAAGTTGAGTCTCGTTCTCAGGAGGTGAATCCAGTATCAGAACTGAAGATGCAGACTATTTCATAGTCATTTATCTTACAGTATCGTAAGTTTAAAAAAATACATACGAATAGCAAACCAAGTTTCAAGTTTATTTCAAGTTTAAAGATGTGTTGTAAAAGGGTTATTAAAAACTAACATTTTAATTAATGAAACATTCCTGTTGTTCTGTTGAGTAAAATAATTTACTTATATCCATATTTAACAGTTTTTATATAATGAACTAAAATCTGATGTACTGTTAATATATCTCTTTCACATAAAACACATCCAGTATTCTCTAAATCATGAAATTGTTGATACTGTGACATTGTCATAGACCCCTTCTTCCTCAAGAACAGAAAACCAGAGCAGGAGGTATTAAAAATTATATACCACCAGGGCTAGTCCGTGCTGATTCAGGTCCCTTGCTCCTGCTGACAAAGCAAGCTATTAGATTGTCAAGGAACAACTATGTAAACAGGGGGAAGAAATTGAAAAAGGAAAGGAAGCAAGCATTTCTGAATTTCTCAAGGCTACTTTCTGTTGTCAGCAATTGTTGATGCTGTACACATTAGCTCAGACTATGCCATAGTGGTCTACGTAGGTCTGGGATATACAGAATTTCACGGTTACAGAGGAATACCTTTGCACCCAGCTTGAAACACCTGTGTGGGAATTCATTCAGCCATACCAGGCATTTACACTGAGCTCCAAATACTGTTTGGTACCCAATTCCTGTCTTGGTATTCACAGACATATTTCCCTCTCAAGTTTAGATGGCAGAATCTTCAAAGCAGGGACTATTTCCTCGGCTGTTAATACATTGCCTAACCTAATGTGGCTCTGGTTTTGAGCACTGTTATTTGCAACCCAAATAACTGCATTTAATTTTGTATGGAAATACAAGATAAGAAAGTGAACACATAATTCTTAAACCCTAAAGGGCAGATGTTTTCCTTAGGAGCCTACAACTTCTTTTGAGATGGCAGAGCAAAGCCCACTCCTCCCCCATTCTTTTCACACTCCTACCACTGCTTTCCAAATGAAAACTATTCCGGTTAGTTTCTTCTAACTCTTGGTTTCTTCTAATTGCTGAAGGACCATGGTGAAGGGGGTGAAGCAGCAGAGCATTTTCTTGTATTTCAGCCTTAACTCTCACATCCTATTGCTGGCATGTATGTGCTTTCCATACCATGTAGATAATGCTCTGCTCTACTTTTATAATATACATGTATATAAGACTAAGGAGCAGACGTATTCAGTGAACTGTAAGTAAGGCAAACTGAACAGTAAGAACAGAGAAACTGTTCTTTTCCAAGTCATTATTCACTCTATGCAACAAGTAATACAGAAGACTTTACATAATGTAACATTACTAAATGTAATAGAATTCATAATCATAAGGAGCTAGTACAAAGAGAACACATACAAGTTCAATATCTGGAAAATCTGTTCCTATGTTCCACAATTTTGATTCTGTATAGCAGGGTTTATAGTCCTAAAAGGAAAGAGACCACATCATACAGATGCTTCATCAGGGAGCAACTCCTGCTGCTGTGCAGAATGAAACTGAAGTCCAAGCACTAAAGTAAGCAGCTGCATACATAACTTGCTCCATTTACACAAACAATTTCTATAATAAGAATGTCTTTTCCAGTATTTTCTATACATACAAATTTTCAGCTATTTTACATGTTGGCATTCCTATGATCCAACTCAGAGCTGAGTTATGCCAGTACCTTAATGGTTTTGCAAGACTGCAGTTAATAAAAAAGAATTAAATCCTACTGTTTTAGAACAAGCGAAGCTGTCTAAATATTTTAAGTGTATGTAAGTGGGGACAAGATTTACAGTCTTCTTCCTTTAAAAATGACTTTCACATTCTAGATTAGGAAAACGAACTGGGTATCACAGCTGCAGTAGTTACAGCCATCATTCATATTCTTACAGATGAATATAACAAGTCACAAAACATGACACAGAATTATGTAGTTGAGGATTGTTTCACAGATAGGACCCACCGGCAGTTTTAAAGTTGCACAGGCAAAAATAGTTCTGCCATTTCCAGACTCAGCAACCTTTATCATGTGGTCTTTTAAACTGCATTAGACACAACTTTAAGTCTACTTTGTAAGAACTTTTATAAGACATTTCTTTAGATGAATAGCATTAGAACAGACTACAATAACATTTTTGTTAGATTTCTTATCAGTGCTTCTGGAAGATCCCAAACTGTAAAGTCTTTGTCAGTATAATTTTGTACACTAAGTATGACACTGAATTCTTTGCAAGATGGTAGGGTGAAATTCCCAAGATGACAGTGACTTGCTTTAAAGTTATGGAAAAGATAACAATATGGAAAGATTAAAAGAGGTCAGTAAAAGTTTAAGAACACTCCACTGAATACTTACACCATCTATACTCCTTCTAGCATGAGGTCCATATGTATCTTCAGACCCTAAAACCTGTATGTTAACTGCACTGTAATCTTCATACCCAAGCTGACTGAAAATAAGACGAGTCCTGCAACAAATGATTGTTTTTTAATTAGTAAACTGCCTCAAAGTAATCATCTGGAAGTAGCCTCATACGGTACACAGAGGTTAGCTCTGATGTAAACTGGACTATGAACACTTTTCACTAAGCAAATGCATCTGAATACTGTACCAAGTCATGCAGCATCAATCAAGTGATAATTACAAAGTTACACCTCTCAATTTATCCCTAGGTTTCAATCTGAGCCATTTTTCTATTCAAATTATTTTTAAAATGACAGGCAGAGACAAATCAATTTTTTTTTTTTTTTTTTTTTTTTTTTAAATCTTTAAAACAAGAGCAGCTGAAAATGGCATTACAGCACATGCAGTCTTCCTGGTTTTCACACTGGTAATTCAGCCCTTATCTTAATTCCTACTATAAAGTATTACAACCTACCAATAAACATATGAAACTACCTCATTACATCACGGGCACCAACAAAGGGAAATCTAACCGAAGAAGGAATTTGTATTCAAACCTTAAAGGTAATTAGTTGGGATTAATGAACATACAACTCACATGCTAAGAATTAGATAACATTTTTAAAATAATTTTTTCCTCATTATTCATGCCTGCCATCTTGTGAAATCCCCAGAATCCCAGAATGAGAGAAATCCCCTCATTCTGTGAGATCACTTCCACCAAAAGCATATTGTGTCAAGAATGCCACGTTTGTCCAGTCATGATTAGTAATGTGGATGACCATTATCTTTTTTAATACACTACAAAAACACATACTGTTTTAAGAGAGACAGCAGTTAACACTTTTTGACAAATATTATATTAGCTCTAATATGAGCATTAGCAACAACTTTTAAAAGACAGCCCAATTTGTAAGCACTGAATAAACTGTGAATGACCCTTATGGTCTTTTAAAATAGTCATATGAAGTCCAAAAAACAAAATAGTCACAGTAGAAAACAATAGAAAAAAAGCGTTAAAATACTCCAACTGTTAAAAGTATGCAAGTGTTAGTATGTTGGATCACTGGAAAAATAAGTTAAATTTTGAAGCACAAACTACTTTTCCAGTAATCTTTATCTGGAAACCTTCTAGCTGTTTCAAAGATCTAATCAGTTGAAATGCTGGAATTCTGTTAGGATGAGAAAAATATTTTCCATCAATGGAACATTTTGAAGATCCTGATAATATCATCACAAATATAAATATTAAACATGGCACCTGAAAATTCAAGCAGTATATGGGACTTAAATACACAACAATTAAAGAAATGCATTTTAAAGAGGTGAAAGTGATCAGTGTACTGCAAATGAGGCCATTTTATTTCAATTAATGTGGAAAAAATACTTGATTTAAGGTATCTAAATTTGCAAAAATGATGTTTGTAATAAAGTAGAATAATTTATCTAAAAACATTAGAGATCCCAGAGTCCAAAATATATTGTGGGTAGTTTTTAGCCTTTTAATGTGTCTTGCTACTGTAATAAAGAAGCCTCAAAAACAAAATGAAGACTAACAGACTTCTTAACAAGCACAAACACACTGCCAAATTTCTCCTGCTTTCAAAATTAAAAAGGGGAATAGGTGCACACAAAAGACATGAAAGCTTGTAATACAAGTTGCCAAAGCAGATTAAAACCTTAGTCTACCAATTAATTTGACCTCTACATCCAAAACACCTTAAACTTATGAAAAAGTTATGTAACTTACCTCCATGAAGGTTTCTCTCTGGCATCTAGTAAATTTTAGTCTAAATCATAGCTTTTCCTATATTAATTCGGGTCTCCCTCTGCTATCCAGCTATCTATTTTTGAATAGTTTTTGACAACTTTTCCCTCCCTCTGTCAAACATAGTTAAGTTATAGTTACGGGTTGTTTAGGAAACCTGTTGTCAGACTGTTCACACCTTTAAATGTCCTCCCAATGGGACAATTATAATTTTCTGTTTTTTTTTTTTGTTTGTTTGTTTGTTTGTTTGGTTTGTTTTTGTTTTGTTTTGTTTTGTTTTGTTTTTATGGTGTTAATGATTAGCATCATATCACTGTTCTATTTCCATTATCTCTGAAGTTAAAAAGCCCAAACCCCTTCCAAGCCTCAAATACTGACCTTTTGAGAATACTTTCCGCAGTAAGTTTTCCTTTTTGTACTGCCTTTGGACCTCCCACAGGACAGACAGCAGTAGCTCTGAAACCATCAAGGTAAGTGGCACTTACCTAACGATAGAGGGATTACAGAATTAATATGGGATTCAGTATTGATATACTGATATATTGATACATTGATAAAAATGGTCTCTGACAATTATTGTCCTTGTACTCTCAGAAGTGGAATAATAAGAATCATTATCAGGAAACTTATTCTATTATTTAAAATTCAAAATGGCATTATTAGAGGAAGATTCAGATTTGCAGAACTGTAAAACTAAAAACTAGAAAAAAATAGAAGGCTTCTAAAGTAGGTGTGCAAAGCATTATGTCCATTTGTCACTAAATGCCAATTAGCAGTTTCAAAAAATGGAAACATTTCACAGCAAGCCTATCTTTCTTATTTATTACAACGTTCAATGTATTAAACATAAGATATATTCAAAATGATTCCTGAACACATACATTTAAAATTACCTACGTAAGAGATGATAATAAAATAATAAAGGCTTATATTATTGCTATACGAAAAAAAAAAATTCTGCTTATTTTATTCCATTTCATGGTTCATTAGCTGAAAGTATCATGTCTCAATTATGTCCTTTACTTGTGCAAAAGTACACAAACATATAGTCAAAACCAAAAAGTACAGGTGAATGAGGCTGCTGGACAAGACAGCTGCTGAAGTTTGCTTAGCAGAAGCAAAACAGTCTTGCTTCAAACTGCATGCTTAAACCAAGGAAGAAAAGTATTACCTGCTTAATTATCTATAATGCTAAAAATCCTTTGTCAATATGTTCCAGCTACAGCACCTTTAGGGAATTCTTTCATGCTGACTTTACAATTTGCCAAAACTAAACCTTTTTTGGTGATATTATGTTTGAAATATTCTATTTTTTAAGACAAGGTATCATTTTTTAAATAAAATGGATTTTAAAAGTGTCAAAAATATTTTGAAATGCATTAAACTTTTTTTCTTTTTAAATTATACTCAGGCACACATCATATTATTCAATTAAGTATTGGTAGATCTGCACAATTCACTACTTAAGTTAACTCACTTTTGATATGGCTATAATAAACAGTTAATTGCTGAACTCTGCCTTGCTCCTGTAAAAGTCAGATTTACTATTAGTTTAGACAGGAAAAGGATCCAGCCCCCTACCAGTACATCACCAGAAGTGTACTATCTTACAATCCAATTCAGGGAATGGAGACCACTAGGAAAAAAAGAATCTAGTAGCAAATCTAATAAAAGTGCAAAGTTTTATGAGTGCAGCTTTCTTTCAACAGATATTTCAGGAAACTATACAACCAATTATCTCTTTCATAATTATTTGCTCTCTTCACATAAATCCCATTATTTAACTTTTATGTACTAGGTAGTTTTCAAATTTCATAATGAAATGGAGTAAGATTGGTAAACCCCTAAGTATTATGAAAGTGACTGGGCTAACAGATTCATTGTTACTGTATGAGAACCATTTCAGCCTTCTCTGGCTGTTTTTGCATGTACCTTTTACATATATAAATAAACATGATTTTAAGAATCGAATAACATTTGTTTGGTCTTTAGCTCTGTTACTCCCCACCCCCACCTCCAGCTGAGCACGAAGATTGTAAAAGTGGCAACAATTTTGGGCACAAAAATATCAAGTATTTTCTCCTAAGTAAAAAAAAACAAAAACAAACAAACAAACAAAACACTCTACACTCCATAGAAAGAGTTAATACCTTATAAAACGTCGAAGGAGGTGATCCTTTTGCTCCATGAACTTTCACTGCCCCACCTTCAAAACCTATAGCAGTTAAAAATCAATACTTAAGCTTCTTCAATATAACTTCAAAGACGTTCTTTTATGATACCTCTTAATAAAAAGCACTTAAAAATAATAATTGATAGCTGTACTGCCACAGAAGAGAATCTTTTACATAACAGTCCTCGACTTAGAAACACAAAACAAACTGGTGACTAAATTTATGACTTCAATGAGCCTTTTAACAAAACGCTTGAAATGTTTATTTGTGTACTTAAAAATACTTGACACAGAATATAGCCTTAAAACTACAGTAGAAAATAGTTATTTTCCACTTACCAACCACCTATTGCACACACACAGCACACATTTACTGTATCTTGCTTGGCAAAGAAACAAAATAAGAAAGATGAGAAATTTGTGACAGCTTCTTTACTGATAGCTTAGAAAGCAGTGGGATAATTTAACATTAGCCTTCTTGTTGATAACAGAAACAGAACAGACTGAGTGTGTGCTCCAGGGCGACTACTGTGTTCAGTACTAGGTATATTAATGCCAAGAATAAAGTGGAAAAAACACTGCCATGTCATCAGGTTCAAGCTTGAACTGGAGAAAAATCAATAGGTGCAATCTCTTGAAAATTAGCAGCACATGATCAACACTGCGCCAACCAGAATTATACTACAGTTCACCTGCAGCTAATCTGTGACTGCAAATATTTACAAGTTTAAAGCTTTACACAAGTACTCTGAAGAGATTAAAACAGCAATTCCTCCAGAACATATTTGAGAAGTGAATCAGACTGACATAAATTTTACGTATCACTCATAAATAACATCATCACTCTCTCCACAAGGTTGACATAAGGTTAGCTCGACTCTGTCAATACAGAACAATATCCCTACAGACAGAGGGAAAATCTGGAAGAGTTTCATATGCCTGATTCAGGAGTAATACAAACATAAAACCCACAAAACAAAATGCATGACATCCACCGACCAAAAGAAAACAGAAGCACCTCTCAGTGCAAACACTGCAACTAACCCAGCAGGACAATAAAAACGGCAATGTAAACAGCAAAAACAGATAGCATGCCCTGTTTTTACTGGTGTACGTGTCAAAGCACTTCAAACTACAAATATTTAAGAAATTTGTCTATTTTCCATCTGTTATATTTCTAGGAGGACTAACTGAAAGTTCATGTGAAAGTTCATTTTAAGTTCAAACATGTCATATCGGGTCATTTGCAAGCTAAAAGTTCACAGGAAGGTTAGGGTTCTCTTCCCACCCACCCCCCTTTAAAAAAAAAAAAAAGATGAGCGGCTAAGAGGAGCAAGCTGGCCTTATCAGAAAGCCATTCTGTTATGCTGCATGAGCAGAAGGTCCACTGTTCTATTTTACAGGACTTTAGTAAACATTTTTCTTTTTTTTTTTATTTTATTTATTTTTTTTTTTTTTAAGTTTTACAGAGGGGATCAGCATACTGCCACAGCTTAAGTTCCACGAGAATGAGGAATATATATTATAATACAGGTGAAGTAAAAAGCAAACGTCAAGTAACTGTAGCTAAACATTTTAACAGCTTGATAAAAGCTCTTTTACCCAACTTAGCAATTTTCAAGTTGCTTTTGCTGTTCTGTTTTCATGCTATGCTTTCAAGATCAAACACAGAACAGACATCATATGTATCTTTAGTTTGTTGGCTGTTCATATGACTGTTTGCAGTTTTGAGGATGCAAAAGAGACTTTCCCAACAGAGGTTCTCTAGTGGATATCACGTACCTAAGCAAGCTTCTACCACTTAAGATGATGCAATTAAATATGTCTATGAAAACTATCACTATCAAATGATGTTCTGAAAGATACAGCTATCCAGTGTTAAATTCCAAATGACAGATGAGATAAAATGTATTAAAAATACACCTTTTTGAGCAAATAAACTGCTGTTGAAGTTCACAAAATAGTGAAGTCATAGTGGAGCTGTCTCAATGTTACTCATAAAACAGTTTAAAAACTTAGTAGGTTTTAGTCATGCCTTAAAAGTGAAGCAACAAGAACAGTGATAAAAGATTTAAATGAGTTAACCAGCAAGATCATGGGTTGGAAGGGACCTTAAAGACCACCCAGTTCCAACCCCTTGCCACGGGCAGGGACACTTCCCACTAGATCAGGTTGTCCAGGGCCCCATCCAGCCTGGCCTCAAACACCTCCAGGGATGGGGCATCCACAGCTTCTCTGAGAAACCTGTTTCAGTGCCTCACCACCAGGGAAGAATTGAAGAATTGCCTCACCACCAGTGAAGAGTGAAGAAGTTCCTCCTAACCTCTACTCTAAATCTCCCTTCTTTTACTGTAAAGCAATTCCTATCATTGTTTGCCTCAGCGTTGTCCACCAGAACCCCCAAGTCCTTCTCTGCAGACTGCTCTCAGTCTCTTCTCCCAGTCTGTCCTCATGTCTGGGACTGCCCTGACCCAGGTGCAGCATCTTGTACTAGGACCTGAACCTCATCAGGTTCACGTGGGCTGACTGCTCAAGCTTTTCCAGGTCCCTTCAGATGGCATCACTTCCTTCTGTTGTATTGACTGCACCACTCAGCTTGGGGTCATCTGCAAACCTGCTGAGAGTGCACTCGATCACAGCATCTACGTCATTGATAAAGATTTTTAAACAGTACCAGCACCAAGACAGACCCCTGAGGGACACCACTTGTCACCAACCTCCACCTTGACATACAGTCATCAACCACAACTCTCTGGGTGCAGCCTTCAAGCCAATTCCTTAACCACTAAATGGCCCACCCTTCATATCCATCTCTCTACAACTTGGCAATCAGGATGCCATGTAGGACCATGTCAAAGGCATTACAGAAGTCCAGGCAAATTATAGTTAAAATTCTTAAAACAATTTCTAATAAAATTTCTTGGAAAAAATATCAGTTTATTACAGCATTGTGCTTTGAGAACTCAACAAGGAATATGCAGAAAAAAAAAAAACATGGAAATTGAAGTAACAACTTTAGTTTGATAGCCTATTTCATTGACACAGATTTCTTAACACTTAAGCAGACTAACCTGGAATTTCAGTGATGGAAACTTCAGAAAAGTCACATGTGACATCTGGTAAAAGATAGCGCTGAGGATTGCCCACTTCATACACCAGCTGTTCAGCCACAGTGCCAAATGAGATTAGCCCCCCTGTGTCCGGTGGTTTGGAAATAATAAAGTCTCCTTCAGAGGAGCACTCTACAATGGGAAAGCCTATGTTATGCCTGTAAAATTAAAAACATTGAAAATAAACCATAAATATGAAGAGAAGGTAGAAATAAAAGAGTAAGAGGTAACAATTTTATGTTAATGAATAATTAAATAAAATTGATCAGGAGTTAGAACATAGCTGGTTCTTTCCTTAGAAACACGCACAAGAAAATACACTGAATAAGGTAACCAAAATAATGAGAGGATGCATTTTATTGCCTGGAGAAGGAGTACACAACATCAGATACCAACAGCAAACGGACAGGAGCAGAGAAGGACACTAATGGAATTAATAAAAGTAGAGCAGAGTCTGAAAGAATTAGAGAACTATGATTAAGAAGGTAAATCCTGAAGAAAAACATAATTGCTAATTCTAGCCTAGTTTGCTACAGCAGTACATACAGCTTTGAAAGCGAATACATGCAAATGCATCCTGCAGTCTGGATTTGTATAAAGGACATCAAAGTGGGAAGAACAAACTGTGCCAGAGGTCTAAGATAAGAAGTAGGAAACAAATCATGTATGTTAAGACAATTTTCTATTTATGGTAAGTTATACGTACAAGAGTTATAATCAGAAAACAGAAGAACACATGAAAGTAAAAGCAGGAATTAAAAGGCAATTATGAAGCATAACAAAGACAAGAACAAAAAATTACAGAACTGTTTGTAAATTAAAACACTCCTCCTAATCATATTCTCTCTATGATCAAATAACTCAGAGTAAGATGTTCATGCTGGTTGTTACAGTAGTACGGTAGGATTTTCAGGGTTTTGTGGAAGCTATCTAGGTATCTGCTTTCCAAGTTAAAAGGTTTTTATCCACAGATAATTTCTTTAAGCAGAAGTAACAAGTGAAAATCAAGAAGCACCAGAAAATTAAAGCAGAGTATGCTCTCATAAAAAGGCTACCTGGCTCACTCCTCTCTCAGATGCTGGAAATTTGTGGAAATGAAGCAAATGAGTGAGAAAAAGAACATCGATGGGAGATAGATACAGCCCCTTGTAAAAGCAGAACTGTTCTGAAAAGGGGCTAATGAAAAGGTACTCAACATCACCATTCCCAAAGTCAATGATCTTCAGGTCATTCATACACACTTAAAATCAGTTCATCCCTGAAATTAATTACTCCTGGGTGCTAAAGGGAACCATGTGCTGAACATACAACCAAATTGGTTATTAACAAAGGTTAGATGAACATAGTTTGCATAACATAAATGCACAAAGTTTTAAAAGGAAGTAAGCAAAGAAACCAGTGAACTCTTAAACGACATTAGCAAAAGTTCATGGGAGTTTGAACAGATTCCTTATCATTGGGAAGCTTAAAACTTAATCCTTTATTTAAATAATGGAGTTAAGAGAGAAGCTCTGTTACCACAGATCAGCAACTTTAATGCCACTAGTATACAAAACTTTGAAACTATGGTAGCTGGAGGACACCTAGAAAAGCCCACCATGAATCAGTAAGGATTATATTTCATTAGTCTGGTCCTTGAAACTATTTAAACAAAACAGAGGGGATAAAAAAAAAGACACCACCACCAACCAAATCCTGTGAATAGAAAGAACTGAATGCATAAATTGTTTATTCTGAACAATTAGTGGTGGGATTTTTTGCTTGTTTCTTTGGAGGGAAAGAAAAGGGATGAAAGTTGACAGCAAGAAGTATGTAACACTTGCCATTTAAAAGGGACACAAGAAAAAACTATAACCAAAAAGCCATCTCAATTACCCTACAATACCTTTCAAGACTGATAATAACCTAACATTTTTAACAATCCCAATTTTACAGGTAGTGAGAAATTCGGGAAGCAAAGTGACTTTCCTAGTGCTACACAGCAAGATCAGCAACTGAACAAGACCACAATTAAGGAGTTTTAAAATGCTTAGCGCTACACTTGCATGCTTTTATCCTACTTCCTATTTGTCTTTTTTAAACCAATAGCATTGGCTGCCTTGCCAGTAAGCTGAATGCAGCTTATTTGTATCACTTACCCAGAAGTGTAACCTATATGGATGGAAGTGATTTTCCAGTGCAGTCAGTCCTACTGCACTGAAGACAAATATCCTTGTTACAACCCACTTTAAGTCATCAGCATGGACAACTCTTGGGACACGTTCCTGTACCTTCTCCCCAGTGAACTTTGAAGGAAAACGAGGTAAACTGCAGACACTTGATTTTCTAACATTGGTTCTAAACTACTGACTGAATTTCAGATTTACCCTTTACTCTCTAAAGACCTGACCCATTAGCAAACAAAACACAACTGGGAAAAACACATGCATACTGTATTACTTCATAACAGATGCCAGTAACCATTTACATTGAAGTGTACCTTCTTAAAATAAAAAATATTTTGTATATTGCCATAAGACATTACTTTATAATTAGTTTTTAGCTTGGAAACAAACCAGGCTATGTCAAGTGACAGCTATCTAAACCTGGAGTTTGAGCTCCCTAGCAGCAAATTTCTGCATGGGGTATTCTAGCACATGCTGCACGTACTACCACCACACCATCACCTTGATCACTATTTCCACTAAAAGAAGCAACTCTGACTGATTTACCACTATGCTGAATAATTATGGACCATGTAACACTTGCTCTGTAGCATGCCAACATAAACCTATACAACCCACAACCAAGTTGTCATCACATCCAAAGTGGCAGTGGCCAAACAGCACCTTTCGATGACAAAAGGATTGCATCAGTTTAGTGATAGCACCATAAAACCATTTCAGTTAGAAGGGACCTTATAGATCATTTCGTTCTTACTTCCCACCACTGGCAGGGACACCTTCCACCAGACCAGGTTGCCCAAAGCCCCATCCAACCCCGCCTTGAATACCTCCAGGGATGAGGCATCCACAGCTTTATTGGGCAACATGTTCCAGTGCCTCACCACCCTCAGAGTAAAGAATTTCTTCCAAATACCTAACCAAATCTGCCCTCTTTATTTTAAAATCATTACCCCTTATCCTGCCACTATGCTCCCTGACAATGAGTCCCTCCCCAGCTTTCTTGACTGCATCCTTTATACGTACTGAAGGGATAAAGTCCCAGAGTAGGATGGGGCAATATCAAGCAATAGAATTCTGACAGGAAACTCCAAAAATTAATTCTAATTAAGTTGTATGTAAGTAACAGAATACAGTAACAGAGATAAATATGAAAGTACTACTCTTAAGACATTTTGAGCAGGTCTTTTAAATGGTTAAAATACAGAAGTAGTAAAATAATATCAGTTTGTAAAAGGAGATGACAGCA
Source organism: Anas platyrhynchos (assembly GCF_047663525.1). Taxonomy (NCBI): domain Eukaryota; kingdom Metazoa; phylum Chordata; class Aves; order Anseriformes; family Anatidae; genus Anas; species Anas platyrhynchos. Next base: position 34,555,782 of record NC_092590.1, read on the forward strand.
TTTTTTTTTAATCTAAAATATGTGTTTTGAGTTGTGGATTTGATATCTTACAGTTAAGTTATATGCACTAGTAAACCACAGAACTGAATAAATCCAAGCTAACATTAATCCTCAGAAACCCCTTCCAAACTGGTGTTAGGTGACGGGTTAACAGTTAAGGTAGGTCCTCGCTGACTACAGGAGTAACACAGTCCAAAAACTGTTTTTGCTGTAGAAGCCACCTTCTCATCTACCTACATCTCCAGTTGCTGTCCAACTTGAATAGGAATCAGGGCTCTGAAGCTAAGTCTCCTGTCAGTTTTCTGCCCTGCCATCAATGTACATGTATTCTTGGGTCGTTTTTCCCCTCCCATGAAAAATACAGCTTTTCTTAATTTCTGGCTCTCAGAAATGTTACACCTTATGGGCATGTCGCAGGTGATTAACAGGAACCATTTACACAGATCTCTTCTCAGTCTACTCGTGGACAATGCACTGTTCAATCTCTGGACAGCTGTGAAGACAGCCTTCCCTCCTGTTTTGCTCGGTATCTTACACAGCTTGCATTAAAAATGAAAAAGACTAGTACTAGGTCCTGGGTGGCTCAGGGGGAATAGGATTGTCTGAGATAAGATGGGTATTTCTTTCATCGTAGTTTTTTGTAAGGTACCAAACCCCTGAAGTATGTCACTACTGGTAGACTGGACAGATTACTGGAACAAAGGATGGGACAGCATACTGTATAACTTCTACTTGCAGAGGAAGATACCGCAAGAAAGAAAACAAAGAACCCACAATAACGCACGTGACACGTAAGTAGACCAGGGGCCAAACAAGCTGTGATATGAACTTTTAGCTTTACAGCTAATGTAGTTTCCTGGGATGTGATTTGACCAACACCATGCTGAGGAAAGCTCTAAGCCACATGTCTCAACTCCCCCGGCACCTATTTGAGCATAATGTTACTGGGCAAAAAGTAGGAAATGCTACCATTTCCAGCAATGTTTTTATAACCCATTCAAAACTGTTAACATGTGTCAGGCAAGGTCAGCACGTACTTAGGGATGGGTAAGACATGGATCTCTACCTGTTGGTACCAACACTTTCTGCAAGCTCTGCTGCAATTCCAGTTTCAGGTGATGTGATCAATACACTTTGCTATCTCCTCTACCTAGGGTATTCCACAATATACGTACTACATGAACTCCAAATGCCTAGAGAATTTCAGGCCAGACAGACTGCCTGGCATTTTGAGCTGCCTGGAATAGATAGATGGTACTACAGAGAAAAACGCGTTCCACATTGCCTAACTGGGGACTTGGAACAGAATCCAGCATGCAAGTCCCAATCAGCAATCTGGATCCAGCCCTTAAGAGACTACAACTACTGACTTACCCTTTTGGTCATCCCAGGCCAGAGGATTATGCAGTCTCAACCATTGTACACTCTTGGCTTAGGGCAAAATGTCAGTGTTTACCATCTCCTCAAAATGATTACTCTACTGATCAGCATTAGTTTATTCTCTCCTGCATTTCAAAACAAAACAAAACAACGTACTAGTCACCCACTGGCACTAAATAATAGTAAGAGACAGCAATGTCTGGGGTTAATGAAAATGAAATACAGAGCTGTGCATTATCAACATACTTCTGGCATCACAGTTCATTTTGACTCTGCATGAATCCCCTACTTGGGGCCGTGCACTGGATATTAAATAGGAGCAGTGATGTGTTAATCACTTCTTTTCTCCATCTAATATATATTACTACACAAAAAAACAGAAAAGGATTAAGTGCCTTTTTGGATAACATTTACCTAAATCAGTAACTTAACAGTTGATAGAAGGCTAATGAGCACTCTTAATTGTTTTTTTGAATTGTCTCTGCTAATTAGAGAATCCACACAAGGAATCCACTCAAGCAGCCTCTCTCTCACTGGAAAACTGAATAGCATCTATCCCCTCTAGCTCTGTTTTCATTAAAACTGGAATAAAATTTTTAGTTTCACAATTCCTGCCTCTAAGTCAAAAAAAACAAAGAGCCCAGCACAACTAGAGAAATTCTGCCTTGGACAGCAAAAAAAAAAATCAAGCCTAGTTTCTACTAACTAAAGTAACTTGGAGAGTCCTGAGTCAGAATAGGCATTTGGCTTGTTTTACACTAAAAATCTCCTTTACCAAGACAACAAAGTAGGATTAACTTAAGTTTTAATAGCTAATCATTCCATTGCCACAATATAGCCACACGTACATTCCTTAACTTAATTAAAGCATCCTTTTGCAGTGGGATTAAGTTTCCAGAAACAGTCTGCACGAAACACTTAAAAACCTTTAAAAAGCCTACAGTGGGTGAATGAAGAAGGTTCAACCCAGTACCTCAGTCCTCAGAGGTATGATAATAACAGGTATAATAAGAGGTATGAACATAAGCTCTGACACGCATGGCTTTACTGAAGTCTAAATTAAAGTGTTCTTGTTTACATAGTTATTTCTTTTTACTTATACATAAACAATAGACAAGTTTTATAGGCCTAAGATTTGATAACTTCTCCCTTTTTTATTTAAAAATTAGAAAAACTCCTAATCAGTCTTTCTTAGCAGTACACTTAGATCCTTTTCAGCAGCCAAAGAACAGCAATATGGACTACTGGTCTTCGTAACACAAAAACAAAGACAATCAAAAAATGACCTGAGTCTCATCATAACCCAACCTACCTTCTGCAATAAAATACGAGGAAACAAGACCAAGATGCCCTCTAGTGTTCAGTCACCAGAGAGCAGTATAAATACTGTGGAGGGTATTCTCAAACTCTAGTTAGTGTAAAGGTCCAGTAAATGTTTGCTGAGCTGAGTGATAAGCATTCTTGGCTGCATAAATGCATTCATGGTGGTAAGAAATTTGTATGTGAAAGGCACATTAATGACAACAGAGGTTTGACCTGGCTTTCTCCTCCCTCATTTAATGACTTCATTGGGTTAGTATGGACCTAATACCACATATTTTATGATTTACTGAAATTCAAATTATATAGCTTTTACTTTTAGAAGACCTACATCTTTAAGTCTCTTGAAACTAAGCAGAAGTTATTAATAGAATATAGTAAAGTAACTTCTGCAAACTTTCAGATCTCTGTTGACCTACTGGCTATGTAAATAACGTTGGAGATAGCAGGTACTACGGGTTTTGATCATTACTGAAAATATGAATTATCATATGATCACATGGATTTGCACACACTGAGAACTCATTCAGATTGTACAAATAAACAGAAAGATCCATACCATCAAGTTTAACAGAGTCAGACTACTACTAACTACACTATCAAATGGAAAATCCAATTATCTGCAAGCCAGCTTTCATATTTCCTCTTCATGTATTCGGACCCAATTATAGCAAACAACTACTGGAAAAGCTGTATAATAAGTCTTCCTTCTCTCCTCCCAAAATAGACATGCTAGAAGTCCATTTTAGTCAATCTTTTACTCTGCCTCTCCAAATATATAATTTTAGAGTTTACAGGTTATTTTTATTTTAACTAGTTTCTGTTTAATCATAAAAAACATGTTACATCTCTGCCGGTATTTTAAGAATTTCATCAATTAAATTCCAAAGACCTTTTGAAGCTGCAGACCAAAACAGTCACTAGTTTTAAGGTGCTGTAACTAATGCTTCAGTAGACTTAAACCAAAGGCAAACAAATTGTTATACAACCACAGATACAATTATGCATGATTTAGAAGTATGCATAGATGGGGATAAGGTGACAGTGCAGCATTAGGTGCTACCCTCCTATATTTGCTAGCAGCAATTCAAGTTAGCACCAGTCAGCTCTAAATCTCTAAGCTACGTGATTACTATCTAGATGCAGCTTTTTTTTTTTTTGCATATGTGTGTGTACATATATATACACATATATATGGGGGGGGTATACATTAGTTATCCATATACAGCATATGCATATTTGCCTGTAAAATTAACTACTCCCACTCTAGTTGCTTATAGCTTAATACACTCAAACATCCTCTTTTTTTTAACCATAGTGACATTTTTCATGGAAAAAAAAAATCTTAAAAACACAGAGCTACCAAGTATTTTAATATGAGAAAAGTTATTTTTCTTTCATTCTTTTATAAAGCAAGTTGGAGTCACAGTTGCAGGAGACTAAGAAGTTTAATGATACTGCATAATAAAACCATTAAGGGATATATCAGAATAAGAATAAAATTAGCACTTACTTTCCAAACTGAACACAACACCTCATCACTACAGACCCTCTCATTTGATTTCCTGTTGAACTCCATAGTGAATAGTGAGTGCAATTTGTTCAGGGGCAGTGGCCTGAGAAGTGTCTGAACCCGTTTCCTTCCCCAGGCACTTGCCTTCCCTGCATTTCACTGGCACTGAGGAACTAAGAATGCCTCTTCCAGTATCACAATCTGAATCAGAAACTGACAATAGAAGGAGGAGAAAAAGCTTGGCAGCCCTAGCGAACTGACCCAACAGAGTGGTGGCTACTTCATGCACCTGGACTACATGTTGCCTCCTTCTTAGGGAGAACTTGGGAGCAGGAACAGGTTGTGTAAAATCTGTAACTCAGCAGTAGTCAACTCTGATCTAACTGACAAAACATGACCTAAAATATCTGTATTGTCTTACATGCAATCGTATGTTAGAACAGTAACAAGTCTTTCAAAAGAAAAAAAAAAAAGCAGAAGATAAAGAAGGAAACAGAAAAAAAAAATACATAAAAGAAACATCGAAAGGATAAAAATTGTTTCAAATCATCAGCTGCTCAAGTAACACAGGAAGTCCCCAGCTGACCAGAAAGGAAAACAAATAGGGAGAATAAAACTTGAAGAACAACAAACATTAGGACAGAAAAACAAAGGGTACATATTGCCTCCCCAGAAAGAACAAAGTAGAAACCCATTTTACAAATGCAAAAACAGTAGGAAACCTTATACTTGATCTACTACAAACATACATGCTGATGTCACAGATACCCACCAGTCTGGTACTGCGTGCCAGTCAGTGAATATTCCGCCAGTACACTGAGCACCACATTCAATAAGATGACCTGCAAGGCTGGGAAAACAGCAGGCATTCAAACAACCAAATATTCTGTAAAACCAAGTATAACAAATCCAGCCTAAAAACAGTAAAAGTAATAGTACAATGGAAATAAAGCTAAATAAAAGAACTACTATTTTTTTTTTTTTTTTTTTACTCCATAGGCACTTGTTTATAAATTTTGAATTAAACCTAAGTAGGGATTCTGAAATATGAAGAAGAATTTGAAGGTGTAGACTTTTACATGAAAAAACTAGGAGTTTGGTACATAACATCAAAAATCAAGTTTCATTACTCATTTCAAGAAGTTTTGATCTAAATTCAACACAGTACTGTCTGCATTATGTCTAACTAAATATGCAAATCCCGTTTTCAATCAAGAGTTGTGTCTTCCTTCCAATGCGAAGGACATTATTGAACAGAAGGTATTATGATTTTCAAGTCTTTTATTGAAATATTCCATAAATGTGCTATAGAATTATGGGCAAAATCCCGATCCTTCTAAATTGGTTACACATTTCTAGTGCAGCTCAGTGGAGCGCAGGTTTCTTTCCACATTTTTTCCCCTCAAGAATTACAAGGTCCAAAAACACTACTACTAAGTGTACTTGGCTTACTTTAGTAGTCACTCATTTTTATGGACTTCAGTGCAGTAATATGATGCAGAAAGTTAAATTAGGTGCCAAAATTTAACCTAGTGCTTTCAGCAACAACTTTTCAACCTTTTGATTTTCAACTAAGGCTTGCAAATGGGGCTATTCATACTCAGCATCTGCAAAACCAGACAAGAATGCTGACATATGACCCAATCTCCTTCTGTACGTCTTTGAAGACAGGAGTTGCTCAACTATCCACGCTGATGGCCAAACAGAAAAAAGCTGGGTATCACTGGTCTGTACCTTAAGATTTCACTTCTTGACACAAAATGGACAGAAAAAGAAAGTGTTAAATAATTCACTGTCTCCTCTCATTTTAGGTTGATTCCAAAATGAACTTTCTTTCAGTTCCAAAGAAGAGAATATTAAGTGAGCATCAAAAAAAAGCACCCAAAAGCTCTACTGAAATAACTTCCAAATAAATTAGTTCAGTAACAATATGCAAATCCCTAAATTATTAAAAAGTTATCACCCTGTCATTGTACGAGATGATATATTTATTTACCCATTTCTTCTATTATTTACCTTCCTGCTGCTAGCAAATCAAATTCATCCCTATTCCAGCCAAACTAGAAGAAAAAATACAAATATATTACTTATATTACAGCACAGAAGACTGCTTTGAGTAACAATACATTGGTCATACTTAACTGCAGAAATCTAAAGAACAATCTAATTAATCACCAAGAACCGTAGGTGGATTTGAGCTGCTAAACAGTGTATCAGTAAAAGAGTTCTGACATGTTTCAACTCTCCTTCTTTTTAAATACATGCAAACAAATATAAATTCTCACAGTCACACCCCCTTCAAAAAAGTTTCAAAGTGTAATATACATCTTACTCAAAACTTCCATATGCTGGAGGTTTAAAAGTCGTGCTATTATTTAATCACATAAACAAAGCACTGTGATTTTCCAACTTTTGGGGATTATCAGTTCCTGGACTATTACCAATCATCCTTGTGTTGTTTTCTGTTTAACTACAGGTTATTTTTACCAAGTTCAACATATAGCAAGAATATTTTATAGACATGAAGTCAGAAGAATGTTAAGTTTTAGAAAGCACATTTTTAACTAGACAGTAATGCATACTCTCACGTATTTTTGAAATATGCACCAAAAATAGCTTTCATGTTCCACAGTGTGTGGTCATTCACAAAATGTACAACCTATTCAAACCACATATCCTGCTTATATTATTTGTTGAAACTCCTGGAATTTGAAACATGTTGCACTGAAACTCAACTTCTTAAAATAAAATTGCTTGCCCATTGAAAAAGACAAGCACATCAGACCACCCAACCACCAACACAGCACAAAGCGAGATCTACTACCGCCACCTTGTGGCAATGAAAAGACAGTACTTGTTTCTTAACCTTGCACCAAGTTTTAAAGTCGGGAAGGAAAAAAAAAAGTGAAATAGTGATGAAACATGGCAAAATTCCCTTAACTTCATTGACTGAAATTATTTCAGTTTTCCTTATATTTAAATGACATTTAAGGTCATAAATATCGCTGCTACAAATTTAATAGAAGTGAAAGGTGGCAAAGTTTCATTCAAATAGACAAAAAAAAGAAATAAAAATTAAAGAGTTAATCTTTTTTAGCTCAGTATTGACAATTTCTGAAGCAGTAAAAAACGGCTCACAGTGATACCTAATTGTAATATGATGAACATGAGTGAATATTTAACCTGTACTTACAGAATGAATGAGTGGTCCTAACACAATCCCACTGTCAACGCATCTGCCAGTAACAACAATATCTGCTCCAAGGTCAAGAGCCCTGCTTATTGGTCTTGCTCTAAAAAGAAAACAAAACAATAACTATTCTAACTTTTTAATGTATAATTTAAAAGTCAGTTCCCTGCCATAAACAGTATAAAAATCGCTTTAAAAATCAATGAAATCAACTTTAACTATTCAGTCGTTGCATAAATGATGAGAATTTTGAAAAGCAAGCATCAGAATACCCAATCAAATTCATTACTTGATTGAAAGACTTATCTTGATGCTCATAGAAAATGTCTTGAATGTAGTGCAATAGAGGGTCACTTATTATCAAAAATTGAAAATACCAAGTGTTTTACAGAGAAAAAAATAATCGTATTTCATTTGTGGATGAGTACGTGATGACCAATAGTAGGGCCACCTGCTCTATGAGGTCCTTTACAACTTAAACCATCCTGTGATTACATGTTATTCACAAATAAAGGTTGGGGACTCTGCCCTGCAAACTTAAACCTTTCATGTCAACCTCTACTAAGTGTTTATACTTGCAATATCAACCAACTTCAAGTAAAACATTGTGCAATCATTATTTCTGAAGAAACTCAGGCAACAGGTTTTCTAGGCTGGTCAGGTAGAAGTTGGCCCAGTCAAAATTAACCAGGCTAGCCTCAAGCAAAAGGAGCCGCACACTCCTGTCAAATAATAGATTCCTCCGTTTTTTGTGAATTAGACAGCTTCAAAACTCAAACTACATCAACTGTGTGCCTTTAAAAACTAAACTAAGAACAGCATTTTTCTACAGTTTCAATAGACTTAGTCCTGCTTTTGCCAAGAAAAAAAGTGCACAGAGGTTCTTAACAATTTAAAAAAATTACGTATCAGTTAATATATACAGCATATATATATAGCACATATATCTCAATACTACATAAATTAAAGGATGCTAGCTAGAGAAAGAATCATATACAGAGCATGCAGAAAGAACGCACATCTGTGGGCATACTGTTAACTAAAAGTTACACCTAAGAAGCACAAATGGGGTTTCTGCTTAGAAATACGTAGGATGCTGTTAGAGCTGTGCTAGACCTTTAAAAAGCAGTAAATTAAGCAGTTTGCATCTTCTTACTATAAACTCAATCCACAGAACTCATCTCAATTCAGAAGGGACAAAAGAAATACTTCAGGGTCTATATACTTCAGTGTTAAGTTTTCAGAGGCAGGTTATGCACTGAACCTAGAATCAAACTGCAATTTTATAAAACTGTAATTCCATCACTAGATTTATGGAATTAAAGGAAAAAAAATCAACTACCTAAAGAACTTTGTGATTTTACCCAATACACCATGATGTTGACTCCTTTTATAGATTTCTGTAAATTTCTCACTCGGTTTGTGACAAAGCATCCACTGCAGATGCCATCAACAGAAAATTAACAGTTTCATAACTTGCATTTTAAGAGGCTGGTTAGTAGCTTTACATTTGAAGGCATCCAAGTCTAATGAGCCCATGCAGAAATATCACTTTTATTAGAAAAGCAAGCTCCAGACTCTGCTGTTCCAGCTTCCAGCAGTGAAGCACAGCTAGACATAAAACATTTTTAAAAGGCACCCTTCTCATATTAGTCTGCTTTCATTCCCTCTGCTTCGAGTTACACTTCCTTAAAATTGTGAATAAATCACGAAACACCAGAACTGGAATTAACACCGTCTTGTAATTATAAATCTTAACCATTATTTCTTAGTCTTAATGTACACTTAATTACTCATGATCTGCAAATCTTGCAAATCAAAGGTTAAAAGAGGGTTTAAAAGAAATTTAAAAACAACTACAACAGAAAACACTAAATATAAATTTAATGATACATCTATTTTTAAAAAAAACAAACTCATTTTACAGAGAAAAAATGTTAAGTACAGCCATACCCTGCTGTTTTGCACTGATGCATTTTTTGGAAGTGTAATGCTACTGGTACTAGAAAGAACACAGCATTGTTTTGATGATGTTTAATGTAAAATAGGAGGGCTGTGCACACAGATTTCAGAAATATACAGGCGGATAATATATACAACACGGAAGATGGACAAGCAAAACCATGATCACAGGATCATTAATTGGAAGATATGCTTGGCTTTTGTAAATACTTGGTTTCCCTGAGGAATTTGATGGTGACAATGAAAATATAACTGCTTTCAAATAGGGAGCTACAACATCTGTGTTTAGAGATTCATTAAGACGCACTTAGTTTCATAAAAGAAGCAAGGGAGATCTTTCAGAACAGTAATCTGTCCCAGAAAGCCAGCTTTTGAAATTTCAGCAGTATGAACTCAGACATGTAGTTCAACACAGCCTAATCGGACCTCCCACAGCATTTAAAGCATGTCATCACAACACCTTAACACCTCTCTACACTACTCTAGTGATGACAATTGTTAACAACAGCTCCACGCACTGGTACTATTAAAATATTTACAGACTCCACTTTCAAAAAATGATTTTAAAAATTGACATAATTAAACTATTTTGGCTTGAATCAAAACCTGAGAATTCACAACTGATGTAATGCTAGTTACAACTGGCAAATTTCTAAAATAAAAATGTATTTACAGGTTACAACAAAGGCATTTTTTGTTTTCCTTATTGCTTGAATCCTACAACAGTGAGCCTTAAGTACCTAGGTACTACTTGCAAATCAAACCAGAATTTTAACACATTGACTACGTGAAACTTGTTCCATACTAAAAACAACTTCTTAAAAACAACTCACCCAAGATACGCATTCATGCTATGAATGCTCTCCGGAAATTGTTTGCCACTCTCTAGATCTGTGATACCAGCTCCTTTCAGGTTTTCTTTCTGTTAGAAAACACACAAACAAACATATATTTTAGAGTACCTACTGTAAACCTTTTATTGATATCAGACAATAGATCTATTTCATAACAATCTCCCTTTTCCAGCACACAGAAAAATAAGTTGGTCTTCAATGCTGTTCCATTCACAGATGATTAACTACAATGAATTGGTAGTTTAGGCTTTCAAATCATCTTTAATTCCTGTAGGACTGAGCAAGTCAAACCCTGCCAACAGAAACATCTGCCATAACAGCAATGGTGGCACAGCCAAAAAACAAGGTTAATACTACAGCTCAAGGTTATTAAACTCAGTATGTCAGGTTACCAAGGAGGTATGGGTATAATTTGCAAATAAATTTACTAAACCTTCATCATTCAGTAGCATGCAAGGCCTGCATAGATTAATAAATGTCACATTGCAGGTATAGATTAAATTATAATGCAAACCTAACCCCTTTTAACTACCACCAACATATAAACTGTTTTCACAGTATCTTTGCATGTTTGACACTTTTTTTTTTTTTTTGCAGAAACCGAAAGCTTTCTTGTAATGCATAAAGACAGACCGGAAAAGACATAGTTCATCCTAGATTTCACCAACAAAAAAGTAGATCTTCCATCCTCCTAGTTAAAGATACCTTACAGACCATAAAGGTAAGAACAGCTACCTGTAAATAGAGTAACAACTTGAAATGCCTGTGAACTACTAAAAAAAGCTAAAAGGAATAATCATTTGAGGTGTAACCACACTTCATTAGGATGCAAGAGATTTAGCATTCAGGGTTATTTAACTTAGCAATAACAGCACATCCTGCCTTTTCCTGAAGGGAGAACAGACCTTAAATAATATTTAGTTTGCTAAGAAAGAAGCTAAATAACAGCAGATCTGCAGTCTTATACAATTCACCCCCTTCACATATGAAACTTTTGAAAAGTATCAAGAATTGTTTTCTTGCATTAAAAAATAAACAAAGTGAAGAAATAGTTTTAAATGCTTTTAACAGTATAAAGATACTGTATACATATGCAAGAAGTAGGCACCTATAGGACAGTTTTCACTCCATATAGATTAACAAAGTAAAATACCTCACTCATTAGGTCATCTCCAGCAACAACAGCTATTTTCATATCAACATCCGCTTTCTTCGCCACCTCCTGAAGGGCAGCTGCACAAGCGAGGGGATTAACTCCACCAGCATTACTGATGACACGAACACCTAAACAAAAGAGATGTAATCAAGCAAAATACTAGAATTACATTATGAACCTTATCAAGTCTGTGAAATGAGATGATCAGGCTAAGCCAGGGAAGGATTGTCTATGGAAAAATAATTGTTGTGGATACATCTCATCTACATTCTCCCCTTCAAGTAACGGGAGAGAAATTGACCACAAACGTAACAGAAACTGACAGCATTACAACAGTTCCTGCAGATAGGCCATTTGAGACCAATCACTCCAGGCACCTGTGCTTTCCAAACAACTCCGTTTTATCAGAAATATTCATTTATCTCTATAAATCCCAGACTGTTAGCAAGGTACTGGGTGCTTCATAGAAGTAATTCCCTTCTTCCTCTCAAGCTCAGCAGCTTGTGAACATATGCACATGTAAACAGAAACAATGCAAGATTTAGGAAAATAAACAAGACTGCAAAGCTGTTTAGGAATGCAGACAAATTTTTATATTGCATTACAAGTGAGATTTAGATATTTTTTTTTAAACTAAGATTTGCAAAGTGATCTTCCATTCACAAATCAAAGATACATTAAGAATTATACAGAGACATACAGGTGATGTATGTATATAATTACAGGCAAACATTTAAATTGAAGTCATGACTTGAAATTCGTGATTTTTGCTAGCATTTCAGACATTACACACAGAAGACAGCAAAGCACGAGGGTGTGAAACACCCATCCAAAGAGCTGAAGGTCATTAACACACACACTCAGGTGAAGGGCAGCGTACCTTTCCTGTGAATATCTTTTATATACGGGGCTATGGCAGTGGAGACGAAATCCGGAGTGTAGCCCAAATCCTGAAAGAGTTAAAAGCCGTGGCTGTTTGTCACGAGTGAGTCAAACCCGAACCCCTTTTATTGGTCAAGGGACAAAACAGGGAAGAACAAGCTTTCAAAGCATTTAGTCAGTGCTACAGGAAGGGAGCCCAAAACGCCTTTTATGCCGCAGGACGCTGACAACGCGCGTCCCCCGGGCACCAGCAGCAGCTCGCAGACACGGGGAGCAGGGAAGCGGGCTCCTGGTCTGCCTCAAGCCGCAGATTGCGGTGTTTTAGGCTGGGCAAACAACTCAGGGCGGCTACTCACCGGGGACCGTGCCCTGGCGGCCGTCAGCAGCGACATGGTGATCTCGGAGAGGTAATCGAAGACGAGGAAATCCAGCTTGCCGCCGTACAGCAGCTGCGGCACTGCAGGGGCAGGGAGGAAGGCGCTGTTAGCTCCGCGCCGAGCCCCCCGGCCCGGCTCCTTTCCCCCGGCTCCTTCCCCCCGGCTCCCCCCGCCGCCTACCTGCGGCCGCCGTGTCCCCCCAGAAGCCCGAGGCGCAGCCGATGCGCACCGCGGCCCCCGCCGGGGGCTCGCAGCCGCCGCTGCGCCGCCTGCTCCATCGTGGCGGCCGGGCGGCCCGCAGCAGCCGCGGCCCGCGGAGCGCCAGCAGCGCGGCGCAGCTCATGGTGGTGGCGGCGGCGGCGGCTCCGGGGAGGGCTCCGGGCACCGCCCGGCCGCCAGGCCCCGGCCCGCCCCGAGGCCCGCCCCGGCCCGAGGGGCCGGGCTGAGAGAAGCCGGCACCGGGCGGGACCGGGCGGCCGTGGGGGGCAGCCCTGGGGAGAGCCGGGGCAGGGTTGTGGGAGCGCCAGGCGGCCCCTTCAGGGGGGTTATGGAGCCCTCTCCCCACACACATTAGGGCTGTCACGGCCTCAAAGTTCTTAGTTCCCATCTGTTGGTTAAAAAATAAGGCTTTCTGTGTGAGGTCGTGTCTCAGTCCTGATAGGAAAGGTTCCTTGGGCTGAGTTTCTAGCCAGTGGCTGTGGGTAAATCTCAAGGCACAGGACCCTCGGAGGCTCCCTGCTCGGGGAGAGCCCACGTCATTTCTCCGATACAGCAAGGACCGTGCCCAAATCCAGCAGTTTTGCGTGCAAATCCGGTGTAATAACTGCTAGGCCTGCCCCGACACATAACGCTTTGGTTCGGGGTGGTGGTGAGTCATCTCCCGCAAATGAAACACTAAGAAAATCTGGGGTCTTTGGAGGAACACCAAAAAATGTGTCATGCGGTGAGACATTAACGATTCCAAGTATATAATGACTGAGGAGGTAGAGTTTGTTGATGGAAAAAGCCACGTTAAAAGTATTTAAATAAGTACTTTTGAAAACTGTCCATAAAGCATTCAGTTAGGCTAATTTCTAATTGCAATGAGAGATGATGCAATTGAGATAGAAAATAATCATGCTGTGATCTTAGGATTTGGTTCTTTATTTAGGGAGGTGCTGTGTCTTCCCATTGCAAAAAGGCAGAAAAGCCGCATACTATCTAGCACAAATCTACACAGATACATTTTTAAAAAGACAAGATGTTGAAAAACAAACCAACTGAAGTACAGTACAGGGGTGAGGAGTTAGTCTAGGAGATCTCCAAAGACTCCTTCATTTTTGTAATTCATTACCTTAGTTATTAGGAAGCACCACCTTCTAATTTTCAATTTTCTCAGTGCCTTAAAAAAAAAAAAAAAAAAAAGTGAACAATTATTAACAATTATTAAACAGATAGAAACAAGGAGAGGCCACAGAGAGACACACAGAGATGAACTACACATAGAGAGGAACTAATTCTTGAGTATTAAATTATTAAAGTATTTAACTATTACATTGAAAACTTGAACTAGTAAACATCCAAGTAATCACAACAGGAAAAAAAGTAATCCCTTGTTATGTATACATAGCTAACTCCATAGAGCTTTCTCCTAAATATTTCAAGAATCCTTAATATAGGTGACAAATATTTTCACACAGTTGACATCAATATGCCAATGTATATTTATTGTAGCTCTAAATAAATAAATAAAAACACCAGCTTTGCAGCAAGAGCCAGAAAGACCAACCTGGCACAAAATGCACAGCCATCAGTACAGCCATAAAGCCGAGCACTCCCTGTAGCTAAATTTTAAAGTGTCTTCCATGTGGTTTCAGTACAGAATACATTCAGTAAAATTCCCACATAATTTTAAAGTAGCAAGGAGTGGGGCAAAAACCTTGGTAAGGTCACCCTAGGTTGCAACAGTCTCAGACCCTGCAGTGAAATTTAAATGCAATTTACCTTGGTTGAGACTCCATAATCAACCAGGAACGAACGTGCTGCAGCCCTAATTCACTTCTGTCCTTAAAGATATGCAAAAAGGAATGCCAGTCACTGACAAACATAATAATTTATAGCCCAAGAATGTCAGTAAAACTCATGCCAAAATCGGTTGGGCCAAGATTTCGTGCTACAGAATCAGATTTCTGGACAGGGACAGGCTGACCCTACTGACCGAAAGGCATCGAGCGGCCGGTAGATGGCCGTGTCTGCCCGCAAGCAGAGCCGGTCCCTGCCCCGAGGCCTCAGAGGGAGCTGTCCTGTCCAGCCAGCATCACCCGTGCTGGGGGGTAAACGGGAGCATTTCTTCCCAGATAAACCTCTGTTCACATTGTTTTTTTGTTCGCACATTTTACCTGTGTTAACATATAAATATCCACACACACATATATACATTGGTATAACACTCTTGGTATCTAAAAGATACTTTATTCTTTCAATTTTGTTTCAGATATTTTTTCTGGCATGGATTTTGACAACAACTGGCTCAGTGATGGGCTGGATTGTGCTTTGCCAAAAAACATTTTAACACCCTTGCAAATGAATACAAGAAGATTACCATTTCATCAAGTTTACATATGAATACTTGCACGTGTGCTTGAGAGAATTAATATACAGCATACATAAGATACTAAAACCCACCTGTCAATTGATCTGTCAAAAATATGAGGAAAAGATTTAGGATTGTTTCCATTATTTGAAATGGTGCACTGGAGAGATGAAACAACGAAGGCCCCTGTTCTGTTCCTTTCCCCAGTTAAAGATTTTTTTTTTTACTCAGGTTAGATTCATTAGCTGTTTAAAAGAGTTCTTAAGGCTCCAACAAAATCAACCATTTTCTTGATGAGAGTAATTTATACACTCCCTGGATTCTCTTCATTTGATTAGGCAGATGATTTTCTTAAAATCAAGTTAAAGTCCATGCAGGTGCATGTTATGTAGGATAGTATGAAACTACTTCGTCCCACATTACCATCACATGGGGTGTCTTAGTTTTGTCATCCAGAAGCAGTTATATGGTGGCATGTTCCTCACATTGGGAACACAGTTGTATCCAACTGTGGTGGCATGCATAGTCCTGGAGACTCTCTTCTTCTGTATATTTAACAGAGATGAACAAAACTGCATTTTATTGAGGTTTACTGCAGGTTACTGAGACTGTGGGCAGCTGATGATTCTACAGAGTAATTGGCACTTTCTAGTTTCAGCTGGGCTGTTGTTTATCTGTTTATTAACCTTCAATTGTGCTCCTGCAAACAATTTGTATCCAGAAGAACAAGCTTAAGTTCTACTGGTCTGCCACTTGTTGCAACAGAACCTCTTGGTTTTATTTTGAAATTGACTCCTACTAGTTTATTTCACTACCCTCTGTTTCTCTCAAGATAAAACAGTCTGAAAAATCACCCTGTGCCACTTATCATTCTGGGGACCCCAGTCTTAGCCCATCTAAATCAGAGCTGATTCACTGTTCCCCATGCTGAACACCTGTGGCCATCCTCACTGCCCTTCATTGAGCCTTCTCCAGTATATATATATGAATATGTATTTATATGTAAATATATAAACATATAATATATATAATATATAATATAATATATATATATACATATATATTTAAAATATATATGTGTAACAACATATATATATATATAATTTTTCTGTAGGGACAACCACTAGCACAGTTTTCAAGGCACCAATGAACCAGGTACACACTGGGGTGCAATAACAATTTCTGGTTTTTTTGTTTGTTTGTTTGTTTGTTTGTTTTGTTTTTTTCTGTATTCCTTTCCTCACGATTCCAGTGGTTTATTTGGGTTTTGATACTAATAAGCACTGAAGCACTGTTTCCATGGAGTTACCTACCACATCCCAATGGTCTCTATCATGAGCAGTAATGATCAGTTCAGAGCCCATTGCTTTATTGCTTTGAACATGAGTTTAGGATTTATTTGATAAAAACAGAGAAAAAATATTTAGAGGACCTTTTCCATATAGACTTGGGAAACAATGTCTTGTCATGTTGAGATTTTGGCCTTCATGTGATTAAACAGATTTTGGAAAAAAGTTTATTGCTCTCTGAGGACATCAGATGGCACTGTGGGGTTTGTAGTGGAGCTGCTAGTCAGTAGTAATGAGCCTATGCAAAATACATATGTGGAGGTATTAGTTAAATGTCTCTGCTTATAGCCTGGACAGGTGTTGCAGGCTAACACTGATAGATGCCATAGCTCTGTTGCATGGTAAAAATCCGTGTCCATTGGCTCTGCTGCTTAATGTACAGCTTTTAAGCATAATACATGTTTTGAATTCCTCTCATAAATTGTGGGAAGAGAGGGAAAATAGCCTGGCTGTATTTATTTACTTATTTATGTATTTGTTCTGGAGAAAGATAAAGATTACAGAGTTAAAATAAAAAATAAAAATAATATTAATAATAAAGGAATATCATTATTTTCCTGATCAAATACAGGAAATGTATTTGACTGTATTGACAAATGTAGGTCAGTCTCAGATTCACAGTTTCATTCAGTGGCCCTAAATGCTTTCATTTAATTATGTTAGTGCCATTAATATTTCAATTTCGGGCCTGTGTTTCCCTCCTTGTAAACAGATTTGTGCATCAGCGTGGAGCACAGAGGATGTGTAAAGGAAACATGAAATTAGTTCTACCATCATCCTGAAGTAATCGTAATCCTGGAAGTCAGAGAAGACAATGCAGACTACATTGTTCCAAAGCAAACTAGCTTTTTCTAGGATTTTTTTGGCAGACAGACATCCTAAAAAATGACTTAAAAAGTACAAGCAAGTTATTTCACATGCCAATTTCTTATTGTGAAACATATTACATTTTTTCTATTTTCTGTTAACACCATTGTAAATAAGTTCCTTTCCAAAACAATACTATCAGCAGATACCAATAAATATTTCAGTGTATAGAGGAGGGTCTATTTAATTTATTGAAGTTCTGTCCTCTCAACTAATTACAAAATATTCAGCAAATATTTGAATTTATTACTTATCTTTTTCCCACAAATTAGTGGATGTCTTTGTTTAACAAATAGAGTTCACTGCTCTTGCCCTCAAGGTAAAGCATACATTGTAATCTCTCGTTTTCAGTTAGTCTAAAAGCCAACATTTTCAAAGCAAAGCAATGGTTGAAAATGATCTCTGTAAATCAGTAAAGGGAGAGAATTTGCAATGTTGCACCTAATACCCCCATTTGAGGCACAAGCTGCTCAAAGCTAAATAACAATGTTTAACTTGTCTCAACTGATGGTTTGGGTTTTTTTAGTATGTTTGGTGGATTTTCAGTATGTTGAAGTATAATGTTGTGTTCTGGGATGCAGAAAAACCTCAAGAGTGATAAAGCAAGAAATCATGTAATCCAAACTACGTTTTATGTTGCTACATTATGTATAAAAAGTGATGGAAAAAGATGACCACAATAGCATAAGTCACATGCCAAATGACTTTTGCAAACATCATAGCAGTTTCCCTGCTTAGAATAAAAAAAAAAATAAATAAAAAAAAATCCATCATTATTTAAGAATATATTCTAAAGTGAGGAAAATTATCTTTTCTGTATCCATGGTGTGCATGCAGCAAAATATCTTCTTAATTCTTTCCAAAACACTCTAAATGCAACCATAGCTGACATGAAATACATGGATATCATATTTGACCTCACGCAGCTTTCAAAGAATCAGAATCCTTTCCAGCCCATATTGGAACAGAAACAGCCTGGATCTGTGCTGGTTTCATAAGTGAAAAGAAATAAAAGCCTTTCCTATACAGAGCAACTGGTAGCTAATATTTACTGACTCCAGGTACTTCAGGAAGTGCGAGGAAGAACATCTGCTGCACAGAGTGGACTGTTGAATTGGCAAAAATGTTGCCATTTGCATTTTGCCCAAGATGTAAATATTGAAAGAAAAAGTGAAAGATGACTTACACAACTTTTTTTCATTTTCACTTTTCTATTTGTAAACCAGTTAGTTTTATAGCATATGAGAAGCATAGCTTCATTAGTAGGTAGCTTTTTTATCACCTCAATTTCTCAGCCTAATTATCACTTCTAGCAAGTGTGCCCACTAATCTTTAGAGATTATTAATAGTACAAGCAGGGTAGTGCGTATTGGTAGTAAACTTTCTTTTTCTTTTTTTTTTTTCATATTTACTTTTGGGGGTTTTCAATGCTTTTTAAAAATTATTTTTACATTTAAGTTTCCATTAAAACAACAACAACAACAAAAAATGAAATGCTAAAATAAATCACTGTAGCATTTCTGAAATTGTATAGATTAATATTACAAGTTAGACTCTTAAAGTACATGAGTAGGAGTCATAAGTTTGGAAAACTGTTGTTTTTCCAAGACAGTCATAAAAATAATCTGATATTCAAGGAATAATTTACAAATACGAGAATATTCTGACTGGTATTTCTGAGGGAAAATGTACTGTGAATAACAGGAAGGTGTTGGATACTTTCCATGTGGTTGTTTGACAAAAATACTAATCAACTAATTGAACTGAACAAGACTCTTCTAAATAAATGATTCACTTTTACTATCTGCTTAAAAAAATAAATGGGAAAAAAAAAATAAAAAGTAAACTGAATTTGAGAACTCCTCTTTCTGACCATGCTAACATTAATCATTCCTCATTTGTTAGCAAATCAGCAAATAAGTTTACTGGAAGGAGAAAAAACTGGCCAGAAAATCAACACAGCAAACTAATGTTGAGCACGTTGCTGGGTAAAACAAGGTCTCTAACACGTTTGTTTTGTAAAAGGGTCAGCTATTTTGCAGCCAGGACCAACCAAGAGAAAATGACATGAAAAGGAGGAAAACTATTACATTGCCATTTCGCTAAGAACACATGCTGGTTTTGATCTAATGAAAAGTGGGAATAAGTTATTTCAAAACAATGCAGTGTGAAACCATAGAACTAAAGGGAAGGAAGCAAAGAGATGAAAGGACTAATTATTCAAGGCTACACCATGACCATGTAATCAGTAAAACAAAGACATTGTCAGGTTTAAATAGTTATACCTTCTACTAAGAAGCAAAAGAGTTTAGAACCAGAAATACAACTAGGCAGCTCTTATAAATGCAATATAGAGATATTTGGTAATCATTAAAGAAATGTTTCAAATAGAGTTACATACATGAAGGGATCAATGTGGTGGAAATTCACTGAAAATTCAGTTTTCCCATTCCTAGCCCATTTGTAGTCACAATAATCCTTTTTTTTTTTTTTTTTTTTTTTTTCCTAAATTCAAATAGCCAGTTATCTGGAGCAGTGAAACTGTTTTGCTGTTGTTGTTATCTGAGATATTGGCGACTTTAGCAAAAATTATTGCATTACAAATTGAAATTACAGCTATTGTCATGTGTTAATTCTAAAATGTTAGCTTTTTTTTTTTTTTCTCAGAATGAACAAATATAGTTCAGTGCCAATGTTGACTGTTGTCATCTTTTCTTAGTCCTGAAACCTTTGCCTAGAAATGCAAGACAAATTTTTGCATGTTCTGTTACCAAATATTCTTCCGAAAGAGTTTCCAACGTATATGTACTACTATTAGTAACAAAAGGGAAGGGCATGTTCTTTACTCTGTTAAAGGACAAGGGCTGCCTGGATTTAGTTATGCAGTTCACGTACTGTGTCACAAACTTTATGTGCCCATCTGCCCTCGAGAGTACATCTGCGATTGAACCTGACCCAGTTATTGGAGGAAGTTCATGCCAGGAACATAGTCGTGCTATACACACATAGGAAAGGAGTCCTGGTTATGCACAGCCACTGAAATTGAACTTCCAGGATCCTCTGAATCCTGTGTCATTCTCACACCAGCAAATGAAGCAAAGCAGGCTTGAGCAATGTGCAAGCTGTAATAGCGAGGAGAGTCACTGGTAGTTTCCTGAGCCCATGTTAACAGCACTAAAAAAGAGATAATAGAAAACATGAGAGCAGTTGACTTGTATACATTTTTATTTACTCCATTTTCACTATTTAGGAAACAGAACTAGCCGTGTAAAAGGTGGAGTCTTGTCCTGAAAATGTATTGAATGAGGCAGAGTACAAACACAATCTCAGAGCTGGTCTCTGTCCCTGGAGAGATAGATAGCACTTTTATCTAGAAGCAGCATGTTTCCACAAACGCTTGTTGCAGACTTGTTGCAATAGGAAAGACAACATTTCTTATCCCAGGATACTGATAGCACTAATACCCCAGCAAGGCAGCTTTTATCAGTCATTCAAACAGACTCCCTGAATTGAAGGATAGAGAATATTCATGCTTCCATTGCTTGTGAGAAATATCACAGGCATGTTTTTCAGCTATGGCACTGCTCAATATGGCTTTATACGTGCCTCAGTTTTATCATCTGCCAAGTGGGGGGAATGATGTTGAGCCCTTTTTGAAAAGCATGTTCAACTCTGCATAAAGTATTACATACGCGCAAAATGTTCTTAGCATTATCTCACATTAGGCTATGGATAGGTGTTGCACACAATTCAGGTAGTTACTGTGGCTTTTCCCTATGCTGAGTGACATTTCTGCCAGTCCCCATCCCAAAGCCACGTGTGAGTCTGCTTACACTTGTATTACTAGAAGTAGCTTCTCCAGTCCTTGTTTCACCTTTCTGCCTCCTTTAAGACCTGGCTGGAACAAAGTGGACAAGTAGGAAGCAAGTTCTGCAAACGGGAGGAGTGTGAGATGAGTGCAAATTCTGGGAATCCACCTCAAACCACTACCCCACCTCTTCCCGCTACCTCACAGAGCCCGCCCCCAGCTCCAACCTGCTCCCTTAAACCACTGCGTCTGGGTGCTGAGCCAAAACTGGCTGCCCATAAAGGTGCTGCTACCTTGGGCACCAGGCTGAACACTTTGGGCTGGCAGCGCACAGTGGGGCAGGCACGATGGGGCTGAAGCCAGGCAGATGGGCACCACTGGGGTATCTCCTCTCCTTGCTCTTCTCTACCAGCCTGGCGGTAAGTGGAGAGGCAGTGTTAAAAAATGTGTCAGAGCTGAAAATGCTACTGGAGAAAATTCACTGAAAATGGTCTTGTTTCTTCTCTTCAGTACCTTCCCACCAGAGAAAACTGCTGCATATTAGATGAACGATTTGTAAGTACATGAACAATGTTCTTTTATATTAAGAGTCTAAACAAAGCCTTCCTACTGATTATTAACTGCCATTATCTTTTGTAGCTTCATTAGATCCCCATTGTTATTTTCAATACTTATTAAATGCTCTGTACTTAAACCCATTGTTGATTAGTAGCTATAAACATCTATTGAAATAGGCAGCTGCGCTGCTGATAAAAGCATTTTAGAAGACGCTATAAGTAACAGCTTGCACTGTTTTCTTGCCAAGTGTGCACATATACACAGTGTGAAACTACACTGTCTCTGTAAATTTAAACACCGCAGACAGTGGCAAATGCCTACCCCTTTTTTACCCGGTCATTTGTACAAACCATGACTTAGAGCTCTCCTGCCCAAATGTTCTGCTGTCCTTTTTTTGCTCCTGAAACATTATCATTTATTATTCTTTCTTCTTCAGGGTAGCTACTGCCCAACAACCTGTGGCATTGCAGATTTCTTTAACAAATACCGTCTCACTACGGATAACGAACTGCTGGAAATTGAGAGAATTTTGCAGCAAGTTACTAATGCCACAGGAAAAGCAGATTATTTGATTCAACACATCAAAACCCTCTATCCTCCAGATAAGCAGCAACAACAACGTGAGAATATAAAAATAACTATGCAATTGAAAAATCTTACGTCACTTGTTTTTCTAATTTGTCTAACTGCAATTATATTATCCATTTGTCTGTTTTAGAGTCGGTTGAGGGTTTCACTCAAAAGTCCAAGAAAATAATTGAAGAAATCATCAGATATGAAAACACTATTTTGTCTCATGAAAGTACTATACAGTAGGTATCTCCCACCTTTTATATCACTTGACAGTCCAAATAATTTTATTTCTCTGCTTTTATCAACTGCAGTTAAGACTTCTTCAGAAAGGGTTTTTGTGCTTATGTGCACCACTATGCCCACACTGTCATTACTAGCTCCCTAGCAAGATACATTAGGATCATAAGGGTCTGATAGTGCATTCTCTGCTCATCTGCGTAATCTATTAATTGTGCAAGAAGTGCAAGATAAGAATGTCATGAAGCCTGGCAACATTTTTATGTTTCTTTTGCTGTGTCAACTACTTATAACTTTTATTATTTTTTTCATTGGCTTGGGAGAATATATTAATATGAGTTTGCTTAGTAATGCAAAGTGTTTGGAATATTTGTGCAGTCATTCACTCTGGCTAGTTTTTCTGCATATATCCTAGAATATCAGCTCAGTTCCACATACATAAATCACAAGTAATTATAAAATAAATGGTAGTCTTCTGTAAGCCAATGTTGAAAATATAAATGAAAACACCATTAACTTGGCTAAAACTTGAGGATATGTTTTTTGCCCTGAATGTAGCAAAACCTCTGCCCCTATAACATTCTATCAAATATGGCTTAGGCACACTGACTACTGCAGTAGTTTATTTACATAATTTATGTTTTACAAATGTGCCCACAATTAAGGAAGAATAATTTATCATTTACTAATGAGAACAAAGAAAAACTTTCCATAGCATTACAGTCACGCATGAATTGCTGATTTGAGTTTTGCTGATTAGAGGCAAGTCAAGTTTTGCATAAGATTAAGTTTACGGTTTCCCATTTTGGCTAGTTTCCCAACTTTAAATATCAGTGTTAAGAGAGTCTTCCCCTTTTGCAGGGATGTATGTTGCAGCATACTACATCAGTCAGGCATGTGTGCAGAGAAATGTGTATTACTGTCATTAAGAAACACCTGAAGCAACGAGGCATTTTTATTTTTCCAGACAGTTGACAGACGCACATATAATGAACACCAACAAGATTGCACTACTGAAACAGAAGATTGCTCAGCTTGAGTCAAGCTGTCAGGAACCATGCAGAGATACTACTGAAATACAGGAGACGACTGGAAGAGGTGCACAAAAAGTTTCTTGTATGGTGGAGGGTTAATTCAGTTGCGTGTATTGCCAGCATGCATCACAGCAATGAAGTACACGTAGTCTTAAGGAAGATAGATTTTTACAAAGATATGTAAGATTGCAAGTTCTGAAGTCAGCGTTTGGAACAATTTAAGTACTGGGTAGGTGCTCCGCAAGTAGGACATTTAAATGGAACAGAGGTCTCACTTGCCCCTTTGGCCTTTTTGACCAAAATATGATTATCCCAAAACGTATCATCAGTGACAGAAGGAGAGTTGCTGTGGACAGAGTGAAAACAGAAGATAACTCATTATGACATTTCTGCTGAGTAATATGAAAAAAATTAGCTACAGAAGTGCTGTTTTTGTTGTTGTAGAAACTAATGCAATGGCTATATTTTACATTTAAGTTGCTTAAACTCCATGGAAGACCAAAGTCATTCTTGTCTTGTACAAGTCCTGTGACCTTCAGTGAGTTTTTTTATGGCAACGACATCAAAGTATGTAGACTAAATAGTGAACTTTGCAACAGTATTTAGATGAGTTGTATTTTTTGCACTAAGAAAGTTGCAATATCAACTAAATGTGAGGATAGAACTGCAGCTAGATTAATAACAATCCTTTGAATATATGTTTATTTCAGATTGTCAAGATATTGCAAATAAAGGTGCCAGAAGAAGTGGTCTTTACTTCATCAAGCCTCAAAATGCTAAGCAATCATTCCTAGTCTACTGTGAGATTGACTCATATGGCAATGGCTGGACAGTGTTACAGAGGGTAAGCCACTTGTGTATTATTACCATAAACAAGCTTGCTGTGTCAGCACTGTTTTTATTTGCTTACATAAAATATATCACATTTTCGTTGATTTTTTTTAAATATTTTTCCAGAGATTGGATGGAAGTGAGGATTTCAGAAGAAATTGGGTTCAGTACAAGGAAGGATTTGGACATCTGTCTCCAGATGACACCACTGAGTTCTGGCTGGGCAACGAAAAGATTCATTTAATAACTACACAATCCACTCTGCCATACACCCTGCGAATAGACCTGGAGGACTGGACTGGCAAGAAAAGGTATTTGCTCATGAAGCTTCTGAAAATGATGGCTTAAAGCTTACTGCTTCCACTGTTGTGTTGCTTTGTACATATTTTTGAAAAAATTGTGGTGCTGTTAGGTCTACTAACATACATAGGACACTGAACTCACAAGTGTAATGCCAGCCCCTGTGTGTGTCTGCCTAAAGGCCACACACAAGCAGTCCTAGTTGATTTGGCAGAATAGATCTGTTCCTTCCTCCCTCTGAGAATTTCCTTATGACTATAGTAAGCCTAAGCAGTAGGGGATACATATAGGGACACATATGTGTGTGTGTGTAATGTAGGTCTTTTATACATCACTGAAGACTAGGAGTCAGAAAACGCATCTAATGCTGGAGCATAGAAGTTGTTTGTGTATTTTTTAATTGAGCACATACTGGGAATGCAGTATGCTTACGTTCACCATTATCCTCTGTTAACAGCACTGCTGATTATGCTGTATTCAAAGTGGGAACTGAACAAGACAAGTACAGATTGACCTATGCATACTTTATTGGTGGCGAAGCTGGAGATGCCTTTGATGGCTATGATTTTGGAGATGATCCAAGTGACAAATCCTATACCTTCCATAATGGCATGCGATTCAGTACCTATGATAACGACAATGATAACTTTGAGGGCAACTGTGCTGAGCAGGATGGATCTGGATGGTGGATGAACAGATGTCATGCTGGCCACCTGAATGGCAAATATTATATAGGTAAAATATCTTCTAAATACCTACTTTTATGTGGAAAAAAAGTAACCAAGGACAATATATTTCAATGAAAAAAAAAAAAAAAGAAAAGGTCACTTTCTTTGAGTATATTTTGCCATCTGTTTTCTGCAAAATATACATAGCCCATTTTTTTCAATAACTGTTAATATTAATGCCAGCAGTAGGAACTTCTGGCAGCTCTCCAGCCCAAAGTGGAACTATCAGTCCTCAGAGAAGTAAACTGGGGGACAGGGGCAGTGAATGCATACTGTTAGTATGCCTAGGGATGTTGTAGAAGTGTTAGTACCACAAATATGAGTGGGATGGGCACATTAATTATTTCAGAAACAACTAAGTATTTTTTGCCAACTGATATTTTTAGATGGCGTGTACACATCTCGAGATTCTGATCCAGCTGGATATGACAACGGCATTATCTGGGCAACCTGGCGTGACCGGTGGTACTCCATGAAGAAAACTGCAATGAAAATCATCCCATTCAACAGACTCTCAATAGATGGACAGCAACACACAGGCAGCATCAAGCAGGTTCGACCTCAGGAGAGAGGAGATGTTTAAAATGAAAACAGAACATAGTTATCATTTTGAATACAGAGCATGGACAGCTGAAGTATTAAGCCCTCTGCATCTTAGGGGCATCAGCTTTGCTTACCATTTTGTCACAGAAATATTTGTGTTTTGATTTTAGTATATCTTCTACTTTAATGTTTCTTTTAACAGATAGATAAGTGATTGGTCTCATGATCAGAAATAATTCCTTGCCTCCTTTTACTTTGAAGGCTACATTTTTAAATTCCAGCTAGTATCATAGAATCATTAAGGTCAGAAAAGTCCTTCAAGATCATCTGGTCCAACCATCCCCCTACCACCAATGTCACCCACTAAACCATGTTCCCAGGTACCATGTCCAACCTTTCCTTAAACACCCCCAGGGACAGTGACTCCACCGCCTCCCCAGGAAACCCATTCAAATGCCTAGCTACTCTTTCTGAGAAGAAATGTCTTCTGACTTCCAACCTGAACCTCCCCAGAGCAAATTGAATTCATTCCCTCTTGTCCTATCTGAGGCCAGTTATCTGAGGCCGACCCCCAGCTCCCCACAGCTTCCTTTCAGGTAGTTGTAGAGAGCAATAAGGTCTCCCCTGAGCCTCCTTTTCCCCAGACTAAACAACCCCAGTTTCCTCAGCTGCTCCTCACAGGACTTGTGTTCCAGACCCCTCTACAGTTTTGTTGCCCTTCTCTGGACATGGTCCAGGGCATCTATGTGCTTCTTGTAGTGAGGGACCCAAAACTGAACACAGCACTCAAGGTGCGGCCTCACCAGAGCTGAGTACAGGGGGACAATCACCTCCCTGGTCCTGCTGTCTACACCGTTCCTGACAGAAGCCAGGATGCCACTGGCCTTCTTGGCCACCTGGACACACTGCTGGCTCATGTTGCACTATCAACATGTCGTTGTAGCCTTATGTACTTCTTTCTTAGAAGAACATTAAAATGCTGTCTTTTTTTTTTTTTCTGTTGTAGGTTGGAGACGCATAAAGGGACAATTTAGCAAAGACTGATATGGACAGGGAAAATAAATCTTTCATCTGTGAGACACTGAACTTATCTCACTTTCCACAGTTTGGAAGTCAACTTTGTAAAAAGCTGTTGGCTGTAAAATGCTCAAGCATTTTCCTTGAGCAGTGCTTACTTCTTATGTGGTTATTTTTTCTGTACAAATTCTCAATAAATTTTTGATTACTACAAAAATGCTGAGCTTACTATTTGTGCTCTACTGTTGGCCAAACAAAACAAAGTAAACACTATGATGTTTGGAAGGTTACTCTGATCAAATCTGTTTTGTTCAGTCATTCCTGAATTGGACACCAGAAATTTCTGCTGTTTGCTTAGAAGTGCGTGTTGGAGCTATTTCTTCATAAAATGTGGTTTGCTTCCAAGAGTCTTCATTTTGTTTTCTGATGAAATTGTTGATTTGTGACACAGATCAAAGTACAAAGCAAATTGAAAGAGACCTAGTTTACTGCTAAAGGCCGAATAACTGAGCTTACCACAAAGTAATGAATACATTTTCAACCAGGATATGTTAGGAAATATACTAGCATAACAAAGATATTTTATTTCAGAACATATACATTAACAAGTTTCCCAAATATTATTCAGAATAGAAGTTTGGTTTTCTATATAGCACACACTACCACACTGTACAATGATTATTCCTGAATGCTATTGTAAAACTATTATTCCTGAATACCATATTCATAAGCATTTTAAATGATTCTAATGTATATAGCATGATTTTCAGAGCAAAGATGTTAAAATTTGCAGTAGAAAATAATTACAGTTTTGTTGCATTTGCTTTTCCTAGATACAGTAATAATTTTCCAGCAATCCACATGAGCAATCCAACAGCACAGATCAAGAACAGCAAAAAGTTTGAGATGCTGCATGAATATACTCATTCAGAATATTTGATGAGTATTTCTGGGTTCATTAGCAAATCAGATTAAGTTTGTGAATAAATTGCTCAATGAAAGATATGTTCAGGCTAGAACAGAAATATAGATGCATGTCAAGTTGATATATGAAGAAGTGCTTCCTGGTCTTTCCTTTTAGCTACCATCGAGCAGCCAGAAGTTCAGTGGATATTTCTGAATAGCGCATCCAAATAGTTTATTTTAAAGACAGAGAAGTGTAAGAGGAAGGCAGGTTTTTCAGGAGTAGGTCAGAAGAAGGCAATTGCTAGCATGGTGCCAACACGGGGTTAACTGCTGTTTGGGATGAGGGACAACCCCTCCTCACCACTGAACCAGTACATTTGCATGGCTCTTTTGCATCCATGCAACCAGCTGTGCTTTGCAGCCCAGCTTCAGTCTTGACACACAATTCTTCACCAAGCAAAGCAGTTATCCTGAATGTTTTGTGCAGTGAGGCCTCTCCTAGGTTCCTCATGTGGTACATGTAGAGGGACCTGTGGGAAGGATGCAAGCTGGGAGCTGGCCAGCCCAGCCTCATCCTGGTTCAGCAAACAGTCTCTTGAGTGGCATTGGCCAAGTCACTTTCACTTTCTGTTTTCAGTTATCCCACCTATAGGATAAGATTTGTTAAATAATCTTAGCATCCCACCTATGAAATCTGTAGCAACATTACTCTAGGTCTGAACTGTGGTTTGCCCCTCCCAGTCTAACCTTTTGGTTGCAATCACTTATTTGATGAGAATCTGCTGTAATTGCACACATTTAATTGGCGTAAGCTGTCATTTTATGGGTTGCTTACAGGAGCTAAGGTTGGCTCATTCTACCAGTTGTTTTGTTGACTGGTGTCCTGAAGTCTCAAAAATAATTTCTGCTCCAGAAGTCTGTCAGGTCAGGGCTGTTGAATCCAAGAAGCCTAAGGATTCACATAAGTCCTCTGCCAGTGCTCAAAAGGGAGTCTGCCAGATCCCAATCTGCAGCTATACCCCATGGGCTCTGAAAGAAGACTGGCAAGATTTGTGCCTTTTTGAAATCCTTCCTATTGTTTCCAACCATCTAGCTATCAGAAAGGGACCAGAACAGATCTATTTCTTCTAACTCTTAGAGAGAGAATAATACTCTCAAGTTGTGTTTTGGTGTTTGTTGCCTTTTTTATTTTTTAATTTGTTTTTGTTTGTTGTTTTGTTTGTTGTTTTCTTTTTATTTGTTGTTGTTTTTTGTTTGTTTGTTTGTTTTCAAGTAAATACATTGCATTTTGATTTAATGCCTCTGTTTTATATTCTAAAAGATCTTATTTCTCCTTTCTAAATCAGTCTATAATTGCACACGACCTTCAGAGCATAGACAGTATAATCCTAGTGTAATCCTTTATATGTAGGGTAACCTATCCTCCTCTGAGTTTATAAGAGTTCATAATAGGGTTTGGGTGCTACACTGTTTGCCTTCCTTTTATACCTTATGATCACTCCAAAGGAAAAAAATAAAATAGGAAGAGACAGAGGGGTAGTGAGGCAAATGAGGTGGACAGACTGAAGGACTTGGGTAAAGAAACTAGGACTGAGAGGGCAAGAGAGAAGGTACTTACTAGCATTGGCTGTCCGGCCAGTAGGAGCAGGGAAGAAAACAGACTGGAGGAAGAGGGTGGCGCAAATTCAGAAACACAAACACTGACTTGGGAGCTCAGGTGAAGCTGAGGCCCCAGCAATGTTGACTGGGGAAAACATGGGACCAGATGCAGGGACTGGCTAGTAACAAAACCAAGAGAGATGAGTAGGCTGAGGAACATGTTAAGAACAAGTGGAGCTCGGAGCTGGGGCTGGAGGGAAACTGTATCTAAGACAAAATTTCCAGAGGAGGGACAGGAACAAGCAGATAAGAGGAGGATAAGGCACCTTCTGACAACTTGTGGTGGAGTTTGGTGGTAAAACAGGAGACAGAGGCAATGATGGGCAAACAAGAGCTGGTAGACACTAAGTTGAACGTGAGTCAGTGATGTGTCCTGGCCACTAAGAAGGCTAACAATATTCTTGGCTGCATTATGCAAAGTATCGCCAGCAGGTCAAGGGAGCTGATCTTTTCCCTCTACTTAGCATTGGCGAGGCTGCACCTGGAGTGCTGTGTCCAGTTCTGGTCCCCCAGTACAAGAGAGACTGGGACATACTGGAAAGAGTCCAACAGAGGACTACTGAGATAATCAAGAGACTGGAGCACCTCTCCTGTGAGGAGAAGCTGAGAGAATTAGGACTGTTCAACCTGGAGAAAAGGAGGCTCAGGGAAATCTTATCAATGTTTATAAATGCCTGAAGGGAGGGTGCAAAAAAGACAGAGAAAGGCTCTTTCGAGTGGCACCAGTGCCAGGACAAGAGGCAGTGGGCACAAACTTCTTTCCTGTACAGGTGATGGAGCACTGGCACAGGCTGCCCAGAGAGAGGGTGGAGTCTCCTCATTGGAGATCTCCAAAAGCCACCTGGACGTGGTCCTGGGCACCCTGCTCTGGGTGGCCCTGCTGGAACAGGGGTTGGACCAAGTGGACCCAGAGGTCCCAGCCAACCCCAGCCATGCCGTGATTCTCTGATTTGGAGCTGGCTCACAGCCAGGGCACACAAACCAGAACTGAATCCCGGACTCCCCAACTATTGTTGTGGCAGCCTGCCAAGAGCAGGGCAGCCAAAGCACTAAACTGCACTTCTGTCCTTTGATCATGAATTAAAGTTAAATCCAAAGTTTATTTAGCTCTTAGCCTTTAGCCTTCTCAAACAAACAGACAGAGAAGTGACTGGATGATTGCAACAGGAAAGCAAAGGTACAGGCTGAAGGTCAGGCCCAGATTCAGCCCTCAACTGGAAAGCCTGAGGAACTCCTCCTTTTCCCCAGCTTCACATATGAAGCAGGAAAACCCTCTTAGCTTACCTAATGTTTATGATCAGTTATCAGATTTTTTTTTTTTTTTTTTTTTTTTTTCTTTCATCCCCTCTAGCCTTGTTGGCTGGGTTTTACTTGAACCAGAGCTTAAGGTTTTTTTTGTGTGTTTGAAGGTCACTAGAGAACTGCACGCTCCATCAGGGTCAGAGGAAAGCTGTCTCATACTACTGCAACGTCCAGTCTTACGCTAGTAGTGTATGTGCATCACACCATCTAGCAAATTGTCTAACCCTCTTTCACCGTGGTTGAAAAGGCAGAAACCCTTCTACTTGATGTGCTCACATTGCAAGAATGTGGACATTAAGAGAATGGTACACATTTCCTGTTTCTTCAACACATTTTGTTTTTAAAGCCTATAAAAATACAAAAATAATGTTCAGAGAGTATTGAAGATCACAAAATCAAGCTCTTTCAAGTTAGGAAAATCCAGAACTAATGTGACACATCACATCTGAATTACGCTTACATATTGATTATGATACAGTCCTAAAGATATTTATCACCTAATGCTTTTTTGTTGTTTTTGTTTTGTTTTGTTTTCCCATTACATTATTTGCCTAATCAGTGCTGAGCATGGGAACTGGTTGCAAGAAGAATGAAGGACAATTTGTTTGTTGTTGAGGTTGTAACAAATGTAGTGAGCAAGACCAGACTGGGTACAGTCATCTCTTACAGCCAATACTCTGCAAAATTAGGTACTGTTCCTTACCTCTTCATCTCATTCCCATGGGACCACAGGCAAGTCACTCAGGGATCTTAGACCTGGCTGCTGGATGTTCCTCCAGACCTCAGTGCTGAGTGGAGAGCTACAGCTGAGGTCAG
Organism: Anas platyrhynchos; assembly: GCF_047663525.1. Taxonomy (NCBI): domain Eukaryota; kingdom Metazoa; phylum Chordata; class Aves; order Anseriformes; family Anatidae; genus Anas; species Anas platyrhynchos. The sequence goes on from NC_092590.1 coordinate 34,587,516, forward strand.
AGGGGTCTGCACATGCAGTGTATTCTGAAAACTCAATGTATCAAAAAAGATCCCCAAACCTAAAAGCTACTTTTGGACTTAACCTTCTCACCTGGCTTCTGCAGCCATGAAATGGAGAAAGTGGTGCCCTGCGAATGAGTGTTGGTAAGGCACTGGAATAGTTGAGTGATAAGCACCACAAAAAAAATCCCTGAGGTTTAAGTCTTCAGAAAAAGAGCATACAGCTTCAGACACCACTGTACACACTAAACATGATCAGGAGAAGGGAGAATCACAGGTGATCCAGCAGTACAGCCAAGTACACGTTTGTACGCACAAAGAGGGCATGTGGAGGTAGGTGTATGTGCAATTCTTGTGTTCCTGATAATGGAGGGTGTAAAGCCATGGTCTTTGAGCAGAGTTTGGTGTCTATCAAGTATGCTAAATTAGAGCTTATTAGCTTGAGTGGGGACTGTCTGTGGACCCAAGTATATTTTGCATGTTGCTCATTTTATTCTGTTCTTTGAAAAAAATTATCTTATTGCTACAAGTCTTTTTGTTATCATGATCTTTCCCTCCCTCAGGCATGTTACTGTTTTCTGAGCTTTTCGTAATTCCTTAAGATTCTTATATTTCTTTCACAGTGCTGTTACACCAGAGTGAACACAACTGTGTAGGACTTGGAGTGGGGAAGAGTCATCAGTCTTGCCACTGCTGAATTTAGCAGCAGAGAATTTATGAAAGTATATTATGTGCTTTGAGTTCAGGAGCTGCCTTATGGATGTTTATCAACCAAACAACACAGCCATGGCTGGCTGATCTTCAATCTGAGCAAAGGTAACATGGGGTCTGTCTGGACTTCTGTGGCTGAAGTTAGTTGGATTGTTCTGTTTCTGAAATTAGAAGGTGTTTCTTGCATCATAGCATTACTGGCATTGCGTGGGATTCAACAGAAGTCTTTACAAAACAGCCTGCAGGAAATTAAAATAAAGTCTTGTTTCAGCTTATGCATGCACAGGTAAGATTAAGTCTTAAATGTAATAGAACCCCTTTATATCTCATTTGCAAGGCCAGATTCTGGTGATATAGGTGTAAATCAGTGGCATAAATCAATGTAGCATCATCTTATTGAACTGTTCTGTTTCCTGCTACCTGAGAATATGACTCAGTAATATTGGTATATGATCTGTTTAAGCTTAAGAGGGTTTTCCTGGGTAAGGGAAATGTGCAATGAAAAGCCAGAAATAGGAGAAAACAAAGGGTCCAATTCAACTTCAATGAACTTTACATGGAGAGCAACAAAGACTTCTGAAGATGGAAGAAGAGGAAAAACAGAGGAAAGGAGGATAAGAGAAAACTCAAGAGGCTGTTTCAATGGATCCAAAGCTACAATCAGCTATTTGTAGTTAAAAATGTACAGTGCCACAATCAGGCTTAAACATGCCTCTGTGATGCAGGGTATGATGAGCAACCTGTAGCTGACAGAAAGTTTTGTGAATGTCATATTTAAAAAAAAATAAAATAGAGTGTTTTATTCTTTCAACTGATTAAGCTGACATTTGCCCAAGCAAAGATTTTCTTGCTCATTTCTGCTCACTGTGGTGGCAACTGTGGTGGAGACAGGCAGCATCTTCAGGTGTTTGACAGCCATGTATAATATTCCCCAGTAATAGTAAGGCTCGTTATAGATCTCACAGCAGCAGCACATTATCATCAATTGCCACACATAAACTATATCCTTTGTTCAATAAATAAATAAATAAATAAATAAATATGTAGCTCCTTAATTGTTCTCAACATTTTTCTGGGGCATTTTCAAATACTACTATATTGTGCTCTTCATAAGTATGTGTTCAATTCACACAGTCCATTTGGTCATTGATAGCCTATATCAACCTTTCTAAGGCAAGTACTTGCTTTAGGAGGCCCACGGGAACATAGTCACAGAGAAAGGGCAAACCAATGACTTCCTTTTTCAAAAATCAACTGTTTGATTACACTAGCTAAATTCCTGTCACACAGAGTGTGTCTTCCAGTGGTTGAGTATTCCTGGATGCTACTAGATCCTGGACACATCTTAGCTGAACATCTGTTTACAAAAAACTAAGCTTTAAACAGATTTTTTTTTTCCTGGAATTCATGGTGTTGCCCTCATGCTGGTGCTCTACAATCTTATCTGGAGCAAACAGCACCAGAAAGTTGTGCAAGAGGCCTTAGGTAATCACCTGGGGACATCTGGCATGTTTTGTCTCCAAACAGAGGGAAAATAATGATTAATCTCAGATTTTCATTAAGGTTTAAATTGCATCAAAAGACGAGAGAAGAACATCCTCTCAGTCAGAGTTCTGCTCGCTCTTCTCTGAAGATGATATCCATGAGGATCCTCTGTGTGTTGCTCTGCCTCAACTTAGCCTGGGTATGAGTTTGCTTGCTTCATTCTTTTCATATCATGCTCATTTGAAGAATGAAGGTTTATTTAATCTTCATTCATTAGACATGTTTTGGCTGTCACCTAGCTTGTGAAATTCAATGCACACACATATGCACAAGCTTACTGTAAGCAATTCAGTGCTGGACTTTCACATCAGCAATTCTTGAATTTCCATTTCTCTAGTTTTTCTTAATCTGGTTTTGCTGAATCTGCCTGGCTTTAGGAGCAGCAAAGCAGATACATTAACATGAATTCCTAGATTCGTAGATGATTCTGTGTCTTAAAACTTGTATGCCAGTGGATCCAGCAAGTCAGGAACTTTAAAGTTTATTTTAGGGTAAATTCTACTCTCCTTTGGGTAGAACATCTCAGTTTACCTCTACAATATTTTCCAGCTACAAATAACACATAATACCTTTATCATAAAATACCGATTATACAACAGTGATTCCTGTGACAGCAGCAGCAGGAGGTTAAAGCAGATTTAAGCAAGAATCGTTTTTTAGATAAGGAAAGCGATTGTCTTGATTTTCAACTATGCTAATATAACTTTGCCCTTTTTTTCATTTAGGTCTCAGCCCATAATCTTGTTTTAGTCTTTATGTTTCTCTTTGTGACTGTGTTTTGAAGAAAGTGGATATTTTAACAAATGAGAGGAGTTATACAAAGCAGATATGACAAAACAGAAGTAGTCATGTTTGAGCTGTCAGTGCTGAAAGGGCACAGACCATCTAAAATTAAACTTTTTATTTGTTATTTTGTTAACAGGCAGTTGGGTCAGATCCTCAGGATGAATTAAGCAAAAATGAATAAACACTCCAGTTCCATAGGGATGAGGTTCTGGCCCTGAAGGCTGAAATTAGGGAAAGTTTCTCTGCCTCAGAATAAATCATTAATATTTTTAAGCATTAATTATACTGCTTGAAAAGAAAGTAAGATGTGTGCAGAGGAGTCTAGTCAGACCTAATTACATATCAAGTCTTAAAACAGTCTCCTTCATCTTTTATGAAAAAAATAATTATTTTCCAGTCCTTTACTGAGCAATAACGCAATAGGAATCTTTACAATGTTTTGATTTAGAATTAGCTAGTGTAAATGTATTCTTGCTTCTCAGATTTCAAGAAAATCTCAATACATATCTTTCTTCTCTTTCCATTAGCAGAGTAGAATCCATTAATCACTGACATTAGTAATTTTATTACAGTGTTATTAGCTTTCTTGTTCTTTATGTTGGGCAAAACACAGCTACAAAGTTATAGTTTGCAACTCTGATTAAAATCAGAAATACTAACGGGAAAACAAAATTCATATATATATTTAAGACAGTTTTGTGTAGACTGGAGGGGGTAGAATGAAAATAGAAACTTAGAAATATGACAACAAACAGATGTAGAACATAGAAATTTCAAAGCATATGCTTTACCTTAAGCAGTTTGAATCTAATTTCAAGTTGTTTTTTAACATTTTTTTAAGTTTACACAGAGCACAAGATCACCTTTTAATGATATTTTCATATATCCTGAGCACCTTTCATTAATTTTAAGGTGTGTTAATTTTAAGAATTGAAAAGCTTTATTGTAAGAAAATCATATCTTACAAGAAATGCCAGGAATAAAACCCTTGCATTGCTGGGTGATTCTTTCCACATGGCTGCATTTTCTGCAGCAGTGATGCTACTGAGTGCTGAAGTGCTTAAATTTCTATTCTCTTGACAACTGTTTAGACAATCTCAGGTTTGCACTTCCCCTTTTTTCACCTGGCAGGCGCAGGATGGAAAGAGCAGCTTTGAAAAGGAGGGCGGAGGTGTGCGTGGTCCCAGGATTGTGGAGCACATGCAGCAGTCCACCTGCAAGTATGAGAAGAACTGGCCCATCTGTGCGGATGATGACTGGGTGAGCAATGAGCTTTGGGGATGAAAACTGGGTACTCACAGATGTCAGCCAGCCTGCTCTGATGGGTGTCATGCAGGCTGTACACATTTGAGCCTTAGATCTGAGAGAGGGCAGCTAAACCTGCACATCAGGGCATCATGGCATCCTGGGGAAAAGAAAGAAAGAAAGCAATGCAGCTGTTACTGAAGAAGAAAGAAAGGGAAGGAAGAACAGTTTTCAGAGGTACAGAATCAGTCTGGAATAGAAAGATGAAATAAAAGAAGATTATTCCATAAAAAATGATTATTATTTTCAGAATTTTGATATTGCTGCTTTTGGAGTTGGTAAGAGAAAGGCAATTGAAAGGAAGATGTGTGACAAAGAAAAATAAGTAAAAATAACTCATATTTCAGGAGCAACTTTTTAGAAAACCAGATGACAAAACATTCAGTAAAAGGTTCGTAATGACTGACTGAATGTCCCTGTGTATAAACTGTCAGTTTGTCTTCTTCTTGCCTCTTATATCTCAACTCACCTTTATGCTATATTTGTAAGATGTAATCTTGCCAAAGAGCTTTAGTTTATAAGAACATTAGGCTTTTCTGAGGAAAATTTTGCTTTAATAACTTGACCTAGGACATCCTTTCTCAAACTGGACAACAAAGCTCTCCTTACAGCAGTCTTTTGGGAAACAAATAAGGTTTTTTGTTTGTTTTATTTTATTTTACTCTTGAGGGAAAGAGTAAAAGGAAAATTAAGGGTTCCTAATCTGTGTTTACAAAATCTGTAAACATATTGATAAAAATAAGGCATGCTCATGAAGACTTTAACACAATTATTTCTTTCTTCCAATCTTAGGGTACAAAATGTCCATCAGGTTGCAGAATACAAGGACTGATTGATGACGTGGACCAGGATAATAGTCACAGAATAGACAAAATTAGGCAGCTGCTCGCAGACAATCAGAACAACTATAAAACGTCCAATCGGATAATTGTGGAAACCATAAATGTAATAAAACCAGGCCTGGAGGGTGCCCAGCGTAAGTATCTCCCTCAGTTTTATATTTCATGGCTGATTTTTTTGGGTGTGCATTAACAGTATTTAGTGAAAATATATGCTGTACTGGCCCTCATTTTCAAAAGACAGAATAAACATAGTAATACATGACTCTTAACTAGTAACTGGTAAAAACTAATGTAGGTTTTTTAAGTTTACTGTTATGAGAAATATGTTAAGTACATATTTTAATTGTGTGTTTTAACACATGACACTCTTTTAGGAAAGAAAATCACACAAGCATAGCTGACCCTGATGCATTTTTGTTTCAGAGCTTGATGAGAATTATGGGCAGGTGTCAGCAGAACTGAGGCGGAGAATTGTGACATTAAAGCAGAGAGTTGTCACTCAAGTGAACAGAATTAAAGCTCTGCAAAACAGCATCCAGGATCAGGTGCTGGAGATGAAGCGCTTGGAGGTGAGCAGCTGCTACACTATGCATATTGTTTCCAGAGCTTAGCTACAGAGCGAAGAGGGTCTGGTATACCAAGCACAGCAACTGGTGCTCCATCCAGAAGGAAAATACTATCTGACCTGCTGAGGCAAATCCCCAAATGAGTTGCTTTCTGGGGGGCTTGCTTTTCTCTTCCTGCTGCATGAGAACCAGCATTAGCTAAGGAGGGCTCCTTCTCTCATCTGCTCTCAGTCAAGCAGCCAGGATTATCTGCTGATAAGTGGCTCCGTGTGGGGCAAGTCTCCTCCTGTAAGGAGCTGCTAGTCGCTGGGGACAAGGGGGGAGAGGTCCTGTCCTTCATAAGGACACCCTTATGCCCCAGGAGCAACAGGAGCAGAAACTGGGAACATGCCACAATGTACTTCTCCATGGCACTTATGTGCATCGTGCCATTGTGTGTGTTGTATTTGCAGTGGAAATGAAGCCAGGGTAGGTTTCAAAATGGAGCTTTGGAAAAGCTTGGCTGTAGATGGGAGGTACCAGTGCAGCTTCCAGTTTTGCCCAGTCCAGTTAAATAATATACTAGTTTGTGAAAGTCAGGCAAGTTCCCTAACCAAGTTATTTCTCTCTGTTCATGCAGGTGGACATTGATATTAAGATACGAGCTTGCAAAGGAAGCTGTGCTAGAAGTTTTGATTACCAGGTGGACACAGAAAGCTATGATAACATCCAGAAGCAGCTTACCCAGGCCAGCTCCATCAACATGAACCCAGACCTTCAAACAACCACCTTGAGCACACTGAAAATGAGGCCACTTAAGGACTCGACTGTGCCTGAGCATTTTAAGCTAAAGCCTCTGCCAGAAATGCAAGCTCTGAATGCATTTAATAACATCAGGCAGATGCAAGTGGTGTTAGAAAGACCAGAAACAGGCTCGAGCTCCTCCCGAGGCGAGACCCTGTATCACGTGGCAGAATCAAGGGGGGATGGACATTCCCACACCGGCAAATTAGTTACTTCTCCCCATGGGAGAGACACCCCTAGCCTGGGAGACAAAACCACCACTGTTCATAGATGCACCAAAACTGTCACCAAGAAAGTTGTTACTGGCCCTGATGGCCCCAGGGAAGAAATAGTTGAGAAAATGGTTTCCTCTGATGGTTCAGACTGCTCCCACTTGCAAGGACTAGGAAATATTGGAGGTGAAGGAAGCACGTACCATATCAGTGGGCCAGATAGCTTCCACAACCTAGGCAGGCTTTTCCCTGACTTAGAGCCCTTTCTTACCCATGAATCTGGATCCAGTGGCAGTAGATACACTAGTGGATCTAGCACCATTTCAACTAGCGGCCGTGTCACGGGGACAGGCAGCAGCCACCTGAGTACTGGAACATCCAGCCACACAGGGTCTTACGGAGGGAAAGACAAATTCACTGACTTAGGAGAGGGGGAAGAAGATGACTTTGGAGGACTCCAGTTTCAGCCTGGATTCTCGTCTAGCAGTGCAAGTCACTCCAAGACTGTAGTTACCAGCTCCTCTTCTAGTTTCAACAAGGGAGGCTCCACTTTTGAAACCAAATCACTAAAGACCCGTGAAATATCTGAGCAGCTAGGTGGGGTGCAACACGATCAGAGTGCAGAGGACACCCCAGACATTCAGGCACGCAGCTTCAGAGCGGGAGCAGTGAAGCAAAGGACAGCCAGCACTGGGAAAGGTACACAGGCTCACAGACATAGCTAATGAGGTAGTGGAGCCAAACTCCATCCATAACCAAACTGACAGGTACTGCAGGTACTGCAGTATAATGATGTGATGATAAAATGCCAGAACTGTGTCTGTTTGTTGCCACCTTGGAAAAAAAGAAAATGAAAAAAAAAAAAAAGAAAGAAAGAAAAAAAAAGGGGGAAATTATATCATTAATATTTGGGTATTACATAGACAATTCAGTTTAAGAAATACGTAACGTTTTCTTCTCTCAATTCTTTTTAACATTGCCTGTCATTATACCTAGCATAGTCCAAGACATGTTTAACAAATTTTCCTCAGAGCTATTGCTACTTGGATTCCTCTGAAGTTTTTATTAAATTTTACCGATAACTCCTGTCAAACCAGATCAACTTTTTTTTTTAGACTGCGATGATATCCGCCAGAAACACACTTCTGGTGCCAAAAGTGGCATTTTCAAAATCAAGCCAGCGGGATCCAATAAGGTTTTGTCAGTTTATTGCGACCAAGACACCACTTTGGGAGGATGGCTATTGATCCAACAGAGAATGGATGGATCAGTGAATTTTAACCGGACCTGGCAAGACTACAAGAAAGGTTTCGGCAGCGTGGATGCCAAAGGGCAAGGAGAGTTGTGGCTGGGCAATGAGAACATTCACTTGCTGACTCAGAATGACACTCTGCTTCGTGTAGAGCTAGAGGACTGGGATGGAAATGCTGTGTACGCAGAGTACATTGTGCAGGTAGGGTCTGAAGCAGAAGGGTACGCCCTCACTGTGTCCTCCTACGAGGGCACGGCTGGGGACGCACTGGTCGCTGGCTGGCTGGAGGAGGGCCCCGAGTACACGTCCCACGCCCAGATGCGGTTCAGCACCTTTGACCAAGACCACGACCGCTGGGAGGAGAGCTGTGCGGAGATGTACGGGGGCGGCTGGTGGTACAACAGCTGCCAGGCAGCCAACCTCAACGGCATTTACTACATGGGGGGCCACTACGACCCGCGGTACAATGTTCCCTATGAGATCGAAAATGGTGTTGTCTGGATGCCTTTTAGAGCCTCTGATTACTCCCTGAAAATCACTAGAATGAAAATCAGACCCATGGACACCTTGTAGAAGGACAGGCATTTATTATATGTGTCACAACTAAAAGATGAAAAGATTTTTCATGTATATGTGCATGACATACCTTGACCCCATGAATGTGAAGGCAACTGGACATACAGCTCGTGGCTTACAAAATAAACACTGATTAATTATTAACAAAATAGTTCTTTCATCTTCTTTATAACTGAAAAACTTTTAAAGGAAATATTGATTTTAAAAAGCTTTTTATATAAACCTTGTCTGCAACCTTTCTATCGGTCCCTTTATAAAACTTCAGTAAACATCTCTCTGATGGACAGAGTACTTCTTACTAACATGTTTTAGGCTTTTCAACATGCTAGACATGTTAAAGGTCAAAAACTCACAAAATGACTATCCCTAACTTATGCCTTACACAATTGTTCCAAAGTGTGAGTGAAAAATTACATTTGTGCAGCAATTTTCTAAAAAGCAGCTTAAGTTTATCTTGATGGTGATTTGGAAGAAGAGTCTTGGGTACGCCAATAGTAGTCACATCAATCTACTGAAGAAATAAGCAATTCAAAGTGACAAATTGTGGTGCTCTTTGGAGCAAGTCAACAGACTGGACTTCAACTTAATAACATTTGCCAGACTTAATCACTTACTTCAGCTGCAGAGAAAAATCCCAAATCCAGGTGATACTTGTATCAAATATGCTGCCTCAAGTCTTATCACAATAATTTAATATTTAAATGTCTGCCTTGCACCTTCCTTCTGAGAACTGTAAAAAAAGCAAAAACATATTTTTTTATCTCTCGGGCTTATTCATTATCACCAGCATAGAAGGTTTCGGGGCTGGATGGTTATTTTATTGCTGTTAGTACTGGATAGATGAGGATATACAAAGTGTACTGCTCATATTTCTGCAGCTACACCACGCATGCAGCAGTAAGCTACCTAACCTTTCATAGGTGTTGAAAATAGATCTTAATCCAGTAATAGCTCTATGTGAACACAAGACATAAGTGGAATAGAATTTGGCCATACAAAGCCTGTAGGGCTAGACCCCTATTTTAGTGAAACCAGCAGGGAGACACTTGCATTATGTCCAGGTTTAGATCTTTTGAATGTGATTTTACTATTTTTACCTGATCTTTTTCATGTTTCTCTCCACTGTTAAGATTCATATTTATGGATAAAATTACACAAGTATTTACTCTTTTTATTTTTTCTATGCTTCAATTGAGAAACAAGCATAAGCAGAATTGCTTGCCTTAAATCTTACTGCTCAGCATTTTTCATACCATTTAACAATATAATAAAATACTGAGAAGGCTCAATTTCAGCCTTTTTTCAGGGCTTCTCAAGCACAACCATTGCATAACATTTTTTGAAATTTTGCTGAAGTGCAGAGACATCTTTACAGCCAGATGCGTGGAGAAGTTTCTACACTTTTGGAAAAGTTGCTTCTGCTTTATGCCATGTGTTTGTTCCCTAGTGTCACTGGAAGCCTGTCTGAGGGGACGCTGAATATTTGCAGTCATGCAGTGTGATGCTGCTATGACATCTCCTCCTTGTTCTCCTGGACTCCAGAGATTAAATAAACATTAGAACTGTAAATGAGAATTTTAGACTGCCATCATAATCAGCTAAAGAATTGTTGAAGGTGAGAAGGGTAGCCTCACTGACAAAAGATCTTGATCTATACAGAGAGTTTGGTCCAAATCACAGATGGGATAAACAGGTCCATTTGGGAACAGGGAACAAAAGGATGACTGTCAGAATAACATTGATACATCTCTGTATTGTATTAGATGCCTCTAGAAAGAAGGCAATTTGCATTGTGTTTGCTTAAACTACCTTTATTATTCACAGGTAATGTACACATGGGTAGGATTTATACAAGGAGATGTTTTGTTTGGAGGGTTTAGCTGGTTTTAATAAAACCTTTTTGCAAATGGCAAAATGTGCTTCTCATCACTGCCCATGGTGTTCCCCCTGCTCAGTCAGCTCACTGGGTCAAGGTGTACCCATGCAACTCAAAGGCAGAGTTCACAGGCAACATGTGTTGTTGAGCCTGGCCATCTTTCTGTCCATAAAGGAAAACATTCATAATAAAAAAGCCAGTATACAGATAGTCAACCTCACTAACTTGCTCTCTTACTGCATGCACAGCACCCCATCTCTCTTTGCTACAATCCGGTTTGTATCTTGCCTGAACTTCCTTCAGCACTTCCAGGTCACAGGCACTTTCCTAGGCTTCTGTGCAAGCAAGCTATTGATCTGGCAATGGGAGTGGAACAGGGTAGTTCCCTCCAAAGCAGCTGTAGTAACAAGCCCCAAAGTCCCAATTACCCCATTAAGTGGTAAAGACAAGGGAAGACTGCAACAGACAGGGGCTGGGTGATTTGGGAGGATGCCAATACAAAGATAGGCAGGACCTGAATACTGTATCTAGCCCAGAGCCTGAAAGCCTCTCCACTGTCCAGTTTGCAGTGTTCTAATGGCTGCACAGGAAAATCTGAGCAGATATAGGGGAAAAAACATCACAGAGTGAAGTGGAGCAGGCTGCCCATCAAGGCTGTAATATTTTCAAGATACTCAAAACTTGACAGGGCAAAGCCCTCAGGAACCTGATCTAACTTTGAAGTTGGCCCTGATTTGAGCATGAACGTGGCCAAGATGCTCTCTAGTGTTTCCTTCAAACCAGAACTAACCTATGACTGGAGTTACTAATTGCTCTTGTCCTGCAACACTGATTGTGTGAAAGACTTACCAGTCAGCTCTCCTAATACTATATAGGATATACTATAAAGACTGTGGGATGCTGGAAAGGATATTATGAGGTATGGTATGCAACTGAGTTTCTGTAAAAGGGCATATTTAATCCAGGAAATAGGATGTGAACTAAATGACTGTTAACCTACAGATTTTTTAGATATATATTTTTTTTACTTTATTCCTTCTCAGCTTGTTACACAGGTAGTTACCACATCTTTGTGATATAAAAGAAGCAAAACAGTGCTTTCTTTGGTGAAATGTATTTTCTTTTCCCCCAATAATGCTTAAAGACTTAGAAATTGTGGAGAAAAATTCAGTTTTAAGGCTTTATTTATTTTTTTTTTAGAAAACATTTTATAATAATCCTCTTCCTTTTCAATTTTGATATGGAACTTCTTTGTAACAGAGTGAAACAAGTATACATATACATATTTTATCGGACATCTTCAAAACCAGTACTTCTGTCTTGTGAAGAAATGAAAAATGGAACAAAATACACTAGCGGCTCATTTTCATAGTTCAGATTTTGATTTTCACTTGCCATTGCCTTTCACTTTAGGTCAATATATAGTCCTACATATGCATTTGGTTCTCATATGTAAAGACAAGCCTGAATACCACATTGAAAAACATAACCAGGTACAAATATGAAAAGAAAATCCCTGTTTCTTTACACTTAGATCACTTTTATAGCAGTTAATCTGGGAAGTATGGCTTGATTTTCATGCTAATCTTCTTCATTGAATACCATGACCCTTTCCAGTTCATCCATACAATACCATCATCTGTACCATGTTTTGCCATATCCCAGCTGTAGGACCCTCCCCAGTAGTATCTGCCATTGGGGTTGGCTGCATGGCAACGATTGTACCACCATCCACCACCATCTTCTTTGGAGCACTGTTTTCTTGAATCTGTAGTTAACCTGATGATGTAAAAGGAACAGTTAAGACAGATGAACAAGCAAATAGATGAGAGTGCACGCACATGTCCCTGTACTGAAATTTTCAAACCACAACAAATATTTAAAATTCTTCTCTGAACTTTATGTAAAAGATTGACCATTGCAAGCACGTGCTATACAGTACACTTGGAACATGAAGCTGCTATGAGAAATAGGTAAAATTTTATCTGTATCTCTTTTAGAATGTCTTTTTAGTTTACTAAATGATAAATAAAATTACTTGCAGTTCATAATGCTAACTGCAATATCAATTCAATTTAGGGATATTAGAAATAATGATAATTGTATGTTTTCCCAAATCTAAACAATTCCTTTATTCGTAAGTAGGCAATCGGGTCTTAAGATAGACATATAGCATATATTTTAGAGACAGAGTGCTGAATTACATCCTTTACAAATGAGCTCCAGTCTTCTGAGTAGGCTTTTTTTTTTTTTTTTAATAATCTATTCCCTCAAGACTCATTACTGTGTTACAGGGGAGAGTACCAATATTCCTACTCAAGCGAGACAGTGCTTAGGACAAGAACTGCCACCATCAGGTTCTGATATTGAGAATATTGTACCAGATTTGCCATTTTGTCTCTGGTAACATCATTCATGTACTCAAAATAATTCAGTGTGCCTGCTCCTCACATGGCTGTGGAGCAGTGCTACCATAATATAGTTTTACCTGCCCTTTAGCTATGTCAGTTCTGCCATTGGCTACACCAGTGGGACAGCGTGAACACTTGGTTAGTAACTTGCAGTGAGAAACTTATTTTAGGTTACTATGAAATGCTGTGCAAACTAGCATCAAAGTAGAGAAATATTCTATATTTCTCTTAAGGAGAGACATATGGTCTTATAATTAATTTCTTTTAACTGTCTAATGTGGTTACATACCATCCATCATTGTCTCTGTCGTAAGTACTGAAGAACATGCCATTGTGAATTGTCATTGTCCTGTTTTCTCCATACAACGTTGAAGCTCCTTCCATCAGAGCATTGCCTGCATTGCCTCCGTAGTTACTAACTGAAAGCTGGTACTTGTTTCCTTCATTATGTATGGTGAAACCTCCATAGCGAGCTGATACTTTATCACCATTCCAATCTTCCATTTCAATTAAAACTTTAGTGGGCCCTATCTTGGTAAGTTGGCTGATTTTGTCATTTCCAAGCCAATATTCACCTGAGAAGCAATAGACAAGAGCTCTGTGAAATTGATTTCACAATATACTTCAAGGTAACTTTATGATTTGCCCACGTCTGCCAAAGCAGATTGGTTAATTTTAAAAAGTCAAAATGCTTCAAGAAATATGAGAAAACAGTTTCAGTAAGAACTCTTCATGTTTCATGCTCGGTGTTTTACCTGGTGTATCACAGTAGTTCTTCCCTCCACTCTTTGCAACATTTCCAAATCCTTTTTTATATTCATCCCACGCTCTTCCAAAATTAACACTGCCATCCTGGCGGTTCTGAATCAAAGTCCAGCCTGCAGGAGCAACAGTATTTAGATTAATTTGCTCTTATGAAAGGAGCATGAAACATTAAGATACAGCCCTTCTATCATCATCTCATGGATGATGTGACTTCCTTGCAGCAAGTATGAGTTTTCACTGTTTATGAATTCAGCCTTGCCATTTTTACTCACTCTGAAGGGGTGCATTGCTTCATGAGCAAATGTGGAAAAAACATAAGGTGAAAGAGTGACCCAGTTTTTTTTTGGCTAGCATGTAGTAGCAGGGTAGGAAATGAGCCAGACCCTCCACTTCTGCCCACCCATTGTCCATTTTAGCCATAGTAAGTATTCACCAGTCCCTTCCCATTAATTTATTTCCAGTTTCATTATAAAATGTCCTGCAGTGTATCTGAAGATGACCAACAAGACTTTCTTGAATTAGTCAGACTTAATTCTCAAGTAACTACAAAAATTGCAGTTCAGTATGTGATTGTTTAAATTGCAAGTTACTACTTTTTTTTTTTTTTTTTTTTTTTTTTTTTTTGTGGAATTCTTATTAATTAATATTTTAACAACGTTGTTATTTCACACTAACCTCCATCATCTGTTTCCATGTCACAGTATACTCTGTATGGTCTGACGAAAGGATCTGGTTGGATGAGGTACATTTCAGATGTTTCACCTCCCTTTCTGAAAATATCCTCACATTCTGCAAGAATAAACCAGAGACTCTGTTACTGAAAGAGTGCCAAACTCCTTGGTTTGCTGATTGCAAGGGAACAATTTTAAAGATGCATTTATGTACTTTGATTTTGATTTCCATACTACATTGTATGAAAGAAGCAAGGAAGAAAGAACAGCATACGTGCATTGCTATACTTTTCTAGATAAGAATTTCTAAAAGCTCAACCTGAACAACTGAAGACTATTTATATTTTAATTACTTTTTGAATTGGACAAGCTTGTAAAAAGAGAAACTTTCTTGATTGAAAAAGTAAAGAGTACAACTATGAGAGTCACAAATGTATTACCTTCACCTCACTGAAGGTGAACGTGGTTTACCTTACCTCTTCAAAATGCTATTGGCCAATGATGATGACCAGTTATTAGATGAGGAAATCTTTGGTCTGACCAGTACAGGTCAGTCAAAAGATTTTTTCATATTGGATAACCATCTGTCTTTTCTGCTATCCTAATCAGCGTCATAGGTTTCAGAGCAACCAACTCACACCACCAACAACTGAATGACGTGTTTATCAATATGCATAGTGATATAAATGTGAGAAGAAAGAGATGTTATTATAGTTAAATGAGTACCTTTGCCTGTAACCACCGGAATATTACAGGAAGCAACGCATGGGGAACGGCAGTAGTCTGTTTGGGTTGCAATGGCATTTTCCAGTTTCTGGATCTTTTTGTATAAAGTTTCCGTGACTGCACGAAGGACCCTGAGGCTTGATGGGATGTTATTGTCCAGATTATCCTTTATATAATTATAATGCAATTCCACTTCTGTGTTATACTCAGAAAGTAAAATATCATTGTCTAGAAAAACAATTAGATCAGAAGCAGATTAATTTTCAATGTTATGAAAAAGTCAAGAGCAATCTGTAAGCACAATCTGAGAAGCCACTTGTTTTCTCAGTGGGGAGGAAGGATATACGTGTCTTTTGATTACCTTTGCACACTGTGCAAAAACAGATTCTTGGAAAATTATTACATGTGCACCATTATTTCTTTGCAAGCTCATAGATTTATCAGTGTCACTATATTCTGCCAAAGAACTATAACTAGCTTTCTCTCCAGAGAGCCATGGTGCCAAGCCAGGATCTGGGCATAAAGGAGTTGGATGGATCAAAGGAGTTGTCAGGAATCAAAGAATTGGGAAGCAGCTAAGAGAGGGGACAACCCTTACAGTTAAAGGCCTAATAAGAATCTTGCTTCAGTATCCATTCCTTTGACTCTCTGAAATTATTTTTTTAAAAGATTTAAGATGGCAGAGTTATGGAACCCTACTTTGCTAGATATCCTACTGCATTTTCAACATTTTTAAAAAGTCCTCTTAGCAAGTAATAGTAGCAGCGTCACTAGAACTATAATATCATTTACATTATGATTCATAACAACAGCATACCTTTTCTTTGTTTCTGTGTCTTTATCAGTTTATCATCTATCATATTCACATATTGATAGAAAGTTGTAGAAGTATCAGAAAATTTGGTCACTTTGTCTTTTAGATCACGAATAACTGATGTCACAATCTTTTCTTGTTTTACCAGTGCAGTTTGCAGTTCACATCCAGTTGGACAGAGTACTCCCTTAAAAAAAAAAAAACAAAAAAAAAACAAGGGCTGTGTATAAAAATCAAGTAAAAAAGAGAAGTTTCTAAACTAGTCAGTGAAAGGACATAGCTTTGAAAGCATTGAATAGTTAGTAATACGTGACCATATATTTAGGCATCAAGGTACAGGCTTAAGATATTTAACTTTATGAAGAAGCTGCAGTGTGAAGGGTAGGAAGGTGTCTTGAGTATCCCCAACAGGACTCCTGTTGGAGCTCTTTGGAAAAGGCCTCTCTTCACACTTTTGGGTCCACTAACTGCTTTTCACTTTTCTGCACTGCTAAATGTTCACAGTGTTCAGCCACCTGATCCATGACTAGAATCTGTCAGGAACTAGCTGGTGTTCATGCATGTTTATATCTACCCCTTCCTCTTTCACTATCCTCAGAAAATCAACCATGTTCTCTATGCCTTGGTTATGTATGTCTCTCTTGAAATGGCCATGTATGTTTCATTAAAAAATGATTATGTCAAGAACTGTGAGCACTATTGCTTCTTTAACAAGAACTGCACTGACTTCAGTCACTGGAGCAGTGACTGAATGTAGACTATAATTATGGTTTGAAACAAATTTTAAGATGTGAGTTTTTGGAGCCCCTTGAGATTACCTGAAATCCAAGCCATCTCTTTTGCAGAACTTTTTTTCTGTCATTCTTAATAGTCACCTATGCAAGCCAATGGGTAAATCTCAGGCTAACCCACAGATGCTTCCTTTCCTCATTTGTGGTTTGAACCTTTTCTCTCTCCCCTTACTCACTGTAGGCTGTTTGTCTTTGTGACTATCCCATGGACTCTATAGCACTGCACTTCTGAATGAAGCTCTACCAAACCCAAACAAAAAGACATTAAGTTTTGCTGCTTTAAATGAAAGATCATTCTGTGTTTGGCAAAGAAAACTATTGTTCAGCACACTAGAAGGCTGTTAACAACCGTGCCATCCTCCATTTCTGTTTAGACAGGGAGACACCTACCAGCTCCTCGAGAGGATGCTTGCAGCCACCAGCATCAGGATAGATGATACGTTCCTTCTTGCTGCCCTGCTTATCCGGCTTTCGTGGCCGGGGCTGGTACCCAGTTCCAGAGATGGGAGGTGCCACGGGTCTGAGCGTGGGGGCCGTTTCTCGCCTTTTGTCTAGGGGTCGGTGGCCTCGAGCCTCAGGTACAGTGCTTTCGTCCTGCAAAGCCAGGGGAGAGGAAGCTCTCTTGAGTCTAGGATTGCTATTGCAAAATGCTATGCACAGGATGATGGTATCCATTCAGCACTCTATTTCAAACAGCAAAGAAAATTGTGGATTGGAATAGAAACAGCATCAGCTGAAATACAATACTGACATTATGTACAAATTATCACAATGTTTTTCCTTGTAAAAGCAGTCATACTCTCTTCACCTAGGGATAGACAAGCTAAAAAGCCTTTAAACCAAAGCAAAACGATAATTCAATGTTTCATTCTGACTAAGGAATAAAGTTGATATAGCTCAGAGCCACTGAGAATCATGAAACTTTAAGTGGTGAGATTAAAAGAAAAATGTTAGAAATAAGAGGGGTAGGAAGAATATTCATCATCATGTGAATATTCAGTGTCCCAGTGGCTTAATCAAGAAGATTGCTCAGTCACAGCCCTCCAGCCAGGTTTTTAGAACTTCTTTGGATGCCCATGTTCCTCCTCCCTCCCAGGAGCAGGAACAACAACAGCCCCCCGCATCCCATGCTGTGTTTTTGCCAGCAGCAAAGGCTTACACATCGTCTCCTAAGAAGAACACTACCCCTGTGAGGCTTACGTATAAAAATCGGCAAACAGAAACACCATCTTAACAATTTCATTTCTTCGAGAAACTTCCATCCTAAAGTTTATCCTGAAAGACTAGTAAGTCAAGCAAGGAAACTAAATTATTTGTTGAAATGAAACCTTCAATAATTAGTTGTTTGAACAATTGGATCAAAATCTTTGATCATGTCCAATCCCACTCGGACTTAACTGCAAATAACAAACATTTGTAGGCAGCATGCGAATTTCTGAAAATGATTTAGTGTGGTAATCTCATCAATAATCAATGTACAGACATATACATTTATGTTGTATAACGGAAAATAAACTAATTTCTGGTCACCTGACCCTATTTCTGACCTATTTCATTTTTGCAGGGATTTCCAAAATATAAAAACCATTCTGAAATTATAAATCAAATTTCCTAATAAAACATTTTACTTGTTGAAAACTAAACACAAGTTAAATTATTTTAGATTGATCCTCATTGCTTACCTTTTGGTTTAACTATCACCTCTCCATTTCAAATACAAATCTGGCAGTTAATGATCTGGTGGCTAATTTATTTTTCCCAATGTCTACTGAATCTATAGTAAAATTGTTCCTGTCTTTCAGACAGGACATGATTAAATACACGTTTCTATGCCTTTGCACATCACAAATGAATTGTCCATAACATGTCAAAATTGCTACATAAATATCCTTAAATAAATTTAGCTGAATGACTAATCTTACCGTTCTTCATTCTCTAAAGAAAGGAAAGAAAGTATATCCAAAACCAGAAAATAACTGCTGCACTGTTAAATACCTATGAAGAAATAACTGAAAGATTATTTCTCTGAGGAGAAAAAGAACACACACTGTATAATTTTCTAACTTAGCTAAATCACATAAGCCAGGTAAGTCATGCATGCAATTAAATAAAATTAATAATTTTTACTCTTATTATTATTAATTCCAATCAGTATTACAACCTCATCATCGTAATCAGTAGAAGCCTGGGATTTAATGAAAGGAACACAGAGCAGGAGCAACAGGAGCAGCTTCATGGCGCTGGCTTGCTTGAGCTGCTCGGTGACCCTCTCCCATCAGCAGCTCTGACAGGGCAAGATCCTCTCTGTTCCTATATATACAGGTGGCAACCCCAATTTCCAGCTTGACACTGATAGGTCCAACCGTTCAAAGCAATCACTGCTTTCCTGTTAACATTTAACATTTCTCTTCTCTGTGTGCCTGAATACATTTGATGTTGAGCAATCTCTCTGGACATCTCTTATCTACGTGTCCCAGAGACCTCTGTTGCTGCTGGCATGAACTAAATGTTTAAAAACTTAAAAGTACCTCCTGCTCAGATTACACAAGTTACCATGTTCTCAAAAATTACGAGTCTTACAAGACTGAAAAAAAAAAAATGACAGCTGAAAAGCTGAACGTTCAAAGAAAAGAAATGTTGTCAAATATTGACTGTGACATCTCCTTGCTTATTTTCTCCCTGATGAAAATTTGGATGCTTCAGCAATAGCATATTGAATTTGAATTAAACTCACCTCACACAGAATGATTCACCCTTCGCAACAGTTGTAATAGCACCTGGATATGCAAGCCTTTGGGTCTTATTAAGTACAGTACATCTGAGTAAACATATTAATTTGCTGTTTTCCTTTTTAACACAATAAGTGTATATGTCATAGCCTTTATTTAAATACTTTTAATAATCTTTTAAAAGAATATGGTATGAAGTTATTTGTAATCATAGTGGGTCACACTTTCTGATACTTTTTAAGAATATGGCATATCACTGCTCTCATATTAGCAGTTTTAACATTTCAGTGCCTGCATATTCTATAATTTCTGCATGTATTATGGATGATTGTGTTATGCTGAATTAAATCTAAGGTGCAGAATGAAAGTCTGCACACTTTTTTGAAGTCATTCCTATTGATGTCTGAGGACATTAGCAGAGGCAAGCCATGGGCTGAGCTTCCCTTTCAGAGACCAACTTGATGGAGCAGGAGATTTTGTGATAAACAAATAAAAGAACAGCTAAAATGGCTTGTTTTAGTCCTTTTTCCTGTATTCATGCCATTGTCAGAGTTCTGGTAAACTATGGGGATTCCTGAAATATGAAAACTGTTTAACCTGATGGGTTTAATCATTAAACAGCTTGGCCCCAAATGAGCCATGGCTCAGGAAGCTCTCTTACTCCCCTGAATATGATCCCATGTATAAGGACGTCACTTACACTAACACTATTAGCTTTGGAAGAACACAAACTTATCCCTATAGAAATTAAGGAAGACTGTCTGTGGCCAAATCTGACATCATCAATGTGTTATTTCTGTGTAAAGATGCCAGCCAAGATACCGTACGCCCTGTCATCACTGGTTCTGGGCATCTCCCAGAACCTTAAATGCAATTTGCCCCACACTGTGCCTTAAGGAAAGTTCAGTAACCCTTATTTTCTGTATAAGGAAGGGGCACAGTGATGCTGAGCCTCTTGCCCAGGGCTTACAGGTACTGGGCCAGTGGAGAACTAAAACGGTGTCCCACTAGTCCTGAGTTAGGAACTTGGCCATAAATTATCTTGCCTTGGTCCATACAAATCTTCATGATATTTGTCTTGAATTCATTCTGAAACAACCACTATGTTCTGCAGTAGCTCATGGTGTCCTTCCTCAGGCACTCTTTGCATGTGGTGGCCAAAGGTGGCTATGTCCATGCAGAGCCTGTCCAGCACAAGTGGCAGGGATTGGCACAGGAGCTGAGCCTGCTGCAGCGTCCCAGCACAGGAAATCCCCAATTTCATCTGCCTACGGATGGGATTTCCCCTTTGAAATTCAGCCTTTGACCCTCTCTGCTCCAGTGCTTTTCCTTGGCTACCCCATGAGGGTTAGCCAGTAGTATCTCCCCAGGGAGTTACCAGGAGCTACAACAAATGAACAACACACGTCTGGATTGTGGAGTTGGGTCAGTGAGCAAATGCCCCAGCAGGGGTTGTACAGGGCCTCAGCTGGTAGGGGGAGGCTGGGCCTGCACCACAAAGGTTTTCCCTGAAGAGGCTTTTCAGCAATGCTGTGCCTGTACAGGAACACAACTTATGCTGACAAAAAATAAATAAATAAATAAAATGCTTCCAGTGTGACAGTCTAAATCTGGAACTGCAGAGTGAGCAAGGTATACTGGCAAACATACATGCATGTATCAAAATATTTTGGCAACAGAACTTAATCTACATGGGTTAGCTTGCTGGTTATGAGATGGGATTTTTATTTCATGCTTGCAACCATTACAGCTAGGTTGACACTTTATAAGGACTGAGTATAGCCTTACGAAAAGCAAAGAGCAGGGCTTAAATTTATCCTAAAAATGGTATGAAGGAGGCTTTATTTTCCAAACAGGACACCTGTTGGTTTTTTTTCCTTGTGTTTTCCTCATATTCTCCCCAACACACATGGTTAATGCGAAGAACTTCCCAGACTCATGTCGTCGTGATACCACAACAAACTTGCTATTAGGAACTGTAAAAACAAAACATTGATCTGATGGTGTTCCAGGACATCTCTTTGTACAGTGCGCTTGTCCTGGAGGGCTACTTACGGGCAGAGGTGTATGTGTGCTTTTAGGAATGAATATTTGTTTGCCGCTTCTCGTGTTTGTTCTGCCGATTTGGCTGCCCATGGTGCAATACTCTTTACACAAACCCCCATCCTTGAATCTTGGCTCTTCCAAGCTGAACGTGTCCCTGAGGTGGTCTTGGTGAGGGGGAACAGAGACTTCTTGGGCCGCTGACAATCTGTGATGGTTACTAAATTAAATTTAAAAAGACATCCAGTTGATTTAGAAATGTTCTCTGAAGCCGCTAGTGTTGTAATAATGTCATACTGTGACAAGAATACTGTGGAATTAAATGTTCATCTCTGGTGTCCTCTTTTGCTCCTTTTACCGGTAAAAAAAAAAAAAAAAAAAAGAATTTCAAGGATTTCTTGTAAATGAGAATTAATGTTACCTTCATATTCTGTGAGTAAGCAAGTTCTTAAACATTAATGAGGAGGGCTGTTCATTTTGATCTTAAAAACAGCACTGAAAGCATATTCAGTTTACCAGTCATCTCTTCCTTAGTGGTCATTTATTAAAAATAAAATAAAATAAAATAAAATAAAATAAAATAAAATAAAATAAAATAAAATAAAATAAAATAAAATAAAATAAAATAAAATAAAAAAATTACATAGTTTGTTATTCCTGGAATTAGAGCTATAGCTGACATGTAAGAACGCATCACGTAGTTGATGTATTGATTGATTAAAAAAAAAAAAAAATTCAAAAAGTTGATTCAAAAAATGAATAAAGTGAATATTCTCATGAATATTGCTGACATGATTTATTGAAGATCTTGGACTATATTTCAACTTAGAATAAATCTGCTAAAAATAAATGCAAACATAACAGATTAATTTGACCTCTGGCTTTCTAAAGCATTGCAAGGCGTGTATCATTGTACATCGCTGTACTTTATCCATTGGCAGAGATTAGCCCTTAAAACATTTCCACATGTCAGATTCAGTAGTCAAGCATTACTTTTTGAGTAAATTTGTGTTTTATTGTTCGAAATCCCTTCCCTCTAGATCTCCTTTTACACCTTGTGTCTCCTCCATCTCGGGGAACTGCTATGGGAGATGAGGGACGTTTGTGGCCCACCGCCATCCCCAGCATCCGAAATGGATGCAAGGGGCATCACCCCGGTGGTGGAAGCCACCAGCAGCACGTGTAAAGCTAAAGTGACCAAAAATGATCCATCAGTGCCATGAACGAGAGGAGATGGTCGTTGTGTGAAGCGGGGAGGTTGCGTGAGGCAGTGATCCCAGGCTGCCACCCCATGGCTCACGAAAGGGGCAGGTCTGCGTGCAGCTCCACGTGTGTGTTTGCTTATTTGGCTTACACAGGCAAGTGGGAGACCTGCCAGGGCATCGGGATACGGTGTGAAACGATAAAACTTGCACAGCGGCCGCTGACTGCTCTCAGCAGTGCCACACCGCACCCGCGCGTCGGGCCCCGTCACTGCAGCCTGGGGGCAGGGGCGGGACTCGAACCCGCGACCTCAGCCCAGCCCAGCCCAGCCCAGCCCAGCCCGACTGCGCTGCGGCCCCGCCCCACGCTTGGCTCCGCCGCCCTCCTTCCCGCGCGCACTTAGCGCGTCGCTTCCGGCTCGGCGTGGGGGAAGCGTCGGAAGTGCCTCCATTGCGGGCGGCGGCGGGGGGCGAGGAGGAGCGGCGCCATGGTGGAGGTGCGCTGCGGGTGGGGGGCTTGGGGTGCTGGGGGGGGGGTCACCGACACTGGGGGTGTTCCAGGGAAGTCACACTGTGCGCAGAGGCTGATGGTTGCCCCTGTTCACTTTTCTGGAGTTTGTGAAATAAAACTTGAAGGGGTCTTTTCAGACTCAGTTGCTGTGCTGTTTGCATATAAAAACACCTGGAAAACATGAAGGAAAACATTTGCACGTTCGTGCATTTGTCATATAGGTGCTAGTGCTGAAAGTTTGATCTAAATTTTTGGCTTAGGTAACAAGTATAAGATAGTATATAACAGTTTCCAAGGGGAGTGGTGTTTTTTGTGAACTAAACAATGTCATCACATCATCTGTCTGATGCTGCTGAAGCCTGAAATTGCTACTCAATTCAGTTTTTGTTTTGGTTTTCAAATTTTCATTTAATCATGGCTGAATTTATTTAAACATGCTTTGCTTTATTTTAGGAAGTCCAGAAGCATTCTGTGCACACGCTTGTGTTCCGGTCTTTGAAGAGGACCCATGACATGTTTGTAGCTGATAATGCCAAACCTATACCATTGGATGATGAAAGGTGAGTACTGCGGTCAGTGAGTTAGGAGCGTGCCTCAAAGTTTTGTACTGTTCGCGATTGCTCTGTCCTATTGGCAAATTCAGATGTTTCCTTCTACACAATTAGCAATCTAGTGCTGAGGGAAGGAAAATAAAAAAAGAGGATTGTAAATTAAGTTGTATAAAACGTTTTCTGAAATATTTCAGAGCTTATTAACAGTAAAAGTCAGGATTTAATCAGGGTTGTGCTTTGTTCTTCCAACAGCCACAAAGTAAAGATGGCAGTCAAACTGCGTACAGAGTATGGCTCAGTGTTGCACATGCCTACTCTTAAAGAAAACATGAGGGAGAAAGGAGGCCCAGCCACTGGGGATCCTTATGGACATAAACAGTATTCTGGAAATCAAGGTCAGTTTGCTCATCGCGGTATAGTTTTTCTCTGTTTTGTAATAGTCTGAGATCTTCATTTTGAAGACTGTGCTGTTAACACATTAAAGATTTAGAAGGAAATCAAAATATCTGTTTTTTCATTTGTTGCTTTTTTCCTTGCTACAGTCCACAGGAGGTAAGTGGTACGGGACAAGGAGAAGGTTTATTTTAATAAGGGAGTGATAGGATGCTGTGTAATTTAACTTGTTGGTAAAATGAGTGTTTTTTTAAGGTAGTGTTAGTACATGCTGTACTTGGATATTAGAAAGAAAAAGGTCAGTGATGTGCTTCACCTTTTTACAAATTGATGATAGTTAAGGACTTATTTTGTTGTCTTGTTTCATATAATTTTTTCAGACTTCTTTTAGCTGGGCACCTATTAAAACAGAAATACTTGTTTTGATTTTGTAGGTTTTTTCAGCTTGTGTTTGGTTACATATAGAAAGTGTGCACATTGGGTAGATTCATACAGAAACTTCTCTTCTGAAGAATGCCAAAAGCCTTCTCATTTTAATTGATATTTTTCTGAAATACTGCATTTGAAAGCATTCTGAGAAATGTTGAGAGACTGAAAATACTTTAAGAAAAAAACTTTTGCTTGTATATTTCTCTTCTGTTATTGCACACAATGAATTTTTGTAAGTGGCTTGCACGTCAGACACATTGTTTGTGTACTTGAATCTTTTTTCATGATACTTTATCTACTTCAAAAGGCACCTTTGACAATGTGAAGGATTTTTGTTTTGGGGGAGTGTCCCTATGGATTGAAACAAAAAAGCCATTAGTGTTCTTAAGATGTAATTTTACTATTGAATTTTAGAAAAGATAGTCAAAACAAATTAAAATAAGAATTAAATTTCTGTGTAGTTCACTAGAAATTAAGTTATTGCAGGTTTCTTTTGATCTGTTTTCCTCAGTTTCCTGCTTGAATGCATCATTTTGTGATGTAGTGTAAAATACAGTTATTAATATGAAATTCTATTGCTTTTTAGGACAGGAACTTGAATATATGATAACAGGTACACATCCATATCCATCTGGGCCTGGTAAGTAAAATTCTTTGAGTTTTGACAACTTTGTTGCCTTCCAGGCCTCCCCCATCCTAGCAGGTTTCCTGTTGCAGTGAATCCATAGCTGTCAGTAGTAGTGGGAAGTAACATTCAAGTCTTTCGTAGTATTGATGCAGAGTTTTGTGGCTGATAAATGTTCTGGATTAGGAGGCAGTAAGATTTGATAAAGATGCAGTGTCTTCTTGCTAAGCCTTTGTGGATGTGATCTTGCTCTGAGGATGTCATTCATTTCTGTGAGAATTGTCCTGTGGTAACATCGTCAGAAATGTTCTAGGAATTTTCTCCCTAGTTTTGTGGTTCACTTTCTCTTGGAGAACTTGCCAAGACCCATGGATTCCTAGTGCCTCCACTGTAGTGGCAGAGCTGCTCTTAGAGATTTATTTTGAATAAGGAGGAGGATTGCAGCTAGAAGGCAGTAGAAAGACAAGGGGGGAAGGTATCCTGCTTTTTATTAGTAGACCGGAAAGGTGTAGGTATCACCAGCCTTGCTTTGAGAAAGGGGCAGTGGTGTCTAATAGCTGTAGTGTCAGCTGGTTCCATGTATGCTTGGAAAGATCATTCCTATGTTGTTGCATCGGCCACTGTTAATTGGTGCTATAATTGATCAGTCTCTCTTTGTGGCAGTAAGATTTGTCTGTTGATCTTTTACTGTTAATGCTTAAGTTCACTGTAGTGGGAAATATGGTGTGGCTTGATTTGTAAGTTAAATGAGAGTTCAGAAGTGCTTACTTGTCTGTAGCTGTGAATTAACAAAATCTTTGTTGCTGTTTCATATTTTAACCTGGGCGTCTCACCCAGATTTTGTCTTTGTTGTAAATTGCCAGAACTTTGGTTAGGGGGGAAAAAATAGAGAAATGGGAGTGGAATAAATTCACCAGTCTGCATCAAAGCTGCACCTTTCAAAGAGTTGTTTATATGTTTTTTTGTTTTTGTTTTTTTGTGTGTGTGTTTTTTGGTTTTGTTTGGGTAGATTTCTTTTGTTGTTTCTTGCTGTTCTGGATTCTAAAGTGACTTACTGTTAGGATGAGGAGAAGTTCTAGTCTGAAATATTAGGATATCACTTAATTAGGACTAAACTTCTTGTAGTTCCTGCACCACCCCATGATAACTGCAACCACGTAGGGACAACATAATAAACTGTGCTGATGGAACAAGTCGGCAAATACTTCTCGAAAATATTGTTTCTTTATTTGGTGCTTGGAGTTCCACAGTGGCTGAAGCTGTATAAGAAGATGGGCAGTTAGCTGTTGTTTGCAATGACAATCATTGTTTTCGATGCTAGAGTTTGCATACATCTGTAAGCAGTAGAATCATAGTAGAATGGATTTGGACCAAAGTACAAATTTCAGTGGATTTAATTCCACAGAAAATTCTGCGGCTATATGACAATATTACAGAGACATAAGTCCTTGTGTATGGGTCTATGTGTAAATATCTGTTTATACAATATACTTTACTAAATTTTCTTTAATAGTTGTCTTTGCTTCTGCTATGTTGCTTTTTTTAAGGTGTGGCTCTGACAGCAGACACCAAGATCCAGAGGATGCCTAGTGAATCTGCAGCTCAGTCCTTAGCTGTAGCACTTCCTGCTTCTCAGACCAGGTACTGCTGTGTTATTTTTGTTAACGCTTCTGTAATCTGTGGAAACTTCAAGGCAGAACAAAGGAGTTGGGATAAATGTTATTTTAAGTATTTTGAATATTCAACTATAAAATACTTAAACACTTTTTATATGGCCAGGCACCATCTTAGTATACACTGTTTTTTTCTTGGGTGTCATGAGAGGCATGTGGACAGAAGTGGGAACATAGGGAATTGTGATGATTAGATATAATAGGAAAAGAGGGACATTGTTTATGGGTAAAAAAAAATATATATCAAGTTTACCTTGAGGTGGTCAGAGACTGGAACCTCCCTGGGCAACCTGTTGTGGAATCTCCATCCTTAGAGACTCAGCTGAATAAAGCCCCATGATACCTTATTGCTTCATGAAAGACTAAGTTGATTCCAATCAGTCAACTGTTCTCATCCACCCTAGGCTGGATGCAAATCGGACAGCTGCCGGTGTGGGTGAGATCTACAGGCATGCTGGAATATCTGAGCGTTCACAGCCTCCTGGGATGTCAGTGGTGAGTTTGTTGCATGTCTTAATGTGAAAGTTAGGTAGTGTTCGTCAGAGTGGTTCTGCATTCGTGTGTTGTGTGGGGATCTTACTGACTAAATTTGGTAAGTATTGAGATGTCAGAGCAAGGATGCTTTAGGTTTTATGTGAAGAGATTTAGTTTTGAAGCATAAGAGTAACCTTTTTAATTTACAGGCTATGATGGAAGCTGGTGGAAACAAAAATTCTGCGTTAGTGGCCAAGAAGGCTCCAACCATGCCCAAACCTCAGTGGCATCCACCTTGGAAGCTGTACAGAGTAAGTTACAAACTTATGGCGTGAATTCAGATAAACTAATGGTTTATGTTGTATTAAGATGCCAGCACATAGATTTTAATTCATTTCTCATTCACAAAATAGAATCAAAAGAAAGGTGATCACACCTAAATTTTACACACACACTTTCCTTTACAAAAGATGTGATTACAAATATTGTTCATTCTGTTTAGTAAATTACTTTGATTTATTCTTTTTTTTTTTTTTTTTTTTTTACATTTTTTGTTTATGTAGATTTAGCTGTAGTATCAAATATTCATTAGAGATTGTGAGGTTTTCTTTCTTTTAAGATTCTTTGGTACAGGAACTCAAGGGCAATATGCAAAAAAATGAAACTAATGACACATTAAAGAAATGACTGTAGCTGGCCTAACACATAGAATGAGAGTAATTTCAAAAATCATGTAATGTTGATGAAGGTGGCGGGGTAGCTGAGCTGCAGGGAAGATCTCTAAGCATATGTATTGGTTCAGATCTTAACTTTTCAGGTACATCTGTTTCAACATGCATACCTTTCTAACGGGCTAATTCTTCCTATAAAACTTGAGCAGTTCTATATTTTGTCTGAGAAAAGGTGAATATTGCAGGTATATCATGTTTTCCTGGTTGAGATGTAAGAATCTCTCACTCTGGTGTCAGGATTGCATTGTTTTTGCATTGTTCATCTAAATATACCACCCTATATAGACAGTTAAATCTTCAGAAGAGTACTAAATGTTGTTTTACTAATTAGGTGTAAGGCTAGTTGTAAAAAGTAGTTTTCTGAAAAACTCAAATATATATTGATTCTGAATACAGCAGTATTAGAACATGCTCTATATAGAAATTAAGGCAAATGTAATTTATCGCAAAGTCATCAAAATAAACCTAGAAGAGGTGCAAGGCAAATAGCAAATGTCTACCTGTTACGAGCACTTTCTTTTCAAAGAGTGTAAGTACAGATCAAGTCACTGTGCTACGTATCAGCTCTTTGTTAGCAAAGGTTTGCTGTCAGAAACTTTGCTCAGCAGGACAAAAGCTTTTTCAAGTAACTTGGAAGTAGAAGTATAGATAGAACACCAAATGTGGGTTTCCTCTTATCTACTTAACTGTTTCACCTGCTCTTCCTAGGCTTGATTTGAAGTCATTTGTGGAAGATGGAGACTTAACAAATAATTTAGTTGACCTATTTTATTTGTGTCCTGGAAGTGCTTGTGTTTTTTTCTAGACTATGAAGAAATCTAGACAGATATTTCAAATGTATGTGGCTGAGGTCTCATCTGGTCTGAAGAATACACATTAGCTTACCAAAGAATTTCTGCTTAAGAACTTCTGTTGTATCGTAGGTCTTTTGAAATTAGATGTATGATAGTACATGAAGTACTGCATCTAGTGAACCTCATTGTGAATTTTGATTTTAGTTGTGTGACTTGAGAGAAATCAGTGAAACAGAAAGCTTGCTTACAGCAGCCTGTGTATCAGTAAAGCTTTTATTGAGATTTCTCTAGTATTTTGTTGCCAGAAAGTTTCTGATATACTTGTATCACCCCTTATTTTGGGGGGAAAGGAGGTGGCAGCTTGTTTTAAGAGGTAACTATTATTTGCTAACATAATTTAATAGCCAAGATTTTACGTAATAGCTCTTGAGCTAGTTACTATATAAGCCCTATACAGTGATATAAGGAAGTTGCACTTAAATACAGTATTTTTCAGTGAAGTCTCAAGTGTTGAACCACGATGTTCTGGACTCAAAAGACTTGAAAAAATTGCTTATAGGAGCAGGGTCTTTCCCTGTTGCAAGTTTCCTAGGTGTGGTGTATGACATAAATTTCTACTAAAGTAGAAATAAAAATTAAACTCTTTTCTGATCTAATTTCAGATTTGATTGTTTTGAGAAGCATGTGTTTCTCAGTTAATACTAACAAATTGTAGTGTTGGAGAATGAAAGTTTTATTGACTGATCTGTGTATTTTTCCTGATTTAAGAAAAAAAATGTTTCCTTTTTTAAAGGTTATCAGTGGTCACTTGGGCTGGGTGAGATGTATTGCAGTAGAACCAGGAAATCAGTGGTTTGTTACTGGCTCTGCTGACAGAACTATAAAGGTAAGAGGTTGGAAGAAATTATTAACAAATAACTCTTCTGTTTCACCCCCTTCACATTTTAAAATGTCTTTAGCTCCTGGAAACAATGTCTTGGTTACTGTGCACATAATGCTGTGTACAGAGCTACAGAACTTTTTTTTCCTTATTACCTAGTCACAAATGGAACAAGATTTATGGAATGTTACTACTACTTAGTATTTCATTTATTATAAGGTAGTAGTTGAGGAGTAAACGTTTATGCTGCAATTTTTAGTTTTAATCCTACTGCTTTTTACCTGGGCTGTTTTTTCATGTTACCATAGCGTAGATTTTTTTTTTCTACCTCAAAATACCTGTTTTGATGCAGATTTGGGACCTTGCTAGCGGCAAATTGAAATTGTCTTTGACGGGGCACATCAGTACTGTACGAGGAGTGATAGTGAGTGCAAGAAGTCCATACCTCTTTTCTTGTGGAGAAGACAAACAGGTGAAATGCTGGGATCTTGAATACAATAAGGTAAGCTGTAGTTTCTTTAATCGGAATTAGTTGGTACTGAGAAACAAAAATCAAAGCACTTGAAATAATCTTTTGAAGATGTTGTTAAAGTTTGTGTCTTTTTTTTCATCTAGGTTATCAGGCATTACCATGGTCACCTAAGTGCTGTCTATGGTTTAGACTTGCACCCAACAATAGATGTACTGGTAACATGTAGCAGAGATTCAACAGCACGAGTAAGTATAACCTTGATATTTTTTAATATATTCAATGTATAAAAGTGAGTAGTATGCAAATGTTAAGGATGTGTATTAAGATGAAAATACAATGAAGGTTTCTGTTAACTTGGTCCTCCTGTATAGAAAAAAAAAAGCCTTTGGTTATAACCTAAAAACAAGCAAAGTATCATTTCAGGGGAATGTTTTATTTTTTTAATTTAGTAAGTAGACTACCTAAGTAAATATAAGTTCAGTCATTTTACTGTATTTAGAAAGTTCTGTTTTTATGGTGACTTTAAGTTATCTAGATGTCTAGAAATTTAAAGGCAGATTTCCTGTTCCCCTTGAAATTTGACAGCTGGGGCAGTCATGTGATGAACTGTTGGGTGAAGTAAACAACTTAAACATCACAATTTAATCTGTAAACCTATGACAATGAATTCATATAATCATGACAATGCCTAAAATACACTGAATAGGCTTCTGTTCTTAACCTCTAATTTATTTACTGTGGATTCATAGATCTGGGATGTGAGGACAAAAGCCAGCGTGCACACATTATCAGGACACACAAATGCTGTAGCGACAGTGAAGTGCCAAGCTGCAGAACCACAAATTATTACAGGTATAATGGGCATGGTTTCACATAGAATGATTAACAAATACATTAATAATTAGGTTTAAGTAATAAACCTTTTTTATTATTTAAGTTTATGTAACAGGTGTATCTAATAAACCTAAATGATAATAAATATGATTTTAATAATACTTTTATCAGGTTTATTGCATAAATCTAATATAAACCTAATTATTTTGAGGTTCATACTCTTACCTTTAACTTAATTCACCTTCTTGTTAGATTTCTGTTGAAAATGGGCCATGCAATGGTTATTCCATACAATTGATGATATATTTATGGAAATATGGCTGTGGATTGTTTAAAAGGTTTTCTGCATTTCCTATGTTTAAATTTTTTTTGTAATTTGTATTGAGACTTCGAATATTCTGTAGTAGTCCACCGTTCTCTACAATGCAGTTACAAGGGTCTGGTACCATGATTAAAGTGCATCTTTCCCATTACGTCCAAAATACAGCTCTATGTAACTACTTAGTTCTTGAATTTCAGACTGCATAAAAAGACTTACAACAACCCATCATCTTTCTCTCCTGAAACGGCATTAGTGTTTTATTTCCCTAACAAGTATCAGTTACTTTTTACTTTCACATGTAATGTTTTGGCTGACTTATCAAAAAATAGTAACTTTTATAAGAATAAAGTTTTTTACTGTTTTCTTTTCATTGCAGGCAGTCATGATACTACCATACGACTCTGGGATTTAGTGGCAGGAAAAACTCGTGTTACTTTGACAAATCATAAGAAATCTGTAAGAGCAGTAATACTACATCCAAGACAGTAAGTTTTCCTTATTCTTTTACTCTTTCTAAATTTGTAACATAAGAACATGAGAGAAAGCTAATGTGAATGATGATTTGCAATAGTAGGGCATAATAACATGCTAAAAAAAAAAAAAAACAAAAAAAAAACAAACTTACAAACATAGAATGCTTTAAAATGTACATATTGGTAGCCTCTTAGTTCTCAAATACTTTCATTACACTGTGCTTCCCAGATATTGATACTGGTGTATATTAACAATCCCCAGAATGTATTTTATGCTCCCACAGAATTTCTTATGCATGTGCTTTGACACGATACTTGAAAAATCAGCAGCACTGGGCTTTATAAGGCTAATAATAAATATGTAACTGAGTGATTATTAGCAGACAGTAACGCATTTTATACAATTGTGCACGTGTGAATAAAGGAAGCAGTGATTAATGCAAAGGGATTGCATTATGCTGATGCATCAAAAATTGTCTGTTAATGCCCATTAAAACAATGGAGAAAAATTCACATAAAATTCACTTTTTTACAGTGCGTTATCCTTGCTTGCATAGTTCTGGAAGACTAGCCAAAACTATTTTTCCCGTCATACTTCTGCTGCTGATGCCATTATACCTGAAAATTTGTCACAATAGCAACAGATGAGAATATTATGTTTTACACTGTCCAAAACTTAATGTGCATTTTTAATGTTTGTTTGCGTATTAACATCCTGTATGGTATAGGAGAGCCTCGTGATTTGTAAAGTTTAGGTAATCTATGAAACTAAAGGAAAACAGTAGAGATAGATAACTTATGCTTTCATTCATAACTTCATAAAACTGCTTAATTTTATGCAAAGTACAAATGTCATAGAGAAGCAGTGTTAAATAATTTTGCAACTAGCATTCAGCAGTAGTTCGAACAAAGTGTTATTTATCTTCAGATATTTTTGCTTTAACATAATGTATTTTCTTTCAGTTACACATTTGCATCTGGTTCTCCAGATAATATTAAGCAATGGAAATTCCCAGATGGAAACTTCATTCAGAACCTCTCTGGTCACAATGCTATTATCAACACACTTGCTGTAAATTCAGACGGAGTTCTGGTATCAGGAGGTAAAATAAGAAATGCGTGTTTATATTCCTTCCACTCTACCCCATACTATGAATATATGTCCGGAGGTCCTTAGACAAAGACCTTCACCAAACTCTCTCATTTTTCTGGGATAACAATCCTGCTACAGCCTACAGCTTTGTTTTGCTGCAAGTAGTGTCACCTGAATTTTCTTTGTTACTGAGCTGCAAGCCCAAAAATGGGTTTGAAAGGAATTTCAAGGCTCCAGTAGGGAAGAGATTTCCTTTTCTCAGCTGGTTGTTGCCAAGATTAGTAGCTTATCTCTGAATTTTACCTGGTTCTGTGAGTCAAATGGAGGAGAATCCTGAACACTTACTATATCTGATCATGAACAATTTTATGTAAAAACATTCGTTATCTCATATTGCAGGTAGCATTTTTCTTTATGTCAGTTACTCAAGCACTGCAATAAAAATATTTTGATGTTAACACTTAAAATATTTTATATTTATTAAAACCATAATCTTTAATGTTTCTGGAAGTCTTATCTTTACATAAGACAGACTACATGTGTAGACCTTATTTTTTTTTTTTTTTTTAGGGACAAGCTTTTATGAAAGTAGCTTATAGATATTCCAGCAGAATTCAGATATTGTTGTTAAAGCATTGCCTACGTAATAGGAACTGGTAATTTCTGTAGGTTTTTGTGTTTATTGTAAATACTATTATAAACATGGAATGAATTAGTGTGAGGAAAGTTGTAACTTTATGGCTTGAGTGTGAATCTCTAGAGAGAGCCTACGATAATGTAGGAAAACAGTTAAAGCAGGAAGTTAAACCCAAATTTCTGAAGTCCTAGACCTATTACTTAATTATGAGTTTGTCCTGGCAATGCTCTAGCTATTGTGGGAAATTAAGCTAAATTGTATTGCTCCGAATTACTAGCAGGACCTGAGTTTTCACCTCTTGGTTTTGCTTATCTGGTCTTGCCCTTCTAAATACAGACTTCGGATTGCTATGAGTTCCCTGAGGCCACTAGGAGTTACAGTGACAGTAGTTTAAACTGGTATTTGAAGTAGAACCTCTATAAACATAAAGCATTGATACCCTGTTAACAGGTTCCCTACTGTCTGCAATCTATTTGGCAGGATAATAGCTTTTTGGTCCATTTTAGTGGAGCTACTGAACAGAACTTAATATTCAGAATGCCAATCCTTTCTTTGCTTCCAGAGCAACTTGCTGCAATTGCCTTGGGATATAATATATCATAGCTCTGGGTTATTGGAAGGAAAATGGGATGAGGAAGTTTCATCAGCCACTTAAACAAGATCAGCCTTCCTTCTTCGCTAAGAAAGAAACCAGCAGAGTACAGGAAACCTTATAGGATGTTGGACTTTGAATATTGTGGTCAGTTTTGGGCCCCTCACTGCAAGAAGGATATTGAGTTGCTCTGGTGTGTGCAGAGAAGAGCAATGAAGCTGATGAAGGGACCAGAAAATAAGACTTGAGGAATGGGTGAGGGAACTGGGACTGTTTAGTCTGGAGAAAAGGAGGCTGAGGGGAGACCTGGTACATCACTCTGTACAGCTACCTGAAAGGAGGCAGCAGCAAGGAGGGTGTCGGTCTCTTTTCTCAGGTGACAAGTAATTAGAACACAAGGCAATGGCCTGAGCTATTGAATACATGAATATTTCAGCAGATATATTTCTGATAAATTAATTAGATGTTCTTGATACTGTTTTTAGAAAAATATAATACTAATTCTTGTGTTGTTTCTTTAAGCTGATAATGGTACAATGCATCTTTGGGACTGGAGAACTGGATATAACTTCCAGAGGGTGCATGCAGCTGTACAGCCAGGCTCCTTGGACAGTGAATCAGGAATATTTGCTTGTGTATTTGATCAGTCAGAAAGCAGATTGCTAACGGCTGAAGCTGATAAAACCATAAAAGTATACAAAGAAGATGATACTGCGGTATGTTAAAGTGTCTTTTAAATATATTTTCATGAAATCAGATTTCAAATAAATGTTGCACATGTTAATAAAACAGATTCAACAAGTCTGTATATGTTCAAAAGGACATGTATGCATTAATGTAAAGAAGACAACAGCCTACTCCTGATTTCTTACTAACTGCTATAGAACAAATAAGTTGCATGTCCATCAACTCCTCCGCACAAATCCTTTATGAGAAAGTTTGGATAAATATCATTAAAATAGTTGTGTGTATTGTGTTTTGAAGCCACTAGGGGACTGTTTGGCTGTAATCATTAAAACATGAATTAGCAGAAAGATTGAATTTGGAACTTTTACAATACTTCTATATATGATCTAGGTTAGAAAATTGTCAAGGCAAATGACTAGTGTTCAGAGTAAATAAATCTGGAAATAACAGTTGAAAATAAGCTGAATCCATTTACTAATAAGGAAGGCAATAAATTATTGTATAGCTTATCAGAATGTCTTCCATGTAAATAATTTTTTTATTAAACCATTGAGCGTAGAGTAACTTGTAAAGGAATAACTAATGTTTTTATACGTTTTGCTATTAAGCTGCAGACATTGTGGCATTTGCCAAAACTCGTGTACATCACTGGAATACATTGACTCATTGACTGTTCGTAATGTTTTGATCACTACACTGTTCTTCCTGAGCTGCCACTGGCAACCTGATTTTTCTTTGTTACTTAAAAAAAAAAAAAGGCATGTCATGTACTTCAGGCAGTGGAATGGTATTAAAATTTAATGTGGGTAGATGAATTACATAATACATTAGGTAATTATAATGTTATCTATAAAATATACGTAAATCCTATGTAACAAATACTTTAAACTCTATTTGCAGATTGATTTCAAGTTAAAAATAATCCTTATGAGACTTTGCTTTTTTTTTTTTCCCCTTTTAGACTGAGGAAACTCATCCTGTCAGTTGGAAACCAGAAATTATCAAGAGAAAACGATTTTAATACAGCAACATACTTGTGCTATAATTTTGTTTTGGTTTTCCGGAGAGCATTCAGTCACATTATGTTCTGCCTACAGCAGCAGAGCAGGAAGTTGGCAAGTCATTGCTTTTTCAACATGTTTTGTAATAAATCTTATTCTTCTTTCTTTTTGTCTTTTTTTGGTGTGAACTCAACAAACCAGTTGCAGCTGTTAATTTTTTCTTTGTGGCGCATGTATAGTTCATGAAAAGGATAAATGTGCAGGTGGTTACTTTTTTATATGTATCTACTGAGCATAAGTCTAAATGTTTTGGTGAGCCAGGTTTTTTGAAAGCCCTTTGCTTCACTATAGAAGTTAATTGTAAATTTATCCATAGAGGCCATCTACTGGAGACTTCTTGAGTGACGTTTTTAGATTTCACATCAGTGTTGTTTACTGTATATATGCTTAGTATATGCTGAAATGCTGTAATGGAACAGTATGTACACTAAATTACAGAATAATACAAAGAAAGAATTGGGACTATAAAATACCAATGTAGCTTGCTTAGTAAGCCACACTGGCAATGCTCAATGGCTGTGTTATTGAATGAAATGGATTTTCATAGTGTTTCTTTCTCTAGGAGAGCTTTCACATGTCTTCACATCTTCATTACTTTCATTTTGGAGTGGACCTTCATATAGCAATGGCTACTGTCAAATTATGTTGTTTAGTCAGCAGCAGATTAGGACCAATTGACTTTCTTCAAATTATCTCTGTTTTTTTCAGTTATTCAAAACATTTATGACATTAGATTACGGGGAACTTCTAAAACAGATCTGAGTGAAAGCTCTTAAGTCATTCCAGCCTTAATTTTATTTATTGCTGTCTCCCCAAGATCTTAAAAAGGATTAAATATATACTGAAAGATGATTAATACAAAGGTCAGACGTGTCATTGTGTTTAAATGATTAATACAAGTGTCAGATGTGTAATTGCGTTTACAGATAGTCATGTAACAATCAGTAAAGATGTAAGCCTCCTTGGTACAGTTTATCCATGGTGCCGGTGTTCTAAAACACTTTATCTTAGCAGAGGAGGAAAGTGTTAAATCATTGAGCCGTTCAGTTGTCAGCAATTCTGCTAACATTTCCAGTGGCTGCAGTGGTGAGTTTTATGCAGGGTGGACACTGAGAATTGTTCTGTGGTGGCAACCTTGTAGTAAAGTGTTCACAGTAACCACTTCTAATTTATGCCCGTCTGATTTCTTTCAAATCTGGGATTTGTGTTAGGGAAGTGACAGCTTGTTGAAAGTGCCTGGAGCCTTCTGTTTGAGATACTAGCAATATAACTTACAAAAAAACTAGTAAGACTAAGTGTCGTTTATATTCCAAGACTTATTTCTGTAGTAATGCATAAGAAATCTTGTGTACGTCCTCCAAATACTGTATTTATAATTTAAATGTTTGACAGTGTCGTCTTAAGGAGTCCATGCTGCATGAATAACTGAAGTTTGGTTGACAGCTATTGACTGAAGCATCACAAAATAGCAAGTTTTATACACCTCACTAACTTTGCTGTTGCTCTTCAACACATACTGAACTTTGTTTTCCAGACTGCTGTGTTTGAGGACAAAATAGGAAAAGACCGGAATGGTGATGTTCTTACAATTATGAAAAATACAAAAACAAACAAAAAAAACACATGAAATATGGATCAAAAACATTCACTTTAAACTAAAAATAATAATAATCTGATTTAACTTAAAAATATTTTCAAATTCTTCTCTTTTGAAGTTAAAAGTGGTGTTTCAGGGGGAGGAGGGAAGGGGAAGGTAGACTACAGTAACATGTATGCAATCCCCTTTTAATCTGCTTCTCTTTGTGTATCTGCCTAGCCTGCAGTTTCTCACTTACAGCATTAGTTTTCTTGCTGTCCTAGAACCTGGAGAAAAATAAACCAGTTATTTTTTGTTTAAAAAGAAAATCTCACAGAGGATATTTATAGTCTGGATTAAACACCTTTTATTTGGTTGCTAATCTTTATTACAGCTGTTTTCATTTTAACTGATGTAATGGGGAAAATACAGGTTATAGCCCATGTGATTTATACCTGCTGTTAATGCTTTGTTTCAGAAATCTGTGAAGTATTTTGGTGTTGTACGTAATTCTTATGCTCATGGTTGAATTTTAACAGGAAACCGGTATGGAGAAGAATAACTTGCAAAAGGATGTTTTGTTTTTTGTCATTGTTTGTTCTCATTAGAAGTGTCTCTTTTGATAATTTGGAATCAGAAAGCAGAAATTAGAAGTTCTGGCTCACAGGTCTTGCACATCTATTCTATACTGGTATCTCCCTTTAAAAACTGTTATTATTTCATCGTTTAGCACTTTGAGTAGAGAACAGAAAGTCACCTGCGGAACCTGCGCTTCTTCTCTGGAGTTCTGCAGGAATCCAGTAGCATGGGGGCAGTGGTCGCCAGGGCATTCTCTGTGGTGCTGTGGGTAAAGATCTGATTTACAAGTGAGAGGCTGTGTCACTGTTGTTTGGAATTACTTTTCCTTTTTTGGCTCTGTAGTGTGCTGTCCCAGTTTTCAGTGTGACTTTTTTTATGTATTCTTTAACATCTGATTTGCATGTTCATTTCCTTCCCAGTAGTTTTTTCTTCCACTTGACAATAATGTGAATATTGTCGTATATGTTTCTGTAAATATCATTTGAGACATCAAGATTCATTTAAAAAAATGAAAATCATTTAAGTGCTTCTCTAGTTCAAAGTAAGCCTAGATAGTGAGCTGATGCACCTACATCTGGTTGTGTAGGATACACATATTAGATTTCTCCGCACATCATAAAATGAAGCAAAATGGGAGGATTTGAATGACTGAATATATTTTCCATGCTTCTGGGAAGTGTCATGCTGCAGTGTCAGTTAAAGTAATCTTGACATGGAGTCTCATTCGCAGAAAATAATTGTTGCTTATTTCATAAAATCTGTCTTATGTATATGATCAAATCATACACATTTGTACCACAAACCTTGGATTTTGTTTTATACTGTACATAACTGCAGAGAAGAAAATGGTTTTGATGGTAACATAATTAATAAAACATAATTAAAAATGTAACAGGTAAAAGCGATAAATTCTAAGATTGTTGTTTGCTGTGTGCTGAAGCATATAATGTAAGCTATGCTCCTGGAATGCAGTCATTTGCCGGCAGCACAGAAGTTGTGCAGAACAGTATGTATTTGTCAACCTAAAGGCTTACAGAAGTAAATCTTTAATATCCAGTTCCTTCTTGGTCCTGTTAGATAAAAATTAAAGTACTTTGCTTGATTTTAAATGACAGCAATTTAGCCATTAATAAAACCTTCTATACAATATGATTTCATGTCATTTTTTCCCACTTTGTTGTTCTTAATGCAAAACCCAATCAACTAACCACATTGAAAACTAATTTAGGATTAGAAATCACAACTGTTTCTCATGTAACAATAACAAATTTATTTCTGCAGTTCAGCTGTAGTGGAAAGTCCTGGCTCATATTTTATGTACAGCTTCATGTCTGCATGAAGGAATTAGCAAAACAAATACAGAATTTTTAATAATTTTCTCTAATGCATTTAAAAAAAAAAATCTCAAGAATGAGGCTTAGAGCAGGTTCTGGATGGGAGCTGAGGATGTGGAAAAAAGTTTAGAGTGAAAGTTCTGGTATGTATTACTGAAAGCAAATTAAAATATCAAAATAAAATTTGTTCTCAAATAAGTGGGAGGTTTTTGTTTTTGGAAGATTATTTCTCTCACTGGGATGTTCTATTGTTCACTGAGTTGCAAAAGCTATTACTGGCAAGTTGTATATCTAAGTATAAGTATTCACACGGCACAATTTTGTGTGCAAGATGCATTTAATTTTATTTTTTTAGATCATATTTCTGATTTTTTTATTAGTGTACTGAAGAAAATCGTGAGGCTTTTGGCTAGTGAATTCGATCAGCTGATGAAAGTTTTGTTCTGTAAAATTTAAAATTAGACTAGCAGGACTTGAGACTACTGTAAATAAGGCTTTTTATGGAAAATGTTCCTTAAACAGAACATGCAGTTAGTGAATCGCTTCATTCTTTTAAAAGCAAACAAGCCTTTAGTTGAAACGAGTTTGAAGGCTGCATCAAAAGGCAGAGAAGCTTTTTGACTTGTTCTTGCCTGTCGTTTCAAAACTTGGCAGGAAGGAAACTACAGAGTTCCTTGGTGGCCTTTGGGATGGAGCTTGTCACTTTGAGCGACTCCATCTGATGCTTCCTTAACAGTAGCAGTCTACGAATCAGCTTTCTGGCTTTTGCATCTTGAAGCCTCATGAATTTTAGTTCTGTGCTGACAAGGTCAGAAGCTGGCTGAAAATGGCAATCCATTTTCCATCCAATTTTTTTGCCATCTGTCTAAAGATGAGCCTTCCAAGAATTTTGATGCACAAAGGGAGCTCTGCATTTCTCATTGCTATACTCAGTAAGCTTCTGTGAGTAAACTCCAACTGTAGGACTATTCAAATATATTTGCCTCTGTGAATGCTCCTACCTGCATTTTTCATATACTTTTTTATCTTAGGGAAAGAAATCAAAATAAGCTGGTCAGGAGTCACTCAATGTTGTAGGTTCATCTGTTATATGTCAAATGTGAAAAATATCAGCATAAGCCTTCACAAGTTTTGATGTTCAAAATGATGTGATATGTTTTTGAGCAAAATGACACAATCTAACTGAGACAGTTTTCTCTTTAGTAGGTATTCTAGCAGTTGCTGTAAAGCAGCACTCGGATATTTCAAAAGATGTATGAAAACCTCTCCAGGCTTTATTTCAGATGATAGCTGTGGAGTTCCTAGATGCACGCTTTTTGTTTCCCTCTTCAGCATGTACTCATGAAAATCTCAAACTAAAAATCAAAAAAAAAAAAAGAGTAGTGGATTTGTGGGATAAGCCAATAGGTGTTTCCTGCTCCTAGGGAAACTATAGTATCAATCACCTTTGTGACTTGAAAGCAGCACTTCCTTCACCTACATCTTAGGATTTCAGCCTTTACCTGCATGTAACCTTTTAATCCTTCTTTAGTGTTTTCATTTTTAGTATCATGAGTATGCAAGCCCCACATGTGTATCTACTGCATGGATTAATTGGGGTTCTTGCCTGCAGATCAGACCTTAACAGTACAAACAATTCAGACAAATGCTCTGGGTGACAAAGATTGAAATGACCAATAAATATAGTTAAGAAGAAATTGTATGTTTGCACTGATGGTAAAACTACCTTCTATGTTTTATTTTTCTTCCAAACAATAAAGAAACCACCACTACACCCTAATTACTCATTTTATGTGCGAGACAGACTTGTGTCTTCCAACATTTTGTTGCAGCGCCTCTGCTTTATTTTCAGGGTCTGCATCCGTTTTGGTAAGACACTTCACTTTGCCTCACCTTCATTCTTTCTGTTACAGTAACAGTTCTTGGGTTTGGGGATGCTGCAAGCTTTTTTCTTTTTTTTCAGTTGCTCAGAGTAGAGCTGAAGGGTTAAACACGTGAGAGCAAAAGAATCAATCCAGCATCAGTATGAATTATGAAGGGCAAGGGCTACACCTAGGATAGAGAAGGACTTCCTGGGGACCAAACAAGAAATAGTTGTAATTAACTGAGATCTCTCAGGAAAATAAAAAGGACAAGAAAAAGCTAAAATGAGGAGAGACCAAAATTATGACATCTGAAAGGAAATATTTGAGAGCAGGCTACTTGAGAAAATTCTGCTGCATGTGAAGAGTCTCAAAGCAATGCGGAGTTAGGAGGCTGGAGATGTTTGCTGCTGCAGTGGGATTTCACAGAGGAAGCACTCACACATACAATTCTAAACAAGGCTTAAGTGTAAAGCTTGAAGAGCGAAGCCAAGGTTTGCATTGCGAATAGCTTAAAAAGATAAAGTGAGGCTGATTTTAGAGTTGATTGAATGCACGGATTACCTTAGGACACTGGGTTAACTTCTTTCTGACAGGCGGACGGTGGAGCTGGAGAACAGCACGAGTTCATAGCTGGGGAGCATCATGCTGACAGGATGTATTGCTGTTGGGAGACTATCATGCGATAAATAAGGGTGTAGCTAGTGCAATCAGGGAAACTTTTGTGCCATACCCAACTTTTTATTTTTTTTTTTACTAGGAAAAGATACCACAAATCTTAACAGGACAACCATTTCCAAGCAAATCCCCTTGACAAGCAAGCTTCCTGCATTGACAACTGGAGATCTGCTCTTGATAAAGTAGTAATATAGAGTATGAACAGAAAAATTCCATACAAAAATTTGAGTGTGGCTTTAGCTGCCAGATGAGTCAAATTTCATGTCCTGTAAGTATTATTAATTCTTTCCTGTTCATTCCATTTCTTTTCTTCCCATGCAACATGGTAATGAGCACATTTCTTTC
Source organism: Anas platyrhynchos (assembly GCF_047663525.1). Classification (NCBI taxonomy): domain Eukaryota; kingdom Metazoa; phylum Chordata; class Aves; order Anseriformes; family Anatidae; genus Anas; species Anas platyrhynchos. The sequence goes on from NC_092590.1 coordinate 34,629,728, forward strand.
AAAGAAACTTTGGCAATGCAAATCTACCAGAATCGATCAATTCTGCTAATGACTTTGTTCTATTTTGGAACCGAAAATCCCAGGTTTATTATTCCATGCTGCTCTAAATCAATGCATAACAGGAAATTCAAAAGCAACTAGTGAATCATACTCACTGTAGTAGCTGAATTAAATTATATATTAAAAACGCTTGCTGATAATTAAAATAAATGTCATAAAATGTAGTGTATGGCTCTTCCTGAGTAAGCCTACTTTGTTAATTTGTAGGTGAAGTTGTATAAGGCTTTTAAATATGCAAGAGGGAAGAAAACTGCACTCATCAATTTGCCAGTTTCATAGTGTTGTTGGTACATGCAGTAGCCAGGTCAATGATACAGTTTTTCTCCAGGTATTAATATAGCATGGTCATGCTTAAAATCGTATGGTGTATTTCAAACTTTCACCTACTGAAGAAAATGTCCATATGCTTTCCAGTAACATAGCCCTGTGGTCTATGGCAGTGTATTTTTTATAGTAGTATTCTCTTTCTCAAAGGTTTTTAATTTCTCCTTGATATTTTGATTTTGATTTTTTTTAGGCAACAATAGCTTCTAATGGGGAAAATATTGCTAAGAAATTAGAAGCAATCTCTAGCCCATATATCCAGACCAATAATTCCTTTATTTTCTTTCTTTTTCCCCCAAGCTTGCCCTGCCCTTCGTCCATCGCCAGCAGCCCTGTGGAACCTGCAAGGTCCTCAGCTGTGCTGGAGAGCATCATGTTGTCCAGAAGTGTGTGCCATGCTTTGGATCACTCTTCCAGGTCCCCATCACTTCATCAAACACGGTGACTGAACTATGTGGTGGAAGCATTTCAAGGTGAGAAATTGTTCTTGGAGAAGGGAATAGGCTGACTGGGTAAAATCTAACGTTCTCTGTCAACATGCTGACATGTGATGTTGACAGCTGACTGTTCTCCCTCCATCTTGTTGCCCCACTATTTTTTCTTGAGTGATTGTTCTCATGGTACAGCACAGTGTGTATAATATGCTCTGGTGGTTTCTAGAAATACCACGTAGTCCTAGCAAAATGTGACAACAGTTTTCATGTTCCAGGGAGAATAAAGACAAGTGGTAAAGGCTAAGACTAATGAGAGACCAGCAAAACCTACAGCAAAGTTAGGAAGATGTCTGTGTGTTTTCTTGTTTGTTTGTTTGTTTGTTTGTTTGTTTGTTTTTCTCTATCTCCTGCTTTGCTCAGCTTCATGCTCAACAACAGTTTATTGGCCTCAGCTTACTCTAGGATAAGTTGAGACTGACCCAGATCAAGTCCTTGCAAATGCTTTGAATTGGTGTGGTCGAGGCAGGGAAGATGTGGTGGAAGAATGTCAAATGCCATATGCTAGTGACAAGCTGTCCTCCATGTGATGGAAAGGTTTTTCATACAGCACTCTATACTATTTATTCTTAATTTCTTAAACCCCATAAACATTTACTACAACATTTGCTACAAATACTGTAGTAAAAAGATCTAGTATTGCAGGTAATACAGGTCATAAAATTGGACAGAACTTGTAAACTGTCTCAAAATTGCAGCCTTGGGAATATTCCAGGATGTGTAAGGCTTGCAATGATGTGATATCTCCTACCATTAAAACAAAAACAAACAAATAAAAACACGGAGAGGAAGCTACTATAATTAACACTCATGATTAGGAAATAGGATTTTCTACTCTTCCAAATACTATCTCCATCTTCATTCTGTTCAAAGAGAAAACAGAAGAGGAAGACGAGGGGGGTGGGCAGGGGAACAGATAATGATTGTTCAGGGCATAAATGGCCACATGTTGTTGTCCTGTAAATGTATGCCTTACCCCTTGTTTAAGCTGAGGCAGTTCATTTGATTCATCTGTGATGACAACTGGTATCAGTATAGTTATAAGGCAAGTTAAATCAGAAAAGTTATATCGGGCAAGTTATGTCTGAAAAACAAAGCTGACGATGATTGTGTGTAGGGGATACTACAATTAACCAGGAGGAGCCAACACATTTTTAAAATAACACAGCTGTTGTCGTTAATACCTCAGGGTAATGCTGTGTTTTCACACAGTCCTAGTTTAAGGCATGTCAGTTTGCACATTTTTTAATGTGGTGCATTTCGCTGGTGTAGACAAGGCCTAAGTAATATGCAGTGGAATTTAGAAATGTTCCAGTACGGACAATATATTTTGCCAAGAACAGGAAACCTCATCCTCTTTCATCTTTTTTTTCATGGTTATTGTTGAAAGGTTTTCCTGCACATTCTCACATGCAGTTCATGTAAAGCCACTTTTCTCCCTCAATGGAAGGAGAGCAAAATTAGTACTAAGCAAGAGAGGATAAAAGCAACGTCCTCGAGACTTTACCTGGAAAAAGATTTGAAAATATTAGTTTAATTTTTTGTTGGTGAGTGGATATAAAGCAGATATACCCAGATTTCCCTTTTCTTCTTTGGTGGTTGAAGGTGAGAAAGGAATCACCTGCTGGAAACATTGGAGCTGTGTTCCTAGGGTCATACCTTCTAAAATTCACTGTGGACTTTGTAGAAACATGAATTTAAGAAGTGCTTTGCTGACAAATTTGTTGTTTCTCCCACCTAAGATTGCTGTAATGATAAGCATGTTTGTGATGTATCACTTGCCACAATAAGCGCTGGGTCCCAAGCTGCATTTTCACATGTTTTTGTTCAGGGAATTTCATGCAGATTTTTTTTCCTCTGAAGTGGGACTGTGCAGCATCGCTGGTTCACACCACGAGATTTCTGAATTTGCTTGCTGAGATCACGTCAGCTCAGGGAAAAAAAGATCTGCAGTTGAACACAAACTGTAGCTGACTTTCTCACTGCCTACTACAAATGTAGTGCGGGCCAGATCCAGCTTGGTTCTGCTCCACCGAGCTGTGTTGGGGCAGGCAGGCTTCTGGCAGAGCTCCACCAGGCCCTGGGGGGTGGCAGATGGTGGCCACCAAATTCCCAGTGTGCTGCTGAGGGGCACCAGGTCAGGCTGGCACCACTTCTTCTGCAACTGGTCACTTCTGGACTCCAGGACTGAAATCCTGGAGCCTTTGGCTTCTCAGGAGCTGAAGTTTTGGTGAAACCCTGAGACACAACTGGAGGAGGCTGATGTCTGCAGTAGCCCAGCCCAATCTCCCTTTTCATTAAAAAATGCAAGACTTTTGTGCCAAACCTAGCGTGCTCCACAACTTAGCTATCAGCCTTGCATGATAGACATTAAGCTAGAAAAATAAAGCAAATGCACATTCCTGTGGCAATAAATTCTGGGAAGCTAAGTTTGTAGCTCTTATTTCACTTTTTTTTTTTTTTTTTTTTTCCCCTCATTTTAAATCAAGCATCAAGGCAGCAAGGGGGTGAGTTGTGGTGTGAGTGTGTGGCGATCCTTGTTGTTGTATCCCGCAGAGGGAGGAGGAGAAGTGCTGCTTCTATGTGCTCTACTCTGAAGTCATCTTTGTCCTGATAAAATCTCTTCACTGGCATTTTATCCATATCTGACTCATTGGAGCCATGCATTTGTTTTCCATTAGTTGCCTCTATTAATACGATGGGTTTCCTTAATATGATCCTTAAATATTGCATTTTAATGAAAGATTTAACATTAACATTGACATTCCTTCAATGGTCTGATAAATCATTGGAAGATAATTTGCTCTTTCTGCCTCATGTTTTTCTTTTCATTCATTTTGCATCATTTTTCTTTCCTTCTTTCCTTTTCCGTGAGCCAATGTTGCTCACCTGCATACCATGTCTAATGTTTTCGTATGCATTGTGCTACACATGGAAGCTGTGAGGAAGAGGTGGTTTTCAGCCATTGTAAACACAAGTTTGCTCTGTGTCCTCTCAGTGTGCTTCCTGTGTGCTGGGAGCAGGATCTGGAGGTACCTGGAGGTCAGGAGGATGAGAGCTGGGAAGAGCGAGGAGTAATTAAGAAGCAGTGTTATCATTTTTTAATATTCTCCTCAGTGGGGTGCCTTACTTACTTTCCATGTATCTTTAAATTTTGCACATAGGTTCTGGGGTTTTGCTCCTTTAACAGAAGGAAGTTAACAAAAAAATATCGGAGTGCAAAAGAGAGAGAGTATTGAGAAATAACTCTGAAGTGAGATTTTTCATGTGTTCTTTGAGTCCTATAAAGCCACTACAGAAGTAGGACCATAGGATTAAGCCTTCCCAATTTCATACTGTAAAGTTTCCTCTATCAAGACTGGACATTTTTCTTTTCTTCCCCTTTGCAAAGATTTAAGCCAAAAGATAAGTCTTGCCTCATGGCCCAAAGGTCAATAAATCCAGTCTGACATACACCTGTGGGGAAATTAAAAAGTTACATTGTCCTCATGGCTGCATTTTCTAAAAACATCTTTTCTCTGCCAGTGTTTTGGTCATAAGCTCTTCGCAGCAAATTCTGTAGCTATAGTTGTGCCTTGAAGTTGCTCTAGTAATAGAAATAACAGGGGAGAGTTGATCTCTACCATACCGAGTGGTTTCATTTTTCAAAGTATATTCAGTTACAATCAGTTATTAATTTAGGTGAGGCGGACAGAAAAGGGCAAGTTGGGAGTGCTGGGGTGGGATGTTTTCATTCCTTTTAAAATGCTCTAGCAACACTAATGTACTGCTGTTTTCATTCACATCCTTCCCCAGCTCCGAAAATGACAAACTGGGGGATCAACATTTGTTCCGCCTAAACACCTGCTTGAACCACTTTCACATTTCCTGCCCTCACCTTCCTCTCAAAATAAATTAATAAATATAAACCCGCAGAGTGAGGTATTAGCCCAAGCACTTGGTCTTAATGACAGAGACGTCAAATGATATGAAATGACAATCTGAACTGAGGTATATAAAAACTCCCCACCTCAAATGACTGCTTTAGATCTAGGTTTGCCATTGTACTTGTTGAGAGGAATTCCAATACGTTTCCCTTTCCTTAACCTCTCTATTTTACAGTTTATTCCTTGTTCCACAATTTATTGTGTTTGAAATTGGACACAGACATGTATGGGTGGAAAAGCAAAGGATAGGTCCCAAACCGTGCTGTTACACACTATTAACCATAGCGATAGCAGCCAGTGAGCTCACTTGATTATGCCAAACCCAGATTATGCAGCACAAGCCCCAACAATTTGATATAATTTTCTGAAGAAGTTATTCCAAATCTATTTTCTGGTGGGGAGAGAAGACAATGTTTTGGGGAAAGGAATGACTCTCTTTAGCTGTTGAGCAAATACAGAGCATCTGCCTAATATGCACTGTGCATATCCAAAGACACTTAGGCAGAAAAGGTTTGTTTTGGAACAAAGGGGATGGATTCCTGTCCCGTTAGAGTAAATGGGAGACCTGCCATTGACTCCAGGCAGGCCAGCTTTTCACCCAATATCTTTTACATATGTTCTTGTATGTTACGATAATTCATGAATGAACTAAAACAATCCCTGTAGAGAATATATAAAGATTTTTCTTCTCTACCTAGGGGGGGAGCAATCTTTGTTGCTTCGTATATTGGGGTTCCTGGAAAAGATATGGATTGGAGAGTCTTTACTACATTAATGATACATACTTTGTCTTGTATTACTCTTTTGTATAATCTGTCAACCGCAGCATTACACAGAGGTTAGTTGAGAAAGGAGCACAGATGGGAAGAAAATGCTTGAAACTGGATCTGAATGGGGCTGAGGCGATGTTGTCTGGATGGAGGCTGAGGAGAAAATGAAGAGAATAACTTGCCCTTTGAGCGTGTCTATTTTAGGCTGTTCCAAGTCTATGTTCCAAAGGCATGGTTGGATTTCCAGTCCCATTCTGGCTGGATTTCCAAACACTTAGGACAGCATTAGTAGCCAGGACAACTTCTGGGGGGGCTTTGAAGGGCAGGGGGATTTCTGTATGTTGCCTGGCCAGGAGATTCTGATGAATCCTTCTGGGGATTTTTTATTTTATTTTTTTTTTAAAATCCAAGGCTGCATCTGCTGAGCAGCAGGTTTGTTCAACGTGTGCCTCATGAAGATGCATCTTCCATCTGAGGGGAAACTGATACCTATGGAGATTAGGGGCTGGCTTATCCCTCTGTGAGCATGTAGTGCCTGTGCTCCGCAGTCGGCTTTGGCTACCTCTCATCTTGATTTGAACATGTTAGTTTTGGCCGGAGAAGTTCCAGCATGCTGAGTGAGCTTGTCCTTTCTTGGCCCAAGCCATGGTTAGTGCTGGCCCTTGGCCTGCAGGGCTGCTAATGTGAGAGGGAGTAAGAGGTAGCTGGAGAGCCATTTTTTGTTCAAGATCTTTGATTTGGAAACTCACTTTCTCCTCTTGGTCAGAATGCCTTGCGGTGGGTGAGTAAGAAGTGGTTTGGAGCTTAGGCAAGCAGAGAAAGAGGATGAAGCTAATGTCATGCTACTTTCTCTTGCAAGACTGTAGTTAGTTAGCAGGTAACTGGGGGAATCCTCTAATAGTGTAACTAGAGTCAGTTTAAATATTCAGTAGAGTAAGAAGTGGCCACCCAGAGAAAATAAAATCATAGCTTATATGAAGCTTGTGTAAATTAGAGTATGAGAAACTGAGAGGAGAAAAGCACTGTTGACACTGTTGACTGCAGAGTGCCGAAATCCCAAGCCTTTGCTGACAAATTAACGTTGCCCAGCTCAGGGATGGAAGCAGTAGAGCTCTTTGGGTTGTTTTGTGTGCAAGCAAATAAGCTCAGTTTTTCAGAGCAACTTGGGTGTCTTCCATACCTACGGTATGACTGACTCACAGTCAGGGAAATTGGTTTCTGGGTAATTGAGAGCTGTCTATATTTCCAAGGCTATCCTACAATTTTGACTACATGGCTGTTATCTGCGTAATAAAAGGAGTGTATTTTAAATGAATAAGAAAATTAAATTGTTCACTGCAAGAGACTTGCATCTGTTTCATAGACTAACAATGTGCAATTCTGAGTGGTCCAGATTTTATATTTCCCCAGCACGCTGCTGATTCCTAGCTTCTAATTGATACTTCTGCTATAGCTTTGTCAGGCAGTTAATCTAGGCAATAAGGACACAAAATTGTTGCAGTAAATAAAGCATTTCAGATAAGCATTTTAGTGCTCAGGGGAAGAAGCCCATGGGAATACTTCAGCTCATTCTGATTTCCTTTAAAGATTATCTTGGACACAAAGTACTATTATTTGTCCTTACAATATTTTTTTTTTTTCTGGAAAATGTTAACACAAGCTCTCTTATATCATATTGTATTATAATAAATTATCATGGTTTGGCTGGTGTTCTGGTTACAGCCTGCTCTAAAACAGAAGGAAGGGAAGTAGCCTAAAATAGCAATTAGAAGAGAGATTTGAGGGTCATGAATTATTTTCTATTCCTGTCACTAGTTGAGGTCTCAGCTCAAAATGCTTTGAAGTCACAGGAAATCCTTTTATTGATCTCAGCAGGTTTTGGATCAGGTGTATTCCCTCTGACCTCGGACAAGTCAGGTGCCTTCTGTGCTTGGAAAGGAAACGTGCAAATTCTGCTTACCAGTCGGACAGGATTGCCATAAAGCCTAATTCATTCACATCTGCAGAGAGCGGTAGAACCCGCAAACCAAGGCCGCTTTTTTAAGTGCAAGCTGCTATTTCTGTGTAGATTAATTCATTTTACCTTCCTACTCACTGCCAACAGTCTGTTTAGTGCAACAAAATCCTGACAGCCTGTGTCAACAACCGAAAGCAGATATTTTATGACAGGGAGAGAAAAGAAAAGAAAATACAGACCTGAACTCTTCCCCTTACAGGGAACGTATTAGTTGAAGGATTTCATTGTGTATGAAAATAAAAATTGTGGCTGTCATTTAAAAGCCCTTCTCATAAAAGAAATGCATGTTAAATTAAAACCGCTGTTATTTTTTTCATTCCCGTGCAATATGGACCCCTCCTGGTTCTTGATGAAGAGTGAGGTGAAATATCGCACGACTGAGCTGCAGAGAAAATATGGGCTGTTCCAAGCACATCAGCCAAAATGAGCGTTCAGAGAGAGATCACTGTGTCATGAGCTCATGCTGGCAATATGGTTTTTTCTATGGGTGTAAACTGAGATTTGAGCCTAGGAGAGACCCTATAGCGAGCCTCACAGGAGCACTTCCACTTGTGTTGTTTTCTTTAGCATCAGCAAGGAAGCTGCGAGCTGCTCCCAGACCTAGAAGCACTGCAACAACCCCAGTGGGTCCCACAGCTCCACAGTCACCTCCATCTCCCTCACGGCAATAAGCTGAAGATGGAGCCAGAGATGAAAACATCCAGATCTTACCAAGGAGACAACGTAATTTTGTCCCGTGTAACTATTTGCCTTCGCACTCCCATTCCAGACGGGGAAGGGCTGTGGTGGGTGGGTGCAGAGATGTAGTGGGCAGGGGTGGGGATGCAGTGGGCAGGAGCAGGACGGGATGGTGGAGGTGCGTGGACCCACTGGTCCTTTCTCATTTCTTCTAAAGGGAAAGGGATGCCCTGAGCGTGGTCCAAAGTCAGCAAAGTGCTGGATTTCTCAGCATCCCAACTTTGCAGTCCAGTAAATACCGTGCTGCACATAAACATTTTACAATTCCTCTTAAGAATTTCCTATCTGTATTACTGGCAAGTCTGAAAATCATATTAGTAATTCTCGATGTACTAAAAAAGGATAGTAGCTTGTCAGGAAAAAATGTATTTAAAAATAGGTGTACTCTTCTAATCCCCAAAGCACTGGCACCCAGTTTTAGAGTATGACTGAGTCAGGGGGACCCTGGCGTTGGGAAGGGACTTCCCCAGCAGCACGACTCAGACAAGGAGGTATAGGAATCTGGTTTTATTTGCCCAGTAGCATTTTCTAGCACCATTCAACAAAGTGATGTGTCTTGTGTTATTTTGAAAGAAGCAGACATGGAGCCTTTGACTCTGGAATTTGGAAGCGATGCACCCAAGTCAGGCATGAACAAATGGCAAGGATGACTGAAACAGTGAGCTAGGCGTACAGACAGCCCTTGCCTAAAATTAGCAATATCGGTTTAGTCTTCCTATATTTTCTTTTTACTGTAGCCACATGTTAGGGCATGTACGTATATCGGTTTAGAAGAAATGTTTTCCTTTTGGGCATGCCTAACAGTCTTCCTTTTTTTCTCAAAATATAAACTTAAAATTAGAAGTTTTTCATAGAGCCTTGCTTGAAGGCTTGAGAAGCTCCTCCTTCCTATTCTTTTCGGTTGAAATCAGTCTGAAATACAAGCCCTGGTTTCTGTACCTACTGATGAATGATATGTGCAAGTGTCACAACCCTTAAACAGTTACAGGATGTAAAAACAAGGAGGTGAATATTCTCAAATATGACTGGAAGCAAATAAAAGGCATTAAAGAAGACATTACATAGACAGTTTCTTGTCAGGGAAGAACATCTGTTTTTAGTGAGTGTGCAGTCTTCACATTTTGAAACTTTAAAGTTACTGCTGTGGCTCTGTATCTCAAGTATTCAGATTATTATAGCATCTGATGGTTGACATTCCAGCTACCAGAGCAGAGGACACATAGCTGAAATTGGCAAATGTCTACGTTGTTTTATTCTTTAGCACACTAGGAAAAAAAAAAAAAAAAAAAGTGTTGGGGGGGGAGGGCGGGGCAGTGGTCAAATACTGCTAGAGTAGGCTGTGAAAAGCAAGCAGTGAAAAGCAAGGCCTGAGGCACCATCTTGGGATCTGAGCTAGTACATGGCAGAGAGCTTCTCGTCCCAGTGCACGTGCTGTGCGCAGGCACTAGCTTGTCCCTAGAAGCTGCAATGAGGGGATATTTGGGCTTGTCTGGGACTTAACCTGCCCCTTTGGCCTGTTACCTCAGGCTTGGCACCCTGAGAGTGCTCCTGTGGCATCACCTGCTGAAAATCAAGGTCAGCATTTCTTCAAGGCACTTAGTCCATTGTACGATGCAAATGTGCCCTGTGGACAAGTAATTCAACATCTGCATGTGCTCCCCTGTGTGGAATGGTGATAATGAACCTTTTCAGCCTTATAAAGATTCTGTAAAGACAAACTCTGTAAAAAAGGATGAAGACCTTGAATAAGTCAGTGAGAGCATCATAAAAATAAGATTTCTCCCTACGGACATGAAGCGGCTGGAGGAAGTTGGCAGAAATCTGCTTATAGATGCTGCTTCTATGCCTTAAATTAAAACAGGCAATCAACTTCATCTCCAGCATTTGGTCTTGGCTTACTTTCAAGCAAACAGGATCCATTAATTAGGATTTACACGAATGTGTTTTCACACATAGTAAAAATGGGTGCCTACCCAAAAGCCGTGAGGTGTTCCTCCACCACTTACCGAAATGAAATCAACAGAATTAGCTAACCAGCAGTTTACCTCTAGCTGCCAGCAAAAACAAACATGCTGCAGAAGGTAATGCAAACATCCGCTCTTCTCTGGCTTCTGCAGGCTGTCACCTCCACACACCGATGTGTAGGGCAGCGTAACACCGTGTGTCCTGAAAATCAGCAGGTCAGGGCACTCACACGGTGGAAAAACGAGGATTGCTTTGTTCCTGTGTATTTATAGACACACCCACCCACCTTCTTTTTAATAGGCGGTTTAAGAAAACAGGCAAACCTTTCAAAATCGTAATTATGCTAGTGTCAGCTGGAGCGCAGCAGCCAAGACTCAGGCATTCAAGCTCCTTATGAAATTATCATCTGGAAAAGGAGTGCAGAGGCTCAGAAACTGCTGGTTAGTTAGTTGCCTTTAATTTGCGTGTGTGTGTGTGAAAATAGCCAGGGGCCTTAATTCACACGTGGATTACAGTGTATTTTAGTTTTAAAAGCAAAGCTCCTTTCCGATTTATAGCTATTTTAAATAATTACTAAGCTCCGAACAGCGAGGGAATCAGCTGGCATAGTGACTGGAGCATATTAAGATCCAGCTTTGTGCCGACCCTCTCTCCGCTCAGTGCCACAAGCTCGAGTCCCCAGCAGGGACTTGCTCTGATGAAGTGATAGCAGCAGGTTTCCAGATCTCCAGCACGCTGTGTGGGCTGTTCTTCTGTGATGAGGGCAGCTGCCCTGGGAAATGGGATTTTCATAGATTTGAAAGCCAGAAAGGAACATTCAAATCATTTAGCCTGACTTCATTTTACTAGGTAATTCCTGCCTAAAGCCCTATAATTTGTGACTGAAAGGGAACGTATCTGTTAGACGTCTAATCTTGATTTAAAGACTGCAAGTGGCAGAAAATGCATTGTATCCCACAGTATCCTGTTGCAGCCATCCTTACTGTGTGCATCTTGTTTGTAGTCTGAACGCTGCTGACTTTTAACTTCCTACTACTGTGTTTTGACTTGCTGGCACCAGTGGTGCTGTGCGCAGCGTTAACCACAGTTAATGCTGGCTAAATGACTTCCCTGAAGGGAAATCTGGGAAGAGCTAGGTCAGAGCAATCCTGCCTCTGCAGGCTTCTTATGCCTTCGGATATGGTTGTAAAGCTTTTTGTTTTACTCGTGAAAAGTCAATACAGTGGTCAAAGGAGGTTACAGTGTTAAATCTGACCTGGGATTATTTCTTCTCAAGCTTCCCAGAGTTCACCTTCAAATTTTAAAGAGATCACTAAATTCCAGATTCAGTGTTGGTAAGCAGATGCGAAAGACAGCTGTATGTGAAATGCGACTCATACAGTCAAAACCTCTTATGTGTTTCCTGCCTGGCCCAAAAGGGTGAACCTTTCTCCATCTTAAAGGGGTTGCTTCAAACCTGCACTGGTTTGTCAGGAAATCAGACAAGAGAAAAATTCCCATTTCTGTTTTAGAAATAAGTTTATAATATGTTAGTTGTGATATATACTGCAAACCACACAAGGAAGTAAAGAGCAATCAAATAGAGGGTCTTTTGCTTTTGGATAAATATTGTTGCTAGAATAATAAAATCTGTGGCTAAGCTTATAAACTATATTTAGAGAGTGTATATACGTATGTATATATATAAGTGAATAGTGTCAAAACGTGAATGAACACCGGTCTAGCAGAATCTCATTTATATCTGTTAGTATCTAATTTCATATATAATTTGGCTTTGATTTTTTTCAGAAACTTTCTTCATTAAAAAAAAAAAAAAGGATCAGTTATATATTACACATAAACAAGAAGGGTCTTCATCCTGCTGGAAATAGTAGGATTAATGTGATGTGGACAGGAGAAGAAATTTGGATTTCCTAGGCTGTTTGGTGAACCTACCTGCTGGCTGCAAGGCTGCTAGGAGCAGTACACTTGACAAGTGGTGTGGTGCTCTGGCCTGTAGATGGAAAGACGAGGAGTAAAAATGGAGCGAGATTGACGGCAGAGAGACTACCAAAGGTCTGTAATGGAAACACAACTTCAGGACAGATTAGGCCTGGATGATAGCACATGAGGTAAGTGAGCTAGAAATAAAGTTAATGTGAAGATATCGATCTAGGCAATCTTACTTAGATGGTTATAACCGAGTGACAAATCCTGAAGTGATCGCACATGGAAGGCAGCAGCAACACCCACTCCACAGAGGCAAAGGCACTGCAGCACACCTGGAACTACAAAGAAAATAATAATAATAATAATAATAATAATAATAATAATAAGAAGAAGAAGAAGAAGAAGAATAACAACAACAACAACAACAACAACAACAATAAAAACAACTACTACTTTTCCTACCTGTAGCCTCATTCTCTCAAAACAGCCTCTATCTTGGAAGGCAAAATCAGGTATGCAATTTCCCATCGGATTCTGGCAACAAAACGATTCTTGATTAGTGAATGCTCAAGCATCTGTTCCGCAGCAAAAGGAGTTCTGCAAAACACTTTGTGCTCAAGAGTGACGGCATGGCTCCCAGGAAAATGAAATAAAATCAAATCACTCTTAACTCCATTGTGCTGTGTTAGTAGAAAAAGAAGTCCTGTACATTGCTTTCTAGTACAGTCACTGTGACCAGCCTTCATTTGGTCAGCGACAAATCTTTTGTGCAGCTGACACTCCTTCAGAGAGGTGTTGCTGAAATCAATATACGTCTGCCTGGGGAGCTATAAATAATGAAACGCCTGATGATCTGCAAAGTTAACGCTTTCTCCATGCATCACATATCCCAGGCTGAGTATTCATAGTGACCCCAGCCGGTAAGGCTGTGGACAAGCATTCTTCCTTAGATCCAGCTGCAATAGTTGGAGATATTAGTGTGCTTCCCCACCCCACAGTTCTGCCAGAAAGGTGATTTGTATGGGATCTCTGCAGTCCAGTGTAGGAAAAATAACACTGGGGTTAACGGAAATTGTTGTTCCAGCATTGATTAAACCAATTTGTGCCCTTAAAAGCAAACCCACAGAGGATCAGGGAACGCCACCTGCTAGGCAGAAATGCAAGCACGGTGCCCACGGGCTGAAAGGCAATAACAAGCAGCTGACACCACACGGTCCTCAGACAGCACAGGAAATAACCTCATGGAAAGACTTTTCCTTTTGTTTCCTTCAGTTCTGTCTGGAGCAGTTCAGCCACCCTCTGCCCTCAGCTGGCTGCTACCTCCCATATGATGCATGCTGGAAAGGACCTGAAGAGCTCCCGCTCTGTGTCAGTCCAGAGCCAGCTGGTTTGGCTGGAGCAGCTGCTGTGGGCTGACTTTGCTGCAGGAAGGGAAGCAGTCATGCTGCTTCAGCACCACCTCAGCTCCATGGGTCCTGAGTGTGGGGAGGACACGTCTGAAGCTGCCACAGCTGCTGCGTGGGCAAGGCGGTGTGTGTAGGTACCAGTAAGTCTAGCAGTGATGGGCCTTCATGGCTGTGGCAACATGATCTCTTTCAGTGATCTTTTGTGCTCTAGTATTTGTACCGCAGCTTTGCTTTGCTACAGTTTAATTCTCCCTGAAGGAGGAAGAATTTCCAGTTAGCCCAAGGAGGATTAAACCATGGTGAGCATTGACTTACAAATACGGGACAGTTACATTTGAGCAGCTGATCCAGTTATTGCCTCCGCTCCCTTCCTTGCTCCCTTCCCAGAGGCTGGGTCTCTGCCACAAGGAGAGCTGAACCGGCACACGGAGCTGCCCCAGGATCACCGCAGGTCCCTGCCTCTCACAGCAGAGCAGTGCTGATGTGGGGCTGCCCAAAAGAAGGTCAGGTTGCTGGAAACGTCACTGCTTTGGAAGTGCTGGTGTGAGCTCTTCACCTGCCTACAAAAGCAGGGGTGGTCACCTCCAGGAAAGCAGTTGGCTGTGGCCAACATCCCTTGCCTTCAAACAAGGTCACGTCTAAGTGCAACAAAATGAGTAGAGGTGCAAATACACGGCATGCTATCCTGTCTGCTCTCTACACCATAAGCCTAGGTAGAAGATCTAAGTAGCAGCCAAGTGTCATTGCTGCAAGAGTGGCTCATTTGGGATGTCGGGATAGTGCACTGAAACTTTGCACCCTTCCTTTGGCTTATGTCGCTGTGGTGGCTTCCCTTGATGTCTGACATGATGCCACTTCTATTTTACACGTAGGTCAGCATGTCACTGGGAAGACGGGGAACAGCGGGGGTAGCTAAATATATCCAGGAGACTGCAAGCATCGCCTCAAAATTTAGAAACTTCTGTTTGTGATTTGTGGAAGAAAAGGAATGAGGTCATGAACACGGCAAAAGAGAGGGGGAGAAAAAGCTTAAGAAGGGAATGGAGAAAAGAAGAAAATGCTCAGAGAGGGCAGAAGGACAAAGAAGGTGGAGAAACACTCACAAGGTAGGGCTTGAAGCAGGCAGCACATCTGTGCTGTCCCAAAGATGCAGCATTTCTGGAAACAAGCTGCAGTTGGGCAGGGTTTTACGTGGTTTTACTTGATGCAAAACTGATAACGTGCCCTGGTCTCACAAAAGACAGGGGTGCTGGTTTATCTATTAATACTGCCAGAACCTCAGACAGCTAAGTCCATCTTATTTTTTATTTTTTTTCCAGCTGTCTCCATGCTTGCTGTATCTGAATACAGAACTTTGCTCCTTAGGCACTGCCTGAGCTTGGCAACAGCAGGTTTTGTTTATTTCCTCAGTAAATGCGCCTGATTGAACATGATTCACATGTTTTCTTAGTGACTGCATGGGCTGCATGGGACATGGCAGTTTTTCCAAACTTGCTGTGATTCAATGGAATTCAGGCATTTTCATATTGAACATCTGTGACTTGGGGAGGATCCATGTGTTTTCTCAATGAATATGAATGGAACTGGCAAGGGCCTCGGCGTTTCCTTCTTGCTTCTATGCTTGTAATTATCGCAGTATATAAATATACAGAGACTTTCTCAGAATTTGCACTGTGCCTAAGAAGATCTGACAAAATCTAGATTTTGCTCAGCCCTGTCTCTCTACGTAGGGAGGCCAGTCAGATGTAGTGATATGATCTTGTGCGTCTCCCCTCCCGCACATGCAGGCACACACGCATGCAGACTTCTAAACTTACTTTGGAAACTGCTTTTCCCTCTTACCTGGATATGTGGACTCTTTAGGTTATAGCAACATGGGAAAAAGCCACCCTTCTCTTCCCTTCTCCTCCCCTGCATGGATACTTTTAGGGCTGTTGCAGTGGCTTTGCCCCTTCCTCAGGGAACTGGTGCTCTGGCACCAGAGGGACGTGGGTAGCTGTTCTCAGGGTGGCAACGAACAAAAGAACTGCTCTCCCAAGTGCCCCACACTCCTTAGCAGAGGACTTAACCTGCAGCAGCTCCTCCTGCCACTTTATTTTCTTTGCCCCGATTTCACTTGTCTGCCCTAGGATGAATGTGATTTTCTCCAACTGGCCGGCAGGAGAAAGAGGAAATGGAGTTTGGGAAGGGAGCAGCGGGAGCAGCAGGAGGCTGCAGGTAACTGTTGAAGCATCGCACGTAGCTTTCACGGGAAGATGGATGTCTGGTACTTAGCATTTATATGATGCCGTATACTCTCGGTGGCACCGAAGAAAAACTAAATCTTCCCAGTCAGATACGGGAGTCAGGAATACCGAAAAAGGAACGAAATCCTGGTCCCCCTCAAGCCGACCCAAGTTCCTCCTTAGAGCTTATTTCTGGTAAGCGCTTCCCTGCCGTGCCGAGCGCTATTCACTGACCTAACGCTGGGGTAAAGAGCGAGCCCAGAAAGCGAGGACCCGAACATTAAGGCGAGAAAAAAGCAGAAAAAAGCCTGGCCGAATACAGACACCTCGCTTCTCCTTGCCGGTTTCCGTCCGATTTAAATTCTCCCCCGTGCCCCTGCGTGCCCCGGCTCCCCGGGGCGCCCCGCTCCTGCCCGAGCACCCCCCGGCCCTCCGAGCGCCGGGGGGCGGCGGGGGGCGGCGGGGCGGGGGCTGCGCGGGGCGGTGGCGGCGGCGGCGGCGGCGGGGAGCCGCCCTGCCCGCCCCCTCGCACTCGCTCGTCCTCGCAGCGCCTCGCAGGCTCGCCGGCTCTCCTCCTGCCGGCGCAGCGGCGGAGCATGGCCGGGCGGCGGCGGGGCGGCGGCGGCGGCGGCAGGTGCCGGGGCGGCCGAGGGGGGCGAGGCGGCGGCGGAGCCCCGGCGCCGGCCGCCCCGTCGGGGCGGGCGCTGGTGCCGCTGTGGCTGTGGCTGTGCGCGGCGGGCGGCGGCGGCGCGGCGCCGGGCTACAAGCTGAGCCTGGCGGTGGACGAGGGGCTGCCGGCCGACACGCTGGTGGGCGACATCCGCGCCGGGCTGCCGGAGGGCTCCTTGCCGCCGGGGGGCTTCCTGCTGTCGGAGGGCAGCGGCGAGTCGGCGCTGCTGGCCGACTTCCACGTGCAGCCCGACACCGGCATCATCCGCACGGCGCGGCGGCTGGACCGGGAGCGCCGGGCGCGCTACAGCTTCGCGGCGGCCACGCTGCGCGGCGACGTGGTGCAGGTGGAGATCGCGGTGGCCGATGTGAACGACCACCCGCCGCGCTTCCCCAGGGACCGCCTGCGGCTCGACGTGTCGGAGCTGAGCCCCCCCGGCACCGCCTTCCGCCTGCCGCCCGCCCGCGACCCCGACGCCGGCCGCTTCGGCACGCAGGGCTACGCGCTGCTGGCGGCCGGCGAGCCGCCGCTCTTCGCGCTGCGCTACGGGCGCCCGGCGCCGGGCTCGCCGCCGGAGCCGCTGGACCTGGTGCTGCTGCGGCGGCTGGACCGGGAGCGGGCGGCCGAGCACCGGCTGGTGGTGGAGGCGTGGGACGGCGGCAGCCCGCGGCGCCGCGGCCGGCTGCGGGTGGCCGTGCGGGTGCTGGACGAGAACGACAACGCGCCCGCCTTCAGCCGCGCCGAGTACCGGGCGCGCCTGCGGGAGGACGCGGCGCCGGGCACGGCCGTGTGCCGCCTGCTGGCCACCGACCCGGACCTGGGCGCCAACGGCGAGGTGCGCTACGCCATCAACCGCCGGCAGAGCGACCCCGACGGCTACTTCGCCGTGGAGGAGCGCAGCGGCGTGCTGCGGCTCCGCCGCCCGCTGGACCGCGAGGCGCGGGCGCTGCACCGCCTGGTGGTGGAGGCGCGGGACGGCGGCGCGCAGCCCGAGGTGTCCAGCGCGCTCGTCTCCGTGGCCGTGCTGGACGTCAACGACAACCGGCCGGCCATCCGCCTGCTCTTCCTCACCGAGAGCGGCGGCCCGCGGGTCTCCGAGGGGGCGCGCCCGGGCGACTACGTGGCCCGCGTCTCCGTCTCGGACGCCGACGAGGCGGGCGGCGAGCCCGGCGTGGCGCTGGCCCTGCGCGGCGCCGACGGCGCCTTCGCGCTGCGCCCGGCGGGCGCCGGCGTCTTCTTCCTCTGCGTGGCGGCGCCCCTCGACCGGGAGCGCCGCGACCTCTACGAGCTGCGCCTGGTGGCCCGCGACGGCGGCGCTCCGCCGCTCTCCGCCGAGCAGCCGCTGCTGCTGCGCGTCGCCGACCTCAACGACGAGGCGCCCGCCTTCGCGCAGCCCCACTACCGCGCCGCCGTCTCGGAGGCCGCCTCGCCCGGCACGGCCGTGCTGCGCCTCAGCGCCTCGGACGCCGACGAGCCGGGCTCGCCCAACGCCGAGGTGCGCTACGCGCTCGAGGGAGCGCCCGCGGCCCTGGCGCTGCTGCGCATCGACGCGCGGAGCGGAGCCGTCAGCACCCGCGCCCGCCTCGACCGGGAGCGGCAGGCGGCGCTGGAGCTGCGGGTGGTGGCCCGCGACGGCGGCCGCCCGCCCCGCTCCGCCTCCGCCCGCCTCAGCGTCCGCCTGGAGGACGCCAACGACAACGAGCCCCGCTTCGAGCGCCGCGTCTACCGCGGCCGCCTCCCCGAGCACGCCGCGCCCGGCCGCTGCCTGCTGCAGGTGAGCCCCGGGGCGGGACACCGCGGCGCCGGCACCCCCGACGGCACCGGCCCCACCGCGGCCCCGTGCCCCCGACAGCCGGCCCGCCCCGACGGCCGTGTCGTCCCCCCGACGGCCGTGTCCCCTCGAGGGCCAGCCCGCTCCGACGGCCCCGTCCCCCCGACGGCCGCCCCGGCCGTCCGGGCTGGATGGGAGCAGCGGAGCCGTGCACTGCGGTGGCTAAGTCACAGCCTACGCAGCCTTCGGGTGTTTATTTTCTTGGTTTTAGGGCCTTAGGTTTTCTGCCCTAAAATAGAAACATCGCTTACACACTCTGCAACGTGATGCAGCCCAGGTAATGAGCACAAAAGCTCGGATCTGCAGAGAGATTCAGGTGCCAGCTCTCTCCAAGCCCTACACAGTTAAACAGCCTGATTAAGCTGCCCACTTTGGAGGATTTGGGAGAGTCCTCAGCGTAAAATCAGTAAGATCACACATCTCGGAGGGTAAGTGTGGCACACAGGGGAACTTTACAGCAGAGGGTAAGTGTGACACAGAGGAACCTGACATTAAAAAGCATTTCTGGGGCTTTGTAATGTTATCAGAGCTCTCTCTGATAATGAAGAGAATCAGTTCACCCTGCCTTTACAGAAAATGATTCATGATAATAGAAAAAATGTCCACTTTTGTCCACCAAAAATCCTTCTTTTGTTTTTTTGTGAGTGGGGTTGAATGGAGGTTTTTCAAGGCCAGGCTTTGCCAGATATCCCTTCTGCCTTTAGCTCGGAAGGAAATTTCAGAATTTCTACACTGGAAAGCCTTCAGCTTTGTGTCTCATATCCCAAAGAGACAAAGGAACCCGGCTGCGGGGCAGGTGCACGGGGCCCCTGCGGTCCGTGGTGCTGAAACTCAGCGGCTCGTGCTTGTGGTTTGGTCAGACAGGCGCTGCTTGAAGGACCCGGGGAAAAAAATAGAAATAAAAATGCTTGGGTTTGCTGTTTATTTGGTGTAGGTTTTCTAGCAGGTCAAAGCACCATGTGCAAGGGTATCATCCAGGGTGTGCTGAGTTTTGCAAACATCACCAGGCTGCCGTGATCCTGCTTAGAGAGTAGGAAAAAGTAGGCATGTTACATGGGTGGATGATCAGACCTGCGAGATTAACGCCAAAGGTGACCAAGAGTGTGGGAGGAATAACAAATGAGCATCCCTTGGGCTGCCGGGGAAGGAAGCTGGTCTTTCTGCATACAGATTAATCCTGTATCATCAGAGTGATGCCCACATTTCTCACTAGGCTTAATAGGTTTAATCCTTAAACATACCCCCTTTCAAAATACCCTTTTCCAATCCATTTTCCCTGCTTTCATCCTATTCACCTGTCATAAGCAGGAAAAGCTCTCATAAAGCAGGTGATTTCATTTTCATTGCTCTTGGAGCTTCTGCATGCTGTGAATGAAGAAAATAGTTTTATTTTGGCCAAGCCATCTTTCAGGATCTGTGGTAGGAGTCCTGGCTCTCACTTGGCTCTTGAACTTCAGAGCTAGCATGAAGAGGGGGTGACCCCAGAATGTGTTATCACTGCTCCTGAAACCAAAAGCCACAAAATGCTGTGCAGTTTTTTCCTTTGTGTTCTTCACTGCATGCTGTTAATGGGAGATTTCTTTCCTTCTGTGAAGCCTTTTACTCTGCCTGTGATAATCAGTTAGGTTATTGTTCCCTTCTGCCTCCTTGCCTTTGGGATAATATCTCATGGGGTAGATAAATGAAGTGTGTCAGCTTGCATTTAAGCCTGTCTGTCACTGGTTTCTGCTGTTCTGTAGAAAGTCACTGGTTGGAGAAATTAACTGCACTGCACGTAGGGGACACAGAGGTTTCAGCAGCTGCTGAAACCACTGCTGTTTCCCAGGCATAGGGACAGGATTTTCTGTGTTGGCAAAAGGCTCTCCCTTCCAGTGCAGATTGCCCAGGAAAGGAGAATCTGCATCCTGAACAATAAGTGGTGTTTGTTTATGTTGGCTAAGATAGAAAGAAGCGTGGCAATGTAATGATCGCATCACTGAAGAAAATAACACAGGTGAGATCAGAAATCTGAGCAGACAAATGGGAAAAAATCTTAATGAAGAAAAGGGAAGATCAACGTGGAAGTGGAGATTGGAAAGTAGTATACAGGTATACAGTGAAACACGTATAACTAGATTTTTGAGGATGTTATTAGAGTTTATCACATTTTTGTGTCTTTGGCTACTGAACTTCTGGCTTGTAGAAGGTTGTGATAGATGCACCTTTGTTAAAATTTAATGATTACCGTTGGTGATTGAATCAAGTCTTGCGCAGGAGAAGTAGGCTGAGTTTGCACAGTGTGGTCACCATTATGGCACATAGCAAAGGACAGGGGCTGCAGGGTGAACGAGGGGTGTGTTTTGTGGTTCCTGCTGAAAGGGAATGGTCTTTGAGGTGGCAGCACTTCTGAACTTGTAGCCTTTGGAGCTATTTCATAAGTAAAATGCAAATCAGTACAGGTTGGGTAAGGGAACATTCAACATAATACAAGTCTGTTTTCTGTGGATCTTCAGTATGACCTAGAAAGGAGATAAGATGGACAAAAAGTGAGAGCAGCTCTGGCTTTCTTCATTTTTATTTATTTATTTATTTATTTATTTTTTCTTTCTATACTTGTCATCCCAGTCTAATGGAGCAATGTGATTGCAAAGCCTGTGGACAGCTGAGTGATGATGATGATGATGTCCTGTTTCTGTGCACCTTGGAGTCAGCTTGGCAAGTTCAGTCCGGTTTAATAGAGGATGATTTATGCCTCTGTGATGATTGCACCTCTGTGGCCTAAGGGTGATGAGTGTGACCTAGTGTCTCTCTTGTGAGCCATTCTCTTACTCCTAATGTAATGAATTGAGGAATAAAGTTTTCCCATTGACCTGCCTTGATAGCACAGGTTAAATTCTCGTTACTAATTTCATTTTTGAGCTTTTTAGGTGATTGCGGTGCTTTGTAATACTCATTGAAATGGTTCTCTCTAGTACAATACATCTATCTCAAAATTAGAGTACTGAGTTGCCAGGTCTGTCAGGATTTTAGTCTCCTACCCGAAGCAGCAATATATTTTCTTTGTCTCTCATGCAGCAGGCTAACACTTGATTTAAAGGAAAATAATTCAGCATATCAGGTTGGCACCTCTTTTTCTTAGGTTGTACCTTTTACCTTGGTGAAGCAGAAATGTGACAGTTCTGCTTTGTATCCTCCAGGGACTCCTGCATAAATGAGTATTTCTCCCTTATTGGGCTATGCAGAGCTTAGAGTTAGAAAGAGATTTGGTGGCTATTGCAGCTCTCAGCTGAACTCCTATTTCAAACTTAATGGAGGTGTTTATTTTGTGTTACACAGCACGGCACATTCTGTATATGTTTGGGACTGGTAGGTTAAACTTGCTTCCCCAGCAAGGGTGTGCTGGAGCTTGTGAGGTGCTCTGTGGCAGAAGTGTAGCTCACTTAATTCTGCACATGAGTTCTTAGGGAAAGTATAATAATGCATTTCAAGCCTGTAATTGCATCTTGAAGAGAACATAAATTGTCATGAATTAGTGACAGCCATGTCAGTAGTTTTTTCTAAGTTCATTTTCTTTCATGGTTTATCAGAAAATATGTTTATTGGCTTTTGAGTGATTTCTGACAGCACAGAAGAGGAGAAAAAACATATGTTATCTGTCAGATGATAAAGACCTATGTACATTCCGCTGTTATGACAACTTGCACTTTTCTGGTCCATTAAGGAGGCTGTTTTAGCTCACTGGTTAGAGCTCCTCTGTTCCTTTTATTTAAAAATGACGGTCCTTCTGGTGCTGAGCTTGTGAGGGGTTTGTAAATGCAATGACAGCAAAGAAAGATTTTGTTTAAAGCTCTAGAAGCTAACCTAAGTATACTTGCAATTAGTCCATGATTAGGGAAAGGCCTGTGGGTTTCTATAAAATAATATTTAAAGGTATAATAAGAAGGATGCTTGGTTTTTGATTTTTGTTTAAGTGCTTAGTATATTTCAGATAAATTGTTTTTACTTGAAATACACATTTCCAAGAGGCGCTACCAGACGGAGAGGGTTCTAAAAAGGACATTTTAACATGCAGCTGTTCCTCATTTCTTCTCTGCCTTTTGCAAAATAAAAAGAAAGAAAAGAGGATGAAAAGGGATGAAGGCTACATCTCTGCTTGAAGTGATGGAGGCTTGGAAGCCATGATCTTTCACTGGGCCCTTGACCAGGTAGCAGCACAGCCTGCATCCTGCATTTTCCTTCCATTTCTTTCCCTGAATGTTGAAGCGAGGAGCTGAAAGGACTGTCCTTTCTCTGAAGGTTTTTGGTTTTAGATCATTTAATCCACACTGCGGTTACAGAAATGAAGCCAACAAACTAGGCTATAAAGAGCTGTAAAATCTGGCTCATCCTCATTAGACGTGAGAGAGAAAGAGGCTGGAAGAGCCTCTTTCAGGCCAAGTGGGCATCTCTAAGTTTCTTGAGCTTTCCAGGTCTAGCTTCACTGTATCCGATTTAAAGAATTCAGCTGCAGGGAAGAGTTAGGTTTTGTTTGATACATTTTAAAGCTACTGTAATTGACAACAGAGAGACCAAAAACCAGGCTGAACTACAGTTACAGCGAAGAAATCAATCATCTCACCTCTAATTACGATGCAACACTATTCATTCATTCATCCATCTAATTAATACTATATTATTAAGCCTGACAGCAGTCACCATATCATGATTTATCTGTTTGGTATATGATTTTGAAGCAATTATTTTTCTATAAATTAACAACAGATATCCTTTTGCCCTCCAGAAGCCATTCAGTAGATTCTCAGTAGATTATAATAGCTTTGCAGAATAAAATCAGTTTTCATGGCTGCCCTGAACTTTATTTGATCTATAAAATACGTAGCTTCACAAGTATGGATGGTCTGGGCCTGGAGACTAATAAATGGCTATTTGACTGTGCAATATTCTGATGATTCCTGTATGGAGATGGAGGAAAGGAAAAAATTCAGAAAGCAAAATACATTATTTTAATGATTGTTTTAAATTCGCTTTAAATTGACAGGAGTTTTACATATTCTTTTGCTTCAGAATTCTAGTTTTGGTGCCCTTCTCTAGCTTTTTAATAATAGTAAAAGAGTTGTGAACAATAACTGAAAAGTTTGTAGGAAGGAGAGTCCAATTCTTGATCCTATCCATTCAGCGCCAGTCTTAAGCACAGGCTGCACACTTTAGGTGCAGGAGGCACAGATCCTAACAATGCACTGATATGAGAAGTGGGAAGTGGAAGCCTTAAACTTTTGCTGTTTTAGTTTCTAGTTATTCAGCAAGTTCCTTCATAGTCACTGACTTTCAGGGTTAGTGGTTGGTGTGCTACTGTTTCCGATGGGAGGCAGTCCCCTTCACAAAGGTAATGGTTTTGCTGGTTTTCACCTTTAATCAAAGAGCTGACTTCAGCAGTTGTTTTATGCCACACTCGAGCAAATTATAAATAAGCTGTAAATGGCTGGGTATGGCCTGTCTATTCATTTATCAAACATTAACGTCAGTTTATCATCCATATAGATTTTCATAAATTGCTGGGTAAGCAGAAGGCTTAGTCTTTCCTGGAAGGTTTTAAAACATTGGGAAATATATGAGTTCACAACCTCTTAAGGTCCAGCTTGCCAGGCAAAAGGATTGACACATCACAGAGTAAGCCCTTATTTTTATTTCACTGCTTTATTCATTCTTGAAAACAAACTTCTAATTGCACGCTTAAAAAACATGAATGATTTATAGAGTCTGCATTTGTCTTTTAAAATTCATGAGTTTGATTTAGAACCTACTCAGGAGTTTTATGGGATTTGGTGCAGTGTGCGCATAGGAGAAACTTGTTCTGTGATGCATTAATGATAGGGTTTGTTTGAGCAAACCTTACTCCCTGTTCCCTGTTAAATGGTAAGGAGCAAGAACACTGCTGTAGATTTTTAATAAATTACTTTATAAATCACAGTTCATTCAGTCATTTCTAAGCTCTTTGAGACCCCTCTCTTTAAACCTGTGCAAATCAGGAGCTTTTTAATTTCATTGGCACTTGAGTGAAATCATTCTTCTCTGGTGAATGTAGAATTGCAAAGGATTTGCATCATACCTGGAGATCATGTCCAGTAATGGTGTATTTGGTTCAGCAACAGAACTCCTCTCCTCATAAACATGTGTATATGTATGGTATATGTGTGTATATATATATATATATATATATATATATATATATAAATGTGCAGGAATTTAAACAGTTGCATCCTATTTAACACATACGAGACCACATGCAGTAACTGTCAGCATTCACAGTGACCACCAGCACACAGTAATGCAGCAGGAGTGCCCGTAAGGACCCATATGCTGGCCAGCGGTGCGTCGTATAAAATCTCTGCCTCCTTCTCTTGGCGATTACTAGGTTAGGGTTTTCAGGGTAGATGCAGGAGGTATGTACCAAAGTATGTGGATCACCAGGGAAATTGTTCTGTGTACCGAATCTGTATCATCCTCATTCCTTGCTCAGTCCCTTTTAAACCAGGCAGTGTAAAGAAAATGTTATCCAGGCTTTTCTTTACATGGGTGAAATTTACCGTACACACCAAATGTACAGTTGTCTCACCTCAACCCTTCATGGGTGAGACATGAGAGTAAGCAGAACATGTTTTAAGGGAAGATGCATTTGTTGCTGCCCCTTTTCCTCCACTCCACATTGATACGGAAGTTACTCCAGAGTGGGTCACATCTATGGACTTTGAGACACTGCTTTGCTGAGAACTGGACTTCTCTTGTGTAACTGACAGCACAGCATTAGAGACGCAGCTCTAGGTTCTGTCTTCTCTCCTCCCTTTCCTTAAATGAAAACAAGTATTACATTTCTGCCAGACTTTAATGCGTCTGATTCCTGTGGATGCGACTTAAAAATCAGGATGCTGTCATGCCAATTTACTTGCACTCACAGGCTGCACTGTTTTAAGAGTAAAACTGTTGTGGTAACAACAATATCTGCTATAATACAAGCAAACGTACTGACTTCCAGCCTTGACAGATGTCTCAATCTCCTGCACTGACCTTGTGGGACTCCTGTGTAGTGTTTTCGTCTCCCCTTCCCCCTTCCTCAGCTATGTCCCTCATGCAGGGAATTAGCTTGTCATGCTTATGTCTGCTCCACTTCCACTGGCTTCTACCTACATCTGGTACTGGGGAAGGGGTAACAGGAAGGGCAGTTTTTTTAACTAACGTCTGACTGAACATATGTGAGACAAACAACTTGTGTATGCCTTGGTGGTTTTTTTCTCTACAATTATAAATAAACACATATGGTTTAGTGCAGCGTCCAAGGAACTGGATGTATGTCACCAATCAGAGAAACTGCTGGAGACTCCTGCGCTCAGCCTCTGGTGGGTTACATGCTACACCATCTTTTGTTTCCTAATGTGTAAAACCCCAGAAAATATAATTTTATAGTACACATTTGTTTATGTTTTGTAGTTTCTATATTTTGTAGTTTCTTTAAATACTGAACTCATGGCCAGTCATACCAAAGTAATCGTTTATTGGAGCCTGTTCTCCCAGTTGGCCTTCTGCACCATGACTGCCTTGATAATAGACCGACCATTTGTAGAAAAGAAGCTTTCTCAAAGATTGTTATCAAAGTCAAGGATTTATTGATATCTTCATCTCTGCTTCCATATAAAAGTAGGGCTATGTATTAAGCATTCTCATATAGACACCTAATTATTTTTACATAGGGATGTACTGTTTATCTTTTGATAGGCTATTTCTTTGGACATTTATCCAGTTTGATTCTGTAAGAAAGTCCATACACCTCTATTAATTAGCTAATTTCTTGACTACATTTCAGTTTGGTACTTTTACCACTATAACACTTGATAATATTACTGTAGGAGTGATGTTGTGCCCTTATGTGGAAATGGACAAGATAAAGCATGTTCTTTAACATGAATTTCTGTTCCGAAAAGATTTTCAGTTGTCTGAAGATGCTGTCAGATGGAGAAGAATAAGCTCTTTGAGACAAGGATTATCACCTTGTTAATGCTTGTGCTGTACATTGTGCTTAAGTTTGTGATGGATAGGTTGTTTTTTTGCTGTGGTATTAGAAAATTTATTAATCTCAAGAATGTATCAACACAGAATTTAAACCTTAAAAATTACAGGTAAGTTTGGGGGAAGGGGATCAGTAACTGGAATTATGCCAATTCAGTGCTTGCTCTGTTTCCAGTAGTTTGGTTCCTGTTCTGTGTATTTGGTGCACAGCACTGTTACTCGTGCTCATCAAGACAATGAATAGAATATCATTTTATAGCATTTCGAGAGGTGAAATCACCAAAGGCATTTCAGATTTGTTGCTTACAATTGTAGTTACTCTAGCGTAGCCCTGGAGTAGCTTTTTAGCACCATTAGTGCCAAGTGGCAGTTGGTGTTCGGAGCCTCGTCAGAATCCAGTCGCCAGCTTGTGCTGGGGTGATAGGATGGGGCAACATTTGCTCAGGGGGAAGATTGGCTGTTTACCTCACAGCACAAATCAGCAATGTGTGTTTTTAAAAATGAACAAACTCCGTAATTCCTGCCTGCCTTCTGCTTTACATAGACCTCTAAGCCCGTGCAAAGTAAGTGTAAAATGCTACCATATGGTAATGCTGTACGACAACCTCGCGCCCCTTGATGGCTGCAGAAGTTGTGGGGCAGTGGGGAGCTGGAAGGCTGTTTTCAAAAGAGCCTTTGTTGCACAAGTGTGCAGGCAGCTTAGGAACATAAGCCTCGATGAAATCAGCCAGGACTTGTTCTTTGGGGGTTTTTCAGGTTCTCTGAATTTTGAAAATCCCAGCTAATTTAATGTGTGTCTGTGTCTCCAAGGTGGAGAGAGAGAGAGCTGTATTCATGGTGCTGTAGGAGCAAGGGGACGAAATAAACTGCAGTACAAACATGACCTACTTTCCCTGAGCACAGAACTTTTTCTTAATGTCACATATTTTAACACAATCTGTGCTTCCATCACCAGTGACACTGGAATAATGATTTTCCCCAAAGGTTACAGTTGAAGACAGACTCATGACTTCAAAAATTCTTTTCCTTTTAGATTTACATCCATATAATTTTTAAAGGAGCTAAGAGGGGACATTTCATTCTGGTTTTAAAAAGAAAGAAGAAAGATGAAAATGTATATTTGGCTTCTATTGTTGTTTGTTTGTTCTCTCCCTTTTGTTACTATTAAAGTAAAATTCCATATCCTGGAATTTGTTTCTTTTCTTTCTTTAGCTGTCTTTGAAGTTGATGTCTTTAGCAATAATTTTGGCAGTGCTGCAGTCTTATAATGATTTTGTTCTGATAGCAGGCTGCTTTTGCATTCTATTTTCATTGAAAAAATCAACCGCCAAATCTCTTAGATTTGTAATTTTCAATTAAAGAAGTAAGGTTTGAATTTTCTTGGAACTAATCACTAATTGCCTTTTTTTTTTTTTTTTTTTTTAATTCTCCATTTGTGCCTGTGTCTTTGGAGGGGAAAAAGAGCTGGCAGAGGGAACACTCATTTTGAAAGTCTAACTGCTTTTCATTTTCTGAAAGGTTTGTCTGAAGCTGTTTGTGTTGAGGACCAAGGCCAACATTCAGGACTTAGACCAGAACATGTGTTGCATTTCCAGAACACTGCAGTTATGGGACACATGTTATCCTAACGTTTTTGAAACTCTTTTGTTGAAACGGTTGAAACACCATTTTGGAGAACATTTCTGTTCCTGGGAGGGTTCTGATGTCTATCATATCTAATTGGAGGCCACTTAAAATGTACTTTGTTACTTCCCTTTTCCTTCCCATCTTGTTTTCATTTCTTCTTACCTGGTTTCTAACCATATGATTTTTGACTAATAGCTGAGTCTGTACTAAATAAAAATGGAAAGAGATGTTGCTTCACAAAATGCAGATTGACTAAATCTATTAAGCTTAGTTTGTTTAGAAAATCCATTGTCAAAAGGATACCAAAATACTTGGCAAAATGTTGTATTTTATCCACTTATTTTATCTTCTCCTTATTCTTCAGAACTTGTTCTAAAGTTTGTATCTGTTTTAGTCAGCATGATAGGACTGCAGTGCCCACATTCATTTGCTCTTCTTTTCTACACTGTTGCCTCTCCTTTTGGTATTTTCAAGAGAGGCGGATTCGTTAAGACCTAGAATAGTTTTGGCTGCAAGCTTGTAGTTTTGTTTGTAAGTTCTTTAACAATTCTAGGTCGGATCCTCTCATTCTGAACACGGATTTAATGTTAACTTCAATATGTATAACTTCCATTCCCACATTTTGATTCCCATTAGTTATGGTAATTGCTGATATCAGAGTGAGGAAGGTACTCCTTCACCTCTCACTCAGTGGCCAATTTTAACAGTATGCTAGCTTCTCATCTTGGCACACCCATTTCTGCTCATTCTTTTCTGTTTAGGAGTATCTACATATTTTTATCCTGACTGACTTAAGTCCCAGTCTTCCCCCATATCCAAACCCCTGTATTTGTCTGTTTGCCTTTAACTGTCCCTTCCATTTTTAATGTTACTTGCTTATCACTGTAAAACTGAGATACAGGCTGTTGTTTATTTCCCTCTTTATTTTACACTCAAGTTATAATTACATGGTCTGAAGTATTCATGTCTAATATCTTTCACTTTAATTGATTTGTGAGTCTCTGAGAAGCTAAAGGTCCTCATAAAGAAATGATTCCTGGTGATGTGCTTTCTCTAAGAACATTGTAATTCTTTCTGGATATCTTCTAATCTAACCCGAGGGCTGAGGAGGCCTATAGCAGATACTGAGCTTTGTTCCATGTGATGATGGGGAAAAAATCCACCAAGCAACATACCCCGTGAGCATTAGCTCAACACTTTACAGCTGTTAAAATCTCATCTTCTTGCTCTAAGGACTAACCATCTATGTTTCTCTTGGCTCACAAACTCACATGTGAATTCATTCTAGTTTTGTGTGTGTGTGTTTTTTCCTTTTTCCTTTTTTTTTTTTTTAATAAAATAGGGGTTAGCTGGGGTTGCTGGTAGAGTTCCCTCTCTGCTGGGACACTTCACTGGGTGATATGTTAGGGATTTATATCATTAGGCCATGCATTCTCTAAGCCCCTGGAATCTGGACCTCCGTGGGGTCTCTAAGCACCTTCTGGAGATACCATAAATCTTTCATGTGACTGCTGGGATCCTGCCCAGCTCCTCTTGGCTTCTGCAGCTTCCGGCTTTTCTTCAGTAACTGTGCTTCTCTCCCATTTTTTTCTCACATGAATCTTACATGTCTCCAGTTAAAAAAGACCCCATCTTCTTTCTCTTGTCTGAAAATTACTGAGGTTGCCCCCTATGCTCATCTTTCAAGTCTTTTTCTAAGCTTGTGTTTTAGCCGCTCTCTTAGTGAATATTTCTAGATTGGGTATTCTTTGCTCTCTCCACTTCCTCCTGGTGGACAAGCAGGAGAAAATTCACTTCTGGCTTTAATCACTCAGCCAGAGAAGCAATTGTTATTTTCAATGGCCAGTTACTTTATCTGGTTGGGGAGTTATGGTTGGAAACTCTTACTGGAAATGGTGTGTATGAGAAAAAAAAATGAAAAAAAAAAACCAACACTATTTATAAAACAAATTCAGAATGTCAGACGAAGTTCATGAGTGGTTTACAGGGAAGATTCCTGAACTGTCACAAAGAGTGTGGATATTGTCACTGTGCAGTTACTAAAAACGCTTTTCTTGTGTGGAATTGTTAATGAAGCCTTCAGAAAGCCTCAAGAGGCATACAGTCATCTTTCATATTCCCTATCCTACTTTTAAAAATGCTCTAGATAATTCAGGACTTCTGAATATTTAGAATAGCTGTAATCCCTTTCAGAATTAATATTTACTCAATTAAATAAGATGCATCCCTAAAAAGCAAGAAATGAGAAATTGTGACTGGGGAGAATAAACATCTTAGTTCTTCTATTCCTCTTGCATCAGTGAAGTTCTTAAAGGTTGCCAAGTACAGTGCAGCAATGAATAAGAGGTCTTTGGTGGCTATAATTCAGCCTACTTTTGTTTATAACTTCACTGCTGCATGTACCAAGTTGGAGAAAAGAAGACCCTTGAAAAACACTTGAAAAAAGAATTTTAGCTCTGGGATGAATGCTGCTGTAAGAGTTTCACATTCTGAATATCTGCACACTGCCTGAGATTCAGACGAGCTTTCAGAGCAAAAGGGTGTTTTCCTTTTGTATATAGCTGTCAAAATGAAGGATGCTCACCTAGAAAAGTTGTGTTACTAAGGATTTGCACATGGTTTTGAAACGGTGTGAAGCTAAATGTGATTAACATTAAATGTACTGGTCTACTTACTACTCATCTGCAGGAAGATTCTAGCTGTGAGACAGAAGCTGACCATAAGTTGCAGCAGCATCTTTTGAAGACCATCACAATCATATCTATTTCGTGTGCTTGACATGTTTTGGTCATTTAAGGCAAGGTAATGTTAGAGTGTAGGTATGTGAGACTTCTGATTGATACATATTTCCATTGGGTAACAAACTGTGGTCAAAAAATATTTTCAATTAATGCATGGAAAAAGAGTATAACCATTTTAAAGAAGAGATTTCCTCTAAAGTAGTAAACATCTGAGTTACAAAAAAATACAGATGACATGCTGATAAAATGATAGGCATTTGGGGTTATTTTTGTTTATTGCTGCTAAAAAAATCCCTTCCTTGAGTTAGATTTCAAGCTGATAACCCCATTTCATTCCATATACATCCAAAACACCTTCTTCCTTTCAGATATTTATGTGCTTTTTATCAAACTTCTTTTGATATTTTTTTTTCAAACTTCTTATCAGTAATCTGTCCATTTAAGTTTTTTAAGTTGTCAAATTATTTTCTAAAAACAAAGTGGTAGTATTGCTGCTTCTTTTAAAGTTAAGTGGATACTCTTGTTTAAAATGTGAGAGCTTCAGGAATACTTTTTAAACTATAAGTAGCCTAGAATTATTCAGCTTCTGTGAACAGTATATCTTCTCTTCATATGGGCAGTCGTTAGAGACCTCCTTGCAAACTGGAATACAGAACACAGATATAAAGTCTCGGGAACATCATGCATATTTCTAACAATTCCAGGAGGATTTTGTATCTCTAGATGGTTGGCAGGCTGTCAGCATTTTCATCTGTAGCTGGAGCATTGATACTACGGATGATCTTAATATGATACATTATTCAAAAATGTAAAATACAAATATTAATTTGGTAGAGCCATTTTTAATTTGTTCTTTTAATCTATGTGATTTGGAGTAATTTAACAGTTTTTAGTAACTCCAGCATCACCAATCAGAAGTTCTTTTAGGTGAAATTTCTGGGTCATCAGTATGGTTTTGACATTTAGACCAGCAGTGCAGAATAAGTAGTAGCAGTATTAGGTAATTATCTTCTCTGCTTCACATCCCTAAAGTCATGCCTTCTGTTAGCTCTTTTATCACACTTACCCTGGTTCAGTGCTTTACATCTTATCCCACCATGTCTGAGCTGAAAAATTAATGCACGCTTTCAGTCTGAATAAACCTGAAATGTATTTTATTGCTTTTTCCCCCTTTCAGATTAAATATGAAATTAATAAGGTGCTCCAGGCTGGATGAAACAGTGGCTTTGTTTGGAAATAAAGCTTTTTTTTTTTTTTTTTTGGATCCTTCAAAAAAAAGCAAAGAAGTTTAAGTAAATGTGTAAGTGTTCTCTCTTCTTATCTAATAACTCAGTGATTAACTCACTCACACAGGGACTGAGGCAGAAAACAAGCACTCATCTTCCATTTTCTTTAGGGGGTTGTGCACAGTGGTATCTGTAAGTAAAGATTTTTCCTGATCCTTAGAGATAGGTACAATTCAGACTTTTTTCCACAATCACAGGTTTAGACTTGTGCTTGGAAAATACTTTTAGTCCTGAAGGTGTTCTTAATTGTCGTGACATTACTCTCACGATACACTTTTCTGGATAAGAAAGTCAAAACATAGCATTTGCCATGCAGAAATAGAACCTAAGAAAGGAAAGTTGAAAGAGGAAGAAAAGTCCAAGACAGCAACACGAGGTTTTGTTTCATAAAGAAAAGGTTACTGTGAAATTTCAGTTTTCTTTATTTACACTCCTGCCCTGTGACTTCTGCTGGTGTATTTCCCCCAGTGGCCTCTTTAATACTGAAATCCTGATTTAATTATCATATATTAATTAATACAATACAAAATGGAGGAGGCTGAACATCAGTGGTTGACAAGGAGGGACCTGCCATGAGGTTGTAGAAGTGGAATACATTTGTGAATATCTTTAGGAACACTTCTCCATGCAGGAGCACTGAGGTGAAGCTCCCTGGCATTTGCTGGGAGTGATAATGAGTTACTCTGGCATCTAATTGGTTTTTCCAGGTGTTAGCAGTCATGGAGGATACAGCCTCAGCTGCATTCACTGCAGTGGGATGTAACACTCAGAAGATAATTACCTAATTTCATTTCTGCAGGAGAGATTATTAATGGCTTCATTCCCACGCCCTAGAAATTTCACCTGCTCAGCATGTAATTTGCCTCCTGCCTTCCCTAGTCATCTAGTGGAGTTTTATATCACTGACCTCTATGCTATGTGTTAGTTTTTCTTTGGTTGTCATACACTGTAGACAGGAAAAATGGATTACTGGAAATGTAAAGCTGTATCTTGTAATTAAGGCTAGAGTAAGCAGAGGTAGCATACTAGATGTATGATAACTGTAAAGTTGTGTAGTTTGTTAAGTGTATGTGGGAAAACATTGGGTAGCTTAAAGTATTTGTAAGTCTCACAGACTCTTTTCCTTTAGCAAGGATTGTATTTCAGTGTGCTCTAGTCTTGGAAATGGATGGGTTCAAGGTGGCAGCAGTAGTTATCTGTTTAATCTTTCTGTCTTTATTTAACCATTTTGATAACATCTGAAATGTATTCTTGAGGTACTGAGATACAGTAATTATCTACTTGTCTTAAAATGATCAGATTATGTTAAAGGGATCATTGCAGCAAAGCGTTATAATTAATGTAATACTAAATGGAACAGGGCAAATATTCCACCATTCATAAGCTATATTATTTGATTGGAAAGTCCTCTTTATATGTAAATGCCAGGTTGTGGTTAGCCTGCCTGGAAAAAGTTGTACTTCTGCCTGTCTGTAGAGGTAGTACCTAGAGAACTTTTAGAAGTCTAGCAGATATTTGAAATGGAACACCTGGTAAATTTTGGATATCACTATTTTCCTTGGGAGTTATATGAAAAGACACCCACCCCACCCATTGGCACTAATGTTTGTAACAAAGGGAATTAAAAATACTACTTAGTTACCTTTCCCACTTCACCTACCAATTCTGGAGTTCAGCTCTGACTTGCATCCAGACCAGTGTAATGCTTTCTGCCTACAAGCTCACTGAAAGATGGAACATGAAGCACACAAATGTTATTGAGGCAGACGTGCTTTCAGGTAAGCCAGTACTGAGCAGTCAGAGGGATTGTGACTGTGCTTAAATCAGGGTAGGATTTCATTGCTGCCAGTTCTCTGCACAAACCAGAAACGCTTGTTTTGTTTATTCTTCTGTATTTTTAAAATTTTATCAAGATATGTTGTATTTCTGTGCTTTGACCATGTGACTAGTTTATTTTTCTTCTTTGTTTTGCAGCTGAAGCTGTTTCAAATTATTACATTTGTCTCATGCATTCTGTCTGGAAAGAATACTTTCTCCCAAAGTCACTAAGAAAAGGCACGTAGTGCTACACTGTGTGCTTTATCCCATGAAACCCTTCATGTTGTAAGTGACACCGTAGTGAACTGGAAGATACATGAACTGTGAAGTCTGATTTTGATAGAATAGTGTTTCCAATTATACAGAGATTTTTACTTACGTGGGGTTTCTTTTTAATTGTTCGTGTTAAACTTTTGTGTTCTAACATTCATCAGCTCAATAGAATTACATTATAAATTTTCATATCATAAGCCAGAATGGTGACTTGCTTTCTGTGCTGCTAAAGAACTTTCTCATATGAAAAAACATGCTTTCAATGTTACAGATGGCAGTAGATTCTTGAAAAAGCTTTTATGTTTGTCAGCAACATTTGCATTCCATGCTTTAGCAGTCAGGAACACATAGTAACATCAACGTGACAAATGCAGAACAGTTAGTCCTGTCATGATGCATTTTTGGTGTGTGGCAGGGTTTTTCTTTTTCTAATTAAGTCAACCAAAGACTATTCGTTTTTCTTTCTTGTCTTTCTGCAATGTGGTTGGTAAATCCCAAACAGTGTTACCCAGGATAGCGGTCAATCTGTTTTGTTCCTGCAGAGAATTGCTGACACGTGTTGGAGAACTTCTTAAAATGTCAGAGCTTATTACATTAACCGTCATACTACTCCAGTTCTATCAGTGTTGCCATATTATGTCAAAATTTAAGTTCTCTTGTATTCCTGGCCATGGTGCTTCTCTACTTTGAGTTTAGTAATTGTGAAGCACAGTCCTAATTCTGGATTCCTTGTCCATTCAAGTTGGAAGCTTAAACTGTTTTTTTTTTTTTTTTTTTTTTTAAAAAAAAAAAAAAGAGGTGAAAATAGATACTCTGGGATGATTTCTCAGCCATTTGTTCCTCTTACTGCCATTATTCTTCATTTTCTTTGTTAGTGTCATCTGAATTTGTTGAGGACAGAACAAGTATCTTCCGTCAAAGCTGTTGATAACCCTTATCGGACAACACTGTCCAAGGTGTCAGAGTGAAAGACAAACTTCTTTTCCTGTCTTAATTCACTTGAAAATGCCTTGTACTGAGGGCTCTACTGAGACATTTAAGGACAATTAGATTTAGTGTAATTACATAATAACCTAGGCCTTAGGTAGGAAGATGAAGACCAGTTTTAATTCTATCGTGACTTGTTCTTTGTTGTCTGTCATAATAGTACTATTCTTGTTTATTTAAGTATAAATTTGAATAGTGTAGTCATATAGCAGTTTAATCTGTCCCATTGACTACAGTGATATCAGCCATGGAAAACATCAAAATTAAGTATGCTTGGGTTTGGCATTTAGGTTTCCTTTTATTTCTGGAATTTGCCAGCACTATTTGCATTGGTATTGCAGCATAAAATCTTTATAATTTTGAGTAACCTTTGTAAGGTTTTCTGCTCTATCAATTTTCCTATTGTTAATTCTTCTCTCCATTTCTGTGATATTGTAAAGAGTTATGTTACCTAAATTTTCAGGTTTTTTACAGCCTGTCTTTAGATATGTACATACAAGAAGTGCAGCTTGATTTCACTGTGTTCAAGGACGTTTAACACAAGAATCAAAGCCCAAAGTCTGTGGAAGTACTATTTCAACAAGTATAGAAAAACCTGAAGAGAGCATTGTAGTTCACAGTAACCTTCAAATTTCCAAGTGTCTTAATTGCTGGGAGATTCCACTCCAGCTGTGTAGATAGCCCATGTATCTTACAATTCCTCAACAACCATCCTAAAACAAATTTGAAGCCATGCATTTTTATATTTCTACAATGACCACGGGCAGTATTTTATTACAGAATGAAATTTGCTTTCTTCCGGAGTGTAGCAGCTGTAGTGTGTCCAAATGCCTTCATCTGAGGAGCTCCAGAACCAGCAGGTCAGGTCCTATTGTGAAAAAGAAACCAGCCACCCGCTTTCTTTGGAAAACAGGATACTGACTCCTCACCGTGAAATCAGGGCTCAAAGGAGAATGTGAAATTTAACAGCTGCTGCTTAGTTTCTCTTGAGAAGGCTCACATGCTTCCATGAGGCTTGCATTCATTGTCCTTAGACAGCAAGAAACCTGGCTGCTTGGAGGAGAAAGGAAGGGGGGTGGACACTTGATGCCCCACCCCCCAAAAAAAAAAAACACCTTATTGTCTCCACCTTCCTGGATATTATTCTCTGGAGCTGGCTGATGGCTGTTAACATGGTTGCTTATACTCATCTCTAGCTACACAGAAATTGAATAGGTGTGTAGATGTGTTTTCATGTGTAACTTTGTTATTGAGGCTACATGACAAAAGCAAATGTGGATTTCATGGAGGGGAAAACACTCCACAGGGCAGAACTTGAAACAAACCATGAAAAGTACTTTTTCCATGCTGGCACTAGAAGCCTAGAGTAAGGAAGGAGTGTTATCTTCTGGGACAAAAGCAACCAGAGTTGTCAAACTCCAGGGCCAGTACACCAGACCTGCTTCTTCTCAGGAGTAAAATATTTGTGGCACATGACAGAGCTGTGGTGCCACCTCAGTATTCAGTCCCTTGGACTGTTAGCTACCAGATAACATAGACATAGGAGCTATTAATATGTGAAAATGAGACACTGTTGTGTAACGTTAATGAGCAGAGAAGGAGCATATTAACTCTAATTTATAAAACTTGTCAACGTACTATTTTTATTTGTCATCGTAAGAAAAACACTTTTTCCTAAGTACTAATAACAATACTATAAAAATACTATTACAACACACTTGTGATATTTTCATTTAGTAGTTAGATGTATACTTAGCTTGTACAAATCACTATGCTGAAAAGATGCACTTCTGACCTTTGGTGTGATGAAGTAATAAATAATAATAAAGCTTTAACCTTTCCTTATGACTGTGTTCAATCTGGCTTTAAAAGTTTATATCTGTCTCTAAGACTATGTGAACTTCATAGGCAGATAAAGGGGTTAGAATACAATGATCTTTAGGTCCTTTCCAACTCAAACTATTCTCAGTTTCTATGATAGTATAGGATAAATGATGCTAAAATGTGAGAATCCTCCTCAACATTTCATCAGATACCCATCTTCCTGTTCTGGATTTTGGCAACACCTTTTCTTTAGGCCTCAAATAGCAGTATTCTTCTTTGGCTGCAACTTCTATTCAGTAATTCTCTTTCCTTTCTTTCCCACCTCCTTGTTGATGTACCTGTGCTATCACTGCGTGTCCTCCAGATTCTCCAGAATCTGGGGACCTCATCCTTGTGACATGGGACGTAACTGACCTGCAACTGTGGATTCTTCCTATTGAACAGCTACTTTGGTGTTTGTATTATTGAAAATAAAAGTTAGAAAAATCATCTGAAAGAAATTAAATATTTTTCAAGGGAAAATTTTTCTTTTGCCACCACTGACCAGATTCTTATAATAGAGGCAGGGGTGGGGATTTCATTTCAGCTATTGGCGTTACCAGGGAGGTTTAAGGAAAAAGGCTTTGTTTTCTGTTTTTGGTAAATCTAAGGTTTGTTGTTGTCCTCATCCCTTCTGGAAAGGTTCTCATTATTTTAGTGCCCATTAGGCATGGGGTGAGAGGGGGGAAGCAAGCATTTAGATGTGTAAAGTTAGACTGATGGTTCTGTCATTTTCTACGAGCAATTTTTCTGGTAGCTGAACTTTAATTGCAATGAAGAGGTCTGAAGATAAGAATGAGAACCTTCAACTTGACCTGTTATTTAATGGAAAGTTAATCAAATGAACAAATCGAGAAGAGGTTTAAGTGATTGTGGCTACTGAGCAAATGTCTTGCTGTACTTGGATTTGGTTAGAGCTTGCACAGGACTTGTAGTAGTGTGTGGAGTTATTTGCTCAGTTGCAGCTGAAGTGGTGAGGCCTAAAGGTGATAAATTTTGTCTTTGATCGAGTGCAAGTGTGACAGGAATGGGACCCTTTTAGTAAGTCTGGCCTTTTGAGTGTTTGGGAAGAATTATAAATTCAGGTAAATATCAAAACTGGCAGCCTAATGTTGTGTGAGGAGATTACTTTTGGTGTGGATGATACTAGAAGGGTGGTATTTTTATTTTAACTCTTATTTTTCAACCAACGCTATCCTAGCATTGCTAGGGTTCATCCAGCTGTCTGGTATGCAAGCGTGAATCTTATTCATGTTGTGGATAACTAGGAAATAGGGCTCTTATATTTGATAGCAGAGAGGGATGTTAGCAGCATATAAGCATTTACATTTAACTTTACCCAAGGGCTTTGTGGAGAGGAAGAGCAGAGATGTTTTACGATTTTCTGAAAAGAGCTCTGAAACCACCTCAGTGCAAGCCCAGTAAGCCCTGTAAGGTGTTTATGGCAATAGTGTTCCCAGACGGGAGGAATTCTGCTTTTTGGCAATTCCTGTGTCGACTTGGAGGCAGTTCTTGTCAAGTCTCTTATTTTGGCTTCCTCAGGAATTGAGAGGTGGTATTACAGATGAGAAGTAGATAGACGAGTTGAATAAATGGAGAGCTTAATATGGTGTGCTCCAAAGGAGACTCTTCTCAAAAGAGTTTTGAAAGGTAAGATGATATAACTGAAGAACAAGGAAGAGTTTTAGCTTGTAGTTATTCTAAAAGCTCAGGTTGTTAGTTATAGCTTTGTAGCATGTTACTAATGAACACTTCTTCTCATTACTCCTTCTTAGTTTTTAGCACTGGGACTGAACATCTCAGGCTGGCTACCGCCCCTTCATTTGTCTTTGTCACAGAAACCACCATGAAGGAAACCACTCTTCTTGGTAGCCAAGCAAAAAGGTTTAAAGTGTTCAGACGGCAACATTTTCTCAGTACTCCGAAAAGTGTGTTCGCTCATGTTTGGTGTTGATACACATCAAAGGAAACTTGCCCTGTCAGAGGGGAGAAAGAGGTTTTCATTTTGTCAGTGTGGTTAGTTTAGGGCTTTTATGGGTACCAAATGTATGGTAAGGAAATATCTGCAAGTTTCCCACAAAATTCATAAAGTCTCATTACACTTGTTTACATTAAAAGATCCAAATACAGTTGTTCACATGACATTATCTGGTTGCGCACAAAATGACTGCTGTGTGACCTTTCGAGTTTGATAAAAGTAGCATGTAACTGTGGACAGGTTACCCCAATAGACAAAATAATAATAGTTACTTTACTGAGTGATTAAAGCCTGAAAGAGAGGGAAAATAGATCTGCTTAGATACTACCCAGCCAAAGAAAATAAGGACCAAGACCTCAACAGTAGCTGAGATTTATGGGATGCTGATGCTTGCTGAAAAAAGGGCTTATATCAAGTATATGCTAGCTTAAAATTAATTCAACATTTGTAATTTTACATCTATATTGTAACTGTTTGTGTTTAAGCATGTTAATGTGAGACAGCTGCTAGAGCTTCACACAGAGATGAAGTCCACATGAGCCTTTTCTTTTTTTCCGTGCAATAGGGAGGATTCATTATTATTTATACTTTGAAGTGTTGCAGCAAAATGGTGTTTCACTACAGAACTGTCTCACAACTAAGCAAATAGTGAGATACTACTGACTGCAGGTTTTTCTGATTTCCACTGATTCAGTTTAAAACTGCTTGTTATCAAACAAACCAGCAGGAAGGGTTTGTTTTTCCCATCTAGCTGCTATCGGTGACACATAGGTGACAAGGAGAAGGTTTTGAATACTGCTGAGGTGCCTATCAATGACCAATATGCCTGTGGAGGAGGCCAGACTATCTTTTGAAGCAATAATTTCAGTGCTAATTCTTCAGAAGGCAAGAAGACTGGTGTATTTTAGCAGTGCAGGATGTTGTGAAGGGGGTGATAAATAGTTCTTGGTATTGCTTGGAGTCAGTTGGGACTGCATGTAGAGTAAGGCAGATGCAGACTCTGTAAACACTCCTCACACTGAAGGCTCTGCTTTTCTACACTTATCTTTTGAGTTATCTGCGGTCATGTAACCTTTGTTTTTTTGAGTTGAGTTTTCAAGGTGAATTCACTTAGACATAGACATGCTTATAAGACCAGTGGGTATTCATTCATGACTTAATCCCGTTGAGTTTTGTGGTAACTTGACTTGATTGCAGAGCACTTTGAACCCCTGTATTTTGATGCAAGAGATTCCTCACTTCAATCGTGTAATTATCGTGTCCTGTTCAGTACCAGTACTCCCATCTTGCTTATAGAGAGGGAGTTTTACACAATGCCTGAATCCTACAGCATATGTAGTTCCTGACATGCATTTTTCCCTGTTGAATCCAGTATCTGGGGATTGGTGGACAAGTTTCTTTCTTTGTAGGACCACTGTTTATAGCAGCAGTCCCATGTGCCAGCCCCAGATGCCCAGAAGCACAGGGCTCTCATGGAGCTGCAGTCCAAAGCACCTGGCCATTGCAGGCTTCCTGTAATTTGTCTCTAGCCTTTTATTTTGCAAAACATTGCCGTTATCTGGTACTAGTTTATTTTCTTAACCTTTGGGGGAAAAAAAATATCTTGACATGATTGATTTAGGCACAGGTATCAGATGAATGCATGTCAGCATGACTTTGACATTTTATCACTGATATCATTGCTTTGGAGTGATATTATTTTCTATACTGAGTGTGAAATGAGCCTTGTTAAAGGCAGAGTGTGCTCATTCCTTTTCCTTTATAATGTTATTACCTTACGTATTTAAAGTTAATGATCACTCTTCCAAAATTTCCCAGGCTGTTGCTAGCATGTTGAAAATTGTAGAACTCTATGCAAGGGGAAAGACTATTAAAAGAGGATAAACATACCACTGCAGGGGTTCCTTTAAATTTTGTATTAAGTATTTTATTAATTTCATAATATGGAATGTTGTAAGACTTTATTTGTGAAAACTGTAGCTTAAGATTTTTGAAATGCTGAAACTGTAATTATTTTATAATTAAAGGAGGAATTGAAGCTGAAGAGATGTTATTTCTTATTGTGAAATAATGTTACAGGTTAGGTGGCACCACAGAGAGGAGGCACTTGCAGAGGAACATAATGTTGAGAATAAGACCTCTTTCTGCATGCTGGCCTGCATATAAGGCTTTTCTTCTGTCTTCAACCCGCTACTGGTGACAGTGGGGTTAGTTTCAAAATGTGTTCAAGTGCAGTCATGGTCAGTTCAAATCTGTCCTCCAGGATTTTGTGCTGTAATAGAGAATACTGTCTATGCTGGGAAATGGATTTCAATTCACATTTTGCAAATGCCTTTACTTGGTGTGGTGGTAAATGCTGAATTCCTCATGCTGTAGAAATTCACAGCAATGTTGCCGTATTTCTTATCTTTGGCACACAGGCTACCATGTTTTGTCTTTTTCTCTGTAGGGTGACTTTATATCAAATTAATACTGGAATTTCTTAACTTCTGTCTTGCCGTTCTTAGGATTGTGTGGAAAAAATATTAAATGTATCTGTCCTATTCTCTCTTGTGGCTTTAGAAAGTCTTTTTTTTTTTTTCTTTCAGGTAACTTCTATAGTGTTCATTCTGTCCTTTCCTTGGTCTCAGCCTATCCTTCTTTTGCTTTCCTGTATGTCATATATTTTGAAAGGTGTTGGTGTGTGGACATCTATTTACAAAACATACTGAGTTGAATTTGCTCTTGGGACTTTGCTTGCTACATGTGTGAAGCTGCACATCTTCCTTTAAAAGCTGTGGCATGCACGATCAGCACACAATGCTGACATCAGTGGCTTTACATGAAAGCTC
Source organism: Anas platyrhynchos (assembly GCF_047663525.1). Taxonomy (NCBI): domain Eukaryota; kingdom Metazoa; phylum Chordata; class Aves; order Anseriformes; family Anatidae; genus Anas; species Anas platyrhynchos. Next base: position 34,671,520 of record NC_092590.1, read on the forward strand.
ATTTGTCTTTCCTTCCCTTGTTTCAGTTCTTCATGCACCAGCAAAACACAAATGTATTTTTCCCTTTTGCCTAGCTGGATTTACTCCATTATTTTGCTTTAAAGTTGTCTTTTTAGTATCATTAACTGAGGTTGCTAAACTTCCTTTTCCTTGAAGTGTGGAGGACTTTATTTCATGGCAGTAGGCTGAGGCGGAAGGACTGCGATGACTTCAGAAAGACTTTTTTTTTTTTTTTGACTCAAATTATCTTAGTAATGGATGTTATTTACTATGATTAGGTAAATTATTCTCATTAATCCTGTGGAAATGCATCTTTACAGGGTCAGAAAAGAAAGACCTTTGCATTGTGGGCTGTGAGAAGCCTGATGCTGTTGACAGTTTAGTATTAGTATTGTGGGTGGCTTTACTATCAAGGGCTGTACCAGTTGGTACCTGACATACATCTCTTGATTTCTCTGAAGGATGAAGACCTGGATTTCTCTGATCATTTCACTTTTCCCAGAGTTTTGTGCTGAATTTCCCTTTGAGTCCTTTTCTCTTTTTTATCAATGTTATTTCTAGTGAGAAGAAAGGTAAATTCAGTTCCAGCTAGGGCAGCAGAACTGTCTCTCAGCACTTGGCTCTATTGCCATCGATTCTGACAACATATACCACCAGTATTTACAGCTGGTTCTTCAGTGTGTGAATACATACAGAGCACTGGTGCTGTCACTGGGAGCTGAGTCAGAGTTGCAGTCAGAGTTGTGGACCTTTTCTCTTTAACTGATGTGACTAACTGTGGAGAAATATTTTGTGTTTTTGTCTGTAAATCTCTACTTTGCTTGCAGATCTCTTTGAGCATATTGCACAGACTTGCAGATAATTACTATAATCAACTACTTGGCAGCATCTCCTGCTGTGTAGTAATCCTGTTTAGCTCAGCTGCTGTCAAGGAGCAGCAGTTTTTATCCCTGTGTGTGCTATTTATGAGTGGGTGTTAATGATAAAGTAGCTCTACCAAGGGTGGTCAAAGACAGCTCACTGTTCATGAGCTATGGCTGCTACTGAAAGATCACTGTGTTCAGTACTGCTAGGTGTACTTTTTTCAGTCCGCTCTGCATCTACTTCAAAACACATTTGCTTTTTATTGACCCACCTGCACTCCTGGTGCATGCGATGTGCATGACATTACCAGATATACATTCAGGCTGTGCTGCTGGAGCATTGGGTTACAGATGTAAAAACAGCTCAAATGACAGTGTTCTGAATCTTAGTGGTGCACAGAGTATGGTGGCTATATGGAAATCATTTCCTGACACAAACTTGTCTGCAAAACTAAATGTGCAGGCTTCTCTAATTCTGAAGCTGATGGGTAAGATGAACTACATTTACTTTGTGCTAGAGCAGGTGCTTTCCCACCAAAACTCTTCACTCTCAGCATAATTTTTCTTTATTAAATTTCTAAAGTGTCTTTTTAACATCTTATATGAAGAATGATATTTTAAAAGCTGATAACAAGATAATATATAAAATGATAAAAGCATTTGATTGCACTTTTTTTTTTTTTTCATTCTTAGTTTTCACTTTTATGCAAAGTGTGGTACTTTGGTAATGCATTTTGAAGCTAGGACACTGGGTTTCCTCCAGCTGCAGTTCAGTCCTGCTCTGTGCTCAGTTACTGCATCCTATCTGTAGATCTGCATGCTGGATGCCAGGAGCCTTCCTGACACTTGTGCTATCAGAGAGATGGCTGGAATGTTCTGTCTTTCTGTTGGCTCAGCATCAATTTCCAAGTACCCATTTTCTCCTTTGGAGTGGAAAGGTATGTAGCCTTTAATTCCTTCTCTAACAAAATATACTCCATTACGCTGAAAAGGCATAAATTCCAAAATGATGAAATAAAATTCTTCCTGAGCAGCAACCTTGTAGCCATGGCACGTCTTCAGAAGTAGTTTAATGTGTTTAGAGAAAACTTGGATGTTTATGTGTGTAATGCAAGAAAAGGTATTTCATTCAGAAAAGTTTGGGGAAGAATAAAAGCCTGACCTCTGCATGCTTACCTATTTATTATGTTGAATCCTTCATGGAGGAGGTGAAAGATGAGAGAAAGGGAGTAGTTTATCAGCTATGGGTTCTTTGCATTTTACTCATAGGGATGTGGCACTGGTCATCCTCCAGAACCAAGGTACTGAACTAGAGAGCCAGTTCTATTTTGGTCTGGAAGCTTTGCATCTTTATAATGCCCCTTCAACAGCTACAGTTTCACTTGGGAAAGGGGGGGAAGAGAGGTTATAATGAGGCAGGACAAATGAGAAAAATGCACTGGAACGAGATCTTGAGAATAAAATACAACAGGGTATTTACAAGCCAACTGGAAACCTGTGGTGCAAAGTGGAAAGAGCACACGCTGCAGCCCAGATATCCCCATCTCTGTACTGAACATTCTCCAGTGTCTCTTGTGTGGCTGAAATATAATAGTCCTGTTGTGAAAGTGTAGCTGCTGTGATTCCCTCTTGTATTGTTTAACAGCAGCCAGGTCTCTGTAAGAAACTGTTTGTTTTACAAGGTTAACGAAAAGGCTGTTGCTATGTGTCTGTTGTGTAGTTGCTGGCCAGGGAGAGCTGCCACACTCTGGAGCTGCGGAAAGGACAGAACCTGTGCTGGGGATAAAATGATATGGCAAGGGTTGGGAAAAACAAGGTATTTTGGGGCCAGATGGTGAAAAGCTCCAATACAAGCAGCTGAGATTAATGAATGTTGTGGACAGGTACCAATACTACGTATGAGAGATGGAGGCAATTGAGAGGAGGATCTCATTATTCAGCAGTTCCCTATTCTGAGTGCTAACATACCTTTTTAGTTTCTCCAGAAAGCAGAGGAATGCTATGCAACAATGAAAATTAGAACTAATTCAGCATGTATATGGGACAAAACTACAGGCATCATTTTGGCTTAATAAGAATATCTGGTCTGCTTATAGTTTAAATATCATGCTACAAATGGTCTCATCTGTTAGTCTGAGGAAAAATGTAGAGAGTCAGTAAAGAATGGATCATCTAAAAGTAGCACATATGATAAAGTGATTTAGTATTAGCAACATACTGTCTGAATATTCAGGGAGGCTTCAATCCTTCCTAACCATATGGATGTGCAAATTCTGCAGGCACAAGTTGGACATACGCTTCTTTTTGGAGTTACTGTGTTTTCAATTGTTGTTTCTGTGAAGCAGATACTGAAGAATGCTTCTACTTGCCAGACTCATCTTGCTCTTCTGGTTGCTGAAGTTGAAATTCATTCCGGTTAGCTGTTTTGATCACTGAAAGGGCTACATCCAAAATGTTCAGAACCACTCTTCAGAACAGAGTATTTCCTTTTCCTAAGAGAGAGCAATAGACTTCAGAGAATTCTGGAGCTGAGCAAATGGACCTGGCCATCTGGCTTTCATAATCTCCCACTTCAAAACAATTCTGAATTCTGCTGCTGTGCAGGAAATACAAGAACAGCGTAGGGCTGCAGTGTACTGTTTGTGGGAGAACCCCTTATCGTGGGGGGTTGGAGGGGAAGGGATGCCTCTATCTGTGTAAGTGATGTGGCCAATTTATACCCTGTCAGCATCTCTCATTTCCTTAATGGAACTTAACCCATCTGTTGCTTTTACTAATTAAAACATGCTGTTGGTACACAGTGTGCTTTCCTTAGATGTTATGCTATAAAAAGTAGCTGCATTCTGTGCTTGTAGATGTGCTTGAGCTACTTCCACATGTGATGCTCCTTTTGTTATTTTGTATTTTGAAAAGGCTTGAGATTCAGTGGGTCACATTATTTAAAAACTCTACACCTCCAGGGGGTTGGGGGGGATTAAGTGAAGTAAGCAGATTCAGAGACGAGTCAGTTGCAGCAGGTTCATGGCTAGAATGGTTATTTTCTCCTCGTTTCCTTTGATTTGATCTTGTTAGTTGGCTCTGGCTGTGTATCCTGACATGTATGCTGGTAACATGCTGGTCTTGTGGCTGTTGCATAATTGGGGTTGTGTGTGAACAGAGAGGGATCATAGCAGAGGAAAGGCTGGTGCACCCCACAGTTTCATTTAGACAGTCAGCCTGTGGCCAGTGTGCACCTGGGGACAGAGATACTTTTGGGCCTGTAGTTTTGTGCTGGGGTAGTTAATGACCTAAATGTTATGCTGTTCATTTAAAGATCTGTAGCGTATTAAAGGGTGCTATGCAGAATTATTTTCATTCTTTATACGTAAGGCTTGTTTGGTGTGATAGGTACCAAGTAAACTTTACTAGTCCTTCATTGAACAGTTTTTCGTGTATGCAGTTGAGCATAATTCTCATAATACTCATTAAGATTGTAGTTTGGGAGCAAGAAGTTATTTATGGTATGTTCTCTTCTTAGATACTGAGAGTGTTTAAACGCTCTACCTTTAGAACATCTTCCAAAAAGTAGGGTGGTGGCTTTGTGGTGCTTCTGTGACCCCATGATGTGTAAGCAATAGTATGTCCTTTAACTTCTTGAGAATGACTCTGCCACCTCCACGTATTCAAAAATAGGCCATCTAAATTACCTTTAAAATGCATGCCCAGTTCAAATCAATGAAAGTGATGGATTAGTTGTGTATATTTACTGCACACTTTTGTTTTATTTTGGACTAAATAGTCTTTTTTGTGAGACAGTATCCCAAATATTGTTCAGTGTCATGCAAAACCATAACCTGGATAGCATGTGTCATGCCTTTTGATCTTTCTGGTTGCTTTTTATGTTTTGTAGTCTGCAAGCCTCAACTGTGTGTGTGTGAGACTTGTATAGAGCAAAAATAGCTAGGGATGGATATGGAGTGTTGGAGAAATAGGAAACAAAACTGGTGTGTATATGAAAAATTGCTTCAGAAGAAAGGGGAGAAATGTCTCTATCGTTTGTGTCAGGCTTCATTTCTGCACCAATCATTAGGAGATATATAGATCCCTTGCTAATTTTTATGTCTGCAATGAACAGAATATAAAAATATTTTTTAAAGTGCTATGAATACATTATTCAAGCTGTGAGTTTGGCCACATTTTAAATTTTCCATAAAAGCAGAAATGAACTAAGAGAGCCCTCATCTTCTTACTTCCAAATATAAAATGACTATGATTTATAAGGCTAGTTACACAAAATGTATGCTTTTGTTAGGAGAGAAATTCTTCTCTTTAAGACACAGCTCTTATAGGGAATGACAGAAAGTGGTGCAGGCTGTGTTTCTGAGAGCCAAGCTAAGGCGCTCAATGATGATTTGAAGATGCTGTTAGTAGTGTTATTTTGCATGTAAGCACATTAACAGGTATTCGCAAGGGGAGAGGGCACTAGGAACCAGTTTTCTGAAGCTGCCACAAGCTGCAGACCTCACCATGAGGGTTTTTAAAGCTCTGATTTCTGTGGAAGAATATAGGAGGGTAGGCAGGCTCTAGCACATAAACAAGAAGTGGGCCAAACACTTGAAAGACTTTTAGTACCTGTTGCACAAGAAATATAGGATAGAAGGGAGCCCACCACTACTTCAAGAAGTAAATAAACTAGATCTGCAAGTCAAAGGATGGTACCGTGAGGAATGCAAAAGAACCTGTGTAGCATTGACTTTTTTTTTTTTTTTTTTAAAGGAGGACTCTTCCTGACTTATGGAAAGGTGGTCTGTTTGGTGCCTCAGAAGACATCCAAACCCAATGCATAGCACAGCTTCAGTTATAAGGCAAGCCTGGGAGGGAGTTCACATTGGATGGACCCTCTCTGAGATCCTCTGGGCTTAATCAAAACAGTGTGTTTCCTGAGATAACCTTCTGCAAGGGTTTTGTGGCCAGTAATGGTATTTTGAAGGCTGGTTCTCCAGAGGCAGCAAGCCTTCCTGTTAATTTGCCACATGAGCCCTTCAGCTGTGTTAAACCACCACATTTACCTAACAAATACAGAAAACTGAAAGTTGCAATTTAGGCAGCACACATGTGGTGTTTATTTACTATGAAGGTGCAGTAACAAAACCTTTTTCTCTAACAGAAAAATCAATCTGATTTGCATCCTGGCTGCTCATTGATCCTTCCTAGTGTAATTGAAGTGAAGTAGGAAAAGAATTTTTGAAGTAATCTGACTAAATACAAATAAAATCCAAGAACATTTATTCTGATTGGTATGTCTTGGGAGGAATTTAAGCTCTGTTCGTAGTGATCTTGTTCACAGCATGGCTCCATAAATAGCCGTATCAGACAAGCCAGGAATAGTGGTTGAGCACTGTGGTTTGTGGGCAGCGATTAGCAGCTCAGACTGGTTTGAGGGTTTGGAAAATGCTTGCATAAACACATGTAAGTGTGCTGTTTCAGCCTGTTGTAAGTATGTGCCATTACTGCAAGAGTTTTTAGGTGTTTTCCTGCTGCCCTTCCACCACTTGCCCTGGGTTCAGCTGCATCAGGATCAGAGCTGGCTGAAATCTAATAATGCAACAATAACAGCAAATTTTAATGACTGGGTTTTACTGGGTCACTTCCTAGAGCTGGCCAGTTGTGCAAGCCTGGGTGCCCCCAAGAAATGGACAAGGCTGTTTATCCACATCTGCAGTTCTTTCTCTCCTCTGTAACCATCCTCCTTCAATTCCTCTGTTACAGACACTGGTATAATTGAAAGATTGTTTTATCCTTAGTGTTCTGTTTTAAGGTCACACATCTACTCTTCATTCAGGATATCTACTTTGATCATTTAGGCTCAATTAGCTAGTATATCACATTCCAGATATTTATATAGTAATTATATTAATTTGATCTGAACCAAGAAAATTATTTCTTCTAATTAAAATTAATGTAATATTATATAGTGCCTAGAAAAGTCATATAATCACCTTATCATTCATATGAAGGAACTGTAATAGGAATAACATCTTAAGCAACAAGATAGCTGGTACCCTGAGTTCTTTATAAATCCTTATAAATCATCTTGTTAAATGCAATATTAAAATGAATGCAACCCCCAAAAGTTAAAACATGGTCCAGTGTAATATCATCAAAATAACATGGTCTATACAAAATATTTTTGTGACATATTCTAGATTATTAAAGCCATTATTCATAACTCCTTGCTTTATGCAATTAGCACAGAATAGGAAAACTTTTGTTCTCTGCTATTACTTGGCAGAGGTTCTTAGACTTGGAGCTCTGCAGCTGGCTAAAGTTAATGAATAAAAATGGATTTGTACTTAAATTCTTAACTGTGCATAGCAGGTCTTTAGCGTGCTATAAAATCTAAAATTATAACAGTATACGAGCAGCATTAATGAACACGCTGATTTGCTTTTACTGAAAAGTAGGGGTCACCTTTGATTAAATAACATTTTAGTCCTGGAAATATTTTCTATTTGCTATGACAGTTTACCTTCCTCAGAAATATGTTCTCCATTTCTGTTCTTCCATTTTACATAGGCAATAAAAATAAATGATATAAATCCAGATTGTATTTGCACAGGAAGGACGGAAATGTAGACCAAATGGACTGACCAAATAGATGCTGGATCTCTTAGCAGATGATCTTGGCATTGGACCCTAAGCTTCCTGCTCCTAAAACACACTTTCTAATCGCTACTCTATCATGTAGTAAGTAGGTATTAGCAGCACTGCTGTTTGGTATGAAGTCAGATATTGACAGCTGTATTTTGTGATGGTCCTGATCCTATTGATGTATTAAGTGTGATAAGGGCCTGCCTTGCAGATTGAACCTGACTCCCAGATTTCTGGATCCTGGCTTGCATCAAGGGGATTTAGCTGCTCACGCCACTTTGGGGGAGGTGTAGAAACAAAACTGAAGGCACGTCAGGAACTTCTGGTTTAAATAGCAGTGAATTCAGGCTCTGGGTAACATCAGAGCAGAAATTTCAGATTACTGTTTGGACTGACATGCACAGTTCTTTCTGGATCCCCCTTGGTTTACTGGATGACGACTAGATTTCAGAATGAAAGCATCATGATGCTGTAATGTACTCATGCTATTTTCTCCACCAATTATTTTATTTTTCTTTTTTCTATGGATTAACTGAAAGCAGTAAATTGCAGGTATGTCAATATCAGCAGGTTTGTTCATTGCTATCAGTTAGAAAAGAAGACAAAAAGCTAAAATCTCACTATCATACATCAAGTCAAATGTTTCCTTTCATTTACTTGAAAGATGAAGGTACCAAATGTTACAAAACAAAAATCAATATGTTATTAAGATAAAAATTGGTGTGATCTATGTGATTCATGTGTGAAATGGGGTTAGACTTATCTGATTTAAAAAACTTGGTTTTTTATATGGATATGCCATGCTCCCTCATGGGTTGGCTCACAAGTACCAAAAAAAAAATCCAACAACACAGGCGCGCTCTCTCTCTCCTTCTTGGAAAGAAGTGATGGATGCTTCCAAAATACTTGTGGTCAGTTGTTGTGATGGCATTTGGATTGTACTGCAGGACTAGTCTGGTAAGGGTTTGTCATTAGGCACTGCTGTGTTGCCATGAACACTTCTGGCATCCCATAACATGAAGGGTGTTGGAATTTGGTTTGGTGACCCCTGGATGTTTGTAGGACAGGACCACTCATCAGCCCTGTAATTGTGTTGTTGAATTGCTTCCTTTCAGTGTCCTGGTAGTTTCCCTTTGTCTGTATCCATATGTAGTGTCCTGCCTTATATTTTGATGAGGAGGATTTTGGAGCAGTAGAGAATGGGTTTTATTTACATTCTGATTTTCTTTGATTACCAGCAGTTAATTTGCTTTTCACAATGTCGCTTCGACTGAAAGAATTAAACGCACCTTCTATACACAAAATAAAGTCTTAAATTTTGACATTGAGAGACCCGAAGCAGGCTCCATGAACTGTAAAAGCTGCATCTTGACTTGCTGGAATCAAATTGAGGAAACTTGACAAAATGTGTGTTGTATGGGAACAATTCTTAAGCTGTGAAAAATTAATTTAGTACTTTTTAGTCTCAATTAATTGCTGTCAGAGATGACCAATGTCATGAATGTTTTGGCCAGATTGCCTGCTCTTTCCCATTGTGGCCTATTTTTATTGTCAATGTGAAAGCCATAAAATGAAATCTGGTCACCCACATGTGCAATTCAGTATAGCAAAGCAGTCAGCTTTAAGGCTGCATACTACCAAAGTCGTAGAAACGGTCTTTAAATAGAATGCAAAATGCATGCCCTGAATTTTTTGTCTGCATATTGAGTTAATTGGACTGTATTCTCTGGTGTGGTTTTGTGTGCACAGGTCACTTCTATTTTGTATATAACTTAAAATATTTGTTCTGCTTTTCAAAATACACTCAGTTGTTAATAAACAGGAAATAATGTCTTTAGAAAAAAATGAAAATACCTAAATCTATAGACAGGAACTTTTTCATCTGTCAAAACAGTAGGAAGACAGTTAAACATATGCTTGAAGATTTTGAAGCAGTGGGAACTTTTCTGTCAAAATGGATTAGTCTTTGAAATGACCTGAACTTTAGGGAATTATAAATTCTCCATATAATAATATCTATTACTCATTTATTGACAACACTGTTTCATGTACTTAGAATATGGGGAAAGATTGCCCATTGCTGGGAGTTGTTATAGTCCCACTGAAGTGAGTGGAACCAGCTGACAGTCTACCAAATGTTTGCTTTCTATTAGTTTGTAAAGTCTCTTCTTCCTTAGTATAACACTGAAAAAGATTTTTCTGTTCCCATCTATCTGAGCATGGTGCCAGCATTTTTTTCTCCATTTAGACTTCCACATGTGTTGTAGGATTAAAGCGTACATATAGATGAAGTTAATGATCTTCAAGTACACATTTTTTTCTCTGAGATGAGGCCTTCTTTCCACATGCAAATAGAAAGCTGTTTCTGCACTTCTAATGTCTGATACTTGGTCATTTAAAGACACCAATTATTTTTATTGCTATATTTTATACCCTTTCTTTTCTAACAGTTCCCACCATTTGTTGCTTCATGCACTAATCTGAGCATCACACTGATTGCTCAGCTTTTTTTATTGTTCTCCATAACACTTCTCTAGGTTCCACCTTCCTCCTCTTGAGAGGACATCACCATTCTAGCCATTTATTACTTTATTGGTAGTGTCAGCATGGCAAAAGAAACTTTCTTTTTCTTTTGACAAACTTGTGGTCTAGAAAGTGCAGAAATAAAGGATGTAGGTTACAGAAAATGTGACTGACTGGAGGAATCCAGCCAGCAGCTATCATGCTGCTAAGCCATGACTTTTGTTGGCTTTTAGAAATGTTTCTTTGGAATGCTTTGTCCTGTAGTTACTTATTCCCAAATTTACACTCCTTAATTACACACATCTTCAGTTTGTCACATTGAAAATGTATTTAGCTAAAGAATAAGTAAGGCCCTGAGAGCTTAATTTCCACCACCCCCCCCCACCCCTTTTCTCCCAGATCCCGATATCATATTATCACATTCAACTTGACAGAACAGTTGAAGTTATAGCTTTGTGCTCTCTTGCCTTCCCCACCTCCAAGGCCCATAAATCCTTTCAGCTCTATCACCTCTGTGCTATTGCCAGCACACAATGCTCTTGATCAATGCACTGTGAAAACTCTGGCTGCTGCCTTCATTTCCTTTTGCTGGGACTGCTGTAACTCAAAGCTATTGAACACTTAATTACTGTAATAGCCTGTAGGAATGGTACTAGTACAGCTTGTAATGCCCTAGTGCAACTGTTATACCCTGCTCATGACTACAGTATGCTTCAGTTCCTAAAATGTGTGGTAACTTGTTCTCTTCACCTGTATCTGAAAGCTTGAACTTGAATCCAGTGAAAACATACAAACCTTCTAAATCAGCTTGTATTGATAATTGCTCCCTAGACCTCAGGTGTTGTAGTGCTATTCAACTTCTGTTTGCTACAGTAAATTATTCTTTCATTTGTAATTTCATTTTTTTCATCTTCAGAGCAGAGACTCCATGGTCAAAACTGCAGATTAAAAAAATGATGAAAAAACTGTTAAGTGGATGAAAATTGAATGGGTACTAAGGACTTGGACAGAGATCATATTTTTATAAATGCAGACATTGATGCCATTTAATTCTGGCATCATTTATTGATCAGTTAGACCTTCAAAGCCATACTGCTTTGAACTGAATCATTTTCCTTTTAAACTCATCAGTCATCGTTCCTTTGCATGTACTGTTTGTTAAAAGTCTAAGGACTGCATAATCTAAAAGAAGGAAAACAAGTGGCTGAACATAATAGGCTAAACTTCACACTTGTAGTTACTCGCCCACATTCAATTGCAGACAAATGTCAGCATTTACACATGTAACTACATATAGGTATAATGACACAGGACCTTTCATTATTGTCACCTGCACTAGATTTCAGGCACAAAAAATAAGTTAAAGTATTTTTCTCCTAAGGACCAAATGAATTACTGTTCCATAACATCAGGGTGATTGAATACAGAGGGCAAGCTAGACTTCTGTTCTATTGTCTTTTATAACAGGAATAACAAGGTGCAAGAGTGATAAAATACGTGTGGTAGAATTCATTTATGTATAGCTGTAAAGCATGCTTAGGGCCAGATCTTGGTTATGCTGAAGTTGAGGATGAGTTGTCTATAACTTAACCAGGAGGAGTCATTGGACTGGAGTCACTGAACTGGGCTGGCCATGAATTGCACCCTGTGCTATAGCTGGGGGCTGCAGACTGCAAGGGAGCATGAAAGGCTCTGAAACTGCATGAAACTGCAGGGCTCCCTACCATTTGCAGTGCCAGAAATCCTGGTTTAATGTCCTGCAGTTCTGTAAGAAACTTGAAAAAGGGATGTGATGGAGTGTGCAGCACAATCCCAATCAGAGATACCTCTTGACATACAAAAAAATGTGGATCATCTCATGCAGAAGCAGGCAAATCCATACAGTGCTTTAAGACAGAAAGGAGCAAACAAAAGGGTCTGAACTAATGTGCATCTTTTGGGCCATCTGTCACCTTGAAGTTCTGATGTAAGTAACTGGTCTAGGGTAAGTTTTAGCCTTATTTGCTTCAACCCTTTGTACACAGTTTCTTTCCCCCCACTTCTATGATTGTGCCCTCACAAGCCATGTTTTCATTCAGTTGAGTTTATTTCAGTCCCAGTTCAGTACCCTAATGCCAAAATGATTCCTCTGAGAGCCAAGAGGTGAGTGCAATACTAAGGTGCTGAGTGGTCTTGACCACATGTTTATACCAGTGAGGAAGGCAGCTGGGGCCTGTTCTCCAGCCTTGTGGCCACTGACTTGCCACAGCTTGTGTCCATACACACAAATTCATTTGTCCCCCTTCCAAAGAAATAGGATGAGCTCATCCAGACTTTGCTAGGAATAGTCCCTGGTATGTCCTGCTTGGCTGCTGTCAAAAACATGCCTAAAACTGTGCCAGATGTCCAACAGTACAGGCAGCTGTGCAGTAGCACACAGACCCCTGCCCTCCCTGGTTTATGACTGTGGATGTAGCCTACAAACCTGGGTCAGGGCAGGTGGTCAGTCTCACAGGTCTTCTCGGGGATCTTGACTGGGTTTAAACTCCCATACTTGGTGGTTATAAGGTTTCTGAAGTTCTCGTTAGGTCTTCAGGCATTGTACTCGCAGGCAAGAAAAAAGGACTTCTCTTCAAAGAAGTAGAAAATGAAGGCAGATGAAGAAGAGAAACCTTTCAAGTATCTCCAGTAGTCACAAACTAAAATGCAGTCTATTTTAATGTGTACTTATGTTTACAGATATCTCAAATCTTATTTTAAAAGTGAAAAAAATCATGATGGAATATACCACAAAAAAGCCAAACTCAGCACAATTTTTTTTTTAATCAGGGACTTTGTGCCTTCAATTTAACTGCTGTAATGTACAATACTTCTCTGTTTACCAAATGTTTAAGCTATCCACCCCTCAGCCGAAGAGCAACAGCTTTACACTTCAGCATCCTATGTATTTGTTTTTTAGTGGCTGGTGAGGCAGCACAGCCTTGTTGCAGTGCTAACGTTGTCTGTCAGAGTTCACTCCTTGGGCTGTGGGTGGAGGGTTGGTGGGAAGTCTCTGGTGGTCTTGGGGCCAGACAGCTCTGGCGGCTCATGGCTGTCCCCCCTTGGGTCTTGGAACTCCAAGGATGGAGACCTCAGCTTTTCTGGGCGGGGAGCTCTATCATCTTCATAGCAACAGTATGTCTTTTCACCCAGACAGTACTGTTGCAGCTTGTGACCATTGTTTTTCCTCCTGCCCTGCACCTGAAGAGGGACCCTGATGTATTTTCAGTAACATCCTCTTGGATAATGGAGGGCTTCTAGTAGATCTCCCTGCAAACCACCTCTTCTCTATGCTAAGCAAGCCCACATCCCTCAGCCTTTCATAGGGCATATGTATATTTTATGGGCAAAACCTTCTGATACTATAAAAGCATTTTAAAAGTATTTTTAATGACTGTTGACTTCTGCTTTGTTGGTGCAGGTGGACATCCCTCTGAATGAAGTCTTGCTTTAAAGTAGTTGTTTACAGTGTTTGGGATTTGCAGCAGATTTCATGCTGCTTTTTAAATGTACTTAATATAGCTGCAAAAATGTTGGTCTTGTTGTTCAGCATCTGTAACTCCATCCAAGGCTGTGCTTGGGATCAAGGGAACCTGGTCTCTCCCAGGAACTTACTGCAATCCATACATCCTTTGCTTTGTGCTGCATGCATGTGATGGCTGTGTTCAGTGGTGCTGGCAGATATCTGGCTCTGCAGAGGACTGCAGATTAAAGCACCCTCCAGCCCTTGCCTTTCATGGATCACTGTGTCACCAAGCCCTCGATTAAATTAAGAATTTAATTAAGCTCTGGGAGATCTTTCAGACAACACGTTCAGTAAGAATGTCCTGCATCACTTCTCTATGCACATGTAATATTCATGATAATTCATAAAAGAACTGTGAAAATTACCTCTGCTGATAAAAATAACAGGAAGGGAGAGTAGCTTAATGTATGGCCTAGTGACATGGCTTAATGTGCGTGTCTTTTCCAATTAAGGGATGTTCATTTAATTGAGATGATTATTGACAAAGAAACAAGTATGTTACAGACATGGTCTAATCGATCTTCTATTCTTGTTGCAGTAATTATGCTGTCAGCATCTGAGCTGTCATTTTACGAAATGCAAACAGATAGCTTAGGGCATGTTTGTACTCATAGGGCATCGTGTGTATGCATGTTTGCTTTCAAAACACAGGCATCTTTAAAACAAAGTCTCTTTCAAAGGCATCTTTAAAACTGCCTTCATTTTTCCTGTTTTCCTGCAGGTCAAGGCAACAGATGCTGATGCCGACCAGTTTGGTGAAATTGAGTATTTTCTTTACGATGGATTCCATTATTATGAAAAATCCAAAGCCTTCCAGATTGATCCCCGTACTGGTCAAATCTGTGTGTCTCAAGATATTGACAGAGAAGGAGATCCAACTACTTATGATCTCTTAGTAAAAGCTATGGATGGGGTAAGTTTTGCCCTTCTGTAATGCCAGGTTTGTGACTACATCTGCAAATTTGGGTGTGCTGTGTGTATCCTTACAGGGAAATTGAGTATATGAAAATTGCATGATTTCTGAATAAATTTTCTTGACTCTACAGAGGACAGAATGATACTTCACTAAACAAGTTTTGACCCAAACTGATAAAAGTTCATTGTGCAATCCAGAGTCACTCCTAAATGAGGTATTAAAAAACATTTCTAGAATGTGTTAGTCCTTGTTGATTTTCCTGATCCTTTCAGGACTGGTGGACTTCAACTGCATTGTATTAGCTGAATTAAGTGCTATCATGGAGTGCCTTCATTTAGTTTTGGCCTAGTTTGTATGCTTTGAGGCCAGTGCGAACCAAAGCAGGGTAAAGGAGGAGTCAGAAGAATAGTGAAAACAACAAAGAACATTATGAAGAACAGGCCATTTCTTCAGACAGGCCAGTGGACTGAAAATACAGTACAACTGCTTGTCAAATCCAGATGTACACTGGGGTAAAAATGTCTAAATCTGTAAAGAGCGCTATGCAGTTGTTCTTTTAGATAGTCTTCCTTTGAAACATACTGTGGAGATGTTTGTTCACATCACACATCAAGCTGCTCAGGGGTGGACTCTATAGGGTGACATGTAACAGAAGATTTTGGAAAGTGTCTCCTCAAAAAGAAGAGAAAAATAACTCTCTGCTCCATTTAGTGATGGTCACAAAACCATCCAAAGGCTGTTGGCAACAAGGTGCCCAGAAAGGAGACCTCTCACTACTTTTCTTTCTTTCACAGTGAACTGTGAGAAGACTGAAGAGAAAGGTTACTAGCTGTTTGCAAACTTCACGTTTAACATAACTGTTTTAAACTGAGGGATTCATATTATTCAGGTCACGTTTTACAGTACAAGTTGAGCCAAAAAACATCAAAAAAATTTGTCTATAAAGTTTTTATTTTGTACTTCAAATATTATGCTTGCATTTAAAGTAGTCCTAAGCTATCTAGTATACACTTTTTGAAAAAGCTGTTTTTTCTAGAAATAAGTTTTTCATAAAACATATGTGCTTTTCATTATAATTCTCCAAATTTCTTCAGTGTACTGTGATTTCTGTATTTGTGAGTAGTTGGACTTGCTGCAGTTGATGCTTGGTGCTATTTGTTGTGTTCAGAGGATGTAGTGGTCAAGGGTATATTATATTTGTATGCTGTTGAATTTGGATGCATGTGTGTAATGCACCTGCATTTTTCTTTAACAGTGACTAATCAGTGTTTATTTCAGAGGCTACAGAAGCATTCTTTTACATTAACACTGCCTTTTGCAATATGTTTTTTCTATAGTTTTCTTTTTGAGGAGAAATAGCATCATATCATTTTTGTTTGTTTCCTGACATACAACTCTATCTTACAGATTACTTCTGAACTTGAGTCTTTTTCTGGGACAATGTCTGAAACTTCTCCAGCAGAAGTCTGTGGCCATTTTGGAATTTCTCTGGGATGTAATTTCTGTCTTCAAAATTCCTTTCTAGGCAAAATTTCATAGTGTACACCTAAGTACAGATATCAAAAAGTTGAAGAATAAAGCAGTCAATAATACAATATAAAACACGAGAAAACTACTTTGCAATAGCTGATAGCTTCATTTTTCTCCTACATCCAGTGCTGATTTTGTGCAGGTCCTCACATGTTTTGGATCTGTATAAAGAATATGTACGTTGAAAATCTAAAAGAAAATAGGTTTACATGATTTTTTTTTACATGAGAAGTTTTTTTTCTTAAATTGTTGCTTTAATGATACTCTTCATGTCAAAACTTATAGGAAAATGGGCAATGCATTGAAACTATAGATTGTTTCATTTTTAAGATAGGTCTGTGATTTATCTCCATTTAGGGACCTTGTGTTTTCAGTAGTTCAGTAATGGAGAGGAGGATTCAATTTTTGATTCCCTTGTCTGTGACAGACAAGACTTGATCTTTTTACTGGAACACAGCACTTTACAGTTTCTATTGATTGCACTTCAAAAAATTAGGTCATCTGACACCTCAATACTGAAGCACCAAAAATCAATATTTGCCTTTCAAAATTTCCAGTATGCCTGAAAAAATGCTGAGCCACCAGGCACCCTTACAGCGGAACTGTAGTGGGTTATTTTATCTCCTGGCACTCTGCTGCTGTTTGTGATGGATTAAATGTGTTAGGTGTGCAGTTCAAGGTGGAGGCTGTGATCAGGGGAGAAACATATACAAAGAAGTTGGGGGAAGAGTGAAGGGTCACTGTTGACAAAGGGGAGGGAAGAGAGATGAAGAGGAGAGAAAATAACAAAGTTAATTAGAAATGAGGAGAAAAATTATTTTCCAGGTGGTGCTCAGCTAATCTTACAGCAGGGCTATCAGTTTCTTCCACCTGTTCATGCCTGCTCCATTACATGGTTTTGGATGTTGTTGGTTTTGTCTTTTATGCCCTATTTAGAAGCAGTAATGGGAGAACTGAAATGGCCCACAAGAGCCCATGGACAGGAAGGCACAGAGCAGATTCTGTTAAACTGGTGTTAAATAAACATCCTGTGAGCATGTGGGAGCCATCGTGCTGACTTAAGTGGGGTCACAGTGTTAGCTTTATCAGCTGACAGCACTGATTTGGGTTCCAAAGTCTCTCACTTCACACGTGTATCTGGTCCTCCTCCTTGAAATGCTTTTATATGGAAAGAAGTCATGTAGCTAGCTTATAGAAAAGTTTGCACTGTATCCATGGCATCTGCATTTAGCCCTACTTTTGGGTCTTTGTACATGGATTGTGGAAGATCGACATTTTGCTCCCATAGCAAGGGTCACACGCTTGTCATTTGCACACCAGATCTGACTGGAATTACCCCCAGCTAGTCCCAGCTGCAAACAGCTGTGTTTTGCAATTGTGACAGATCAGAGTTTCGGTAGGCATTTCAGGAGTCTTTGAACTTCTAGTCAGATACTTTCTTGTACTGATACTAAAATTGAAATGTTTGCCTTCATCTGATTTTATTCTAAAGAAATTTTGTTTTGGAAAACTTCACAAACAATTGAGAGATTAAGATCAAACTTACTGTGAAATCAAGTATTACAAAAGGAAAATATGGAAAAACAGGAGTTCTAGTAAGTGTTTTCAAATGCATAGGGAACAAAGTTGCTACTCCTTCCCATTTGAATGTGTGGAAGTTAGATCTGATAAGTTTTGCTGCTTATGTTTTTTGTTTCTTTTTGAAACATGACTGGTGTGGGTACTACTACAGTGTGTTTTCCTGCTTGCCCAAGGGTATCCAAACAGTTACATATGCAAATTTATGCTTCCATTACTCCTTTTAAGTGATTCCGTCTTAGTCCTAACATGATTTCATTCTCATACAGGAAAGCTTATTTTTTACAGCATACATTTTTGCTGCTGTATGGTGGCAAACTTTATTGCTATGTATCATGCATATTTCAATCCTATTGTTTATTTGCATTTTTATGCCTGTCATCTTTCTTTTCCTTTCAACAATAGTAATGCTTGCAGATATTTAAAAAGCAAAACAAAACCAAAACCTGTTATGGTCCATGGAAACTTAATTGGAATAATGCTAGTTTAAATTCTGTCTACTGGCATCTATACCATCTGTTTAGGGACAATAGTTGTCTGGTTTTCAAAGCCAAAATCTCCAAGTTGCACAATCTTGGGGTTGGTGGTGCACAATGAGAGGCCTTCAGGAGCATGTCCAGCTTCAACTCTCTGAAGATCTGGCATATGCAGTTTTTCCCCTCAAAAATGGGGAAGACCTGATGACCTATGCTTGCACAGGTTGCTCTCAGGGATTTTCCAGCTCGAGCAACAAACACCTCTCTAGATAATGCAGTGGATGTACCAGTCTACCATTTCTTTATCAGCCTGCCAGGAAGCTTCAAAAATGGCAGAGGACAGGCAGGATGTTGTGCTTTTATGGCCCACACAGTGTAAGGGGTGCCACACCACATCCTCGCAGTGGTGGGATTGTATGCATCATTACGGGCTTAAATGCGTCCAATCCCAGCTGGATCTGTGTGGTTTCTGTAAAGCCTCTCCATAACAGACTAAGTTTGTGTTAGAAGCACATGCTTGGCTATGGTGGAATCCAGGAGAAATTTGTATGCCATGATGAGAGTTCAGATGATGGAAAAAACCCCAAACCTGTTTTTTTTTTTGTTTTTTTTTTCTCTCTGTAAAGGGTGTTTTTGCCCTTTCTTGCAGGTGAGGTTCTTGAGAGCTTTGGTAAGGCTGCCTTCATTAGGATTTGACAGCTATCAATGAATGGTGGTGGTGGGCTTGTTTGAAAGTCTGTGCCATGGTGACTTCTCATCTTGCTTGTTTTCCTCTGGTCTGGATCCGTTAGGTTCTGGTTTCAGCATACTCCAGGACTGACTGGCATGTAGTGCTGTGGGTACCATATGAAGCCCTACTTTCTTTCATGCCCTACAGTTTTGCTTTTTTCTTGAAAAAGTTTTCCTTGTTTCCTTGGGCTCTTTGGGTGAGAAGAGAAAGATGTGATGGATAGTTTTCTTTTTGTTTGGCTTTTTTGGGTTGGAGTTTTCTTTTTATCCTGGACTACAGGATAAATCTTTCATCCAAACTTGTTGGCCAAAGAAAGCTCTCTGCTTGCTAGCCTCACCCTTTGGTGTGTACATGCTTAGTGTGCATCTCTTCCCCGACCACCTGTTCAGCCTTTGCCAAGACTAAGATCTTCTGACTTTAGGCCATATTTTCCTCCAAGGGGAAGGGATACCATGTTGTAGGATAAACCCATGGAAATAATTTCTGCTGGGCAAGGGTGAAAGTGAGCCAAAGATAATTGGTTCTGCCTTGGCTCTGGAGTGTAGGTGAGTGTCCTGCAGCCCTTGGGAAGCCTTGACTACTTAATCTGGGATGCAGTGGGGAAGGATGCTATCCTGCGTTCTCATGAGCTAGTCTGGGCTCCTTCCCTGTCCTCCTGCTGCAGGCTGCTGACGGACAATGACGCAAAGAGCTCCTTTAATACCCTGTAACCCAGGTACACCTACTACTTGGGGTCAGAGGGAGCAAAGCAGCCTGCATATGGCATGTTGAACCTTTTGCAGAGATAATGTAGCAGCTGAAAAACTGAAAACCTAGAATGCCATATAAAAGAAACAAGAATGCTTCTTTTCATCTGTGGTTAATTAGTATTAAGTTAAGGCTTAATTGGTAGCTTTTCTAGTTTTTTATTTTTGAGTCATTAGTCGTCTTATCCTTTTCTGAAAAACTGCTTTTGAATAGATCAGATTTCTTTTTGGATGCTGAAAACTACTTCAAAATCAGATGTCCTTGTCGAAACTAAGACTTTTAACTACAGTTTTTTAAAGTAGATCATAAAGTAGTCACATCTATTTGCATATACAAGTGCATCTGCTAAATGTGAAGGTATGGTTTTATAGAGCATTACGAATCACATCTGTGTGCTGCATACTCAAAATGGTTACTTACTGAATTTACTCAGGATTATGTGTGGCCTTACACTGGGTGTTGTCACCTGCTCCTTGTTATGAATCAGTTTTTCAAAACTCAGCTAAAATACACTGAGAATGCTTGCATAGCCAAAGTGCACATATTTAAAAAATTAAGAACAGAGGAAAAAATTGAGCTTTATGTATTGTGCGTTAACTGACCTTGCTGTCACAGAATACATGGTTAAAGCTGCCTTGCAGTATTACACAGTACCACAGTACTGTGTCTGGATTCCTGCTGAACCATGCATTTTGTAAGTAATTGCATATAAAGTCTTTGAGTTCTGTTGTTCACAACAGGAGCGTTGACATACTGCGAGACAAATAGGTAAACATCTCACCTGAATGGTAAGAGTATTTTTTAAGACATTTTCCTTTAATAAAAATAAAACCCTACTAAAAAAAATAAAGCTGGCATAATTTTCAATTTATTGTGAGATTGTAAGTGAAAGTTTTTTTCATGGAAAGAAGAGATCAGGTTTAGGCTTCAGGGCTGAAGTATAGCAGTACTTTTACTCCCCCCCCCCCCCCCCCCCCCAAAAAAAAAAAGTGTATCTTGTCTTTCAAACTCATTTACAGCACATCATGAAATTGCCTACCAACACAGAGTATGCTATTACTAACTTTTATGTTACAGCTCACTTTTATAGAGGTACATGAACAACAGTTCATTAAACACTTCAACTAGGCCAGTTATCAACTAGGCCGGTTATGTAGGCTGATATTTATTTAGGTTCTGAAGAACTAATGATACTGAAGCCTCATTGGCTCTTATGGTGTCTTTGAGTATAGAGAAAGATTTTGCTCTTCATCCTTTTTGTTGATTTCTTTTTTTTTAGTAAACACACTACTTGTCCAGTTTTCTTTGTATTTTACACTGAAGCAATTAATGTAGAGATAAGCACTCAACACTCACAAGCAAAGCTTCTAAAGAAGTTAAAGCTTTTGAAATAATTGGCAGATCCTCTCCATTTTGACAGGATGGGGACTTGAAGATTACATACCATCTTCTACGTTTAATAAAGAAAAGAAAACATGTTTTCATGTTAGAGATCCTGTATATCACAATTCAGTTGGGATCAAGAATTTGACAGCACCATTCAATGATCAAAAAGGTTGGATACTGTAGTGGAAATCTTGACAGATTCTTAAAAATTTTATGTCAACAAGACCAGACAGAGCTATTCAAAACAGCATTGCTTCTACTACTTGTTAATCTTGAGCATCTCTCCTGCTACAAGCAAATATTTTTTTAAAGACAATGAAGAGGGGTACTAATAGCTTTATATTTTCTTACAAGTCCTGTAAAAGAAAAGAAAATATATCTCATGGTTATTTTGACTTGGTGATAGCTTTGTATGTCCTATTCTTACTGTATGGGCCACTAGAATCACAGGATTCTTACACTAGCCTACATAATTGTTAGTTTTTGTCACATCAAAACAGTAGTTAAAATATCTGAACACTTGAGAAACAGGATTTCAAAATGAACAACTGTGGCTTTTTGTTGCTTGTAATATGTTTTGACAAATGTAATTTTCTGTCAACAACAGACTTGTTTAAATCAGCCTTCATGTTTTGGAAGATCAGCTTTGCCTCTGAGTAGAAAAAGTATATCCATGTGGTTAGAAATAGAAGCAAGTTTGTTCCTTCTCACTGGGGATGTTACTTAAAGATTTTCATAGCCAGAGCAAGAACTGGGCCATAACCAAGTTAATATTGCTCTTGACTCATGTGAGGGAATACACTGATGCTTCAGGAAAAGTAGGGTCTGTCTCCATCATAAGATTCGGTCTCTTCTGGGAGATTAAGTAGTTAGTAGGTCTCCAACTTGCTTCTCCCATATCGCCAGACTGACTCTATTTCCAAATATTTTACAGTCTTTACATAACACCGTAGGATAAATATAAATCCTCTGGAGAGGGTTTTGGTTTTTCATGTCTGTTTAGTAATAATGAGACTTGGAAGAAGCAGCTAAACACATTATCATGAGCTTTTTTGCAGTTTGGTTTCATGCTGCTCTAACCTTTCCTCTTTTTAGATGTTTTATAGTCTTGACCTAATTTCTTCCTTGGCCCACTCACTTTCCTTAAAAACGTTATTTCTAATTCCTCTCCTAGAATACCTGAAAGCTGTGGAGCTGCAGCCCCAGGGCATCTTCTGACTGTGGGCTTCAACAGAGCACATAGGTTTTAGGTCCTGTGCAGTGATCTCCTTCTCAGGGAAATCAAGACCTTGGAGAAATGCTCACACTGCAGCGGGGTTGGGGTGGAGGCAGTAAGCCCACTAAATACACGCATCTCCTGTTCCCCGTTTCAGTGCTGTGATTCACAACTGTTTTGGCAGTCTGAAGTACAGTGCCCTGCCCTGCTCCCCAGGCGCTGGTTGACTGCTCCATGGCTTGTTGTGGCCTTGCTTTCCTCAGAAGAAAACCCAAGTGTGCCACAAGGAGGATGTGGGCCAGATCTCCTGGTTTTGAGGTGAAATATAGGCACAGTCTTAATTTTCTGAGCTTTCATGGCACTACCACCCAACAGGGATACTGCTACTACACAAAGTCAAACAAAAATCCCGATGGAAAGCTGGGGAGAACACTAATAATATTTTCTCCACAAAATTAATTCTCATCTTGTGTGAGTAATAAACTCAAAAATATTTTCAGAGACATTCTTACACTGCAAGAAAAAATAATATTGAGTTTAAATCATCAGATACTGTTAAACCCAACCTTCATGAAAGTAATCAAGACATAGGATTAGATGTTTTTTATATCTCTACAAGCTATGTTGTGTATCACCAGTACTGCAATTGCAAAATGAAGTTTGGATGTGCGCAGCATAGCTTGTCATTCATATGTGCCAGCATCCCGTCTGTCTCAGCAGTTTCTGTAAGTGACCAATTGATCCCAACACCATGCTCCCAGGGTCCTTCCTCCAGCTGTGCCTTGATGCAGTGTGTATGGTGTGTGCAAGGTGCGCATTCATGTGATGGTTTAAGCCTATGTTATACACATCACTGCCACAGAATTTGCTGTGAGTTTTTATTTTATATATTTTTAAGAAAACACTACCTAAATATAACCCCTCCTCCTAACTGGTCCGCAGGGGCTATGTGGCTATGAGAGACAAATTGCCATTTGTTTCACTCCAGGGCCTTGTGGGGTCAATGCTTCAGCACCCACAGAACTCTCTTCCAGATTGCCACAAAACTGTTTTGCCATGGCAAATTATGATTTCACTGCAGTGTAACGTGATAAGCCAGTTTGCACTTTCTCCTTGCTTCTCCTATTTTGCTGTAGAGCTAAAGGTGGCTTTCTGTCTGCCCAGGTGGTATTTAGGGGAGGTCCATGTGGGTGCCTGTAGCAACCCAGGTGAGAGCAGCCTAGCAGCCAAGCGTGGGATGGCAAAGAGGGCCATTTACTAAAGCAATGCATGCTGCCTGGCGCTTTTCCCAGCTATTAGCGTAGGGGAAAGAAACATGATCCGAAAAGTTGAGCCAAGCCCCCTGGAAAGCATGGTCAGACCTCTTCTCCCTCAAAATCAGAAGCGTGCTTGAAATAAAACTATGTAAGCAGTTATGAATTTGACATGAAAAAATCTTTTCAGCTATGTGCTTCAGTGGAATTTGGTTTTGTTCTGTCTGTGTACGTGAAGTGGGGGTACATAGACATATATATATACACACATATGTGCATGTACTATATAATTTGTATATGGATGCAATTTACATTCATATATACTTACATATTTATATACAGTGTGTTTGTGTTTATATGTATACATAAGTATGCTGCAGAGCTGCTTAAACCTGCCAGGGTGGTAAATTGAGAATTGATCTTCCATGCAGCAGCCTGGCAGGTAGGCTTCTAGCTGTCCTGCAGTGGTCTGCTCTCAGCCTCTGTTCCTAATCAGCGTTGAAAAAGTATTGTATTCACTGTTAAAATAGTCACGCTTTTAAATTTGAAAAATTCATAGACAGAAAAAAGTTACTAAGCCCTGAATTTTGTCTGTGAAAGAGTAAGCAGCATGTAGGTGATTAACGTAAACAAGTGTGAAGTCAGACTAGCAGAAATTGATGTGTGTACTGCTTGTTGGTGTTAACAAAAGTAGTTTTGTGTTCAGGCTTTGCACTGTATTCTGTTAGCGAGCATACTGAAGCTGTTCTCAGCGTGTAGCTGGCCTGAACTCAGTATTTTGGGATATTTACTGTGCATACCTTAAATTGTTCTTGATAGACATTTTCATTGCTCAGTTGTGTTGCAGTGTGTTCTTGAATGATGTGCTGAAGCTAGATTCATGTCATTCAATTGTATGCATTTATAATTATTTTTTCTGATTTATCCAACAGGGCGGGCTGAGTGCCCAAGCTTTTGTTCGTATAGAGATAGAAGATATTAACGATAATCAACCTGTTTTTGAACAAGCCACCTATGTGACAAGCATCAGCAGTCACGCACAGCCAGGAACAGAGATCATCAGTGTTGTTGCTACAGACAGAGATTTGGGAATATACGGAGTAGTCACGTATGAACTGGTCCCAGGAGAATTTTCTTCTCTTGTCACGGTGGATGCCACTACAGGTACTTTGTGTGATTCAGAAAGGTTATAATAATATATATTATCTCTTCCTTGAGGACGTGTTGTTGTGTGATTTCTTTCTTTTTTTTTTTTTTTTTTTTCCCCTTTTTTCCCCACCTGGAGTCATGTCATACAGCTGAGACTTAACTTCTGCTGAACAGTAGTTCTAGAGGAGGATGGAGGATTTAGGTTTATCATGAAGCCTTTTTATTAACTGGAATAAACAGGAAAAAGGGAAACAGTACTTGTCAGTACAATACAGGACAAGCAATTGTGTCGCTTCACCAGTGTTTCAGACAGAAATCCATTCATCGTTCTAACACATAAATAAAATAATTATACAATAATATCTGAATTCCTTTTTTTTTTTTTAAGTTTACTCTTGAAGAGCAATAGAGCAAAAGACCTCTTGAGATGCTTCTTTCATTTCATCTCTCTATTTCCTAATCTTTTCCTACGTTGTGCTAGAGCGCATCTCCTGTTCTGCTCACAATCTGCCATACCCAGCTACCTCCCTGCTTGATTCAATGATTAGCTTCAGAAGTGTGCCTTCTGCATTTATTTCTGGCAGTGAACCTTCCCCCTTCCAATTTCTGGCAGGAGGTTCAACGAAGGTGCAATGATGAAGGCGAAAAAACGATTTTGGCAAAGGCAAATCTGGATTTTTTTTTATTTTTTTTTCCTAAGGCAGCTTGAATCTGGCAGGTTGAATTGCTCTTCTTGTGTCCACAAAGCAGCCTGTATAGTTATCAATGTCAGCTAAAAGGAACGTGAACCATGTATCCACAAATGTCCGTGGTACATTTCAGAGAGTGAAAGCTAAGCTACAGCTGCCACTTAACTAGAGAGCTAGACCTTGCATACTGCTATGACTATATACTCATCAAAAGTTTTGCTTCCTGATGGTCTTGGCGCAGTGGATTATTTTATATTCTTAAAAGAATTTTTGGGGCTTTGTGTATTGTGTGCATATATAAGCTGTTTGGCATGTGAACTACTATGAGTCTCTATTCTTTCAAAATTATGCCTGTTTTCACTTTCTTGTATGGTTCCCCAAATATTCTGTTGAACAGAAGAGCCTAATCTTCTTAGGAAGTTGGCCTGGTTGTCTTGGCTATTTCATAATTTACTTAACTGTGAACTTCAACTGCCTTTCAAATCAGATCCTCTAGGGTGTAACCGTTGCCAAAAATATATAGGTCAATCAATAATTAGGGAGCTGGATCTCCACAGGCATTTAACTGGTCATTTTAAAACGGCACCGGTAGGCTGGTCAGAGAGACCCTGTGGGTTGTGCTGGAAGAATTGGCTGTGCAGCAGCCCTTTCTTCTGAAAGGGTTCTTCCTCAGATTGTGACCTTTTGGCCCTTTTTTTCTTAGTTTTGGCACTTTATATAGGAAAAATGTCATCCTTAATCATGGAGAACATGTAAGATAACGTTATCTTGCAGATCTATCATAGTGTTTTATCAAAGGCAGACCAGATTCATGATGAAGTAGCTTGAGGTCATTATTACTGATGTTTCGTGATGAGAAAAGCATTTAGGTTAGAGACGCTATTCCCAACATTGTAGTGTTTGGAATCTGATTGCACTTAATCAGATCTCCCGAGTAATTCAAGAGGTCAGGCTGTGTTTTGTTTTCATTTATTAATATTGATGGTGTGGGGAGTGTTTTTTTTCTTTTTTTTTTTTTTTTTTTTAAGAATATGTTTTCTGTATTTATATTCCTTGTGCACTCACAATCACACTTAGGGCTAATCACTAGCATGTAGAATTATTTTTAGACTGGCAATATTTAAACAAAATAAGCATAAAAATTGCCAAGTTGCTACTCAGAAGTTGTGCAATCTTTGTGGATTAAATACCTGTGAAAACTGTTTAGATACGTCTCTCTGAAGGTTACGTGTGGAACTTCATCTAGTTACATGGGCTGCATTTTGTGAGCAGACGGCGACAGACAAATATGATTAGAATAGAAGTTCTTCAGGAGATAAATCACCAAACCCATAAGACAAACGTGATATTACTGCAGTTTTGGTATTAGGGATTCCAATCTTTCTTGTGGACTTGAGATCTGTCACTGATCTGTTTTTTCATTTTTTTCAGTTTGCAATGATGCAAATTGTTTTTTTTTTGTGTGTGTGTTTTTCACTATTAGAGGACCCAAAAGGAGATGTGTAGTGTTACAGGTATAAGAGGACAGAGATATATTCAGTAATATGAGATGTAAATTAATTTTTAGCTTAGTGGTTTGTCACAGTGGTGGCATGGTACGTGAAAATAATTGCAAGGTGGTGCTGTTCTCCACAGCATAGGTAATGGCATCTAAGTTGTGTATTTGAAAAACTCATTTTAGTGTTCTTCAGAGATGTTTTTGGTATGCTGCACTTAGAATACTCACTAAAGATGCACTTTTTTCCCCAACTCCCTTTTCATTTTTAGAAGAGAAATGGGCAAAGTAATAAAAACTGTAGCTGGAATTCTTCACTTTTATGGATTGCTTCTGGCGGTTGCTTTGTTGAAGCAATTATATGGGTGTATCAAGAAAGCCATTAGCTTTGCATAGTGCACTGTGGTCACAATACAGGTATCATACCAGCTGGTAAAATGCTGACTGGATGTAATATATCAATGGTGCTTGTGATACATAGAGCTCACAAGGTCGAGCTACATCCAAGCTGCTTGAAGGGGTTCCATCTTTTGTTTCAAGCATTCTGACATGTGGGTTTCATGTGTTGATAAATTCAATGGGAATGGGAAAGAAGAGCCTTCCACTGGCCAAGAGATACTCATTTAAAAGGTTCTTTGAATTCTAAACAAGTCTTTATTAGTGGCACTTGTTTGCTATTTTAGCTTTTAGTTTCTCTATTTATTGTTTGGGATACACTCTTACACTCTTGTAAATAACATTTTTTCTCAAAGGAAAATGCAATAAAAATTGAAATGAAGTATTTTTCACTTGATTGATGATAGACTGTCCACAGAAAAAAACACTTTAAGAATTGTTTAACTAGAAAAATGTATGGATAGGGAACTGTAAACTGGTTCTTCTGCTAGTTCATGACTCTTATTATCATTAGTTTCTAATGTTGGTGTATACAACATCTTGGCTTTATGTTTCCTTTTGTAGATATCTGATCTATGCATGATCTATGAACAGCTCTCGTGAACTGATTAGAAAAGAGCAAGCTGAAGAGCTCTTCTGGCTAAGAAACTGTCTGAACTATGCTAGTTTATTTTCACTATCGTTACCTAACAAGCTATCTGAAAGTGTATTTATAGTTATGGCTGAGCAGGTAATTAAAAACGTAAGTCACAGGGTACAATCAGAAGTGTGGCAGAAAACCTATGCAGTGCTTAACTTTAAGACTTTGGGATTAACAGTTGTATTTACAACTCCCATTATGTTACAAGCATTATTATTTTCTTTCACCCAGGGGCTTAAAATTAATTTTTCCATGGATCTTAGTGTGATACCCTTCTTGAGAGCTGGATAAAAGATGGTTATCGTCTCATTGCAATCCTGGTTCGAGGAAGCAGTTTCACATCAACAAAATTAATAATAGTCTTTGAAAATTATTTTGGGCCAGTGTGACTTCAGCATGGCAGTCTTCAGATAAGCAGTCTGTTCATATTTGAAGAAGAAATCCCATAGCTGGTTGTTGTATACAGAGAAAACTTTGACATGAAGGTGAAGTAAAAGGCAACAGCCATCAGTTTGTGTTTGTTTGAAGGTATTAATGATTTAAACCTAGTAAGAAAATGATTTAGATAAGGTAGCATTCACAGTTGACATTACAGTAATATAAGCATTAATCTTAGCTTCTCTGTTTCTTTCTTTTGACAATATAAGGCTCTTGTTTCTGTGAATCCTGCCTATGTTAGATGCTTAAAACAGAGCCAATGACTATCCTTCTTGTATATTACCAAGATTGTTTCCATGAGGAATTTAGAGATCTCTCCACTGACTTGAAGATGCTTGGTTCAGGCCTTTGTCATGCTACCTTCGGTTCCTTACTTATGCTAGCAAATCTGTACCGAGTACAAAAGACCAGCCATTTTACAAGCTGGTTGGTAGTTTAGTGTTAAAAATTCTCAGCTTAAAGTACAGTTTCTGCAAAATAACTATTCTTTTGAGGAAATTTAACATGCCAAAAATATATATCCCTTAAATATATATATCCTTTAAGATGCATTCTGATTTCTTTTTAACTGAATAGCATGCAACTGAAATGTCTTGGAAGAGATGTAGGGCAGTTTAGGGTCTTAGTCCATTGGAGAGGAATAAAGCAAGAAGGCACAGGAAGAACATACAGGTTTAAGAATGTAAAAATCACTAACTTAGCCAAAAGGCAGTATCTTGTCTCTTTAATGGTGTCTGGTAATGGAAGCAAAAAGAGGGGTTAAGAATATAACTAGTGCAGAATGTTTCTTCTACTGGTACATTTTCCTTGCTTTGGCAGCATGCAATTTAGTGCTGTACTACTTCCATTACTGTACTATGGTACCATATGTAAATGCAATTTAATGTCAAACTGAGTTAAAACAAACTTCTTGATTTGGTTCAGAGCACCAGAATAGATTAATTCCAGTTAAGAATGTTGACAAGTTTTGTTTTACTGAAGAAAATGGAAATGCTATTGTCTGACAATTGCATTTTGGGAGATTTTCATTGCATTAAAATGCCTTGTTTGATTTTTATTACAATACAGGTTGAAAATAAAAGTTAAAATACCAAAATTCTTTTGGAGGGAAAAAAGATTAAATTTTGCTGAACTCCATGTATTACACAATATTTAATATATAGCAGATTGTAATATGCATTTAAAAAAAAAAAAAGGAAAACATCCTTTTTAAAGAAAGCAAGGCTGTTTTTATGATGATTAATGATGTTTTTATACAGTATTGTAGGAAAATTTGTTTATTTTTAAAGTACTTTTGGCATTTTCATACAGCATATTGTGCATTTGCTAAACATATGAAGAGGTTCTCAAAAATAACATTTAAAATTAGGAATGTTTTTATTTTGAAACATTTTGAGACCACGTTTTTTAACTGCAGTTTTTCAATTACTGTTTTTTCTGATCTTCTGATCTTTCATATGAAATTGATACCAATGCTGTAAATTAGAGGAGTATATCTCAGACATTGGATTAGCTCACTAGGCTTTTAATTTTATTCAGGTTAAGACACAAAGGAAAAACTAGAGGTCTCAGCTGAATAGT
The DNA here is from genome assembly GCF_047663525.1 of Anas platyrhynchos. Taxonomy (NCBI): domain Eukaryota; kingdom Metazoa; phylum Chordata; class Aves; order Anseriformes; family Anatidae; genus Anas; species Anas platyrhynchos. The sequence continues at coordinate 34,701,300 of NC_092590.1, forward strand.
TTGTGGACTTTTACCTTTATTACAGAGATCTCATCTATTGAGTAAAATACTGTTTTATTGACATAAAGGACACCAGAAATATTATATTATCATTGAAGCATACAAACTTTGCTATAATTCATAAGTATGAGAGTGCAGATTTTGGCCCTGCAAGAAAGCTCTGTGGCAGAACAGCATGAAAAAAAAATACATAATGCCAGCTCTTCATGTATATAGCTCTTTTTTTCTTTTATGAATAAAATTCAGTAGAATCAATCATGTACAAAGAGAAAAATTCCTGTGAGCTCTGTGCCAAAAACTCAACAACGCAATAGCGGCAACATGTGTATTTGAGATTCATTGTGCACAACAGAATGCAAAGTATTTACCAAAAACAGATACTCTAGCCCACTCCCCTTTCTTATACTTCAGTCGTCACTGTCAGGTCTCAGAAACGAGAATTCACCAGTTGAGACAAAGAGCGAGCTGCTGTGGTGATGCACTGCCACACCTCTTGGTCTGCAAGAGGCAGGTGATGTGGGCCAGTGACAGAAAAAAATGGAGAAGAGGAAAAGATTATACTCAAACCTCACATTTTGGAGGAGAGAAATAATGCAAGGTTTATACAGTTAAGTTCAGGCAATCAACATGTTTCTTTAATAGTGATTGTATAGGTCTCAGGTACAGAACATTAAGTAAGAAACCAGTTATTGCTGGCAGTGAGCACACCGTGTTCTTACTTTCTATTCCATTTCAGTAGAACAAAGTACTGGTGGTATTGTCTTTCTAATCAGCAGCTATAGATAGATGTGGTTTGCACTTCACTGCCTCTTTCCTGAGATTGTCCAGTATTTAGTTTTCAGGGAGGTGGCAGTCCTGGAGCCTTGCAGTTGTTCTCTCTGGAAAAGTGAAGGCTCTCCTTCATGTTCTCAGTTAACTTGAAGAAAAAAGCGCCAAGTCACACAGAACAAATAGGCTTGGCAAAATGCCTTCATGCTGCTAGACTGCTGAACTGAACACAGTAGGGAGTCCATGTAGTAGAAAATCAGTTTGTGAGGATTAAGATGAGTATCTGGAATGTTTTTTAATGCTCTTAATTTAATACAAGATCAGCAAATCTATTTTACTGTGCTTATGTTATGCTTCAGTCAGTATCTGTGCTGGAAACGTGCATCTTTTTGCATAGTGCCTTCAAAGTAATATTATCTCTGGTTACCATAGCAGTGGAGATTTGTTATCAGGTTGTGCATTGAACTGGTTTTGAATCTGCAAGCTGGCAGCTTGGTCGAAAAGGTCCTCGACTAAGATGGTTTTGGAAAACTTCAGTAAGAGCAACCAAAAGTGATGTGGTGGGGGTGGGAAGGCAGTGCTGGAGCTGTGTGTTTCGCTTGGGGAAGGCTCTGCCTTGTCTTTGAAAATGCAGCTGTTTGTTGGGTAAGAGTCAAGCCCACTTCATTGTTATATGCTTTGATTTTTTGTTTGCTTGTTTTTAAACTCAGTTGTCATGTGGAAGTGTTACCTGCTTACCTACAAAGAGAACGAGTGTACTCTGTGTTGTTATTATGTTAGATTAAAGAAAACAAAACAAGTCAGAATGAAATCACCATGCAATAGCAAATTGGGTCTTTTCAGTTATGTGGGGCTTTATTAAGAAATTGGATGATTTTTTTTTTGTGGTAGGGAAGGATCACTTAAACATGTGGTAGTAGAGGAAAGTAGAAAAGGCGATGTCAATTAATACTTGCTTTTTCTGTGTTGAATTTAGTTTTAGTGTACTCTGGTGAGTCACAGGAGCCTTTGTTATACTAACATTTTGATTGTACTAACCAAAAAAGAAGGGGGGGGGGGGATCTAGTCCTGTCCTGTGAGGTTTATAGCAGGTTGAAATTGTGAGAGAGTAATGAACAAATATGACAAACAGTCCGTGCAGCCATCTCTAGGAGGTCTCTAGCTGCTTTTTTTTTTTTTGCTTTTTTTTTTTTTTTTTTTAATATGCACTGTAGGAAATGCATTTTGAGGAGCTGAATGTTTAACTTGACAGTTTTCTGAAGAATATACAGCACATATGCTTGTGGGAAATTTGAGGTTTTTTTTTTTTTTAATGTTGAAATTTAACATGGGAGGAAGGGGATCAAGCAAAGTGTTTTATTTGACTTAAATGTCAAAAAGAAATGAAATGAAGCAATAACTTCACAGAGTAGGTGAGGAATTGTAATTGATTGGGTCACCAGTAAGACCTACTGCAGCTCTTCCTTTGCTTTGAGCGCCATCAGGTCTGTTTGCCTTCAGGTAGGTTTTACAGTCACCTGAATAAGGCTGGAGCCATAAGGCTTTATTTCGCTTAATATTTCTGTAAGTGTTTCAGTCAGAGCGGAGCATCTTCCCTGCTCATGTTAGCTGCAAGTACTGGTGGCTTCATTGCAAATGCCATGGCATTTCTTGCTAATGGGGGGCCAGCCTGTTCCCTTTTACCTGTTCAGAGTGCTGCTGCCTGGCTTGCAGCTGGTGGGAGCACAGTCAGCTTGCTTTGCCTGCTCTTTGTTGAGAGCCTGTTAAATAAAACACTCCGTTTAGAACCAACTTAAAAGCTCTGAATAGGTCTGATCCAGCTTGTATCTGAAACCTTTTAGATATACTCAGTCTTGCCTACCTTAGGGATTCACCATCTCTCATGAAATCAATACGCAACCACACTTTTCTAATAAATAATTAAAAAAAAAAAAAAAGATATAACCAGCGGTCTCAAAAACTTGTCTTTGTTAAATTCTTGAAATCATTAGAGGTGATCTCTTTTTAAGAGCATTATGAATTTTTTTTTTGTGTGTGTGATTAATGAGCACTGTTTTAAGGTTGTCCTGCACCTGAGAATGTTTTACAGAGGATGCTTCATAAGAATCTGCTAGAGAAGGGACACTGTCTTAAGCATTGCCAGTGCAGGGGGATGAGGATTCTGTAAAGAACAAATATAGATATGCAACTGATAAAACTTGAGTCAGTTATTTACTGTAGAAGCATTAAAATACTGGATACTTTCAAACTTGAAATAGCCCTCTTATTCACTGAAATTCCAAACACTGTTTGTGTCATGAAAATTAAGCTTTTAAAAATAACTTCCTATGAGCTGGAGCTGTGTGTATTGATGCGAATAGACTGTAAATAACACTGTAATTCCTCATTAATTCTTTCCTTTCCCCTGACAGTTATTAAACTGGCTCTTCAAATAGTGTGTTCTGCAGGGTGTTGTTATGGTTACCATCAGGAATGCAGCTTCACTTGAAATGAATAAATAAATAGCATGTTTTAAATACAGGTGAATGGCTAAAGCTTGAACCTAAGTGTCATGCTAGGATTAGAGGATAGGCAATGAGCCAGACAAATAGAAATGTCAAACACTCTTTTTCTCCCTAGAACAAAGCTGTTTTTAATGTTAGTGCAAAGTCTATGTCCCGTAACTGTATTTGCCTCTCCATGGTGAATTTTCTAGCACAGTTCTTTGCCACACGTAAAGAACAAAGCTGTACGTGCATCTCTGTACCAAGAAGTTAGTGTGATGGGTTGGGCAAGACATACTCCTGACAGGTCAGTGGGTCGGTTCCACCCTATATGTGGTACTAAACAGGAGGTTCAACACCAGCTTTGGAGGTGAATCAAGGTAATGAACTAAACATCCCTTTTTGCCATCTGCTTGCTGTCTGAGCTGCGTCAGACCATGTCCCATCCTAGGATATGTGCTGAAGAAATATGGCCATCATCTACAGTTGTTAGGGCATTCAGCTTTGTCGTCTGAAAAAACAGTATTGGTTGTTGTTGAACTTTATTCTTCTTCCTGTGTGCTGAAGTTGCTTTTTTTTTATTCCATGAACAATGAGAAAAATAGAAGCTAATGAAATGAATACAGTTTCTATGTGATCCAGACTATGTTACTGAAGCTAGTGTGTCCTGATTTATATCTTTGCCTTTTCAATGCTTGACTAGTGAAAAATGTTGTGTTTTTTTTTTTCCCTACTAATGGCTATAAATGTAGAGTTGTTTTTTTGTGTTGATTACTTGAAGACCCTGTGGAAAAACAACTACATTTTCAAAGTGGTCAGCCAAAAGCTTACATGAAAATCCTATTGGAATATTTAGCACTGTTTCCTCTATACAGAATATGACTTTGGTGAGTGAGCCTACTTTGATCTATGCTGCTGTAATGTTAAGACTGAACATAGGGTCACGGAGAAGACCAGGAATATATTTTAACAGAACCATTACATGTGGCCTGTCTTGTACATATAACCCTTGAGGAATAGCACACAGAAGCAAACCCACCTGGGGAAGCAGAACACAGCTCAACAAAAATAAGAACAGCAAAATCAAACCCAAGAGGAACTTTTATGTTGCCAGAGAATGGCTGGTGCCACAGAATCCTGCTTTTCAGTACTGTGTTTGCATGTTCAGGGCAAACATTAGCGCTGTGTTTCACCTTTGCTTGTGTATAGGCACAAAGTGGAGAACAACTTTTTGGAAGTGCCCTAGCACGCGTCATGAGGGAGGAAGGGTGAAGCGGGTCAAAGAGTTGGCACTCATGATTTCACCCTTCATTAGTACTAGCTCTCACAGCACTATGTTGAATCCCTGGATTGTTATAACAACTTACACTAGCTAGTAAGCATAGATTGTCCTACAGCAAGACATCTTCAACTCTCAGCGTGGCTGTGCTGAGCTAACCTGCCTTGTTGCAGAGCTTTTCCCAAACCACCCCTCGTGCCAATTGCAGCTCTATCTAAAATGTGTGTGCACATCATTATAGGCATTCTCTGGGTCATATTTATGATTTATAAAGGTTCAAATCCACAGTCAATCACACGCATGAAGATCTATTCAAGAACAAAGAATTACAAATATGTAAGTGAGGCTGGATGATGACATTTCATCTGGAATTTAATTATATAATTGCTCACCTGTGAGCCAGAATTGATTCCAGCACATTCTGCAGAATGAGGAATTATCAAAGGTAAAATCTTCAAAGCAGTGCAGTAATATAAACAATAAATTTTAGAAGTGGGAATTAAATGTTATTGAAGACAGCAGATAAGCCTGTCCATATATATGGGAAGCCATAAGGAAAAAGGTGCCACTTCTCGTGCAGTAGCTTCTCAAAGTAGAACCACGCTTCTGTCTGTGTGGTCCCACACTGGGAGCTTTGGTCTTAAAAAGGCATTCCTCAGAGAGGAGCTGTCTAACCGCTGCGTTGTTCCATCATTAGCCTTCCTGGAAGCTGTTCTTCATAATGGAAGAGTATGCTTGTACCACAGCAACCCAATTATCTTTTAAGTTCTCTGAAGCCACAAATTCAAGGCTGCAAATAACTACAGTAATAATAACAGTAATAACCCACTGTCTTTTCTTAATCACAGAACAAGAGAGAGAGGAAAATTATGACTCATCTGCAGTCTGCTATTTAGTGGAGGCATACCTGTTGAGTTTTGCACACCGATGTGTGACTTTGGCAGCTGGCTCCTGCCTTGTGTATCTTATGGTTAGCCCTGTGGGCAAAGACAGAAAGAAGTCTTTGCAATGTAGTACCAGGGGTTCTCCCCCACCATGCTTCAGCAGATCAAATGCACCTAGACAACCTGCTCTGTGATATGTTGGCAGCTCTTTTTGACCCAAGCAGTCATGGCTGTCCATTTTAGCCAGTCTGGGATTTTTACTGAACTAAATAGAAAGTAGAGTCCTAGGTGCTGTTTATTTCTGCAGCTTCTTTCCTATTAAACAGTTGTCCTAGAGCTTAATTTGTCATGTTCCCCAGTATATGACAGAGCTGTCTTAAACGTCTGTGTAGGTTATAATCCATGTCATCAGACTCAAAGCTAAACTCTACTCATACAAATACTGAAAGAAACAGAATGTATATAATAGAAACTAAAATCAAGTTATAAAATTTCCAACATATTATAGTTTTGAGGCTGGAGGAAACCATCAGGAACACATACTTTTTGCCTGGAATCTGCCAGTTGTCTTAGTTCATATTTGGTCCTGCAAGAGAAGACTGAATTGCTGAGATATACTTGCCTCTTCCCTGTCTAGGGCACAGCAAAAGCATGAAGAACAGGAACAAAAAACATTTTCTTTCCTGACTGCTTTCTGTAGCAGTCTGAACTGTCATGGACTGTGCTTTAATCTGTGTTTTGTCTAGGTCAGCAGAGAAGTAATTTTGATTCTGAAATATTTCTGTTCCACAAAGTCATCAGAGTTCCAAGACTGAAGCAGTTTTTGTTCCACCTATTGCTAAGGGATGTTCTGATTCACTATTTATTGCTTTTAGAGTAAAAATTTCAACATGATGCTTTTCTGTAGAAGTTTTCCCACTCTTCACATATATCTTGAATATTCCAACATGATATTTTTGGCCTTTTCAATAGAAAAATATCCAATAGTGAATTGGTCAAGTTAGTAAAATACAGTCCATTTGATGGTTTCATTTGATTTGACAGCAACAACGTTTAAAATCCATGCTTATACATTTAACCTCTGGGAAAAGAAGGTTAAAAACCTTTTTCCTTCAAGCCACAGTTACTCAGGTTACCTCAGGAAATGCCAGAAGTTTATGTCCCCGGAATACTACTTTGTTAAGCTAACTAATCGTAAAACCCAATCATCAGAAGACCCCCCTGCCCCCCCCCCCCCCCAAAAAAAAAATCCAAAATAAGGTTGATTCTTGGAATTGCATCAGTTACTGGCCTAGGAACTGGATTAGCAATGAATTCTGAATCTATCTAATCTATCTGTATCTTTTGAGTTTTTACTGTAGTTTGTCACCCTGGTGTAAGTGTCCTTTGGGGTTAGTGGAAAATATTCTTCCTTGATCGTGAAGATCCTTGCATGTCAAGACACAGTTTGTTATTATAATGTCCTGGCAGCGTAATTGGAAAGTATACTGCATTCCAATTTGAATATTTATAAGGATTTTATGCATTTTCCATTATTCTGCCTAAAGTGCATTGTAGCAAATTAATGTTGTGGCTTCACACTCAATTTTCAGAATATATATTGTAGTTGAATCGTTCACTGATTCTCCTAAGGCAGTTTGGGTTGCGTCTAATTTACCCTGACAAATAGGACCACTCATTAACTAGCATGAATGCCAAACATCATCCCTACTAAACCTGTACTGAGAGCCAGGAAATTATGAAGGTAGCGCAAAGCTTTGAAGTTTGGTTTTACTGAGCTGTTAGAGGCTTTGTGGTCTCATTAGTTTCTACAAAAAGCAGTGGCACCTTCTTAAAAATATCCATTGATATATAGAAAGTGGTCCCTATTAGCTGAATCGGTTGAATTTGCTACAACCTCCATACTTAGAAGTTCACTGCTATTTTTACATTTAGTGTACACTTAATAATTATTAACTCATTTATTGCTAAGAAGAATTTCCTTTGGTCACCTCTCATCTTCATTTTCATGTCTAAAATCTTACTTTGCAACTGTCTCTCTGTGTGTTGCAAACTCTGTAACCCCCCCCCCCCCCCCAAGAGTCTTTGAATACTGAGGAATTTTTGTCCTCCCTTCAGAACAGGTGGAAGTGTTTTTCCTTCTGCTCAGTGATAGAGACGATGATGGACAGCAACAGACAAAATAATGCTAATGCTCTCTAAGGCACAATTAATTTTTTTTTCCTTCCATCTTTTACCTGGCTGAATGCACCTGGTCTAATTTAACTATGTGCCACAGGTTATTATTTAATTATACAATTTATTGAAGTAATACAATTTATTGAAGTAATAAACATACTGTGATCTGCTATGTTGCCCTATAATTTAGTGTGTTGCCCTACATTTTTAAGTATTTTGTTCACTTCATCTAGACCAGATGTTTCAAAATGCGCTAAGGTTTAATGTTTTACTCAATGTTTTTATGTCTTTTTATTTATAAATCCTTAATTTGTTTGCAAAGGACAATCGTTAACATGGAGCAATAGCAAGTGGTGAATCATTATGAACATCCCATAGAGACCAACATTTTGGATGTAATTGTCACTACTTGAGACGTTGTCTTTTCTCAAACAAAGCTCTCTTTGAAGTTTAGACAAGCTTTTACTGCAGAATATGGGCCAGGATTGCTGCCTTGTGCATACTTTCTATCCATACTACCATCTTAAGTAATAATAGTTGCTAATGTAGATGTGGGTTACTGTAGTAACATACAGAGTAGCTGAAAATCAAGCGTAATTATCTGATATTACTAAAGACTTATTTTAGCAGTCAGAGGAGAATGTATTTGGAGACAGCTAGTCTCATTCATCAGAGTTAAAGGATGAAAATGTATTTATTTTGAGGAAAGCACTTCCAAAGTACTGTATTTCTGGACAAAGCATTGCATTTTCTTTTCAAAGAATTACTTATTTAGCGTACTTTAGACAAAACATGATTGGTAGCAGCTTGCAAATTCAACAGATGGAATTTACCTTAGAAAAAGGGTATTTTACCAGAAACTTGTGACCAGACAGCAGGTGATTGCTTCCTGGATAATTCCCACAGAGCCCACTGCTCCTAAGATTGGTATTTTGTGGACTTAACTGCCTCCTGTGTGGATCTGCAGATGTTTCTGCAAATCTTGTTTGAAATAAAGTTACTAATTTCCCAAACTCTTGAAAAGCTTTTTGTCAACATTGTCTGGTCCTCTCTTAGAGCACAGGTACCTGTTGAAGGCATTTTGACATCCTGCTAGATTTGGCGGAGTGCATCCTTAACTTATTTTGTTACTCTTTTATTTCTGCATGGTTTCAGGAATTATTTACCTGATCTCAGCCCTTAGTCACCTGGCACACTCTGCACTCTTCCTGACTATTTCTGCACGGGATGGAGGTGGTCTTTCCTCTGCCATCAATGCAGCTGTCACAGTACACATCCTTCAGACCGCTTTGGCCCCTGCCATATTTGAGAGATCCCGGTATGCTTTTTCTGTCCCCGAAGATGCTCCTGAAGACAGCCTGGTTGGAACTGTAAGGGCCAAAGAGCCCCCAGGTAAGCTGTTAAATCATTAGTCATGAGGGGAAAAAACAAACAAACAAACAAAAATGCTCATGAATAGTGAGTATTCAGAAATTTCAAAGAATCTACAGGATGTGTTGCCCCCTACTCCTCCCCCTCCCCCCCCAATGGTGAAGTCCAGACGAGTGTTTATGGGGCCTTAAAAATATATAGTTATTTGTTTTTTTTAATGCTTTTAGAGGGAAATGGGTTAACCCCTGCCAAGCTCCTGTCATAAAACACCCTGTCCTGAGAGCCATATATAACTGTTTTTTATGCAGAGCAGTAGGAGCCATGAGTCCATGTACCAGCTTGGTGATGGATCCACACATGTAAGGTGGTAGAGGTAGAGGCAGAGGTTTCATGTATCTATGATTAGTCAGTTCTCCTCCTTGGAAGGGACAGGATGTTGACCAATGTCCCCAGAGAGGTAGCAGCTGCAGGGAAGCTTTGTCAGAAAGACTTTAGATAGCTTTTGATTTAGATAGCATCTGATGTACGCCAGTTATAGCAATGGGCATCCATGAACAGTAAGTTCAGTAAAATACCATTCTTTCAGGGAACTGCTACCTGTTTCATTCCTTGCTGTAGTGAATGCCTGGGTATAATGAAATTATTCCCTTAAGACTAATTTATAGGGGCTTTTTTCTGTGCTTTAGATCAGAGGAAAACAAGAGGCTATTATACTATTTTCTCTATAGAGTTTTATCATACCCGTGAGAGGAAAAGCAAACAGTGCACAAATGGGCAAACTATATACACTCAGATCAAACCTGTGCAGTATTTATTTTACTGAAGGGCTCCAGGGATGGGAACAAAGAAGCATATAAAGCCTAAGAAAGTCAAACATCTGTGTAGCTTACATCTATTCTGCTAATTTTAACAGCATTCCTTCTTCACAGCTGTTCTTACCAACTTTAATGGTCTCACTTTGTTTTTGTTGTTTCTTTTGTTTATTATTTCAATTTCTAGATTCTGTAGAAGTGGTTTCTTATAGAATTTCCTCTGGTGACCCACAAGGAAGGTTCTATATTGACCCCCGGTTTGGTATGATCCGCACCAAGGAAAAGCTTGACCACGAAACCCAATCTGTCGTGATGCTCACAGTTCAGTCACAGTTGGGCAACTCTCCTGTCTACAGTAGCACCCAGGTCAACATATCTGTGATAGATGTTAATGACAACCCTCCAGTATTTCTTACTAAATCGGATAAGGTAATCATTTCACACACCCAGCCTCCTGGCACTGCTGTCTACATTGCTCATGCAGATGATAAAGACAGTGGCCTAAATGGGGCAATCAAATACAGTCTTGCAAGCAATCAGTCAAATGCATTTAACATTGATCCAAGCCTTGGAGTGGTAAATCTCACCAGGACGGTGTTTGAGGATAAACAGCAGGAATATACTCTACACATAGCAGCTGAAGACCACGGAAGTCCTCCTCTGAGTTCTTTGCTGTTATTGACAGTGATTATTGAAGAGCAGAAGATGGGCCCTACTTTGGTTTTTCAGAACTTGGTGTATCAAGTAGAAGTCAGTGAAGCTACCCCTCCGGGTGCCCAAATCCTTCAGATTCAAGCCCACTCACTTAATCCACATGGTGTTACCTCCAAGCTGACATATTCCTTAGAGTCTAGCACAGATTCTGTTGCATTTGGAATCAGAGCTGATACTGGCTGGATTTATCTTCGGAAATATTTGAACTATGAATATGCTCAGTTACTAAGTTTTAGAGCCCTGGTCAGCACCTCAGAGGATGAAAACTCCATGCAAAATGCAAGTACATCAGTAATAGTTAATGTCCTGGATGAAAATGATAATTCCCCCGTGTTTATGCCTGAGAGCTACTTCTTCAAACTGGAAGAAAATCCGGTCCCCAGGGGTGTGGTTGGCACTGTCACAGCTGTTGACAAAGACTCGGGAAGAAATGGACAACTTGCTTATTTCCTCCTGTCTGATGGAAAGTATTTCAAGATGAATTCCAACACAGGTAGCGTTTTTATGATTTGTAATCTGCCTAATATTGCTTTTGGAAAGCAGCCCTCCCTAAGGGAATGGAAACAGTGGAAAGCTTTCAGGAACTGCCATGAATCTTGGGTTGGTACACGAATATTCTAACTAAACACTTCAAAATTTGGGGAGTGAAATCTAATATATGTTGATGAAGGATAAACTAACCCTTAGGATCTGATTTTTCATGGCTTCATTCTGACCACTTGGTTATAAGTTCTGACTGTTCCAAATTAAAAAAAAAAAAAAAAAAAAAGGAGTTTTAAATTATAGCTTCAATAGATTATATGAGGAACTTACTTGCCTGTGATGAAGTAAAGTTGAAAAGTACAGATCAGCCATAAGTAACTATAAGGGTGACTACGATATTTGATGGTTAATGTTTTAAAACATTTGTTAAAGCTTCTGCAAGCTACATCCAAATGGAGTTCATGTTGTACAGGCTACCACAAAAACAGGTTGGCTGAGAGAAATTCTTTACCACACAGTGTGCTCTGCAGTGAATCCCAAATGCCTTGTGTGATAGATACTATATCCACGCCATGTTAACAATGCAAAACACAACACAGAAAGCCCAGAGGAGGGGAATCCAGTAAGGAATGTGGATGCTACAAATAATGCAATTAGGCAAAACGTGTAATGAGCAAAAATCTGACCGTTTCCCAGAGATCCTGTTCTCATGGGCAGTGAAGAGTCTCTTGTAGGATTTCTTTCTCTAAATCTCAAAATTCTCATTTCAGAGCAGGTTCATTGAGTGCATTTATGGAAATTTAAAGGCAAACAAAGGAATTAACAAAGATCATCTTAATATGTGATTATCTGTGTGAAGGACTTTGGTCATCCACAAATCTTCGGCTATATTGAGTATGGCTGAGCAGATGGGGATGAGATTTGGTCAGATTTATTTACTGGGCTTACCAAAACATGTAGGAGACATAAGGCTTCCTGATTAACTTACAGATGTTGTACTGAGAATTTCCTAACCCAAGGGCATAGTAAACGCCGTTTATGGGTAGTTAAAACCCCGTGCTCATAGATTATCTGTCCTGAAATGTGATGAAGAAAGGAACAGGTGGATTTGTTTGGAAGGTCAGTATGTTGGTTTGAAATGTTTTGTACCTTTGCTTGGGGCTACCTAGAGTATGGCAAAGAATGTAATGTAGTAGTAAAGTACAAGCACACACTTTGACTGACAAAACACTTCTACAGGTTGGAGCTTGGAAAACTGTGGTTTGATATCAGCAGCAAGGTCTATCAAAAGACATATCATTACTGCATGTCTTAAGAATGGTACTAACATAATAATATCTAACTTCTTTTTTCCCTCATTTTCTTTGTCCCTCAGGTGAAATTATAAACTGGGTTGCATTAGATCATGAGAAACAAGCTCACCACCAGTTAACTGTGCTAGTGACTGATCATGGGTCACCGCGACTTAATGCCACAGCAATTGTATACATCTCGGTGATGGACATCAACGATAACAAGCCTATCTTCCCTCAGGTTGCACCTGGAAAAGAGCTAAGCGCCAAGGTCTGTAGAAGCCTTTGACCAGCCTGTGCTGCGTAGTTAGGGCTTGTTCTGAGCACCACCCTGTGGCAATAGCTCGAACTGTAAATTGGGTTTCAGTCTGCATTCCGGACAGTCTACACTTCATGCAGTGCCTGTGGTCAGGCTGCTACCTGGGCGCGCTGCAGAGTGAAGCAGTCAGTCACAATGAGACGTTTTCCAGTCTGCCTGCCCAGCATACTGCCTGCAACGCCTGATCTAACTGAGATTTAGTTAAGGTTAATTAATTGAGATTCATCTACCAGCCAGAAGTTTTCTGATCAATGTGAAATGAATAATTTATCACCCCTAAAGTATTTAAATTGCCTTTTTGCTGTAGAACTGAAAAATCATTAAACAGGAACAGTATAATACCGAAACAGAGACATAGCAGATTCTAAATTTAGACCCTGATATATTCAGAACTTCCAAAATTTGCAAAATGATTTCCCACCCTTGTAGACTGCTAGATACAAAGGATGTGTATATAATTTTGTTTATGCATGTAGTCGATTTTTTTAAAAAAATTCTGACCTCCAAATCTGTTATATTAATATATATATATATATATTTGAATTAGTGATTTATGCTATATATATATGCAGAGAGTAAAAGGGGATTGATAGAACTGCATTAACCTTTTTCTGAAATGTTATTTGCACTGACCATAAACATCACTAAAATGTAAAACACAGAAGCACTAAACTTTTGTGCTAAGGGAATGAATTTGTTTTAAGGCTCCGTGTTGCATTTGTGTTTGTAAGTTATTTATAAATTGCTTGATGACAGGTTTTGGAAGGGCAGCCATCAGGAACACTTATCACCACTATCTTTGCAAAGGACTTTGATTCTGGGAACAGTGGTGTCATACTATATTCAATGGAATCAGGTAAGAATTTAAAGTGGAATCCATAAGCAAAAATGCAATGAAATAGAGTTTTCAAAGTGGCATATACATGTATACATGCAGGATTTCACATCTCTCTTGTCTCTATTAAAGTAATGGTGCCTGTGTAAAGGCACCATTATGTATCACATTATGTATCACATTATGTATCACATTATGTATCACATTATGTATCACATTATGTATCACATTATGTATCATGTAAATAGGACCATTATGTATCTAATTAAGCATCTCTGGAGGCATGAGGAGCTTCCTTCTTTCCCTTCCTTCCCTGCTGCCCTGTTTTCCCAAGGGCTTGGTTGCTTTTGTGTCCAGCCAGAGAGCATTCAGACAGCACTCACAAAGGATTAGGACCATGATCTTGTACAGTACAGTTTAGTGTTTCAGTCAGTTGTTTAACAACAGAAAGGAAAGATGATCTTCCTTTTCCCATGACCAACTGAAAATTTTCCTGCTAGAAGAATGGTTCTTGACAGTCTGAGACAGGGATCAGAAGGATCAGCAGATAATCTGGGCAAACAACGAGGCTTGTGGTTTTTAGTTCATATTGCACCCTTTTATTAGCCTTGTGTTAGCCTGATATAGCATTGCTGCTTAAAAACACTTCTCCTTTTTAGTTTTTCCCTGAACTCAGATGTGTAGCACCCAACTTTATTGGCAGTGGAATCAGTAGCAGAGTAGTCCTAAATGAGAATGTGAGCGGGACTGAGGCATGAATACTGCTAAGAGACATAGATGTCATCTATTTTTGTCAGGTATCACTTACTACATTTTTACACAAGGGAGACTTCCATCTGCAAACAGTGAGGAAAATGTCTCTTCCTCCTGTTTTAATTTGTTTTTGGTTCAAAGCAGCAAAAGATTCCAAGAACTGAACTTTCTTTTATTTTGTACCTGCTCTATTTTACTGGCTTACTGCAATCAATGTCTTTTAAGCTTGGTGTATCATTGTGATAATTTTCACATTCAATACACTGTTTCATCAGAGAAAGAAAGCATTTCCAATATTTCTGTCTGCTCAGCAGCTTTTCTCAGGTATTCTTTCCTCCTTAGGCAGAGTACAGATGGGTGCTCAGTTGGTTTAAACTCATTATGATTATTTGTCACTGCTGAGTAAAGAACAAAATACCACAAAGCTACTTTATTCCTCAATCTTTAAGGGAAAGGGAGTCTGAAGCCTCTTCTTGCCAAGGGTGAAATTACTGAAAGATTCCTGTGGATTATGTTATATTGTGTCTTTACATACCCTTTGGACTTCTGTGGGGTAATGGAAGGATTTTAAGATCTGAAATTCACAGCGGCCAGAGAGTTAACTCTGCTCTCATCCACCAAGAGATGCTTAAAGAAATGAGACATTTAACAACTCTATTGAAAATTTTGCAGTTGAGATATATTTCGGTAATCAGTCTTCAATTTTATTGCTATATTTTTATTGCATTAATTTGGCTACAAGTGACCGCCTCTTCCAAAGGGATTTGGAAGAAAAAGGAAACTGCAGAATGGGTAGTATCCAACCCTTTGGTGGGTGGGTGATGATCCGGCAACCATGGGAAGTATTCTTAAGGGGTCGCTGCCTCTCAGCAAATCTCACTGAATCCCTTTCTTCAAACAGCACACTGGATTTTCTTATGGCTTCTCTGTAGAGCCATCAAGTCCCCTCTATGAGAAAGAATTCAAAATATAAAAATGACTAGCAACACAAAATACGACTGGTCTTGTAAATGCTGTCTCTAGAAAGGACAAAAGAATAAAAACAGCAGCAAAAAAAAAGCAACAACAAAAAGCAATACTAAAATAGCTCTCTAAGTCTTGGAACTGGATATCTTTCTGATAAACAAATCCAGAAACAGCTGAGCTACTCTGATACTAATTTTTGTCATTGCTTTTTGGTTGGCTTTAACATCTGCTCTTTTGTTTCATGGTGAAGTTCTTGCTTAGTTTATATTTAAAACAGTATTTTCTAGTTTGGGGACACGGTTCAGTGCTAAAATTTGAGGAAGAAATATGATCTGATTTAAAGCCATACTTACTAAACACAGTTACCAGGTTAATTGGAGGACTGGAGAAAAAGAAATACGTCAAAGAAATGTGACAATAGATAACAACAGAAACAATAGATTAAGCTATGCAGGAGAGCTAGTAACAAATGTCAACAAATTATACAAGCAAAAATCTGTAAAGTAAAAAATAAAGAAATAAAAATGTTGGGAGGAATCACCTTTCAGAGTGTATTTCCTTCAAAATGCCCCTCGCTTTTCCAAGAAAATGAAAACAAATCATCCCTAGACGTTCACGTCTGGAAATGCATGATCATATGGTTATACCCCTCACTTTTGTAGTATCACTAATTACCTAATTCAAAAGGAAGTAAATCCCAGATATGTTTGTTATCCCTTATGGCTGCCTTTATGATTGTCAATAGATTATATTATAGCCTTTATAACAGAAACAAGCGTGTATTTATAGTGCATCATAAATGACTGCTTGTGTGCTAAGAGTAGCACTGGCAAAGTAGAGGCTTTTACAATTGCCTTTGGACCTATTCTGCAAATACATTAAAACTTGACCACTAGAGTGCTGTGAGAAGACTAGTTTGCACTGCTAAGACACAAACTAGCAAATGTTGAATGTAGACAAGTGAAAAGCCAATATTTGCAATTCACTCCAGGGTGCTGTGTAAGCATCATGTGGGGAGCATTCCAAGCCTGGCGGAGGGCTACAGTTCTGCAGCAGCCCCACGGTGTTCAAGCTATTTCAGAGCCATGGCACTGCTTACTTCTTTTCTATTAAGAAAAACAATTTTAATTTTATCTCAAAGGACAATGAGATGGCCAAGACACCAAGTATTTTAAAGACTATGTAAAATACATTTCTTTGGGAAATTAGGCTGTGTAGTGAGGTTGCTACTTTGGGGGAAAAATCCTGTGCTGCTTTCTGTCTGCTTTTTGGGCCATTTTGCCTGGGTGCCAGTCCTCCTGGAAGGCTTGAATGTTCTCCCAAGGTTCACAGCCACACACGTTGCAATATTTTTGTCCAAATTTGTGGATTCTGTGGTTGTGTTTGAGAGCACAGAGTTGAGTAAGTGCTTGGTCTTTGGAGAACTCAAGTGAATGAAAGCCTGGTGGACAGGTCAGGCAATGAAGAGCTAGAAAACCTGAGTGAAACAGCGTATTGGTTTATTGGCAGGTTAGAGTAGAGTTAAAAGCACAAGAAGAAATTGTGGTGGCATTGGAGTCTAGTCGTTGACATACATATTTTTCTGTTCCATGGTTTGTTTGCTCTTCTCCAACTCCTTTCTGATCCATTTGCCTCATACTTTTTTTCTTTGTGCATAAGGGGAAACCCACAGGATGTATGATAAAAGGAGAAGTTGCCTAATTCAGGTGACTTACAGAGATGAAAGTTGGGCAAATGTTTCTGGAAATGCAGGGAGCATGAGCTTTTAGAGAAACAACTCTTTGAGCATAAAACTTAAAACCACCTTTTTCATTGCTTTGAGCTCCCCAAAAAATAATGTGGAGGATTTGGAGTGTATTTAGAAAGTGAGCAAGCAAGGACTTACGTTCATTTGCCCTCTGTTATCTTGTGCAAAAGTATTTAAAAGTGATCTGTCTGTTCTCTTAGCAAGTGTCATCTGTTAAATCAGTGGCAAAGCAAGATTGGCTGTTTAAGTAGGCTTTTGAAAATCAGAAATTGAAGAAAGCAGTTTAGCATTGGAATATAGCATAAAAAGCTCTTTGTAGATGAAGGGAAATCCATTGCATGACAAGATTTTTTTTTTCTTTCTTTATTTATTTATTTTGATTTAGGATCAAATGTCTCCACTTTGAAGTTGTCTATAAAGAAAATAAAAAATAGACTGATAAAAATGTTAGTAAAATAAAACCAAGGCATTTCAGCTTTGACTGTCTTAATAGTGTGGTACCAGATAAAAAGACAAAAATAAGAAACAATTCCATAATGGATGTTCCTAAGGTTTCTGGTTATACAGGCTCTTCCCAACATGACTGTCTTGTTACTTAAGTCTCCATTAAAATATGCTAAATTGATGGTTTCAAGCAATTTTTGGATTTTAGTAGAATGATAGTCTCTAATGAGTAATGCTACAGTAGTTTCTTTTCTGACCAGTTCTTTTATGTTATTCAGAAATGTAAATTCCTTTCTCCTGTCAGATAAGCGTCAGCCCTCCTGAAGCTCTGAATGATGCCTGTTTCAGTTGACCTTAACTATATGCTCTGTTACTTCAAATAGAAAAATGAGTATTGGTCTTTATGGTAGATATACTGACCATCCTCAGTTACTGCTGGAGCAGTGGTAAATCCTTGTAGCTTCTAGCTCAGACAGCAGTTATGTATGTGCAGTATTTTTTTGTTTTCCAGTATTCTATTTTGGCTCAATTTTGTAACTACAGATTTATTTTGATTGGAGGAAAAAAAAAATAAAATAAAGAAAGAAACTGTTACTGGTTTTTGTGTTAGTTCTCACTATTAATTATTTTAAATGTCAATTTTAGCAAAATGTTAAAAATATTTGCATACAATTCACATTGTGTTCTCTTTTTCATATCTCCTTTGCTGTTTTGCTTAGCTGGGGTTTTGTGTCATGAAGCATTATATTGGACAAAATAGCATATCTATGCATGTAGATATACTGTTGGGACCTAAAACTGAAAGGTAACCAAAAGCAATTTATGAAAACGGTAATATGGCAGCATTAATATTTTGAAACTATTGCAATGCAGAATGTGAGACTGTATCATTCAATATAATTGTCACCACATATTGCTTCCTTTTGTTGGCAATTTCCTCATTTTGTTCCAGACTGTGAGAGTCAACCCAGAAGGGACTCGTGGAGCATTAAAAACCTATAGTCAGTCAAAAATAACAGAACAATGTTGGGAAAAATTATTTGTAGATTGTCAAAACTCTGTTTTCTAACTAGCGAGCTCAGTGTTTGTTCAAATTCTACAGGTGCAAGTATTTTGCAGTTAGAGGCAATGTGACTGGGTATATGAATGAATACTTATATGTGCAGCTAACTAATTTTCATGTGCAGATTTGGAGAATATAAACAGCTTCATGCTCGCTTAGGTGCCTATGGAAATACAGTTTTTTATGGGTATTTTTTGTACTACATCTGCATTGAATTTATTTTTACCACAGTTGCTTATTAGAATAGCAGCTGTTACGCTACATGACTTTGTTTAACCCACCAGCACACCTTATTAAAAATTCATGTAGTAAAATTGTTTGTGTACTATTTTAAGAGAGAAGTAGTTAGGACATATTTGATTTTCTCAGTTTCTAGTAATGTACATCAAATACTACATATTTTCCAATTTTACTAAAGACCGGGAGTGATTTCTGTTGTGCTCCCTGAAAGTGGAGAAGAAATTGCAAAGACCTGTTGACTCTTCTGTGGTAGTTCTTTTTCTTTGAAACTGAAATAAATGTTATATGATGCAACTACTTGTAGTAATTTTAATTAGAACTTGCCAATTATTAGCATGAGGACAGTCCTTGGTGATGGATGAAAACTTAATTTCCAATATTCATGTTGCTTTGGAACAAATCAGTGTAAGATGCTAGTCAGCCCCAGATGTCTCCCTGTTCAGGGCAGAGGCAGGGCAGGCTGCGTCACTGTGGATGCATTGTTTTAGGGGTACAGGGGTTTCTTTGCTGACTCATAGTCCACCAGGGACACGTGAGCCAGCTGTGTATCCAGCACCACCTAACTGACCCTTCACGCCACTTCGGAGAGAAAGGCTTCCTCTGGCTCTGCTTGCCAACTTTGGTTGGAAACAGGAGTGGCAGTCCTGGGGTTTCTGCTGCACTCCTGATGCACACACCATTAATGTGAGCAACTTCAATACAAAAGTGAGCAGTTGCTTTGGTACTCCATGGTGTTTCTGTCTCTGAATTTTTAAATCCAGAGTAAACAGGTTATAATAATTATTTATTAAATGAATTGAACCAAACAAGCCTGTGAAATCCAAATGCCTGCAAGAGTTCCCTTTCCTTTCTGTCATCTTCCTTCTTAGTCATTAATTACCATGTCGTTAATTACCACTGATGCCATGGAGGCATTTGGGAAGCTAAAGAGATCTGTAATAAATGATACCCATTTTTTTCCCCTTTAGAAGAGGGTGCAGGATGCTTCCAGATTGATGCTGTCAGTGGGGAGCTGAGAACGACCCGGTCTCTGTCATATACTGAGAGATCAAACTACAGAGTGACAGTCACTGCTAGGGATCAGGGGATGCCTTCCCTTCAAGAACATGCTGCTGTTTTCATCCAGGTACTTGTTTGTATTGGCCAGGTAGAAAAACTATGCTGCATGCTTATTTTCTTTTAAATAATAACAAAATAAAAAAATCAGTTCAGGGAGAATCCAGGGAAATAAAAAGAAGAAAGGAAAAATTTGGAAATAAGCGTATTGTCTCAAATTTCTTTAGTCTAATTCGTTTTCTGTTGAGTGAGGAAATCTGGAAGCTGGACAGATAGAAGCTAAAACACGTGTTGGAGTAGATGTTGTTTCTCATCTATATTAATATATTTTCTGAATTCTCTCTCTGTGCAAGGACAGCTCATTCACTTGTGCTGGTTCACAGAGGGCTGCTCTGCATGGGAGTGTGAAATGTCAGCCTGTGCTCTTCCTGCGGGCAGCAGGTCTGCCTGACCATGGCCTTCTGCACACTCTGTCACTGGGTGTCACCTGTGCTGTTTGTGTTTGGCAAAATGTATAGCACACCATGCTTCCTTGTGCAATCCCTCTGTGAGAGTGCTGAGCTGCTGTCCCAGGGAGAAAGGCAGCTGAAGTGCTCTGGAGCAGGGGCAGAAGTAGCAGTGTTGGAGACACCTATCTTTGGATGCCTGCATATCAGGTGATGATAGACTATCTTGTCCCTTATTTTTTTCATGTGGGAATGAAAGAGAGAATTATGGAGTGACTGGCCAAGGGCTGTTTGAACTCTGCTAGCGCATGTCAAGTTTGTTTCCTGGCTTTTAGGCATAGTTAGTATAATTACATAGCCACAAACAATACATAATTAAACTGTCAAGAAAATAATTTTCATTACACTGCTTCTAATACCAATGGGAAAATATGGCAGTCTTTGTGCTTCTGTTATAGGTAATCCCACTTCCCCCATGGAGGGGTGTCTTCTCTCAAGATTTCAAGCACTTGGTCATACCTGAGAACTTTAAACCTGCACAAATACTGACTTCGATAAGGCTTCCTGGTAATCATCTAGCAACTAACAGGAAGCTGTACTTTAGTATTGCTGAAGATGTTGATGATGTTCATTTCGAATTGGATAATTTGACGGGAGACCTTTTTCTTTCCAAGGAACTTGACTATGAAACAGCTTCACACTTCCTTTTACAAGTTCTTATAAAGGATTACAATAATAATCCTCCACAGAATAGCACCGTGTTCCTCAGTATTGATGTAGAAGATCGGAATGACCATTCCCCGTGTTTCCAAGATGACTTCATAGTGATTGGCATAGAGGAAAATGTACCTGTTGGGACTCTGGTTTACACATTCAATGCAAAAGATGGAGATGGCAGTTTTCTGAACAGCAAAATACAGTATTCTGTGGAAATCAGTAGCGTGGCTGAAAATCCATTTCTTATTCACCCTTCGTATGGCACCTTGGTCACAGCATTTCCACTGGACAGGGAGATCACTCGCTCTGTGATCCTTACAGTGTCTGCCACAGACCAAACAATAAACGTGGCTGATCGCAGACTTGATTCCCTGACTGCAAAAATTGTTATACTAGATATCAATGACAACAGTCCCAGTTTCATGTCTTCATCTCTTTCCTATGTCGTGGAGGATGCAGAGGTGGGCTTCCTTGTACACCGCATAAACGCAAAGGATCCTGACGAGGGAAGAAATGGACAAGTTACATATCACATCATTTCAGGCAATGAAAACAAATCATTTATATTGGATAAAATCACAGGTACTATAACTTCTGTCTACAGTCTGTACACTGTGCTTATCATGGTCATATTTGAAAGTATATACCCTATACCCTACAATACTGAAATACCATATTACTGTGGTACTCTACCCCAGGTGATGAGCATGGTGGTGCTACTTTCAATATGCATGCTCAGTGAGACTCGGCTCAGAAATTTATGCATGGCACTGAGACTGTGTTGTGCAGATGTACTGAAATGCCTTCCAGTAGGGCATTGAGGGAAGCAGGGAAAAAAGTTTGTGCAATGAAATATTTCACTCGGATTTTTACACAATGCATACTTAAACATGTATATGCACCTACATTGAGATATGTAGATGCTATATGTAGAGCCACTAATTGTAGAACGAATGTGCAAAACGAAAACAAAGCTAAGTAAAAACTTTAAGCCAGGAGTTAAATAAAAAGAAATCACTTCAACTTCACTTCAATTTCCATGAATCCCAATTTTCCCTGATGTCAAAATTAGTATATCTGGGTGACTGTGAAGGGAACGATCTGCTCCACAGTCTTGAAGCCTTGCAACAGTGGCACAGAGTGCACTGCGATGCTACTCTGAAGCTGTGAGTGCTGGACCAACTAGCATCCTAACCTGGAGCTTCCTTTCTTTATAACAGGACTCCTAACTACAGCCCAGCTTCTGGACCATGAGGTTCAGGAGCGCTACAGTCTGACGGTCATGGCCATTGATGGTGGCAGCCCAGCTCTCTCTGCAACTCAAGTTCTGACCATCATTGTTCTTGATGTGAATGATGAGAGACCAGTATTTCTGCAGCAACTTTATGAGACTGTGGTTCGTGAAAACCAGGACCCAGGGGAGCTAGTCATAAAGGTGGAAGCTATGGATAGAGATGCAGGTAATTTCAGTCCCTTTGCTATAAATTTCATTGTGAACACTGTGGACTGATCAAATCTTGCTGCCTGATTAGTATATCAAATATAAACTGAGTGCTTGGGTGATGTGGATAGCTCAGCATGCTCTAGATTTCATGTGAAAACAGCCAGAGTGTTCTGGTTATAAGTCAGAAAACAATGTTCATCTCCATTAGAGTTAATATTTGAACATTTTGTTTCTCTCCATCAGTTTTGAATAGTTTTAAAAGTTATGAGATAGGGTCCTGGTTTTGTAAGAGAACCAGTGAACATGCACTAATCTCTTCTGACCAGAGAGGGGCACTGTCATCCAAGATTTTCCAGGTAGCTGAGCTACGAAGGAATTTTTGGAAACCACTCTGGATTTCAAATACAATTTTACATACCTAAAAATATTAATGCACTGCTTTTCAAACATACATGAGATGGATGAGTAAAAAGGGTGGTTCATAATCTCACAGAAAATGGTGAAACGTGAGAGAGTCTTTGCTGAGCAAATAAAAAACTCCAGTTCTTCAACTACCTGTTCTTTCGGAATATCTGAAATGCATATGATGCTACAGGTGGTCTGTGTGCTGGAGATGATCACACCTTCAGGAATACCAAGCACAGCATATACAGTTGATATAACCTGAAGCAGTTGCACAGAGTTTGTGATCTGTAGTGAATAAAATCTGAGGAAAGAATTAAACTTGTGGATATTACTGCAATTGACCTAAAACTTGTCTCAGCTTTGTCAATGACTTTCTCTTTAACATATGTTTGCTTTCTGCACATCTTGAGAATGGTTTAAGTTTGTGCTATCCAAGAAATAAAACTTGTGAGCAAAATCATCTTGTGTCTCCAGTAAGATTTACCATTTTAAAGTAGAGCACGTACCGATTGTGAAAGGGTGCTGTGAGATGCACAGCTCAGCAGAGATGCTGTATGGGAGAGCTATTTCTCCACAACTATGTAAAGTATTCAGAAATTAGGAAGGAGTGGGTAGTGTATATGAACATCTTCATGCCAGTTGAGCAGTGTTACCGTCTACCTCTGTCTCCCTCACTCTTCCATGTACTTTCTTTCCTTTGTGCATCACTCTGTAAAAACAAAGGCTGAATTTGATGTTAAAAATTTTTAGATAATACAGAAAAGGAATGGGAATTTGTTTGAATTCCTCAGTCTCCTTTCTCCATTCCTTATGTTCTTTTATCCCACGTTTTGTGGGAAATACAACAGAAGGGAAATACTGGGAGCCATTAGTAGGAGGACTGGCACTGGGCACTACAGGTCTACCAGGTGGCATGTGGCTGGCCAGTGTGCACCTGATGGAACAGATATTTGAGGCTGGAGCAGTGTTGGAGCTGTGTTGGGTCCTTCCTGTTTTGTTTGTTTTGGGCGTGCTTATTTTAGTTATTATTAATTATATTTTAGTTTATAATTTTTCCAGTAATCAGAGCCCTTCTGTTGTCTTTTTCCCACGTTTTCATGATTTGGCCCAATCTCATATGTGTGTTGCAGTATTGTTCCAAATACTGAAAATGCTCGTAATGTAAGAAAAGATTTATATAGGCGCCATACAAATATAACATAACTAACTTTTCTTATCCTTTCGGGACATAATTTTTGAGTAAGACAACTGCTTTCATGGTGTTCTTTTTTTCCTCTTTTTATCACATTTTAAAGATCATTTTTATTTGCTCTTTAAGTTGCAATTCAAATCTCAGTAATATTTCCAGTCTCAGAAGAGGACTTTCCTCCCTGTATTGTTTCTTTCACCTCATATGTTCCCTGACTGACCACGGGGAGGAATGATGGAATGATTTTTACTGACAATTGCAGCCATCATCAACCTTTTGGTTTTATTTGTTTCTTTACTTTATGTATTATCTGTGAAGGGAAGAGCAAGCAGCTGTCATCTACTTTGTGTTTGACCCAAGCTTTAAGCTCGCTGCCACTTCAAAAGGTCTTTTGTGGAAATCACTGCCAAAATTTTGCCTCCACTGATTATTTTTTTTTCCCACATAGATATCCATGAAAAAAATTCTTGTTCCACTGACTCCTATCTCTAGTTGTACTTACTGCAATCCTCCCTTTCCTCATTTTATGTAAGTCTTCTACACAGTGTGGGAGCTCTCTGCTTGCCCCAAGGCCAACATCTAACACAAGTAAATGCAAGTAAACACGTGTTTTCAATTGCTCATTCCAGTTAATAATTTCAGCCCCCTAAAATGTGACTAGTAACCAGTTAACCAGGAGGTTGGATTAAGTGCAGATGTGTCAGCTGCTATGTCAAGCCCATGGTGCATGAACACATAGAGTCATCACCCTCCTCTCTTGGCAGTGCATACAGGCATGCATTTTTTTCTGCCTGTAGCATATTGGTAATTAAGGATGGATAAATGCAGACAAAGTTGCAAATATCTTTTTAAAGGTAGTTGAGAGTTGATAGACTGTGTTGGTAATATTAAATTTTCAAGATATTTTCCTTCATTGTCCCTGCAGCCATGATTTTCTTCCTTTCTTCCAGAAAGTTGGAAGGATTTCTGTAACTTTTTTTTTTGGTATTTTTATGAATATATTGCTTCCTTGAATTGGTTTAGATGCAAATAACAGTAATAATTCCTTCAATCAAATTTCAGTAGTATTGTCAACTACTTTAGCAAAGCTATTCAAAGGCAAACAAAGGCAGTCATTGGCACAGGCATCAAAACTGTAGAATCTGTTTCTTTTCTCACTTTGGTGTTTCTCCATCAACTCCAGTGCAGTTCTATTTTCTGCTGCTGTAGTTGAGATCAGGTATGCAGTGTTAACTTGGAATAGCAGTTACAGTATTACCAGGAGTACTTTGGTTTTCTGAGTGCACTAACTGTCTTTGTGTGACCAAAAGATTGTTTATTGTGTGAAAAAAAATACATAATGATTGAATGAAACAGAAGAACGTGCAAATGAATGAGCACAGTTGTACAAGATGAGTGGTTGCGGCCTTTTAAATATAATATAGTATTAAACTCATTAGCGATCTTGTAATGGAGATTTCATTGTATTTTCTTCTGACGGGTGTTGAAACTACATGAAATATGAAATAAGTTATGAAATAATCATAACTCGTAGGAATGTGGAATCCCAATTCTTGTTCAACTCAGGCAGCTTTGGAAGAAGGGGTAGTAAAGGCCTATACAGTTTTAGCCTAGTATTTCCTAGAGAAGGACAGGAAGAATAATATTTGTGCACTATATACAAATGGTAGATGCAATTAGGAACAGATTGGAGATGGCATTCAGAAAAAACACTGAGGGAGGGAAAATCTTTTATCTTCCCTTCTGGAAATTCTACAAGACTTCACAAAGGCAAGCGATATCATTTCAAAGGTTGGCTACAAGCATGAACAGTCTAAAAGGCCTGAGATGTGCTGTGGGAATGTCCACCAAGTTAGCATTTGTGTTGAAGACAACTAGGAAATGCCTACCCTATGAATCCTGATGGGACTTAGGTACCTGCCTGCTCAATATTACAAATATTTAGAAGTTGTGAGCATGCCAAGAAGTGGATGCTTTCTCTGGATGTTTGTTATTCCATATCATACTTCATAGAGATGCTTGTATTGGCTCTGAGTGAGGAAACTGGAGAAACAGAGCTGCCAGACCAGCCTGGTGCACAGCCTGACATCCTGTTGAGAAATAATTAATTACCTCAGGGAGAGCACAAGACAGATGCACAGATTCCACAGTCTAAGCTAGTGCTGTATTACACCACAATGATATGTCAGCTTGCTTGGAGACTTGCCCTGGATGCTGAGAAATGATGCTGGGGTCACTTTGAGTGGTAGGCAACACATTAGGTACAATGCAGCAGCTGGACAAGCATTTTGAAGATCCAATTTTAAATTTTAATCCGTTGTACTAATGAAGAAGCAGTTAATCACTGCATTAAAAATAATAATTTAATCCATAATCCATTTCCCAGAGCATGGGGGGAAAATAAAGCCAGCGTGTAAGAAGAGTGGCTCGGTTTTGCTAACACTTCCATTCTGTTTTTAAGGACAAAATTCCTTGCTTCAGTATGAAATCCTGCCAGGAACTGGATCTGAAAAATTTAGGATGAACTCAGACAATGGAGAACTCACAACAGCTGTATCACTGGACAGGGAAACCCAGGAGTTTTTCAGTATTAAAGGTAACAGTGTGAAATACCTGTGACTGCTTGTAAAATGGGAGGTGAGAATGGATGTGGTGTTGCCATCATTGGTACTTTCACTTCTTGCCATCTGGATTAGCTGGAAGTGGAAGTATTTTCAGGAACAGGAGAGTATGTGCTTTTTGCATAATGCAAATAAGTGTACTGTTCTGATATTGCTAAAGAGTATCCCTTGTTGCTCCTACCCTCTGTACAAAATTTGCTTTCTGTTTTTTAACCTTAGTTTTGGTTCGAGATGGTGGAACTCCATCACTATCAAGCACAGTGACAGTTATCTGCAAAGTGCTGGATGAAAATGACTGCTCTCCCAGGTTTCTCTTTCCTGTCTCTGAGATTCATATTCCAGAGAATCAACAGCCTTCAGTAGTCTACGTTGCTGAGGCTGTAGATATGGATGCTGGCAATAATGGAGCTCTAAGATACCACATAATTGGTAAGTTATACCCTATCATTTTTATTAGTGTAAATCAAGAAGCATGTAAACAGCAGTATCTAGGTTGTAGACTACCTCCTGCCTTGTCCACATCCTTCTTTTATGTAGAGAGGGAAAAAAAATCTTTCACTCCTTTGTCAGCATTAATAAGCCCTTTTCAAGCACACCTTCAGTCTGTTTTCTGGATTTAAAATAGTACAGAACAGAAGAACAAAAACAATCAAATGCTGGAAGGAGGCATTTATCACAAAAGAGTAGTTTTGTCCCTTTTGTAGTAGTTGTGAAAGTATTGAATGTAAATATACCCTTGCAAGTAAGTACAAGAACTAACTGAATTTTATTATTTTATTATTTTTTTATTATTATTTTATTATTTTTGTTAATTTTATGTCTTGAGAGCTTCTTTCACTCACCAATTAAAGTTATACTTAATTTTCATGTTGCCAAACTCTCCACATGTCCACTATGCCAATGTAAGCTCCACAGCTGTTCAAAGCCTCTGGTAAAATCTGTGCAGAAATACAAGCATGCTGCACTTTGGTTTGTGGCTCTCAGTAATAGCTGAAAAGTAGGCGCATAGCTACTGTGGTAACAGCCAACAAATTTTTCTTTGAAGAAGCAGTTAAGAATTCCTTTGTGTTTTCTTGGTTTTAATTTCATGATCTTTAATTACCTTTAATGGTCTTTCTACATGTTATAAAGTATGTATGCCATTCATTGTTACTAAAAATGCTAACTTTTCTTCTGTCAACCTCATCATATTTACCTTCCCCTGCAAATCAAGATCTTGCACAACTCTTCACTTCCAAGAGACAGGTTTGTAGAAGAGAGCAAGGAGCACGTAATTACAATCGTCAGCAATGCTTTATAGGTTTCTGGAATTTGTAACTAAGGTTGGGAAGAGGTCACTTTGTGCAGCAGCATAGTTGCAGGAGATTTTATAAGGTGTGCTGCTTTAGGAAAAAAGACATACATCTGGCAAAATAGCCACTCTGTAAATTGATATGATATTCTGTATTTACTGTCATTGCCACCCACTGATTTAAATGAAATGCAGGTTTTAATTCTTAGAAGAGGAATAAAATATGTGAAAGACACATGAGCACACCAGCTGCACTGGCAATTGGATAGTGTTATTGCAATTAACGTGGTATTCACAAGGGATTATTTTGCAAAAGCAATTGTTTGTCATCATTTTATTTTGTGTGTTTGAAAGGTGGAAACGATGGAGAATACTTCACACTAAATAATACTTCAGGAAAACTGTTGGTCACTCGTACTTTAGACAGAGAGGATATCAGCAATTTCACCCTTGTAATTGAGTGCCATGACCTAGGCAGGCCCTCGAGAAGCTCCACTGCACTGTTGTATGTAACAGTCCTGGATGAAAACGACCACAGCCCGCTGTTTGCAAAGAACCAGTATCATGTCTCCGTGAGAGAAGACCTAGAGGAAGGCTCAGCCATCTTGGACCTTTTTGCTTCTGATGAAGATGATGGCCTGAATGGTGAAGTTACATACCGGCTGATCGACGACACCTTTGGAGCGTTTGCCATTGACAGCCTAACAGGTTCCATAGTTACCACAAAACCACTGGACCGAGAGACCAAATCACAGTACACATTCAGGGCTGTGGCTAGTGACTGTAGCACCCACTGGCCAAGAAGTACCACTGTCAGTGTTGTGGTGCACGTGGATGATGTCAATGACAATGACCCAGTGTTTCTGCAGAACCCTATCAGGGCCTTCGTGCCTGCTGAAACTGCTGTCAATGAGACAGTAGCCACTGTTAGAGCAGAGGACGTGGATCTGGGGCCAAATGGAGCTGTTGTCTTTAGTTTGGTGCCAGAAACTGTATTTCAGATTGATGCAATGACAGGTGCCATCGTTCTTCAGCAGCCCTTGGCTTCCGAAGACTTCAGTGCCCAGCTGCTTGTGATGGCTTCAGATCAAGGCATCTCACCTCGAACAGCCACAGCCATGGTCATTATCTTTACAGAGGGACAAGAGGAGCAGATTTCATTCAGCCGCAACTTGTATGAAGCAAGTGTGCCTGAGAACAGTGCAGCGGGTAGGTATCAAATCCCTGTCTGTGTTCCTGCAGCTGCTGGGGCCCTTTCCATTTGGGATGGTAATTGTAACAAATAGGATAGGGAAACGTCTGTCCTGTGCAGCATCGGGGAAAAGTTAAGCTGAATCGAGCAAATATCCCTCTGCCGTTTGCCAGTGTACCAGCCAAAGAATCATAATCTGTTAGTGGAGGCATTGTCTGGCAGGCACATTTGCTGCTCATGTGCAGTGGTGTTGCTCACATTAAGCAGAAAGCTCGCGTACCAGAGATGGTGTGTTCCCAGCCCCTCAGCCTGAGAAGCACTGAGCATCAGTGGATTGACTCCTTTAGCAAAATGACTTTAATGATGGGTGGACAGCGCTTACTCCTTGTTTCACTTGTCAATACACTGAGGTTCAGATGAGATGAGTGGTATGTACCAGTTGCAACACAAGTTTTTATTATTTATTTATTTTTTTTTTTAACTTTTGCAAAACCCTTAATGAACTGTAATAGCTTTCACAGAGACTGTAAAACCTTGTTTAAATTTTGGACTTTCCAGAAAGAGAATACGGGGGCAGGGTGAGGTAAAGGGGGAAGTTTGAGGACTGTAGTACATCAACATTCAGACTTCTACAATACATCTCCAGGTAGAGCCTGCTACCTATAGATAAACATCTTAAATCACAAGGTGCTTACAGATTTATTTTTTGTTCAGTGTAATGATGAGAATTACTACTCTTTTTTTTTTTTTTTATCATTTAGTGGGTATTTGTAGTTGTGCATCCTGCTGATTAGATATGGTAAGTACTTTTTCAGGCTTCAGGGGATGGGTTCATCATAACAAGGGGCAGAAAGGAGGGTCTTTCACATTTTTTCCACCCACAAATCCGACTGTACAATTGACCAGACATATTTAAAGGTCTGACCTGGACTACATTCTTGATTCAAAAGCTGCCTTACAAGGTTCGCCTTGAACAAGCCGTTTATTCTCTTTCTAGTTCAAATTTCCCTCTGTAAAATGAGAGCAATATTCCTCTATATCCTAAGGGTATTGTGAGACTAGTGAATTCTTAGATCTTGAATAACAGCCTATATATTTGATTAGGAATCAGCAAAGACAAAATGTGCTAATAATTTTGGAAAACCAATCAATATACATGGGTAATTACAAACAGAGTAGAGAACTGAGGGTGAAGATGTCTGTGGCAGAACCTACTGCTAGGATTGCTCAGACATTTCTTCCTACATACCTCACTGAGACTACAAGCCAAATTTTCAGCAGTGTATTTTAAAATTAAGATAATGTTGTGAGTATTACTAATGTTTCAGTTAACAGGTCAAAATATGCAATATGGTGAAAAAACACTTTGGATTAAGTGACTTTTTTGACCATAGATAAAAGCCTGAAAGCAAAAGATTTCATTAAAAAGTTGTGAACTGCGACCAAGCCACCAGAGTAGAGCATCCATTTTGATTTCTCACTGTCTGTCAAAAAAAACATGCAGGATTTTGTAAAAAGTGGAAGGCTTCCTACAGGAAATAGAAGAGCATGCAGTAGAGTGGTGGTTACAACACCCTCCGGAAATAAGAAAGGTATAGATTCAGGTCTCCTCAGGCAGAGGAGTATTTGCATTTCTCTTACTCCATTCTGAGCACTTCAAGTACTGAATCCACAAGATAAAAGTTTATTATTATTATTATTGATTTTTTTGTGTGTGAAACGAGTGCTTCATTTATGGTTTCTACTTCAAATACAAAAAAATAAAAATAAAAAAATTCCTAAGTATATTTGCCTTGACATTTAAAACATGTTTTTTATTCCACGAATTTGACTAGGATTTGCAAATAATTTTGTGTGGCCTAAACCTGTTTGTTTTTTTTTTCTGACTGTGAGTAACAGATGCACCCAATTTTATTAGAGTCAGCACTGTACAGTAATTGTGTGTTGCTCTGCGAAGGAGAGGGAAGCCCTGAACTCTGAATTTTGTCTATCCATTGATGCAGCAAGCTTATATTTTTAGAATGTGTCACAGGAACTTAATTGTCACTCTTCCATGGAGAGTAAGATGAAGACCCTGGCATCTACCTTTTAATGACAGATTGGATTCATTTGCACTAATCCTGCATTATATCAGGAAAGATCTAAATTTCTTTCTATTCAAGGAAATATAATAAGAGCAAAGGTTTTGTTAGGAAACAAGTTAAAAGAAAGAAAATGAAAATGGGAACTTTGCAGCAATTGATAAACTAATCTTGTCCTAAATTTTCCTAAAGTGTGGATACATTTATGGTTCAGGCTAGACAATCCAGCCTGAAATCATGGAAATACCCCAAGGAATTGTGGTAACAGAATGCCATAGTCAGATATTCTCCCACTCAATCTGTAGAAAACATAAATCAGATTTGATTTAAGTTGTTTTGATTAAAAGAAATTTCACAAAGCTGCAGGGTAAGCTAGAGGGTTTCATCCCAAAATTTTAGTTTGTATGTTTAATAAAAGTCTATTTGTAAAGATGATCACATTCTTTTAAGAGTATGAGAGATTTTACAAAATATTAATCTTTGTTTTGCTCTGCTTATAGTATTTTCTTATTTATATAAGCATAAGCGCATATCAAATACTTCACTTTTCAGGAAAAAAGGCATGATTATAATTAAAACTCCCATAGAAGTTAGCTTACAGGATATATGTGATCTGGGACCCCTTCAAGAATGAATAGCAGCAGTGTATTCAGTCCAAGGGAGATTTACATTACACACTGATTATTTGTAGACCTGGTATTAATAAATGTGGCTTTTCCTCCTCATTTTATTTCTGCCTTAACTAATAGAGTGGGAAAGGTCTAAGTTTATTTTAAAAAGAATCAAAACTCAAAACAATATAAACAATGAAAGCCAAAGCCAAGGGTCCATAGTTCCAATTTAGTCTAAAATTGTCTTTTAGATAAGTACCTCAGGAACTGGCTCTTATGGTCAGAGTTTCTTTACTTAAAGTGTATGACCTCCAAGTTTAATGATCTTCAGAAAATCCTATTCCTCTACTTTTTCTTTAATAATGAACATTTAATGTCTTTAAATATTATAAACTGCATTTAGAAGCCAGTCAATACATAATTAGGTCTCTGCATTCTGCAGAGGGTTCCCAGAGAAACCTTTGTTATTCACCAAGCTTTCAGTTGAATGATTATATGCATAGCACTTCTTGAAGACAGATTCAGAAAAAAAACATGTTGACTCCTCTGCATTTGCAGTATTTTTTTTCCTAATAGATATAAAATATGTAGCCTCTTATTCTGTGAGTCATCCCTTGTGCTCAGTTAGCTTTTTCTTTCATTAGCAATTAAGAGATCTCAGGAAATAAGGGCAAGGATGAATCAGAGTTAGATGATAAAGGAGGAGAAAAAGACTACAAGGCTGACTGCAGAAGACAGAAGAATTGTATAGATTATACAGTAGCTCAGTTCTGGTGTGCGTTGTATGTCCAAACACGGAATACAACAAACATTGCTATGAGCCTGTTTAGCCAGGCAGGCAAATAGTGCCCAAGCTGCCCTGCTTCAGTTTCAAGTCTGCAGGCATAAAGTAAAAGTTGGTATGCGTGATATTTTAAAGCAGTTTGAGATACTTTCAAAAGCAATATATCTGTGATTTAACTGAAAAAAAAAAAAACAACCAAACGAAGCATAAACATTTTAAACTGCTCTTCTTACACCTTTAATATTCTTAACTGATTTAGAAGTTGACTGCGTAGCATTTCAAGCTCATCTATCTTCAGCTGTGATCCTCATCTCCATCCTTCCTTATACTGGCTTCAGTGCTGACCTGATCCTTGCCATGACATTTCACTGTGCTTTACAGCCAGAAAGCTCCCTTTCTCCTGTATTAATTTTCCACCAGCTTGGCGCAGTGAATTGGCTCAAGAAGGGCTCTGCTGAGCATCAGCTCCACGGAGAGAAAAGGACTGTGAGGAACCACAGGTGAAGGCAGTATCTTGGCATGCAAAATCTTGGCAGCTACAAGTCATTGTGATTTGGAATGCTGTAGGGGCTGAAGCTTCAGTGCAACATGCTGTGACCTCTGCTTGAGCAGTGTTTGAGTCACGTATGCTCGATGTTGTAAGCTACTGGATGGGTGCTGTCTTTTGCTATTTATCTGTATAGGATTTATTTGTGTCACAATAGAGATGTCAGAAGTTGGTCATAATTTTTTCACAATGAACTGTACAAAATTGCTGTTTAAAGGAGTCATTTTCTGTGAAATTTATCAGAAACAAAGGAAACATGCTCTTTGCCAAAAATAAACAAATAAGGTTTAAACAATTTTAATCACATGAAAATATACAACTTGAAGTATTAGGATTTGAGGACCCAGAGCAACGTTTTGTTAACTTAATCCCTGAAAAACGGATTCAAATGGAAATACGGCTGCTTGCTGTATTCGTGGTAGGTTTTCTTCTAAAGCCAGTAGTCAAAAAGAACAGAAAGATTGCTGACAGTATTGAAAGATAAATATAAACAGTCTGGACCTTGAATTTTTTTTTTTTTATCTTTAGCTCTGATAGGAGGATGCTATACATGTAAATGATTGCCCTTTTGCTGGCTTCTATTGTAAATCAAAGTTGCCCAGCAATGAACATTCAACCTACTATCATCCAGAAGATCCCCATTTTAGATCCTAAAAGCAACTTTTCATATCTGTCTGTTGGATGGGTAGATCTTATTTCCAGAACCCTTATAATAAATATATTCACTAGTGCAGAAAACTGTATCTGTCACAATCAGAGTGTTTGTGTTTTTAATTGCCAGATTTTAGGAACAAATTACGAAACATATAAAACAAGATTTCCTGTTTTTAAAAATTAGTGGCTAACTGTACTAAAATAAAATAAAATGAATAAGTAACAGTACCAAGAACAACATTTCCTCTCACATTTACACTAAAGATAAAGCCCTTACTTCCAAAATTGAATGTGAACAGCATGCCCTTTGTAATGTAATAAAATAGCTAGCTGACTGTAATGCTGTTTGGAAGAGTTCAGGATGTATGGTAACCT
Source organism: Anas platyrhynchos (assembly GCF_047663525.1). NCBI lineage: Eukaryota > Metazoa > Chordata > Aves > Anseriformes > Anatidae > Anas > Anas platyrhynchos. The sequence goes on from NC_092590.1 coordinate 34,735,344, forward strand.
CATTCCATCACAGCTGGATGGAATCAATTAAAATTAATTTAAACAATTAAAATTGGTTAAAAATCAATTGCCATATGTGTTAAAAGATTTCTTAACTCTTGAAAAGAACTGTTATTTGGGAATATTAGTAATTAGTTTTTAATAAAACTTGCTACAATTCTGTTTACCATGATTCTGATTAGGATAATGTATTCAGTTTGAAATTTTTTTTCTTTAATCCTCGTTCAGATAGGATTTTTATTTCACAATTTATATTCTGTATTAAATCATTACTTTTTTTCATTGAATTCAGATACTGCTCAACTCATCTGTCTTTGACACATTCCGTTTTTCATTCCATCTGTCAGAAAATGACTACTTAAAATTTTTAAGAATATTTCAAGTATTTCTCAAAAATTCAAATTGAACCTAGATAAATGAAGGAAAAATAGAGGACCTCTTTGAAATGATTTAGAAGTAACACGCATTCTTATGCATGCTACAAAAAGGACTATTTTCCTTGAAAGAATTCATGAAAAGGTTAGATTGTAATGACCAAAGGTAGCATAACCCGAATAAGAGGACCACACGAATAAAAAGACACTTTCTCAGACAACCTCAGAAAGGGAGTTTAATATTCAATGTCTATTTTGGCCTTCAACTCAATTAATGTTATCACCACCAGAAATAAAAAATAATATATATATGTTTTTCTTTTCCAAATGTAACTTCAGTTAAGAGGTAATTTTGGTGGTACTTGGGAGTTTGCAATCAAGAGAAGTTAAAAACTAACACTTTCATTAGGCAGGTGATGAAGTCGCAATCAGACAAGTAATTTACTGGGCAAGGAGGGATAGGGCCTTGCCTATGAAGTTGCATTACAGTGAAAGGTTTTCCTGTCTACTATTTCAAATTGTGAATGAGCAGCTAGGCTAGTTCACACGTGTTTTGGCTGTGCATCTGCTATCACTCAAAGTAATATAAAATTGCAATAGAACCTTATCAAGTGTACATTATGAAAATGTTGTTTCCATAGGTACGTCACTTATAACTGTAGAAGCTTACGAACACAAATTTACAGGAGAAAGCATAAAATACAGTATCCTTGGTGATGAGGAAAGCATATTCTCCATACACCCAATTACAGGTAAACTTGTTTTTTTTTTTTCTTAAGTGTCTGTCTAGGTTAAAGAGTGTGGTCTCTTCCCTGGTGTGTAAGAGAGTGCAACTTCTCCGTTTGCTTCAGTTCCTTCTGAATATGAGCAGCAAGAGAGAGCTGGCCTTTTGAACAGCCACAGTCTATTCGGGCTGGCCATAGACAGTATAAGCAGTTTTCCTCAGAAGCAGTGTAGATAGGTTGTACTCTTAACAAATGTCATTTTCTCTGACTTCCTGGTGGCTTTCATCTCTGATTATTCTGCTGTCACCAGGCACCAAGCAGTGAACTCCTGCAGAGCTGATAATGTTTGCTGCAGATGGACAGTTTAAAATGATTTTGTTTTGTTCAGATGAGGGGCACTTAGAAGTGCATATGCTTGATTTCCAAGTCCTTCTCATTTCACTGAAATAAAGCTAGAAGTGTTAATCTGAATGACTGTCATAGTCACAGGCAAGTTTATCCCTGAGGAAGTGAATCTTCTCCAATATCAACTGCCCCAAAATATTGAATGCCAAAAAAAAAAAAATGCTAGTAGTTTTTTGTTTTGTTTTGTTTTTATCAGCCAAGTTGCGAAATGGTTGCACAATGTTTTAAGTCTCATAAGCACTTTCTTCACAAACACCAGTGGAATTTCTGTAGCCCAGGATGTTGCAAATCTTCCTGTGAGACTTTTGAGCCATTGTAGTTGAGTATTGAAATAGTTGGTGTAAATGTAATAAAACCTTTTTCCCATTTCTTAGAAAATATTGAAGTGCTGCCTTTCCATACTTTTAAGAGTAGTTCAATATTAATTTTGACACCAGTGACTCTCTACCCATTCTTTATAAAGCAGAAGTATTTGGAGTTGTATTGATGCCCTCTGTAACTTAGGTTTTCATAAGAGCTAGAGGTCTGCTACTCTTCGGTTTTCAAGCACTAGTGTTAATTAACCCAGCTTTGGAAAAAAAAAAAAAGATCTCCAGAATTGTTTGCTGTTACCAGACATCCACTATACTATCTAGAAACATTCCTCATTTTAGGGGGATTTATTATATTGTTGATCACATAAAATATAGCTAGAAGTGACCCAAGGACGTAAACTAATCTGTCCCCTGCCACAGAAAGAGAACAAACTGTGCCTAAATCTAACAGGCATTAGTCTGTCATGTTCTTAACAGCCTCCAGAAATAGTAATTCTGCAAACCTGGTAGTCTCTACAAGTCTTTGCAACTGGAAAGTTTTTATTCAAATTTACCCAAATGTCTGCTGAAAGAATTTCAATTCATTACTTCTTAACCTAATGGCAATAGATATAAAGAGTTTTTGCCTTTGTCTTTAATGTATTTGAAGAGCATTACCCTATTTCTTCTTTGTATGCACTTCTCTAGAATGAGACTCTTGTTCTTTCTTGTTGTCTTCATAGGTGATGTTTCTCCTGTTTCTTGATTCTTTGCTCATGTTGCTACCCAAGGATCTTTCAGTTGTTCTCTGCCTTCTTGAAGCGTATTCCTTCTGCCACTGTACTTTGTTGTTGTTGTTGTTCCTTTTTTTTTTTGTTCTGTATACAGAATGCAATAATTTTTAAGTATTGTGCTGGAGAGAGACCACCTGCCAGCTTTGATGTGTTCAAAACACAACTCTTTATCATGGGAGAGATCCATAAACAGCAGTCAATCACTGCTGCTTGTCTTAGAAAATAAACTAAAACATACTAGCTTGGAAAGACACAGTAGTTGCATTCTTACGCTAGCATAAGTTCAGAATATAGATAATCATGACATCACTACTTAAAAATTAATGCAAAACTCAGTTTGAAATCTAATGAAACTGACATACAAATGGGCTATGTTTGATGGTAATGAAGAATTTTAATATATTACTATATTGGAACATTGAAATAATGATGACAGATTTCCAAGGAAATTTCAGGTGTAATGTGGAGATGTCTAGTTCTGTCAGTCGTCTCAGTCACTGATTGTTTTTGACAGAATAACAGTTGGTGGAGAAACTCACTGCATCAGAAGGAATCTAAGCGCTTTGCCTTTCTGTCAGATACAGGCAGATACAGCTATTGCCCTGTTTATATATAGTTGAAGCATTAGATGTAGCCACTCTGCAGATGAGAACCAGGAGTCTCTTGAGACACAGCTGGTTCATAGTCACATGTCAAGGAGCCCACGTCACACAGCCACTTTCTTCCTCTCTAACCGCTCTACAAGTTGATTTCTTTTGCTTTAGGAAATTGCCAACGCAGTGGTTGATTAGTAAAAACTTAGCTATCTGAAATTTATCCAATAACTTACACTTAGAAGATGATGTCAGGTAGAGGGAGGACACAGTGGAAAGCTTGCTGAACTTCTGTGATGTGTTCAGCAAAGGAGACCACATACATTTTAGGTTTCATAACTGCTTTTGTGGGTGTCATTTCCTAATTATGTCATCTCTCTCTCTCTCTCTCTCTCTCTCTCGTAAACAGGTACAATCACAGTAAAAGAGCCAAAGCTTCTTGATTATGAAGTTAAGAATAAAATACATCTTTCAGTTCTGGCTGAAAATAGTTTGGATTCAGCACTCTGTGGAGTGTCTATTTTGATACAGGATGTGAATGACAACGTACCGAAATTTGAGCAAAGCTGTTACAGAGCATCGGTATGGGAAGGACAAACTGCTAAAACAGACATCATACAGGTAAGTAAATGTTTGTAACTACAGAACTCAGCCTGCAAAGATACAAGTTTGATTAATTTGGTCACGAATGCAGTCCTACTCAGTCTGTTTTGGACCACCATCGTCTTTCAAAAATCAAGAGTGGGATTCTTGGTGTAGCTAATACTTTGCGTGCATATCTAAAATATTGAATAATTTAGTCCAGACCATGCTTCAGGTCTTTCAGTTCTATCAAGTTGAAGGAGAAATATCTCCTTTATATTATATAAAAATTTTTCTTTATATTTTTATTAGTTGTGCAGCTGGACTTAAATTATATTATTTTTTATTTATTTATTTTTTAATATTCTGTTTATCTCTTCAAGTAGTTGAGAAGAATTACTCAAAGCTATGGTTCTGGTTACAATGTAGGCTGGGTCCTGCATTAATGCATCTACTGTGAAAGGGCTGTAGCAATAAAAAGAATACTTTCAACCCATCAGACTAGGAGTGGAGTCAAATCCAAGTGTTCAATTTAAAATCTGATGCTTAAAGAGCAGCTTGTCTCAATTTAAATGTGCAAACACTTCTTCCTCTGAATGGATCCATTCTCTGAAAGTGTTTCCAGCTGGCCATGTTAGAGCAAAAGAAGACATCAGTTGGACTAGAAGAACACATAATTTCCTCAGTACATGTTCTTGCATTGCAAGTCAGGTCACAGTGAGGGTCATGTTAGGTACTAAAGATATTCCTCCTCTAGAGAATAAATAAATGGAAAGCTACAAATGCCTCACAGGCAAAGTGATTAGAAACTGATGGACGTTGTATTTAGAGAAACATATGTCCAGCAATGGAGAAAAATCAAAAGGCAGTCAACCCAGATGTGTAGTCAAAATTTTATGACATGATACATTCTACTATGTTTCCTTTATTCCGTCTGACTGGTTGTCTCTGCCATGGTTTGGATCCTGTGCTCATTATAATGCTTGTTCAGCAACCAGAAAAATACAAAGGCAACTCGTTGAAGAGTCAAAAAAATCTTTGAGGAACCTGTGCGCTGCTGTTGAATGTTATTAACAATATTGCTTTTATAGCAACATTTACGCTGCTTGTTCTTATTTTAAAAAGTAATTAGTGAACCATCCCATGAAAGGTCTGAAAACTTTAATAATTACTTTTGCCCTTTATCTGTATAGCAGTAATACTTTAAAGGGTAGTCCTGGGCTAGTGAGAAAGTTCATTTTTAGGCACTAAACAGAGATAGGATTCTAACAGAAACATTATAGTAATGTAAACAGTATAAAAATGATTACATTCACCTCTAATGCTTTATGTAGTTGAATTTCAGATTGTGTGGGCAAAGAATTTATGTGCATACTATCTCAATTCATGAGCAGATTTCATGACCTCATATGACACTTGTGTTGAGGGCCAATATGATTATTTGCTTAAATCTGTGCTGTCAAGAGGAAAGTAAGCAGAAATAGATAATTGTAGTATATTTTTTTTCTTGCTGAAATAATGTTCTGCCATTTTGAATTAAGCATCAGGTTTCCTCCTAAACAGATATTTGCAACTGACCTTGACAGTGGGCTGAATGGAGAAACCGAATACTCAATTTTATCTGGTAATGAAAATGCAACATTTCTAATGGATTCAGCAAGAGGGATTTTAGCAACTAACACAATCCTAAATCGTGAAAACACTTCATCTTACAGGTTTGTATGCAGGGATCCTATAAAACCTTATTCTTCTTTTTGTTCACTTTAGCATGAGATTGCTCGTGGTATGTGTTTTACAGTTTTCAGTTGATATCCATTAGCCACAGAGCCTGGGTGCAAGCCAGGCAGCATTGAAAACAGCCCTAAAACTGCCCATGGATTTGTACCATGGATTCTTGGGTACTTCCTAAAGTTAAGAAGGAAAATAGTTTTATTCAATCAATTGCAACACTTACTGATATAAGTGAGCATGATGATTCACTAGAGGAATGATGACAGTTCCTGGTTTTCAGTTCATTAAGAATTACATGGCCATTCCTTTTCTGGAACCATTTTTTATACATAAAGACAGAGAGAAAGCACTCAAACCAAATCCAAAAAGCAGGGACATGTTCTGTTTTTTGATTTAAAATAGAATCTTTTTCAAACTTCCTGTATAATCAGATTAAGATTCTTCTGTAATCTGTTTCAATGTATAAATTGTCTTGTGCTCAGTATTAGTTTTTTAGTGTTTTCCAATAAATTGTGAGTAAATACAATCAAGTGGATGTGAAAATTTTTCTTTATCAGTCATGCCATACTTGAATTTAGAAAGAAAACAAACTATGCCTTGAGAGAAAGTAAGAGCATCCCGATTCATAAATATACCCTTTTTATATACTGCAATCTCTACAAAAATTAGGTTGCTTTATATGTGTTAGTGGAAATTACTTTTTTTTTTTTTTCCATATGGCTGAGGCATCAGTTAAAGTATTTGCAAGTTTCTGATCCTCCAGGGCCTCAAATTTTTAATCATTCAGTCAGAGTTCTTATGAACCAGAATAACTTTTAGAAAACCACATTAAAAAGATGAACAGAATATGATTTTTTTTTTTTTTAATATCAGTGTAAGATAATAGTCTCCTAAAGGGAATGCTTTGTTTTAACTTAATATGCAGAGTACTTCATTTGGAGTTTCTTTTTCAGTTTTTCAGTGAATCAGAAACATCAGTCCTGATTTTTAGTCATTTAAATAGCATAATACATTTTATTTACAAGTAGTACTTTGAAGAATGCCTGTAATAAATCCTCCAGGGAAGGATGTTTGCTGTTAGTGAAGCATTGAACATGTAAGTCTAGCAATTCTGATATCTGTCTTTAATTGGAAACCTGACTTATTTCAGTATTTATATTGGAATTCTAGCAATTTAAATAGACAATTTGTTCAAGGAGTCTGAAGCTTCATATTCTTTCTCTTTATTAATACTTTTTTAATCCTGTTGCTAGGTGAAAAGTGAATAGCAAAAGAAGTTTTTACAAGTGTTATGCTGTTTAATTTCAAAATGACACCATTGGTTCTTTCCAATTTGCAAGGAGTTGTTTATTTTATCTAAATTGAACATTTTCATCCCCAGAAGTTCTAAGCCTCTTGTAAGAGGGATTGTAATGAAAGTGTTGACAGAACCTTAATTTTAATGCCTTGGCTGAGATGTTTTTATGAGAGTTTTTTCCTGAAACCTTAGAAAGTGATTATTTTTAGTAAAATATTTCCATATGTACCTTCCCAATATTCATTCTAGAAAAAATACACTTTCTATATGGAATTATACATGGTCACTGACTGAATACTAGTCGGCAATTCAAGTTGTGTTCTCTCAGTGTCAGAAACCACAGGGGCACCCAGAGCAGAGCTCATGTGGTTCAGGAGTGGAAGTGCAATCCACAGCTTGAGTTACAGCCTTGGTTTTCTGTACTGTCATGTGAGCATTTAGAAGCTGGTATCTCCATGACGCTTTGAACAGCAGTTGTGACTTAGAGGGAGAAATTAAACTTTCAGAATATCTGTAAGGAGATCCAGGAAACATGACACACACAAAAATTGTTAGTACCCAAAACATGTAACAGGTATGCCAGGCCCCGACATGTAAATTCTTTCTTGTAGCTTGATGTTTTCTGTTTTCAATCATCTATTTTTTTAGAGCACCTGCTGAGTTAGATTTAATTTTAAATTTCATTCTGAATAATTCATAATTGTGGGCAAGAGTGAAGAATTTTTTGCTTACAGTAACAGTTTTCTCCGTATTGTTTAGAAGCTGGTTCCCACAGAGTAAACATCCTTCTATCTGTGTTTATCTTTGCTTATTGTTTTCTTTGCTATGTTGTTTGTGAAAATCAAAAGGTTGTTGACAGTTCACTACTGATCCTTATGCAGGTCTAACATGGATGCCTAAAGGCAAGCTCTCTTAATCTGACTATGAGATTCTGGTCCCAGTAAAATCAGTGGTAACTTTGACAAATGGTGTCTGTATTCAGTAGTTTCAGTTTATCACTTAATAGTATAATAGGGGCGTTTATTTCTATTCTCTAAGTATTACTTTGGAAGTTTTCATGCCATCTGATTTTCTTGTTTCTGTTGTCTCTCTGTAATCAATGAGGACAGTCAGGTTCCTCCAAAGGACAATTCAATAATTACAATTTATTCCTGCTCTGAATTGCTTTCTGGAGAAATGTCTTATTTGCAAGAGTCTTGCTAGCTTTTTTAACTACCTGCATTTTGTATGAAATTATGTGAAATAAATGTATCCTTTTGTCTTTATGATTTCAGTATATTTTTGCCACCTAGAGTCTTTTGGACATTGTTCATACAAGAGACAAATCATAAAACTGCAGACAGTCACCCTTATGGGAAGAAAGATGGAATTTACATTGAACAACAAGGAGCTGAAAGAGCTAACCTGTTTTTTTTCCCTGTTTATATAATTGGTGAATAAATCTGGGACTTTTGACAGATGGTGACAATTCCTGCTTTCTTTAATTGTAGGTTGGTTGTACAAGCTGCTGATAAAGGAAACCCTAGACTTTCTGCTACGAGTATTGTGAGGATAGAAGTGGTAGATGTTAATGACAATGCTCCGATTGTCCAACCACCAGGGGAAGTGGAGGTCCCAGAAAGTAAGTGTGATGGTACAGCTAGGTGATAAGATCAGGGTTTGTCAGACCACAACAGTACTTTTAGTGATTTGTTTAACCATAAGATTATAGTCAAAAGGATAATGGATCATATTAATACTGAAATATCAAAGTAAATTGTGATCTGCTTTTGCTCTCAGAGGCATTGTTCTTAGTCTGTAGACATTGTATTTAAGAACAGTTTGGAATAAAATCATAGGCAATTCAGAAAGAAAAACAAACTCTACAGAAATACATCTGTAATCTGTTCCTTTTGGACTCCAATGTCATATTGTTCAGATGTCTTCAATTTCTTCTTTTCTGCAATAACAATACTTGGTGTTAAAACCAGCATTGCTAGAAATTAGACATTCTGAAGTTCATTGTGATGAAAGAAATTCTTTCTGTAAATTTGAATGAAACTTTGAAGTGCTATGTAGCTTGATCTAGTTGATGAACATGAAGAAAAGGGCCCAGACCTCCAGAGTTCTCATCCCATCTGGTATGTGCTGTGACATTAGCTCAGCACTTGCATATCTTAAATCCTAAGCCCAGCAGTTTCAATTACAGACATATATGTGATGCATTAAGATAAGCAGCAGCATGTTTATGAAGACTTAGTCCAATCCTCTTGTTAACAGAATATATCAAGGCTGTCTTTCCAGTGATTTTTTTTAGTCTTTTCTAAATTTAGCTCCCACTGGTAATGACAAGAACAGGAGTCATGGATGCACAGCAGCTGTAAAGTACTGGCTATTTATTTTTTTGTATTCAGTTTAAGAACATTTGCCTGAGGGCACAGCACAGCATGTTTGAGGCTTAATGCCCCAGGCGTGCAAATGGGAAATGGTTTAGTTTCTGTTAGCTCCAGGCTTGATTAGATTATCACTGATAGTCAGATTCAATTTGGAATCTGTGGTACTGTCAATTTGACACATGACAAAAGCTGTCTGTATACAATTTCTAAATATCCTAGAAATATATATTGAGCCCTTAAGAGTTTTGTGCCATGTGGCTCTGGCTGGATATCTCTCTAGTGGCCTCTTCCTCCTGTGGAAAAGCTTCGTAACTGTGGTTGTTGATTCTAGAAAGACCAGGAGACTCGGTTAATGCCTCAGTTAAATATTCCTGTGGAATTTTGTGACACTGTTCAGTAAATTCATGTCAGCTAAATATATGTCAAGTTTCCACATGTTGCCTGTGGAAAAACATGGAAGTTCCTGTTGCTGCCGAAGAAGCAGTTATCAGTATACTGCATCTGTGAAAACCTAAAGAAAACCTAGACTAAAACTGGAAAGAAGCAGAAGCATGTAAAGAAATCTGCTACTTGTTTCTGTGTTATTTCTGGATCTTGCTTTTATTCTAAAACATGAAGCCATAAGACAAAAAAAAAAAAATCTAAGGCAGAAAAATTACATATGTCTAAGATTTAGTATCAGAGAATTGGCAAAATTCTCAGAAATTGTAGTATCTTCTTTAGTTATGACTTACTCCAAAAATTATTGTTTCAGATGTCCTGCCTGGTTTTACAGTGACTCAAGTGTCAGCAACTGATGCAGACTCCAACCCGGCACTTCAGTTTGGCTTTACTGATGACAGTAGTTCTGGAATGAAATTTGCTATCGATCAGCACACCGGTGTAGTCACAGTGGTGGAACCATTAGATTTTGAAGAAACTGCTGTGTATAAGCTGGGAATCACAGTTTCAGATTCTGTCCATCAAACAGAAACAGAACTCACAGTCCTTGTTTTGGACATCAATGATAACCCACCAGTGTTTACTCAGGATTCATATCAGGTGGGGAATTGGGAAACAAACAACAAATGTGTGATGTCCTTCTCTTTATGAGGATAAGTAGTGGGAGTACATATTTATATTTGTGTGTTAAAAATTTATTTGATCACCACTAAGAAGGGAGGTCTCTGAAAACTATTACTGAGAATAGAAACAGAGCAGATTGTGCAAAATACTCTTCTAGGAAACTCCTGCCCTTTCCTAAGAATTCTGCTGAAAGGACTGAGAGAATTGTTCAGTTTTCATGTTTGTGTTTTCTGGCTTCAGAAGAGAAGTGGTGTGAATGCTAGCTGTACTCCTTACACTGTGCATTCATCACACAGTTACTGGATATAATCCAAAACCAGTTTGGGGAGCAGTGTCCATTGTTCAGGACTGATTGTTCCTTCTGACAGAATGGTAAACAAGTTGGTACGTTTATTTTGGCCCAATTACTATGGCATGTATTTCTTCATTTCCAGTTATGCAGCTCTACAGAGGTGTAGTAAACGTCCCTGTGGTAGGTTAAGCATGTATGGTTTGTAACACGTAGCCCTGCTTTATAGCCATGGCACTCTTCTAGGCAGTGGGGGTGTATCGGTTTTGACTTCCCTAGCAGCTCATACTAGACAGAGGACACAGCTCAGCTTTTGAACTGCAAGACTATTGTAGAAGACAAGTTGTCTGACAATGTTTTGAACCAAGGCTGTTTTAAGAGCCACAGGCCACCAAGATGTTGTCCATGGGTTCGTGCCTGGTACGCCATGCCAATAAGCACACAGAGTCAGAATCCACACAAAGGTCTTTTAATTAAATAATTTGCCTGACTTCTTCATGGGAGACAAAGTCTGAGGGGCTTTGATGAGGGTTACAGACAGGAGAGAGAGAGAGTCTAGAGCTGCAGGGGAAATGAAGCTGACAAAGCAGTCCTCTCTTTAGGCCTTATCCATGTGTGGCTAGGCTATGGGGCTTGGCCAAGAGACTGTAGAGCGTGGATTTTTCAGTCTGGCAAGAAAGATGCTCAGGAGGTATCTTACCTCCTGAGCATCCTAACCTGGTGGGGTGAATAAAGAAGAGCCAGACAGTTCTTCATGGTTCCCAGTGACAGGACAAGGGGCAATGGACACAAACTGAAATACTGGAAATTCCTTTTAAGCTTCATAAATAACTTTGTTGTTGCTCTAACAGTGATTGAACACTGGCATAGGTTGCCCAGAGAGGCTGTGGAGTCTCCATCCTTGGAGTTATCCAAAACCACAAGCATACATATTCCTGAGATAGCTGCATTAGGTGACCCTGTCCTGAGCAGGGCTTGGACAAGATGGATTCCTGTGGTGCCTGCCGGCCTCAGTCATTTTGCGGGCCTGTGAACTGAGCTCTTTGCTTGACTTGGTGCTTTTTGTGTGCTGGGAGTGCTCAGAGCCAAAAATATGAGGCACCACAGAAGACTTGGATTTAGTAATGCTTCATTTATAAATCTCAGACAGCTTTAAGAAATAAGTTTAAACATTTGGCTTAGTAGAGAAATTTCAACCTCTGAGCATGTGTGGGGGAAGCAGTTTAGCCACTCAGATAACTGGGTCAGGCTCTAGGCACCTGTGGAACTTTCAGGCATCTGAGTTGTCAGGCTTTGTGTAAATCACCCACTTAAACTTTTAAGTCAAGATCCCAGAAAAAAAAATGCACTTTTAATGCTCAAATGATTTCTAGATCTGGCCTTAAGTTTTCTTCAACACTCATGTGTGTCTGATTTTGACGAATAGTTTAGGCAAGTACTTGCTTGTGCAGGTGCTAGGAATTTTTTGTAGATAGAAGCAGACCTTACAGGCAGGGTTATGAACTGATGTAAATCAGTACAGTTCTATTGACTGTGCTAACATAAACAGCTGAACTCTCTCCACAGTCCTGATGTTTTGATATGTTGCCTGGACAGTATGGTACACTGCTTCTTTTTAATCAATGATATGTATAATTCCCTGTTAACAGTCCTGTGATTTTTACCCTTTTATTGTCCTTTAAAGTGTTTTCATATTTATTCTATATATGGCTATTATATACACATATAATCTGTGTGTCAAAATGATTTTGACTAATACTTGAAGTTACAGCAGCTATTTTCATAGCTGCTATTCATTCAAAATTTATAAGGTGAAAGAAAACTAATCACAAAAACACTGATAATGGAAGCTCTTAAGAAGAGCAAGGACTGGCTTGGTTTTACAGATTAAGTGAAAAAAAAAAAAGTGTTTTTAAAAATTAAATTACAGGAGTAATCTGGTGATTATTCAGGCTCTAGTGCTGGAATTTTCAGAGTCTAGGAGTTGTGTATTGTTTGGTTTTGGTTTTGTTAGTGTTCTTGTTTGTTTATTTTAGATTCCTCAGACTGGCATGGCAAACTGCATTGTATCTATAGAAATCAAGATATTTCTGAAAGCAGGGAGAAAAGCCAGTCATATTTGCAGAGTGCCATGAAGTATTCCTTCTGTTAGCATGTTACTGAAAAGAAATTCAGCAATTCATTGAATTTTTCATAATTAAACCTGAACTAGATGGCTTTTACTACTATTTAAATCTTACTATAAATTTTGGCTGTATTGTATGCAGCATTTTCAATATCACAGCTCTTTGTTTTGTCCCTGAAGGCAATGGGCAGATGAAACTTGACAAAGTCGGGAATTGTATTTGTGTGTGTTCTTTTTTCCTAACCCAGAACAGAAATGTATTTTTTTATGTTCAAAATACTTCGTTAAGTTTTATCAAAACTGTCATTTTACTTTACATGCCAGGTGAGCTTTCCAGAGCTCATTTCAGTGGGTGCCACTGTCCTGACCATCTCTGCTGTGGATAGGGATTCACAGCATAATGGAATGATTTCCTACAAGATCCTCTCCTCCTCTGAGGGATTTTCCATTGATCATAAGAATGGTGAGTCCGTAAGCATGGTTTATTATTTCAGCTTATTCACTGTAAACTGTAAAGTCTTATTCCATTCCTCACCTGTTGCCAGTGATCAGTTCTGGAAATCATTGTTGGCTGAAGTCTACCATATATTTTGGCTAAATCTGCCATTATCTCTGTAGAACTGATAACATCAAAGGCCAGAGTTCACAATTTGTCCCTGACCTATACACAAGATATCTACTCACAATGTTTCATAGGTGCTATTCCTTTGATGTAGTTTAATAAAACTTCACTGTACATTTTGTTTTCTCTTGTGATATTTCAGATCACGTATTAGGCTGTATTAAATTTGTTCATACCTACTATTTTTCAGAATAAGTTGAACTTATAATGGAGCTTCTCTACAGCTTGGGCTGTATATTTTTAAGATTTCTGCTTTACAGAACTTGTTATTCAATAATCCTAAATGGAATTTAATAAAAGTTTTCTAAATTGAGAACACGCTTTCCAAAGTACATCATTTTCTTTAACAGTGAAGAGATTTACTGATTTTTCTGACTTAAGTCTGCAATGCTATGGGAGGCAGCAAATTGTGGGTATATGTGTCTCAGTATGCGTTTGTATGTATAACTTTTGGTAATGCCAGCTTCAGAAATTACTAGATACTCCAAAAATGATACGTAACTGTTGTTCAGTGAGCAAGTGCATCACTTATTTTCTGTTCCCAGGCATTTTTAGGTGAATTTTTTGGAATGTTTTATTTTGCCTTTTGTTTTCTGAAGTTTGCATGTTCAACCTGCTATAAGGAAGATAAATTTTTGTTCGTGTAAATGCAGTATGTGTTTTTGATACTGCATCATTGTGGGTAGGCCTTGGCTTAGAGCATTAGCTGTGATTTTGTAGAATTCTTTCGGGGCGTGCAACAATTACGTCACAACCATGTCATTTTCAAACATGACTGATAAGATTCAGCTTTTGTAATCACATTTACATGCCCTAATGAATGTGGGTTTTTATTATTTCTATCTCGTTTTCAGGTTCAGTGTTCACTACCAAACCAATGTCACAGCTGAAAAACAATAACATTACTCACCTCCTGATAGCTGCCATGGATGGTGGCAATCCTGCCCTGAGTGCAGTCACCTCCGTAGAGGTACACATAGAAGATGTAAATAACCACGCCCCTCAGTTCACAAGGGCATTGTACAATCTCAGTGTGAGAGAGAATGCCTCAGTTGGAGAAAGTGTTCTCACATTTTCAGCAGTTGACTTCGACTGGACACATGAAAATACATACATAGAATACTCTATTGTTGATGGCAATGCAGAGAATTTATTCACTGTGGAAACAAGTGTCATGGAGTCAGAAACATCCTACAAGCTCGTTGGCAATCTTGTTTTGAGCAATAGTCTTGACAGGGAAACTGCTGCTTCCCATCGTTTGGTCCTCCTTGCCTCTGATCATGGAATGCCCTCCTTTAATGCAACTGCTACCGTGCTAATAACTGTACTGGATGTCAATGATAATCCTCCAGTATTCAGCAGCCCAGAGTACCATATTCATGTTAAAGAAAGCACCTCTGTACATAGTCATGTCACTGAAGTTTCAGCAAATGACCGTGATGTGGGCACTAATGCAGAGATCACTTATGCTATAATCTCTGGAAATGACAAACAATATTTTTGCTTGGATGGGAAAACTGGATCAGTGGATTTGATAAAAACTCTGGATTATGAGGAAACCATGAAATTCACTTTAGTTGTCCAAGCCACAGATGGAGGAGCTGATGTAAAAAATGTGGCTTTTTCTGTTGTCCATATTAGTGTCCTAGATGACAATGATTATACCCCACTGTTTTTATTTCCCAGCATGAACTGTATTGTCAGTGAAAACTTGCCTACTTTTTCTTTTGTGTGTTCTGTTAATGCACTGGATTTTGATAAAGGCTCTTATGGACATCTTACCTACTCCATCCAGTCTTCATGTTTGGCTCAACGTGAAGTTTCTACAGACCATGATATGTTTTTCATTGATCCTTTGACAGGAGATATTCATACAAAGCAAATGTTTGACTTTGAACGTCAGAATAGATACTGTCTCATAATCCAAGCAAAAGACAAAGGTGACTCACTGGCCACAGTTACAGTTCAGGTAGATATTGAGGGGAAGGATGAATTTGACCCAGTGTTTGCACAAGATCAGTATTTCTTCAATCTCCCTGAGAAAAACGAAGCAGGCCAGTTGCTTGGCCAAGTGACAGCATCAGATAATGATGGTGGACTAGATGGAGTTGTTCATTACTCACTGCTAAAAACTTCTCCATTCTTTTCTGTAAATCAGACGAGTGGTAATATATACTTGACTGAAAGTGTTCATAGAAAGAAAAATGGCAGCAAATGGAATGATGACAACCTGGAGTTGTTGATAAAAGCACAGAGCCCAAAAATGGAATCAAAGTTCACTGTTTGCACTGTTTTTGTGAATGTTTCTGATTCTCCTGAGAGTTATCCCATTGTGTCAGCATACCACCTGACCTTTAGCCTTTCTGTTTCCTTGATAGTGTTTCTGCTGCTTGTTATCAGCCTTATTGCACTGATTCTGAGACATAAGTGGAAAGATACAATGAACTCCAGTGTGGAAAAAGAAGCAGTATCCTCCTCAGCTTCTGATTTCAATTTGGCCAGAGAAGATGAGGACTGCCAGAAAATCCAAAGTACTGAGAGCAGTATGCTTCCCATGGGTGCCATAGCAGAATGGCTGAGCTTGGCAGGAATCGAAGAGAGGAAGGATGATGGTGTCACCTGCAGGCACTCAGGCTCCAGTGGCCGCAGTTCTGCTGAAGGAAGAACAGAGGAGGATGAAGAAATCAAAAGGATCAATGAACTTTCTTGCAGCAAGAGGGCCAGCTCTGTGCTGAGTGAGCAAGGCTCACGGGTTCCAGATTCAGGAATCCCAAGAGAGTCTGACCAGTTCTCCTGGCAGTCTGGAGAAACTGATGTTGTGGCTACCACACGAAGCATGGA
This sequence comes from Anas platyrhynchos, assembly GCF_047663525.1. Classification (NCBI taxonomy): domain Eukaryota; kingdom Metazoa; phylum Chordata; class Aves; order Anseriformes; family Anatidae; genus Anas; species Anas platyrhynchos. The sequence goes on from NC_092590.1 coordinate 34,751,455, forward strand.
GAGCATGCAGGCCATTCAAGGTGAAGGTGGAGAAGAAGCCTGTGATGCAGTCTATGCAAAGAACACGATGTTGTCCCAGACACTAAAGAAAATTGGAATAAAAGAGAAGGACATAATGACAGACCTCACAAGAGAATATGCCTTGATATCAGATAGACAGGACCCTGGGTATGATTCACTTGTAACTCTTGGCACCTCTGATGAGGATCTTAGAGTTGGTTACAACTGGGATAATGTGCTCAGCTGGCAACCCAGATTTCAGCCTCTTGCCTCAGTGTTTAATGATATTGCAAAACTGAAAGATGAAAGTGTGCACATTCATAGCTTCCCTAAGGAGAAGAAATCATCTAATTTTCCTCCTCCCTTGATAACATCTATAGCTCAACCTGGCGTAAGGACAGTGCCACCTCGAATGCCAAATACAATATCAGTGCAAGCATTTAAAAAATACCCTCGTTCTCCATTTGTCCAAAATCCTGGATACCCTTCACCAACAATGACCCCCAGTTTTTCTCCCTCTCTCTCTTTACTTACTATGCAGACACCTACTGCTTCTCCAGTAATGTCCAATGGGAGAATGATAGGAACGTGTCTTATTTGTCCAAGCCATGAACTTGCAACAGAGGAAGAAATTCAGGTCTAGGTCATTAAATGATGGTAGTCTGTGGAAAAACGTATGGCTTGAAATGTTTTTAACAAGCAAAATATGCCTGTTGGAACTGTATCACCAGTATTCTTTCTGTATTCAAGAACTGAAAATGTTAATATATTAACATAGCCACAAACTTTCTAACAAACCTTCTTATTCTTTGTAGAGTATGCTGTGAGTCCATGGCGTTTCTCCTTTTTCAGTTCCAAGCAAGTGTGGTTTCCCATGTAAATCAGACAGACAGGTGTCTGATAACTTGATCAAATTGGTTTACTTTTTTTTTTCCTCATAATATGTCAATAACAAATTAATAATAGTAACTGTTTACTGTGGAAAACCTGTATTAGCATGCCAGTAGATTCTGACTGCCACTGTGGTTGCTTCAGGAGAGGGTACTATAGGCCAAAACGTTGTGATTTTTTTGGCCAAAAAGTCATGATTTATCCCCATAATAACGGATCACTCATAGGGTCCTTTGGAAAACATAATACCCAATGGTAAGATAAAAGTAACTTTCCTCTTTATTACTAGAGTAATAAATATCTATTGTCTTTCTGTCAATAGGACAGCAGGATCCCGGTCCCCAGGCAGCTGTAGGATAGGACAGTGTTACAGTTGTGAAGGGCTCATATGCCTCTACCCTGCTCATTGGTCCTGTGCTGGGCACATCTCGGCAAGACCAGATACCTGGCCTTGTTTGTTGTATGTATCATACATATTGCATTTCGTCTATGTACGTATATCCAGACATGTACACATGACTATACTGATGTGTATGCTTGTATATTGTATCAGATCAATAAAACACAGAAAATACACCTCTGGTTTCTCTTCTGTGTATATTTAAAAATCGATGATGGTTCTTTTGCATCATGTATATTAAAATTGAGCTATAGGTAAGAGCAATTAGTGCATGGGAGCCTGTTCCAAGTTGGATATGTGCAGAGGGTGTATATTGTATAGGTTGTAACAGCTAAAAGGAAATGTATACAGTGCTGTTAGATTGAATGATCATGTGGGATCAATATCATGTGTAATGCCTTTTGTTTCCTCAGTCATGCATGTCATGATCCTTGCTGGTTTACAACCTGTGGGTTCATAAACTACCTTCAAATAAGATCATGTTTATAATGCTGCACCTACATGGTACAAACATGCCATGAGATCCATACTGCTCTGCAAGAGTGGTTCTTTTAAAGCTGGCATGTGTTCATTACATTGCCACATAGTCTAAATGTAGATGTAGCTTAGGAATTCATCAGGGTCAACAAATCTTACTAGAAAAGGAGACAGGAATAAAAGTTTTATAGTTGGACAAAAACCTGTACCAGGAAGAGGGAAGAAAAGAGGAGGAGTCATTCCCAGTCCATATCCGGATATGGAGCATCAGTTCAAGTCCATTTTTTCAGTATGAATTGGGCCATTAGATTGGCTACCCGAGGGTTGTGGGATAAACTTCTTTGGACCTATATCTGAAGAAGGCAGAATGTGTTTTTGCATTTTTATGTCAATATAGACTGCATGTGCAGTCTATAGACTGTTATAGACTATAGAAGTTTCAAGATTAATTCATGAGCTTTCAAAGTAACTTGCTTTGGCTGCTTATTGATGTAGTAGTTATTTTTGCAACTGAATGGAAAATACTAATTTTTGAATGACATTTCAGTGAGAAATCTGTGTACAAAGCAACTGTAATGTGATGCCATGACATCAACATGTAATAATTTAATAGCGCAAATAATACACTATTTTAAAACCTGACAGATTTTTCTATTATGAAGGCTAAAGGTTGTTTTTATGACAGCAAAACTTATGAAGGCAAAACTTGTTTTTTACCTTTTAAAATTACACTATCTACAGCTCGTTTGGTTTTGATGTATGTCTTGACTATAAAGTCATTTCTGATTAAATGAGAGGTATTCTTTGTGATGTTCAACTCTGTGTGTTTGTAGTTTCAGGAGGCAAACAAGACACGGAGGACTGCTTTTTCTGTACAGTCAGTATCTTAGCTGCTATTGTTTTAGTTTCAGGCAGTCCTGGTCAAGTGGCAGCTGTTGTTGCTCTTAGTAGGAGTAATGAGCACATGCTATCCTGATAGAGGGATCGTCTTTGCAGTGGGTGATCGGTGGAAGATCAAATGCCTCAAAAAGCAAATCTTTCACAATGATGAATATGAAGTGTTATTTAAGGTGTTGTTTCAAGTACAGATTAATGGATTAATAGCTTTTTCTTCACAAATATTGCTGTTGCAAATGGAATAAAATTAGTGCTATAGCTCTTCAAGCATGCAGTCATACTTTGTACAAAGATTTGGACCTTACCATGCTTGCTAACATGGGCCTGCTGTAATTCTGCCTGAAAATGAGCAAATCTTGTTTCTGTTCTTTTTGCTCCTTCAAATATATTTTCATTTTGATGGCTCTCTGAAAGGATTATGACTCACATCCTATTTCTCAAGCACATGAAATAACCACGACTTACTTTGTGCTCCTCTTAAATGCTACAAGAGTCTTTTCCATGTCTTTTTGTGTATTGGCTCATTCTGTATCAAACAGGAAACAACACTTAGGTAACATATTGTTGTTTTGTATACTGTCAAGCTTAAAGTGGCTATTGAAACAAATGTTTGCAATAAATCATGCATAGTTCTTCTAACCTTATTGTTTTTTCCCCTAAGTAAACAGTGTAACATCTATAATTTACCATGAGTTTAATATTACCTTGAATTGAAGAGGCTGTGTTACTTGCAATTCTGCACACCAGTTTTAACACTTTGGAGAAGGTACAGAACTTGTTAGTGGAAAATCATATTAAGCTCAAAATGCATAAGCTATAAAATAAAAGACAGTTGTCTCTTCTGGAATTTTGGCTGCCTGCCTTCTGGATTTCTTGTTGGCAGCCTTGAAAACACTGGTGTAAATCACTACCAAATGGATATCAAAATTCCATCTACCAGTAGTAATCATTAAATTGACATTCAAGCAGATTCCTGTGCAAAGAGGAAAAACTTTCATAGTTTTCGGGAATTCATCATTTAAGGATTATAAAAATATATATACCTATTTTCTAAAACGATATGAGAAAAACACTGGTTACTTACATAAGTCCATATTTAGTTTGTAGTTTATCTTCAGCTAAAGACAGGGTTTGGTCCTAAACCAGGTCTAGATTTAAAAAAAAAAAAAAAAAGGAAAAAAGGTTCTGATGAAAATGAACCAAGTCTTTTGCCAAGTCTATTGCACTGATCATTCCTACTATTTTTTATAATTGGTTGCTATCAATTCTCTTTGCTTTCCTTTAACTGACATGTTAGCTTCCTGAAGAATTGTCCTTAGCTTTTCTTCCTTACAGTTAGTATGAATATATGCAAAGCCTTTCTTGGGAGACCTATAAGACAAAAATGTGCTGCCCTTACAAAAAAACATTGCTAGAACATCAGCTAACACCAGACAGTCAGTTGTGTCTGTATGGCTTTATAATTTTACATCCGATAGAGGCAAAGGCCAACTGGTGATTCAGGTGGCCATCATAGGCAGCAAGGGTGTTGTAATTAAACCTTATCCTTGGTCAGAGCTCCCAACATGCCCTAACCTGATTGTTCCTTTAAAACAGCCCCTGGAGTGGAAGGGCACAGGGAATCCTTGCAGGGGAAGGAACTGGCACAGGTTTGCTGATCATTGAGGGTGGTTCCCTAAAATCCTGTAAAAACACTAATTGGAATGGGAGGTACTTGTGACTGTAAAGGAATATACTGTAATGGTAGGTTTATATTTAGAATTTGGCTTCCTTTGCAAATGAAATGGTTTTGCAGCTTCTTGCTCCTAGTATCTGGCACAACAGAAGCAACTGACTGTGGCATTGTGTGGTTCAGTTTGCTGCTGATGATCTAGTTGGAACAACTAAGGTGTTGCAACATCAAATTGAGTATACTTTTGGGTCTTGCATAGCTGCTCGTTCTGTTAGCTGTTCACCATCACGTATAGAAAGTCTAATATATATTCAATCTGAGTATGGATTTGGATGTTCAGGTCTCATTAAACTGAACTGCAGTCTGGCATCCAAATCCTCGTGGTGGCTTTGAAAATTCCACTGTATATACGCACAACATTTTTAAAACAGTAGAAAAAATGTAGATGCCTAAGCAAAAAAAAGGGGCCTTACAGAAAGGAAAATTGAGCATATAAAACCTCTTTTAGGCTTGCACTTTATGTTGCAGATAGAACTATTACTTATTAAAAAAAAAAAAAAAAGCTTTTTTTTTTTTTTTGTACAAAGTATGAAACATAATAGAAGACCATCTATAAGGAACACTTAGAGGTATCAGGGTAGTCTAAAATTGTGAAATGGTTCTGTTTCTTGATATGTATGTGCTACCTCAGCAATGTAGAAAGTACCAAATCCTTTAGCTAATCGTAGTCACAAGAATCAAAGTTTCTGCCCCATTACTGTGCATTTGAGTGACCCAAATGATCCCTGTGCCTGATGAAGCATTAGATAGTAAACCAAATGCCTGAAAATGCAGATGTCACACTGAAGGACTGAAATTATCCACTGTGATATTCAAAACTTTAGTTGAAAATCGCACTACAACTAGAAAAATATATTGAATATGTAGTTCAAAACAATAGATTGCAGCACTACAAACTATGTTTAAAAATATCAGCCATGTCCAAGTCACGTTATCCACTGGAAAATAATCTTATATTAAACACTCTTTTGAAGCTTAGAGTATTTAACACACTCTGAGTTGCTTGTCCTAAAACTGCATGTAAATTGGTGGTGAAAAGCTGTCAGAAGTCTCAGAAAATGGAAGTTGAACTGTGCCAAGTACATTGAGCCGACATGTTTGAGGATGGATGGAGCTAGATGATGCCCATACAACAGCCCAACTTGGAGGAATACCTTTCTGTTCCCTATGTACGCCCACTGCATTTGGTTGAAAACTTTCAGGTGGGGAATTCAAGAGAGTTTCTAAAACGGCATTATTGGTTCCATATCCAAACGAAGTGAGTAGCTAGTCAAGCCTGCTTGTGTTGACCTCAGAAATTCCTGCTTCAAGCCCTGCGTATCTGGGTGTGGACACATTTCCAGCATCTCCCTTTTAACAAAATGAAGGGTTCATTTAATTTCAAAAGACTTGGAAGTACTGGGTTCTGATCCAACACCCCAAGACTTCTTCCACTGATTTCAGTGGTGCTTAGATAAAAAATGCACCTGGAAGGAATGGACAACATGTGTGCCTTCCTGGTACTGTAACAAGAGTCACTGGCAGCAGAGAGCTGGCTCCCCAGTGTGCAGGGCTGTAAACCAGCAGGAAGAAGCATTAAAAGAAGGGAAATCAAGAGCCTGGAAAAGAGAGTAGAACCAGCATGGGGTGGAGGGAGGTTCAGAGGGGAGGTTCCTCTTTGCTACATGGTGATTGATGCGAGTCTTGCTTTATATGCTTATTTTGGAGTGCCTTTTAGAGAAGTCTGAGAAGGTCTATAAGGAAAAGGTCACCCTACCATTTCATCATTCTACTTCTGTGTAAACTATGGTCTGCTGCCTCATTTGTTAGTGCTTCTATTGAACGCACAGAATAACCATGCCTTTGTATAGTGGTTCCGCTACTTATCTTTATACTGTAAGCACATTACCTGAGGTCAAGTTCTGGGTAGAATTAGTCTTCAAAATGATGCTAACAACTGCTAACATCACAGTAGCAGGAAAAGGCTTGGCGTTTCTTGAATGGGCTGTTGTGTGGTGGTTGTTTTTTGTTAATTTGTTTTGAGAGGTGCATGTTTTTTTCCATTTTGTTTTTAAGTTTAACAGTTTTACAGTTTTGCACTCTGACTTTTGGCTTCTGTCATGCTACTGGAACATGTTGTGCTATTGGTTGACCGCATATTCACTGGATGGAAGTCGAGGAAAGGTTTCAGCAGCCTACTCTGCTCTGGCAGCAGAATGGTAGAAAAATACATATATTTTCATTTCTGGATATTGTGTACTGTACTTGATCAATGATATGTTTGAACTCGCCCAGTGTTCCTCCAGAATTCTTCCATGTCTAGCTAAAATGTTCCAATGTGTACAATTTCATCCCCCATATGTTTCTTGTAACTCAGTTTTAATAACTGAAAATTGGGGATTTTGACCCTAATCAGTTAAGGTGTGAAACCAAGATGTGAAAGTTTCCTATTAAAACAATGTGGTCTGTTCCATCATTATAATTAGATATATATGAGGTTTTAGTAACACAAAGCCTCCTCTTACCAACAGTTTCTGGATGGGGTTTAATGAGGTTTTTATGACTTGAATATCACTACTTAATTTATACCATACAAACAAAAAGAAACAAGGAAATGTAATTACTCCAAGCAGAGTGAAGTTTAAATGATGAAGTAAGGAGGGCATATTGATAATTGGGTTTTAAAGCATTAGGCTGAATTGAAGGCCTGTCCAGTTTGCCCACCTGCTTGAGATACTAAGCGCTTAAGGAGGTCTTGTGATAGTCAAGGTGTAGTGCCCTGGGTGCCTAGTGGTAGGACTAGTAGTCCTGAATTACAGCTCTTTCATTTTGTAGCAATGATCATGCTCACATGTATAAACAAAAGTATCTGGTGTTGTGTCCCATAGTAAAATCAGTCATGCTTCTTGGCAACAGTAGAGACTGGTAGAATACCATCATATCCATGACCTGCTGAGCTTCACAAGTTACTGAAAAGCTGCCTCAAATACATAATACAAGGATAAATTTCAGGGTCTTCTTCCTAAGAGACAAATTCATTATAAATGATATGAGCAAAATCCTTCCAGTGACTGCTGAATTACGTATTTCTGGAACATGTGTACACTTGACTACTGTGGTGTAGCTCCTAGGCAGAGTTTTTGTGAGTCTCAGCAATGAGCAAAAAGGGTAATGTGTGAAAGTCTATAGCAGAGAAGAGAAAATGGGATAAGGAAGAGCAAAGTATGGACACTGATCAGATCTGTCTTAAAGAGCACTCTCTGCTAAGAATTGAGTGCAAGTCAGCTCAATTGATTCAGAAGACAGAGTAGTGTGCTGCCTGCCAGGAACAGAATTAACGTGTTGAAGACCCAACAGGAGAAATGCCTGCTGAGGAACAAAAAAGCTTGCTTTCTCCACCTATGATCTCATAACAAAAGAAACTGCTGTGAGTTCATGAAGGATGGTGATGGCAGGCTGTGGCATGAAGACACAGATAGAATCTTTGGTGATCTCCAGCAGAGTTTTGCCAGCCCATCCAGAAGGAGGATAAGGATAGGGGAAGACAGTGCAGAGAAGGTAAGGGAGGAGACACACAGTTTCTCAGGTCTGGTTCTATTACACAGAAAGAAAGTGAGTGGGGAAAAGAGATAAGGGAGAAAGGAGTCACAAAAGCAAAGGGAGTGGGCAGGGATTTGGAGCTTCACAAAACTGAATGAGGCCCCTGATCAGATAGATCAATCTTTGAAGGTGGCGCTGCTCTGAGCATGAGGTAGAACTACAGATCTCGAGAGGTCCCTTCCAGTCTAAATTATTTGGTAACTCTTACAGTAAGAAAGAAGTATTGCCATCATCAGTAGTGATCAGGTAGATGATACAATGAGTGATGAAAGGTCGGGTATGGTATTGGATGAGGTTAGTAAGCTACAGCTGAGGTTCTTGTATGTTTTCTAGAGATGTCTTGCAGCACAGCGAAACTTCAGTTACTCCTGCAGGACATGAAATCAAATCTAATAATTACAATTGCAACACAGGTATCAAAAATGTGTTTTAATCAGGAAGAGCAGAACTAAAGGCAAAAGGTGATGAGATATTACTGTACATCGCTAATGATTGCTAATGTAGTAGACTGTAACGTGTGAAGGCCACCAAAAATAAAGGTGCTTTGGATTACTGTTACATTGGAAGAAATTTGTTGAACTATTTCCCTTGTATTTGGTTGGCTATAGAGTCTGTTGTAGATACTAAGGTTGGTTTAGGTACAGGCATATTGTAGATACAGGATTTTCCATAAATATTGTGGTATGTTTCTCTGTAATAACATATACGTAGCAGTTGAACAGATATTACAAAACATACCTGGACTGAGGTGTTCATTTGTTTTATAGTTAACACGTTTCTTCACATAGTTAATTAACAGCATCACTGACAAAATATTATCTACATTAATTTTTATCCAGGTAAGGTATTAGAAAATTATGGAAGACTTGACTGTAGAAAACAAGCTTGCATCTATGATCACAGGTTTTATTTAAAACAGGTAATTTAAAAATAAACATTCAGATAAAAGGAAGAAATTGGTCTGTAACTAAAAATACATTTGCATGCTCTGTGCTACTGCATGCTTTGCTCTAGCTAACTTATTGGAAATATATTAGCTCAAGTGGAATATCACAGAAGAACAGCATGGGAATGAGGTGACTAGTGGAGAACCTTGCAGATAGATTTTCTGGGTTGTTCAATGTTTTCCATTAGAAGTAATGGTGGAAACAAGACTGTCTGGAATAGAGCTTGATTATTTTATTTGAGGAAATTTGGATTATTTTCATATTTGAATTTGTCAAACTTCATCTTCCAGCTATTATTTCTTATAATACTTGATTCCGCTCTAGACTAAGGCACACCTGAACTTCTGGTATGATTGCTCACTGTGAAGAAAATCTATTTTAATCTCTTTTTTTAACCTCCTAAAAATATTGACTTTTTCTACTTTCACATCATGAGTCATTTTCTCTCTTAGTAATTTTTGTGGCTATCATCTGAACCTACTTTTTCAGCATATTGAAGTGAATGTAGTTGTTATTACAACATTCTTATAATACCAAAAATTATTACAACAACAATTTATAGACTTGAAGTATTTGCAAGCAGTCCCAATTTGTTTCTTGAATATAAAATATCCTGGCTGTTAATTCATCTATATTCATCTTTGTTTATGTTCTCTGACCTCAGTAGTATTAGCATTCTTCTCACTTATTAATGAACTTGATAATGTTTATTATCCCTAAACAATGTCAGAGGTTCTTCATGTATCTTCAGTTGTACAAACCAGAAAGATATGTTTAATATTTAAACAGCTAATGTCTCACATAATTGAATTTGAAGAAATAATTTACCTTGCTTTGCACAGAGAAAGAAAATACTGTCATTCAAAAAAAGTTGCATAAAACATGAATACAGTTATAAAAGGGAATGTGCTGAGATAATAGCATCCTGGATGGTGAGTATTGGCACAGACTTAAGTATTGTTAAAGGCACCATAACTCAGACCTCTGTTTACTGGCTGTGTAGAACTGCCATTTCTTGATGTGAATTTTGGGTCAATAGAGAAGTTTCAAAATTTGCCCAGAGAATCAAATACTTTAAAATATTTTGCTTGAATTTTCATCCCGGTATTTTGGAATGTGATAGGGATTATCACATTTAATAAATAATTCATGATAATTCAAAGGCATTTTATTAAGCTTCCAATTGCATGACTCTAGATCTGTTTCCACCACCTCTGTTTGCCCACCCCATATCTCTTCCTGACAGAATTGTTTTGGGAATTGAACACAGATTGGGGAGTGGTAGTCAGAGGACCGAGAACATACTTTTCTGTTAAATATTTTATTACTGAAATCTTCTCCATTTTAGAGATATCAAAAGAAGTAAGGTATGTATTTGGGGTATGTATAAACAATGTAATACTTCAGAATGTGGTCTGAAAATGTTTAGCAGAGTGTATTTGGAAAGATGCACTATTTCTGAGTGAAGATGCTATGAGTGGGTTATAGAGGTTGTCATCAACAAGCAACAATACTCTAAGACCTTTAGAGTATTTCACACCACAGTTTTCTCTGTAGGTGCCTGATATTTTACAGCAGCTTATTCATAAAATATTTTAGTAAGTTTTAAAGTTTTATTGTTTCTATTTTTGTCTCTGTCTGTAGAGCCAAACTCCATTAATGCTACAATTCCAACTATAAAGAATTCTGGGAGAGGAGAGGAATTTATAAATAATGTATTTAGAAGCCTCTCAAATGATCTGCAGAATTTTTGACGCAGTGTTTAAAGGGGGAATGTCTCATGATACTCAGCCACAGAGAGATGTTTTATCCTTAGAGAGTTAAGTAGTAAGAGCTTCCTGGCTTTTTAATAGATTTAAATCTCTTGTTTGCAACCTGGGAGGGTCATTAAGCTTACAGGTATCTTTAATTTGGGGCAGAGTAATTCCAAAGGGGAGATTCACAGTTTATTTGTGGAGAGAAAAGCTGACTTTCCTTGTCTGGGACATTTTTTAAGGTGGCTGTTAGAAACCATTGAGGAGGTAAGATACTTTTAAATTAATGCAGTGAGAAAGGATTAACAGAGCGAAATGCAGGGTAGGCAACCAGCGGAACAAGATAAAATACCATTTCATGTTGTGTGTCAGTGCACTAGCCCAGCAAAGAAATCTTGCTGCCAACCCAGGCTCTATAGAAAACCAGTGCCATCTTCAATGAGGCTTGACTTTCTACGAACGGGTAGTCCTCCATGCTACATTATTTCCATACCGACAGAGAAAAACTGCTAGAACTGGGCTTTATGAAAAGGAAAAGGCAGGGAAAGCAGTCTTCAAGGAGAAAGACAGACACAAGTGAAAGGAAAACAAGGTTCAAGAAATAGCCTAATGTTTTGGTCCAGAGAATTTTAAACTGGAAACTTGGTATTCTGGGGAAAACGGTACCTTGCTTGACTGGCATCTGAGTTATGTAAATCCTGCACAAATGAAAGTACCATCTGGATCCCGAGTTCCATGCTGGAAGTTTGCAAAGTGTCATCTATTGCTCAAAGGCTGAGTCAGGTCTCCGGACGTTCTATATCCATTTTTAATATAAAATGTGGATGGTTTTCTATGGCAAATTTGTGGAAATTTTGGCGGAAACACTCCAAACATAACAGTAGTATCTCCTCCCTGGGAACTTTCCCTAGTGGCTTACTTGTTGTTTTGAATAGTTTGTTGGTGATTTAATTAGCTGTTTTTTCCTACAGATTTTCCTCCTGGGCAGTGCTGCAATACAAACACAACACAAACTGTTCCTTTCCTCAAATGGCTTCCAATCCAGGTGCCTGTTTCTGTGATGGGGCACAGGAAAGAGAAGTCCCACTCTTTTCCTTATCTCTAACATCTTTTCAGCTTCTTGGCAGCACCTATACAGTTTTCCTTTCTTCAATATCTGCAAATAAGAAACTGCAATTTAGCCATCTGGGAATAATTCAGTTGAATCCATTTCTCCCCAGGGCTTCAGTGAGAATTCTCTCAGGATTGTTCTCTTAGATACATAGAAGATTGCTCACAACGTGAAAATTACTTCAGTTTATGCTTCCCTTTACAAGAAATCTATAACTTTATGATTTTCACAAACCCCACTAATCAGAAGCTAATTTTAAGGGTCAGAAACAACTTTTAATGAAGACACTGTAGAAGATGCTAAGGAACACGAGGGAGATGTTCCATGGGCGCAGAAATTGCCAGTGGTTGAAATGCATCTGGAAGCAAACATTTAAATCCTGTACGGTTTCACATTTAGATCTAGAAGATGTAGCTCAGTGCAGATTGAAGAATTTCAAGAATTCCCTGCTGGCTTTCACCAAAGGAAAAATAAATCTTTAACTTCTTTTATTTCCTTCCCCTTCTTTTATTATAGGCACTTTGAATGCTTTTCTCACTTTTTTGTCTTCCGATTCCTCAAGTATTTCAACATTGTAAAAGCATCACCAGTATTTAAGCTGCCCTAAGGAGCAGAAGGGCCAGAATCTTTTCTCATAAATGTTAAATAGTTCCTGCCATTTTCACAAGGTACAGGCAAAACAGAATATGATTCAAGGAATAACTCTTTGTTTGACAGTGACTGCCGAAGAACAAACCTGGTGATCTGAAAGGGAAAAGCTGGAGGCTGGACAAACAGATAAAAAAGGAAGTGAGCTGAATGCTATCCCAAATTCTGTGGTTGTCATATGGCTTGGCACAAGAGTCAGGTTTATTTTTTTGGTGAAGTCCCTGAATTGTAGCTTGGAGGTTGAAGCCAGTTCCTACAGCTTCTGTGTTTGGAATGTTCTTTGTTCTCCAGTCAGTTCCTGAAGTGATCCACCCACTGCTAGGACTGACTTTAAAGCTGCAGTTTGGTCTTTGTGGGATCAAAGGCAACCCTTCGAAATGAGACAGTCTCTGAGGATAAATTCCTTATTCTGTATCTTGCTACTCACAGTCCTACCTGGTTACTGTAAAACCATTTAACAGGGGATTAAAATTTTTCTGTGGCAAGTGACAAAAATTAATAACTCATTGAGAGGGATTCGTTGTCCATAAAAGCAAAAGTAACTTCGGGTTTCCAACACTATTCCAGCTATGTTACATTGCCAGAGGATTTCAAAGCTGGCTTTTCTCTCAGGTCTGATTTGGTTCTTGCTTGGCGATGCTGAGGTGCTTCAGAGTATTCCAGTCCTTCCTACACTAGTAATTACAGGTTGATGAACCCAACATCAAAATGTCTTTGGGATGTTTGGAAAAGTATACAAGTTGCTCATTTTGTACCAGATGCTTATTGTAGTTCAGTCTGGAATGCTGCTAAAATTAATAGTGAAAGTAGTTCTGAATTCTGAAAGAAATAGGAATTGTCATGGGTTGTCTCTTTCTAGATTTATAATATCAGGTTTTATTCAATTGTAGCTGCATCTTTGCCAAAGGACTGTAGCTTGTAAAACAGTTGAAACCTAAGATTTCACAGAATTTAAGAAAGTTTCTTTTCTTTGTACCCAACCCTGCCTGAGGCCATCCATGATAGCTTTTTTAGTATTAAAAGCAATTCTAGCATTATGTTCTTGCATAATCTTCTGTATGATGTTACCTGGCAAACCTTTTTTATGCACTTTACTTCCTCAAAGGGCTCAAAACATGGCATTATGAGCTTTGGTGAAGGACAGAATAGGTAAGTGTATTAGACTGGAAGAACAGATGAGCTTGAGGGGCCAGGAGGAAGCAGGTACCATAACTGTTAATCATATAAATAACTTCTGGAATTTTAGTGTTGCTGGCTGGATAACAGAATTTCCATGCAGTGCAGAAATTCAAGGTAGTAATCTTTCATGTGTTGCCCAAATGCTATAAAAACTTTAAAAATAGGAAATAAATGACCATAGCAATTTTCAGATGAGTCAGAATGGTTTTATCTTTCTTTAGTCATTTATAAAAACCTGACAAAAAGAAAAAGTTGCTGGTATAATTAGCTGTCCAAGGAAATGATTCCCAGAAGAGGAATCTTATTTTAAAGAGCTATCTATTGACTCGGTGGAATATGCTTTGTAAGACCTTCTTGAATATTAATGCCAGAAGTAAAGCCTTTCAGACACCATAGGAAGCATTTATTCATGTAAAGAAAATGAAGATGTGCAAATGAGTGGTACCAAGGTATAAGGAAATATTTCAGGAGAACTCTCAGGAAATGTCAGAGGGTGAAACTGAGGCTGGTTTTTGTCTGGATTATTGCTTTGCTGCTGCACATTCTTACACCATTTCTTATGTCGTTTCAAGCACAACTGAGTTTTGAAAATGATCAGATGTGGCCACTATTAAAGGAAATACACCAAAAAAAAAAAAAAAAAGTAAAATTTCAAACGTCATACCCAAAAAAAGGGAATTATTCTTCCATGTGTTAAGTTCACTGAGTAACAGTTTCTGCAGTATGATAATGATCTTTTTTTGAAATCAGTACATGCACTCAGTGACCCCTGTAGTACATCTACCTGTAGACAACATCTTAGCCATGAGAACATGGAACAACGTTTCTGAAAAGCCACAACTTTGCTAAACTAAAGCCAATTCCTTTCAAAGCATGCAAGAGTACTAATTTTCATTGATTACTCAGTTATGGCCAAGTTTTAAACTTCATCTGTTTTTACTGTAGCTCTTCTGGAAAAAGTTTGGTCAGAATCACTCTCCCATAACCTGAAAATGGTTGCAGAGATTTTGCTTCAACTTTAGGGGGATAAGAATAAAAAACCTCTGTAGGCATGGAAAACTCCAGCCTGAACAATGAATGTTTCCAAAAACTGTGGCTGTGAGAAAAATAGGCTTTTAATTGGATTCATTTTGTGTATGTAACCATTTGGGTCCTATTGAGCAGCTGCTCTAATGATCATTTTGCTTATCAATGATAGGTAATTTCCTCTAACCAAATGTCTGTCTACAAGAGGGGGAAAAATAAGGAAAGCATACCTATGTATGCCTGTGTTTTGTGTTTTAAAAGTTTAAAAACTTCCTGTGCATATTTGTGCAAGGAGTCCACCCAGGACTCTTAATAGGAAGACACTGCTTCTGGCTAAGGAAATCCTTTAGCCACAAATGGCTGGAGCTTGGAAGCGTGTTCTGGAAAAACTAGCATTGCTGGATTAGATGAACCTTTTATCCAGTACCTTCAAACTTGGGTGAACAAAACAAAAGCAGGGTGAGGAGAAAATTCTTGTGAGAAGATTGAATTTTGACTTCTTTGTCCTGAGTTTCATGGAGGATGCACAGACTTTGCTCTCCCTGCTTCTCATTGCAAATATCCCAGGTGCTTTTAGCACCGTGCTCTGGACGTAGATGTGCTGAGCTTGTTGCTCCTGCAGAGGACAGTTGGAGAAAGGTCTTGCCTTCCTGTGGCTGTTTGAACAGGAGGAGCTGGGGGCTATTTTTTGGGTTTCTGTCTGGCTGCAGCATTGAATTACTTTGAGCTGTTAATCCTGCCGGGTCAGCCGCGGTGGATGAAGCTAAGCAGAAAGACTTAGCACTGAAGTTAATGTCAGGAAAATACTGGAGCTGACAGATAGAAGGGGCAAGTAGGTGATGCTTTTATCCTAGCTGATGGCAAAATGCTGGCCGCTAACGTGTTAAGTAAGTTAAGCCACAGGTCTCAGTAATTAGATTTCAAGAGTTTTGAAAGCGCTGAGAAAGGGCTGCCCTTTAAATGTGGGTGGTTTTTCTGTCCTCAATGACAAATAAGTGTCCTAGGTGACTCATATAAATGTAAATATTAAGTCAATGTTGAAACGGAGACAGCTGGCATCATCACTGTGGGCTTATTGGCCTGACTGAACAAAACACTGGGAAGGCGGAGGTGTGAATCAAGAGGGAATTAAATAGTAGTAAGCTGCATAATGCCAGTTCATAAAGGCTGATGCAGAATTTTGTCAAGGTGAGGGAAAAGAGAATTTACCAGCTTAATCTGATAGAGCTTTGAGGCTGTGAATTTACCTGCTAATGTTTGCTGTACTTATGTGAGCTCCTTGGACCCTGAAAGGTATTATACTCCCCTGCCACCACCCCATACTTTAGTTTTGACATAAGAATGCAAAATCTTTGTGACCTAGTCAGTGAAACAAACAGGATCAGTCTTGAATGAAAGTAGTTTCCTATCTTTTATTAATTTTTTGAATCCTTTAGTTGCAGTTAACTCAAAGACCAAGGAAATACAAGTAGTCAAGGAACATGTTTTGGAGAAAGGGGTTCAGTGAGGTACTTTCTGCCCCAGTATGGCATTCTGTCTTGGCACAATGGTGGCCACGTTTGTCACAGCACTGAGTGACGCAGAGAAAGAGTTGATCATGGTAGCTAATGGATGAACTCAAGCTCCCTGTACAATGCTTTGGCTAAAAAGGTGACCTGAGCCTTCAGCCTTGCGTCTGTAATCAAAGAGATAGGATATGGTGTGGGGACATTTTTGTGTCTGTACTTGGCACAAATTCTGTCCTTTTCTGGCACTCATTGTTCAAGATCATGTTGAGTATGGGTTGAGCTTAGAGGTGAGCCATGAAAGTGATAATAGCATTGTTAAATGATGCTCATTCAAGCATTGCAACATTACACGTTTCCTTTTGTTGAAGTTGTGCCACTGGAATAAGATAAGGTCAGATAAGGAAAGTTTCATGAGAGTGAGCCTGACTCTGTAAACTGCTGATCAGGGCCTTTACCTCCAAGGGAACTACAGAATTTAAAATATGGAATCACTAGTAGTAAGCAATAGTATCACCCCATTTCACAAGTGAGAGGCTGCCTCTGCTGGCATAAGTATAGCCAAGCTGGCATTGCGAAGAACTTTCGGTGTGAGATATTTAATGAGATAAAAGAAGCTCTAGACATGCAAGCAGTGTCTTGCAGGTAAAAACAGACACAGCTCCAGGAAAACCTAGGAACTTGTGCACTCGTGTTTGGAGCACAGTGTCCATGCAGTGACCATAAGCTCCCTGTTTTGAGAATTACCACTTTGTCTTTGAACTCTCTTCTTGTGAATCAACTGGATTAGGATGTGTTGGTGCCTTGTAGCTGCAAGTCCCACTAAGAAGGCATTTCTAAATTGCAGTAAACAAGACAAATAATTCTTCCCGACTCCCTGAATGGCAGAGATGCTAAGACAATAAGCTTTTGATTTTGATAGACAACTCCCCAAAATTAGAGGAAGGGGTGGAGAAGGTTCAGTGAATTGACTATTTGTAAAATTATCAACACCACCAAAAATGAATTTGAGAGCTGAATAAGAGCTTTTTTATTATTGTTATTATTTTTAAAAAGCCCTGAGTATTGCAGGAATCAAAGCAGTTCATTTTAATGAAAAATCAAAACATTTAAACTCTTCTGAAATGCTTAAAGGTTTTTGGCCAAAAAATATCAGCCAAAATACAGAGAATTTTGGTGGACTTAAATAAGCATTTTTCAGAGGAAAAGCATTTGTTCCAAAAAAATGTCACCATTCTCTAGTCAACAGAACACTATAAACAAGCCAAGTAAAATCATTAATCTGTTATGTAAAATTATAGAAAGACCCCACCAAAGAATGATATTCCCTCTTGAGGGAATCCATTCCATCTGATCAAAAATCTGAGAAAGGCCTTAGATATGATAATAAACTAAAGAGTATAAGGCTAAAATTTCCCCTCCCTTTCCCCAAAATAATGAAGTTAGGCAGTTTAATCCAAGTGGTCTAGTTTCCAAAAGTGCCTTCTCCATGTGGCGAGCATGTTGGGCCTGTGTTCAAGTCCTTCAGCTGGCTCCTAGCTTTGGATGCCAGGTCTTCCCTGACATTGAAGAATCAAGTCCCAGCTACATTAGGAGGTTGAATTTCAGTCTCTGAGCCACCACAGCAGCTGTGACACTGCTGACTTTCAGGCACAACTGCACTGTGTAACAGCTCAGTTGAAAGGGCCTGGCTAGGACACAAAAACCCAGAAGAGAAAAGGCAAGCAGGAATAGTGGCTCTCTTTGGGAAAAACCAAAAACTCCATTGTTCTTGCCTTCAGAACTGCTGTTCAAAAAACTTGTCTCTGAACTTCCCATCAATTGCTGCTACTCCCTTTCCAGTTGCTCTCTTGCTCCAGCTCTTCTCAATCAGGTTTTCCTCAAAAAGAAACAAGACAGAGCTTGTAGAAAGGTCCCAATGGGTTTAGTAACTTAAAGGGTGCTTAGATATTATTTTTTTGGTGATGGACAGCAATAGAAATCCCAGTTAGATTGGTGGTCTATGAAGAGTTTGGGAAAGGAGAGAGGAAATTAAAATGATATTTTAAAAAGCAACAGGTTATTTCACAATGAAAACATCATATTTGGGAATATATTTCATTTTTATTATGTATAGAGATAAAAGAGATGGTAGAGTCCAATATTTGGCATTTGAGACTGATGGTATTTAGCCTGACGAAGAAAAAGAAATAAAAATACTGCATCTCCAGTCTGCTGTTTCTTCAGATGTGGCTGCAGTTTGAGCACAGAGGCATCTCTCAAGGAACTGCCAGATACATCAATGTCTCTGTAAAAATTAACAAAATGGAACTGTCAATTATTTAAAAATGTAGATGCAGCAAGCAGTGAGCTGTTTGCTGTGTCTGGCATTCCTCTCAAGGAGGGGTGCCAGAAATTTACTGGCAAAACACTTCAGCTAAGTGATCTCAGATGAAAAAATGACAGCTTCTGCTAATGAACAGTCAGTGCTATGAGCATAAACATTCATCAATAGTCCCAGAGTGGAGGGATTGTGGTAGTATCTGGCTTTCCAGAGGCTGTCCTGTTCTTTGCACCCATGTGCACATCTAGCCCAGACTTGATCTGTGACAGTACTGGAGCAGGAACATATACCACCAGACGAAAGAGCAAAGGGCATCTGCTCCCAAGGGCACAGCTCAAATGCCTCGGCGGTCCCTTCCCAGAGCATAACAGCTCATTCCAGAGACAGCTGCAGGAAGGCTCAGCATACCCACAGCTCCCAAGGATGGTGGAGAGGAGCATAGGAACCATCCCACGTCCTGCCCCAGCTGTGGCCAGCAGCAGATGCCTGGGAGAAGAGAACCAAAACCAGCACGGTATGATCCGTTGTGGGTCTGGCATCTGCTGTGACACGTGGTGAGATGCAAGATGTACGGGCAACTTGTGCTTATGAGCCACTGTGCTAACCTGTTTTCTGTTAACTGTCCTAATCGCTTTTTGAACCCCTTCATACTTCTGTTTTCCATAAGGTAACAGACATGCATTTCACCATTTAATTACGTACTGTGTGGGAAAAGGCCTTCCTTTCTCTCCATGGCATTCAAAATGAATTGTTTTGGGTGATGTGTATGTTTGGGAATATTTCTGTGTAACCACAAATGAATTACTAAGACTGATACAAGTGTCAACTTGATTTAAAAGCTAAAACATTAGATCAGCAGTTTATGCGCTGTAGACACTAACAAACACTTTAAAGTGTTCTACAGTCAAAAACTTTAAAGAAAGAAGGCAGCTGTGGCTATAGTGCTAAAGGTTTAGTGTCTTTATTTGTGGGAAGCCCATGTTAACTGGCACAAATAACATCCTGACATTGCCAGAAGGGGCCTTTTCAATGCGTTCTCCTCACCTCCAGATGGCAAACACACAGATGTGTACATCATCTGCAAATTGAATGCAAGCCTGGAAGAGATTTGGTGTTTGTAAAAATTTTTTTTTTTTTTTTTTCAGCATTTGAGGAAAGGAACTAGGAATTGTACACATCAATTAGATGTAAGAAACCTTGCAAAAATGTCCAGGCTCTGAGAAAATACAGACTGTGGTGGCCAGTCATGGGTTGAGATGCTGAAGCTGCTAGCAGGGCTAACCAGGACTACAGCTCTTGTCACCTCTCGATGCCCTATGCAGGGCTTCCTTAGATGCCTGATAAGCAGTTCCTTGGGCATGGAGGAAAATATATATTCAAGTCAATTGAGAAGTGTAAAATTTATTTCTTTCCTTAAAGGAACGGTTTATATGATAAACCTTATCATATGTGCTGGGAATGTGTACAAGAGAGAGTTAATGTCAGTGGCCAAAAATCTCCAAGAAAATGGGACAAAAATGAATGAAGTTCCTCTCAGTGAGTTTACCTTTACCGTTGAAAAATATATTCTCATTTTATATTGATATCACTGGTCTTCTGCAATAGTCACCAAATACAGTTCCACTGTTGGAGGAGACTAGAGCTAAACAGACGTAGGATGCAGCTAATTTAGTCAGGCATGACTCAACAACCCCCTTTTTTTTATCATTAAATATTATGCTCTTCATATTTAACCTTTTATTCTGTTTTGTTTTATCCTACTCATACAATGCTTTACGCATCACATTTCAGTCAGGAGGCATGATTTTAGCCAGTCACCAAGTGCTGTTTTGGATAGGTAACTACTCATCTCTGTTGTGCACAACCCAACGCATAGGGGGAAATGTTAGGAAATAATGGCTCTTGAAGAAAACTGCACTGCCATTACCTAATCTGTAAAGATGTTTCAGGACAGTAACATCAAAACCTTGCTTCCTGTGTATATTTTTTAAATAGAAAACAGAGCTAGAGTTCTTTCTCAAAGTCCCTACATGAAGGCATCATTATGTACCATCCTTCCATGTGTCTTCATTTTGTTGCTTCAGTAGAAATAACACAGTAGTTATTAGCACATAATTTCTGTTGTAGAGGTATTTGGCTTATCAAGGATGGACTGTTTCCTCTGTTTTTATCCAGACCAAGGCTATTTTCCACCTGAATATTTTCACACCTGTAGAGTGAGTTTTCTCTGAGGGAATTGGGTTCACACACCTGCAAAGGAGAGGAGCATCGTAAAATGCAAGAAATGTGAGTTAATAAATAATATTTTACCAGCCTTATGGGTTCTTTCCTTTACTGATGTTTAAATAAAAATGCTTTATAATCCTTGCTAGGTTTCTGACTTTATTTACTCACCACCATCTGTTTTTTGTCTGTCTTCTGTTTTTCCAGCGTTTGCTTCCCATCCCCTTGCTTGTTTATCTTTCAGGGCAGCTCCCTCCCCACCTCTCCCTTGCTCTTCCCAGTGTCCTTTACTCCCTTCACTTTACTGAGTTGTATTTCTTTCCCTGCACATTTTATATCCACGGCAGTACTAATTCTGTAGACATTTCTTTCTTATTGTAAGAATGTGGTTGCTACTTTGTGGGTTTGGGCTCATTTAGCTTGTCTCAGCTGATTTTCCATCTTTCTTTTTGAGCTCTCCTGCAGTCTAGGGGGGCGCAGAGCGACTGACAGAGGCTCTTTGGGATGGCAGTTTGCAGTCATCCAGCAAGAAGTGTGGTGCTGAGAAACTCTGTGGGAGACACAAAGGCTGGGAGACAAGAAGTGGCTTATCAGGTCAGTTGTGAAAGAAGGAATAAAGTGGGTCCTCTACCCATTTTTCTTGCCTTTGAAAATACTCTGATCTGTCACTCTCGTTGCAGTGTCCTTTAGGCACCCTTAGATATGGTCTGGGACACATACATAGGAGAAATTAAACTGAGAAAGCCAACAAACATTGAAATTAGTCTCCTGGGCATTAAAAGATGGACACTTTTGACCAATGCTGCAGAAAACAGACTGTAGCCAATTTTCCTCGCATCCATCAGTTGCAATGTTATGTTTTCAAAACAAATGTTAAACACAAGAAGATTGATCTGAGCTGCCTGAGGTGATCCATTGCATCTTTTCTATAGTTATCAATTAATAGCAAGAAAGTTATTGTTTGCTGTCTCACAGCCAAGTAAGTAACAAAATTAATTGGCCATATTTAAGACAGCTACTCCCTACTCATGAAAACTTCAGGAAAATCACTTGCAGGAAGAAAATAGGGTTTGAGTGTTATTGAAAATAAATCTAGTTTTTAGACAATGAAAACATTTTATTCTCTAAGTTAAACCAGAATGTATGCAGCCTGTTTCTAATTCACATTGTCCGTGAAATTGAAGCAATGTATTCATCTTGACTTTCATGCTCGTTGTCCCCAGTAAAAATGCTCTACATCAATTGCTCATTATTTGCTGAAGTTGTTTACTGTTAAGTTTGTGTATGATTGCAAATTAAATGAGTGCATTGAAACTCCATCATCTAACACATGGTCACTATTCATTTCTGGCAGGGCCCTCTTTTCTTATTGAGTACTGAGAAACAGCCTCAGAAGTGGTATTTTTCTTGATATTGAAAAAGTTCCATGTTTCAGATCTGCTATTAGACAGAAACTACAGGAGATAAGCAGAACGTTTTAATAGGGGAAAAAAAAAAAAAAAAAAAAAAGCTATTTTAAAGCTAAAGTAAGAATTAAGTCTGTTTTATTCAAGCAATCAAATATGAACATTAGCTTAACAAGAGGTAAGAAAGTAACGATCTCATCAATGTATGTACAAATATCCAGCAAAACAGGATTAATTACTTCTATGTCTATTATAGTTAAGAGAATCCCAGGTTATAGAAACATTTTTAAAATATAAACAGCCATTTTATGGGTCAAATTTCTTGGACACCTACACAAAATAACTTTAGGAAGGATTGGTTTTTGGCAGAGAAGGTTTCTGAAGACCTGGCACTGTACAGGCTTCTCATATGGAGCACCTAAGCAGTGCTACACTTGATGCCATTATATTTTTAATTTTACCCACTTTTGTTCATAAAAATAATTCTTTAGAAATCAGCAGATTTATCAAAGGGCAAAAAAAAATCTTTTCTTTGCTACCGCCATTCCTGTCTGATTGATGACTACTTCCTAAGTGTCAAGCCATACAATCAGAAGAAATTCAGTGTGATGTCTTCAAGGTTGTATTTTCAGCAGCCTGTGAGTCAGCCAGGAGATGCTCCTGAGCTTGGGGTGGGAGGGGGCAAGGTGAGACCTGCTCCAGGAGCTGCACTTGGCTGGTGTCACTGGTGGTTCGCATGGCTGGATGCACCTCCTGAAGCAGAGCTACACAGACAGATGATGGCTGCGTGCTGTCAGAGAGCTCACAGGCTGTTTTTCTTTTCTTCACTTCCCACATTTAAAGAACCTCATATGGTCTCTTTTTCTCAGGGTCTGATCTTACAGAAGGCTGGGAAGCTGTAGCCTATGGACTCTGTGACAGATCATGCAGTAAAAGTAAAGGTTGAGGAGGTGCCATCCTCGAGCAAATCTCTCCACCCATCACACTGCTGGCCCAGATCTCTCTGTATTTCCTTTCCACTACTGCCGCTTTTGGGAAGGTGAAGCGAAGCTGTGCTGGAGCCCAACCAGTATGAAGACAGTTGTCAAATTGTTACTGGGTAAGAACATAAGAAACTGCAGCCTAAAACCTGAAAATCAGATGAGAGCATTGCATCCTGGGTGCTACCACTGGCTGCAAGCGCAGGAACTCGCTGCTCCTGGTGGACTGCCAGCAAAACGTGGCCATGGCAGTGAGTGGCAGGAGTTTGGGAAGGAAAGCTGCAAGTGTCACAGCTTGCTGGTGTTGAGTCTTCCCGTGACGTGCAGTTGTAAGCATGCAAAATCACACAAGGGAGACGTTGGCCGCCGGATAGACAAAAGCTGTGAAATCTCTGAATGGCGTGTGACAAGCTGCTGAGGGAGAAAGGGCTGACAGCAAAATGGAGAGAGCAGGGAGTTTTATCTGCCATGTGGCAGCACTTGGTGATAAAACAGCACTGGGATGTATGTCCCAGAATCTGACTTGTCACCAGCCAAGGAGAAACACTTCATGGAACAAATGGCAGTATCAACAGAGCATGCACATACAACTTGCCTTCATTTCTGAATGACCCAAGCATGCCAGTGCGAGGTGTTGGCTGACACCAAACCATGACTTCTTCAGGCCTCCATAGACTTATCGTGGCTTAACATCCTCTGCAGTTTAACCCTTGGGTCTCCATCTGTCAATTTCTTTTGTAAAACAGTCTGACTGAGAGAAATGCACGGGAGAATGAGGCTATTGATTTGATTTTTTATAGTTCCAGAGTACTGAGCCTCCCCCAGCTGAGTTAAGGGGAAATTGAGATTGCTAAGTAACCCATGAGGTCAGGCTGTACATGATATATAACTGCTCATAAGCGATAATGAATTTTGTAATAGCACATTTGTCACAGGGATGAGTTTTCTTAAGTTCTGCTATAAAGGAAGAAAATAATGCCTTTTTCACTCCGTAAGGTGAAGGGTAGGGGAGGGTGAAGGAGAGATTGCTAAACTACTCTAAACTATTGTGTTGTTTTTTTTAAAGCAAAATGTGTTTTAATGCTTTGCCTCCATTCGCCAGCCCCAGGTCAGGGTTGGCTGTGGTCTGGGGAGGGGAGGAGAAAGGCTCCAGGCAGAGGGATGAAATAAAATACTCCTGTGGTCATTGGTGTGGCTTGTCACCAGCTCCAGGACAGGTAGGCATGGCTCTTCTGAAGACTCTGACAGCACCAAAACTAGCTGGGATTGCAGAAAAAAATGCACAGGAGGAAAAGGTTCAACATAAAGAATCTGTTTGTCACGTGGAGAAAGCTCACAGCAGAGCACCAAGCAGTGCCACTGCTATGGAGGCATGTGGAGAGTTCTGGGGGTACATCTGCACCAGGTGACTGTCATTTCCTGCACCCTCACAGTGTGGATGCACAGAGATACCTGCTTCTGCAGGGTGGACAGGAGATCTCTCGCCTGCTCGGAGCAGCAGGAAGGGCAACACAGCCCATCATAGGAGCTGTGCTCCCACAGCAAGGCTTTTCCTGACGTGGAAGCAAATTACCTTCAGCTCCACATGGGGACTTTCCCAAAAGAAGGGAATGGCAAAGAGAAAAAATTAAAATGACAATCTTCCCCTTCCAAGGAAAACAGGCTTTCTCCCAACCCCCTAATTAAAATGTGCAGGTTTAATAGGCAAACCAGCAGAAGGCTTAGTCACTGTGACCCAGGTTGTGGGAAAGGAGTCCAGCCTTTCAGCTGAGCACAGCATTGGCTTCCTGCAAGGCGAAGCTACTTTTCATCATTCCCTGGAAAACATCAGATGTTTGGATTGTAGAAAATGTAAGCAGTGGCCTACCACCTCTCATGTGGAGTGCTCCTTATAAAGGAGGCAAGCTGTGGTAAAACAGCTAAGGATATGCAGGAGAGCAAGGCTGGGCTCTCAGAGTGGAGATGGGTCTTAGGTGCCACCCAGATGCTCCCCCTCGTCCTGCAACATCAGCTACACCAAAACCTTTTCCAACCCACATTTCTCAGGTCTGGTCTTAGGCATTTCCATCCTCCTCAGGCTGTTTTTAGCTACCTACCTTATGATGGCATTTTTGCCCATATCTAACTTATGCACCCCTAGGTACAGGTCCGTCCCTTTTATAAGATGCCGCATGGACACCAAGAGACTCCATTCTCTTTGCAGCCTTGCACATATCCTCACTGATCCATGCCCTCTGCTCCTGAAAACCAAATTTCCATTCAGTCAAGCAAATGTTAACCATACGTTATATTTTCAAGTAAACTGTTTTTGTTGGACACTTAATAGCGCATATATATATATAAACTAATAGCATATATATTTGTATATATAAAAACATGCACACACGTGTACATATACACATGTGTATGTTTACATGAAGCTAGTAATAATCTTTTTATAACAGCTATATGCTATAGTATGAATTTAATGACATGTTTAAAAAAATGAAGCTTCAAGGTAAGTAAATTTACTTGTAAATTCATATAAAAATCAATGAACACTTCTGGCCAGGAAAAAAGAAAAAAGTAAGAAGAATGTGTATTTTAACATCTTCTATGCAAATTAGGAATAAAATACATTTTTTTTTAATAGCTTTTCACCTTGAAATTAGTTTGTTCTAAAAGTCTTGAACGACGCAGAATATTTTAGTCAACTTGAAGTACTGCTGAGAAGGGAAGTATTCTGCTGATGAAACAAGCAAATGCAATTTGAAATTGGGATCAGTCTGAAACCATTTCCCTTCCATCTCTCCCAGTTTGGCTGGTGAATTGAGGAGAACTAATTGGATGGCTTCTGTTGCCCTTCAGCCCAGGGATGCAGGAATCCTCCTACCCTGGGTTTTTGACCACAGGAGCCTGTGAATCTCAAAAGAACATTTAAGCACAGGAGTCCAACTCCTAACTACAAAAATAAAAACATACCTTTGTGGAGAGCTAATGAGAAGATAATTCACAGGCATATTTATTGGTAGGAAACCACTGCATAAAATGCATGGGTAAGGCAAAACATTGATTAAAATACCACCCAGGTAAATCAGCTTCCTAGGCAATATACGGAGAGCACTGCCATTGAACTGCTCTGAGGCAGCCAGCAAAAATGCTAATGCAGCCTGCCAAATAGCTGGATGTTGCTGATGGAAAAAATTAGCCTCAGTACATTGGCATCTGGAGTCTGTGACTGCCATCCAAAAAGAAAAGGGACTGGTGCTGTGGAATTGGGTAATTGCACTCCAGCCGCCTACCGCAAGTCTGCTGTGGCTTTGTCATTCAAAAAATATATATATAAATAAATTAAGTGTTTTTAATTAAAAAATGAGGCTTTGAAAGTACAGAAAGTAAGATGCAAGGGGAAGCCATACAATTAACTGGATAAAAGGAATCGCAATTTCTGTGTGTCTGAGTATAACAAACCCAGACACAGGCACATATGCGTATGTGTGCATGTGTCGTTTTGTGTTTCTGGGTATTTGTTTCTGTGTTAACTCTGTGTCCATTTCACAAAGAATTATACACTCCATTTACTTGAGATTCCAATGTATATTACTAGGGGAAAAAAAAAAAAAAAGCAATTTCTCAGTACAGCCCATGTTTTAGCAATTATATTCCTTTCTCTCTTTTTCTCCCCTTTCTGTATTTTGGGGAGGGGGGGGGGGGGGGCAGATGACTGTCAGATGCGGTGATCACCCCCTGTTGTGATCCCCAGGGTATGGGTGTAGCTGGAACAGTGGGGCAGCCAGTAAAGATGCATTACCAGTCCTAATTCTGAAAACATGCTTGTCATAGGAGAAATTTGTAGGAGTAATGATACATTAATGCAAACATTTTGGTTATGTGAACGTTCACAATTTGCTTTGCTGCCGATGCCCAGTGAAATACCCTGAAAAACAATGTATATGCTTCTGCATGGCACTTCCTTTTCAGAGACTAGTTGCAGGTGTTTAGAAGTCCTTCCCTCCAAAGCAGCAATGACACATACTTCTCATCTCATACGCAAAATTTTCAGGAATGTCCACTTAAGTATTTTGGCATTAAAATAAAAATCACTGCATTTCTTGTACAAGACTGACTAAGGGAAGGTGTAGGTTTAAAACCTCCAGACTAGTGCTCAGAAAGGAATATGCTCATGGCTAAGTTAGCTGTTTCTAAGATCTGAAAAGGTTATCAATGGCAGAAAGCTGCATACCATGTGGACATAATATACTGTTTTACCTACTATTCCAAATATCCATGGATCTGATAAAATCTGACCTCTCCTCTCCTGGATCTACTACAGAGGCAGTGAGTAAGCACATTATTGGTCATAGACATCCATGGGACTAATCATATGCTTAAAGTTACAGGACTGCCTAAGTGCTTTGCTGGACGAAGGCCTAATGGACCATATGTGCTGCACCAACTCCTCATGAGAGGGATCAGCAAGGATGCAACTCAGACTCTTCTGGATTTCTTTTTGGCCCTCAGGGCTATTTGTGCCTGTGTGTGTGACTGTAAATAAACCTCACTTTTTATATACAGAGCACCAAACAGGAGGTGGTCCATACGCTGTGGTGGGATGTCCACAGGATGAGACAGGTACTTCTCTGCCTGCCACGGGGTCTTTCCACACCACAGACTGATGTGCAGGAAGAGGAGAAAAATTAACTAGAGGTAAGTATTGGCTGAAAATACCCATTGTCAAGAGAGGTGTTCTGAGGTGTTGTGTTGATGGACGTGTTCTTCATGGGGGATGATGCTGAAGTAAGTGTTAATTTTTAGAGAGCGTTCTTATATGCTTAGTAAGTGGCAGGAAAGAAAACATTAGTGATAACCCTTTGAAAAAGTTCTTAGCCATTTCTAGAAAACTATTTATCTTAAAAGAAATGAAGCAGAAATAGAATGCATTTGCAGAGAACAAGGTGAAACAAAGGTTATTTCAGACAACAAAACAAAAACCACATTGACTTAAGTGCAACCCTACATAGAAAAGCACTTATGCGGGTACTTCAGGTACAGCATCTACCTGATTGCTTTCCCAAGTCATAGCCGTGATTATAGAATATTTCATTTGCTCTTTGCAGTGTCCTCAGATCTGAAGATCTTTTTTTTCTTCAGAAAGAAATCGTTATAATCAATCAAAAGGCATTAACATTCCCACCGCTGGGATTATGAATTACATTTCTGTAATAAACATGAATGCCATTTCCCTCATCTCCTGTTCTTTCAAGAGCCCTAAAAGTTTTATTTCAACTTTCAAACTTGCATGAGGGCTTTGGCTAGGAGCGAATGCTTCTGGCTCACTTGAGCTAATTTGGCAAATAATTTTAAAACAATTTCTATTTTACGTAGAGTTTCAGAGTTTGACATATTGCTCAGTCAGCTCTTATTTCATGAAGAGTTTGTTTGATTAGGTGCCCAGGTGAAACACAATCGGGAAACCTGGTGAGCTGTAACGCCTCCAAGGGGAGGAGGAAATGAAGTGGCTTTGCTTGCTCCTTAGCAGAGTGTTACAACTCCTCAGCTCTGTCCAAAGGGATGTTTTAACAGCGCTGCCGCTGTATTTTGTAAAAAGCCCTTTTCTGACAACACATATTGGGCCTGCCATAGGGCATTGCCAGGAGTGTCTTTCTAAGGGGGTTTTATCAGTGGGCTTTGACTTGGTGTAAACACAATGGGCTGCCAGGCCTTGAGGCAGGTGTCTGCAGGTAGGAGGACCAGGCTCAGCCCTTACTGACAGGGCTTCTAGGTCCTGGTGCTCCAGAGTAGGTCAGAGCCACCCAAAAGCCACTTTGGTTGGGGTGGGCTTCATGGCATCCATATGATGATAAATCTGAGCTGGCAGGAGGGGCCCTGAAGGGGCTGGGCCTTTCAGGGTCTCACCCAGGCCTTGCTGGCCAGAGTGGGCTTTCACTGTATCTCAGCTGAGGCCCAGGCTTGCACTCACAGCCAATTTTCCTCTTGTTCCCATGACAGAGACATGAGCCTGTAGGCTTCATGTAGGTTTTAGGGCATCCAGAAGCATGGAAACAAGTAGTGTCCCCATGCCCAGCTGCTATGGGCACCCTTGTACTGCTCCTGCAAGGATGGGGAGCCCCAACAGCAATGACAAATTCCGACAATAAAGAATTTACCTTCAGCAAGGAATTCACTGAAAGTATAAGTCATGAGCTGTATGGCAGGAGGAAAAGAAAAAAAAAAAAAAAAAAAAAAAGGACCAAAAACCAGAGCATTGTTTCCAAGCTCCTAGAGAAGCAAGACATGCTATATCCTGAGGACAGAACAAGAAACCAGACCGAGTTTATATAAAGCTACATGTGGAAACCTCCCCTGGTAACAAAATGAGCAATAAAAATCAAATATCAATGAGAGTCCAAACATTCATCTTTAAAATCACTGAGCAGTAAATTACACATCACAGACCTCTTCAGTCTTCTGGCAAAAGCTGCACAAATGGAAACTGCCGAACGCAAATAAAAAACAATGTATTTGTTTAAATCTGCAGCTAGAGAAAGGCTCTGTACCAGTCACATTTTCTAAA
Source organism: Anas platyrhynchos (assembly GCF_047663525.1). Lineage (NCBI taxonomy): Eukaryota > Metazoa > Chordata > Aves > Anseriformes > Anatidae > Anas > Anas platyrhynchos. Next base: position 34,781,086 of record NC_092590.1, read on the forward strand.
CAAAGCACTTCTTTTGCCACCTGAATTTCAGAATGCCTTTGTCCAGCACTACCTATGAGGCATTTAATCAATCACAGTGGTAAAATGAAGATGGCAAATTCCTTCCTCTCTTGCCCCCAAGTGAAGAGACGGGCACATTTCCTAGGACAATTTGAAAGAATTTGTCAGACATTCTTTACTGAAACCCACAATCTTAAAATAAATCCAAAGGAACTGAGTGGGTTTGGTGTTCATTTTCCATCAGGAGCTTTTATTTTTCTTCACCCGGGGCTGGATTACATCACAGCCACACCAGCAGCAGCCTGCTCAGCAGTGTGGAAAGCAAGTTTGTCCTGTCGCCATCTTCTCCTCAAACCAGAGCAGGAGGAAGAGGTGGCTCTGTCTGCACCAGAGCCTTTTTGATTCAAATAAGCCAAAACTCAGCAGCTTTCCTCATTATTCTCACATCACAAGGCAGCAGCAAGCCCACATGAAGGCAGCTGTTGGAGTAGTTCCTGCTCAGTGTGAGAAGTGCAGAATCTGGCCCTTAAGAAACTGGACTTTTCTTGTGCAGAGGTTGATGGACTACAGGGCTTTGGTGCCATCTTTATCCCTGTCACCACGTGTCAGGCCTATGGACCTGCACTCCACAGGTGCTCTTGTTTTCTCATGTTTTATGTGTTGGTTGGTGGAAAGGTCTCCACCACCTGAACTAGGCACTGACAAAAGACCAATGCCCTTCTGAACAACTATTTATAAGACATCAGAAGGACCTTTGCATAACATATTGTTATTTTTATTGATTGGAAATAAGGCAGTATGTCATCTGATATTTTATGAAGTAATGCACAGATGCTCTTAATATGAGAAGCAGCAGTGGGGTTGCAAACCTTTACAGTTCTTTTAGCAGTTCTCTTCCCCAGGCTGTTAGAAGGTGACTAGCACAAAAAGCTATATTGATGATTATTTGGGTCTTTCCTCCCCTCCTCCTTTGGTGAGCTGCGGTGAAACCATGTGAAATGACCATTTTTGGTAGCATTTAATTGTGGATGTTTGCACAAGACATTTTAAAGCTTCAGTGATAGATTATGAACCCTTTCTTTTAAACATGCCATTACAATTTCCCATTATATTGTTGCAGTGGACTGAACATAGCAGCAAACCAAATCCTAAATCCATAAAAGCAGTAAATTAAATGTGGCTCCAGTGGTTTTGGAGCTTGACCAACAAGTTATCTTTATTAATGCATTCAGGGAAAAGGTCTCATTTTATTACATTATTTTCTTAATGATAAAGGCAGTAATGGAATCTCAGCAGAACACACCAAAGGAATCTTAGTTTGCTGGCAGTTGGGTCAAATTTTTGTGTGTGCTTGGTACAGGGTTCAGACTTGGCAGTGTCCAACTCACTGACTTCTGTCTTGAAAAGCACAGTCTTTTGCTGCTTCTCTGTACTTGCTAGTTGACATTTTCTTGGCTTTAAATGAAATTTTGACACATAAATCCCACATGTCAAATGATATTGTAAAACAAGCATCCAAGTGTCAGCACATAGCCCAATAGTCTAGGGAGTAGAGAATAGAATAAGGAACACCTTTATGCAGTCTTTCATCTACATCCAGCCATCTGCAAGTAATTTGAAACCAGTTTCAAATGAAGCTAGGTTGTTTGGCCTGTTAACACACACAAAGCCAAAGCAGAAGTTTGGAGTCCTCATGGCTTTTATTGACTTGCTAATAAGTAGATAAAGCTTTTATTTTCCAAAACTGTTCTTTTCTCAGATAGCCTATTCCAAAGAAAGCCTAATTGAAATTACAGAAGTCTCTTGCAGAGTGCCACAAATTCCATTTTTAAATAGCCTGCTGATATTGAAAGACTTCATGATGAGCCTTTCACTTGCAAAGCAGGACCGGTGGGTTCCCCACTGATGAGCTGTTTTGTTTGATTTGGGGAGACACTAATGGTACTAGGTTCCTACAAAACAAGAGCGACAAAGGAGTGCGGATTTATGTGATGATAGGCTGGCTCCGAGATTCATGTCTGAAATCCCATAGGAAGTCTCATGTGCCTGCCTGCTGGGGTGGGTACTTTGCCATACTTGGTTCTTTTCTTCATAGTACCACTGAAAAACCAGAACTGCAGGTGAGCCGTGATTTAACAGGAGATTCAAGGCCCCTCAGCTGCAGCAAACTCAGATTCAGCAGAAATAAACTGCACATTCAAAACGGTATTTTAAGTATGAAACCTCTTAGGAATTTCAGATGACACAGAAACATGGACCTTGAAAAAAAAAAACAACACTCACCTGTGTTCCCAAGAGGAAAAGTCCTGTGCACCTCAATGTGCAGCCACTGCCAGTGAGACCAGAGAGGTGTGAAAGCAAGCATCAGGACATGAAAAATCCCAACTGAGGTTTGTGGGTTTGTAAATTTACCTGAAACATAATAAGTGTAAAGCTTGTGAAGATGTGAAGATCCAGCAGATTAGAAGTAACACATGAAGTAAATGCAACTATATACAGCTGTCAATCTGGCAAATATGAAATATAGTTTTTATATATGTGGATATACATATATGTACATACATATCTAATTAAAAAAAAAAAAACAAAAACAAAAACAAAACAAACAAAAAACAAACAAACAAACAAACCAAAAAAAACACACAAAAAAAACCTACCTGATTTTAGGAAAGGTCTGACTGAGAAAAGGATTCTTAGTAAACTTAACTTTGAAATACTTTTGAAGGGTAATTAATAAAGGGCATTAAATTCCTGCAGGATTTTACTGCATATTATGTGCTGTGAGTGATTTTTCTTCACTTGCAGTCATGCTGGGGACAATGCAATGAGGTTTGGCAGAGGCTGAATGCACAGCTGTGATGTTCAGGCAGAGTATGCCCTGAGGATGGGTTCAGGTGTCTTCTGACTACCCCCACCCCAGGGCTTACCACAGGTGGTCTCCACCAAAGCTTGATGAGATCCAGCTACTCCCCTGGGACAACAAGGGTGCGAATGGGACTGCATGCAGCCAGGTAGGTCCAGACTGAGAACAATAGTTTGAGATTAAACACAAGAAGAAACCAGTGGAGGCTGGTGAGACAAATCTGCGTGGGTAGGAACTGGGGAGTGATTTTGTTGGTTTTAGCTCAGTAAGGCCTTTCAGCTGCGTTTGGTGTTTCCATGCTTAGGAAGGTGTCGGAACTGAACAGAACAACTCAACTTAGGACATGGAGGTAGCTATCCCTTCTTCCCATGTATTTTAAATGGTTATCTGGTCTTCATCAAGGGCCTGAGATTCCTCATGTTGTGCTGATCATTTTTAAAAGCAAAAATCCACTTATGGCAAACGTGTAAGTGAAAGCAAAACAAATGATGCTGAACGTGACAAGCAAACAATAATGATATGAGGTTGGAGCTGAGGGGAACTCTTGTGAACTACTCACATGGCTAAAGCTTTTAGAGATCTCACTTCTGTTTGGTCCAATTCTTGGCTCTGTTTATTGTGCTATCTTTTAACTTCTTGGAGTGACTTGTGACTTAGTGTATGTGAGAGCAAGAGGGGAATTAGATGTAGCAATCATATGCAGATGTGGTTTCATCCTAGTCCTGCAGTCCTAACTTAGTCTTGCACTGATGGCAGCCAAGCATTCATTTGTTGTCCTCCAGCACCCTAGCAAAGGGGTGAACCAACTCAACCTCCTGCCTGATTGATCTGAAGGCAATGCAATCCCTCTCCTTTAAAGAAATTTGCTTTTCCAAATGTAGGGCCAGTCCTACCACCATCCATGAGATGACAGTGTTGCTAACGTGGGATGAAACCCTAAGGAGATCCTCTTCTTCAGATCTCAAGTCCTTCATCAAGATATTTGCCACAATGACATAGACAGGCATTACAGGAGCAGTTAAAGCAAGAGGTACACACACTCTTTGAGAGATGCATACTGGTAAATATGGAGCTACAAATAGCAGCATGGATATATCAATAAATAAAACACACCCAATTGACATCATTTGGCAAAGACTGGCCTGTTCCCAAACTACTGAGTGCTCTTAGCTCCCAAAAGAGGGTGGTGATGTTTGGGCTGCCTGTTGGGATGGTCTCTCTGGCAAGCCTGGGAGAACAGGTAGGGACTGCTACAACAACACAGGCAGATAACTTCCAGAAACATGCCCCATCTTTGTTTATTTTTCTACTGTATATATAGCCTGTGAGAAAATTGTGTGTTACCCCTGTAGAAATTTGGCTGTTTTCATGTTGGGTTAGATACCAAGCATCATTTTTTATCAGGTGCCTGGCCTTCTTAGGATTTGCCCAGCTATTTTATTTCAGAAACATCTGTCTTATTTTCAGAAACAAGTATTTAGATAACACAAAGATCAGCTTTGCCTTCTGCATGCCCAGTACAGCCAGTATCTCTCCCTGCTACATGCCAAATCTCTTTGTTCAACTGTGTAGTATGGTGATACATCACAGAAGACTATGAGAACTTGTGTAAAAAGTATTGCATGAGTTGCTTTCCTTAGCATCTAGTGACTGTTAGTATCAAATAATTGGCCAGAAGCATTCTTAATGTCATTCCCCTAAAATCCACACAGTTACTGTTAGGGAATATTTTTATTCACAGATACTTATTTCATGTTTTTGCAATGTTATTTTTTTTCAATAATTATGAATTTAAGACTCTCACTTCTAGTATACTTGAGGCTGAGTTTGCTGAATGACAGTCCTGTTACATAATCATGTAGAAAGACCACAGAACCAGGGGTAAGATCTGGAATTTCGGACATGCAGAGTTCAACCCATTTTTGAGGATGACATAATCGCACCGAAAAAATGAATGTGATCCATTTTATAAGCTGATCTCATTCAACAGCTAGCAAATTTGTAAGCCTGCTTTCAGAGATCAATTCCCCTCTTTTCCAGTGAGCGGATATGGAGCTCTTCCAATGCACTTTGTTTCTCCAGTTCACAATGCTACAGCAGAAACTGGGTTTGTTTCATACCTACATGGAGCCAGCAAAGCATACCAACACACTTCAACAGTTTATTGACCTTGGCTGTTAACAACGGCATCACAAAACCAGTGATGCAAATTATATTTTGTGGAGTTTCAAAATTTTGTTCTTCCACTTTTTTTTTTTTTTTTTTTTTTTTTTTTATCTTAGCAATATTCCTAAGACAAAGGGGAAAGAGCTAGCAGAAAGGTATGTTTCTGCAACAACTGTAATTGTGTTAGGCCAAACAACTGACAGTTTTATGGAGTTTAACTAGCTTCACTCATTTTGCAATTAAGAGTTTCATCGATGCAACAGAGAGAATGTGGCATTTGTGGCCTCTTAAGACTTTGATTTGTTTTCATTGCAATGTTGATGTAGTCCAGACAAATAGGAGACTAACACTACTTCAAGGCATAAGCTTCTGTAAGAAATTTTACACTCTATCTGCTTTTCTCCACTCAGGGGTCAGCTGTGCATCGTATATATTGGTAAGATACATACGATGGTAAGATACAGAGTGATTTATTTACAAGACTTGGTATACTTCCATAGTAGTGAAGAATGTAATAAGCAGCCTGGTGTGCTTCCAAGAATTATTCATCATCAAAGACTTTTCTTATTCAGAAAAAAAATAAAATGTCCCTAAATTTTGTAGAGTAATAACAAAGAACTTTTCACATGCTGCCTTCTTGAAGATCACTGAGGTCATCTATATTTTGTTTGTATACATCTACACATAACAGATTTTGGAAAAAATTCCTACCACTTTCAGCTACCTCCTAGTAGCAGTGTGTAATGAACTACCAGTATGAGCAGATCAGCCACACGCAACATATTCGTTTACCTCACCAGTTAGGTTAATCTGCCTCTACTGCATTCTGGGCAGTTTTCAAAGTCACAACATTTAAAAAATCCTGTGGTTACAATGAGGTTTCCTTTCTTCCAGACTTGTTTCACTTACCATTAAATGTACTTTAAAATTCAGATCAAAATTTAACCCTTGGTCAAGACATGTTTGCAACTTTTGAGAAATACGTGAGGTTCTACGTGCACTGTGAAATACAGAAATGATGTAAATATTTTTCTTCCAGCTTTATACACAAACAGGTGGGAGTGTAAATTGACATGAATTACATTACATTTAAAAGAGGCTTGAGTATTTTGCTCTTTGTCTTGTTTGACAGTAGGACTTTTCCTAGTTTGCTGGCCCGTGTCGTTCATTTTTTTTTTCTGTTATCCCTTCACATGAGTGCAAAATGTAAAATGGTGGGTTTGTATGTCTTGTGAGGCAATGCACACCATGGGCTTTTACTGATCTGCTGCATCGATGCAAAACACATAGGCTATTCTCAGGAGCTGCATGAAATAATAAAGGAACTTTCTTTAATATCCCCGAAGGCACTGTGCTGAAGAGATATTTTTACTGTTAACACCATGA